>NC_064472.1:974353-1574353 GCF_023343835.1 Lagopus muta | reverse complement strand
ATTTAAACAACAGTAGCAGGCTCCCTCCAGACCAAAAAAAACTGGATGCACAAGAGAAACACACACAGCTGGTAGAAAAACAATACAATTATTTTCCATTATCCAATTAGAATCAGCTCTTGAAAACCAACCCTGGCCTCGGGTTTCAATTCCAAAACAGAAGTTTGGGGAAATCCAGTTTTGACCGAAATCAAAACCTTGTCAAACAAAAGAACATTCTTAAAACCCTTCCATATGCTATGAGCAATGCACCAGCCTATGCTCACTTCTTTGGTAATGTATTTAAGTTCAGAGAGATGCCACATGCCTACTAGAAGAGGCAGAAACACTTCATTACTATCAGTGGCTTAAAGAAATAAATGTAATTGCATTTATTATTCATCGATCTGTTTCCGCATCAGTTCATTCATTCAGCCTTGACTGAAATAGAAACTCCATATTCACAAAGACACAGCTTCAGAGCAGCACTTTTCACGTATCAGCTCCAGGGTACAGTACACAGGAGCCCAAAACCACAGTCCTATTCACGCCACTTGAGAAAGAAACAGACCAGGAAAGCCCAACTTTGCTCTCCCCCAGGGGTCCTCTGCTCTTGCTACACAGCTTAAAATGCAATGCTAAGATTCCTGATAGAAATTACTGAATTCAATTCTAATTCATCTATTTATGGTAGAACAGTTGGATGATATAATTACTTCTCAGAACAAGAACAGCACCTTGCTTTTGTGTGTCCCAGAAAGCACTAATCTGATAGACCAGCCACTTCTTAAAGCCGTAACAAACACCTAAGCTAGTTTTGTCATAGGTGCAGCAAGAAAAAGCAAGGACACAGCATGCACTTTTCCTGTGCTTCTGCCTCCCCCTCTCCTTAGGTTACACCGTGAGGGCAATGCGGTTGCACATGCTCACACACTCTTTGTGGTTCTAATAAGTCTACTAAAAAAGGGAACTGAAAGCTCCGTCTGCTGCCCTGTCCTCAACACACCCGATGATGATTTCACAGTGAAGCCCTAAGAAAGACAGATGGGCTGCTTCTTGGCACTGTGTCCAAAACAAAGCTCCTGGCTGAAGCACATCACTTCCCCCTGCCCTGGTACAGGAATGCTATCTATAGAGTATGTAATAACGCATAGATGCCTGGGGGGAAAAAAGAAAAGAAAAAGACAAAAAGAAAAAGCTTTAAAGCAAGAGAAATGTCAGCTGGGCAGCCACACAAGCAAGCACCACTCACACTCAGTGGCATTACAGGTGCCTGGTCTAAAGGCAGCCTGTGCCCATAACCCATCCCAAGCAGCAAGCCCCATAATTCGGGAGCCGTGCACAGGGAGCATGCAAAGGACTGCCTGCACCCTGGCACCCAGCCACAACCAGCAGCCTGGGGGCAGGAACAGAGCAGAGAGTGGGTACAGTTCCCTAGTTAAACTTCCACCAAAAATCAATTAATAGGGCTAATCCACAATTCATTGTGTCCAACACGTGGAGGGAGGAACCCTGGTGGAGGCTTCTCCTGTCTAAGGTAGCGCCAGCCAGCATGAAATAATGATTTGTGTGCCATTAGGTTCAGGATCATTAAGATATTATTTAAAAACTCTTTCGAAGGCGGAGCTCACAAGCTTGCACAGGCCAAGATGCAGTTGTATCCTGTTGTTTATCCTTACAAAGATTAACAGGGATAAAGGAAACTTCCTCTACAAAGTCATCCTGGCTGAAACATGCCTTCTGCAAATATTACACCCTCACTAGGGTTTCCCATAATGGAAACACACAGGGAAGACAACCTGGTTCTTTAACTCACTGTCAATGACAAAGACACAGAGAACTTGCTGTATTTTAACTCACACTGGGTCAGCACAGCCCCGCAGGCTACACAACAACCAATTGTGGAAAACACCAAGAAACTGGCTCCCATTAACCAGCAGGAGAGCACCCTTGTATCCACAGACATGGTCCTCCTGTCCACCCTGCTGCAGCCAGGTGATGCCCTGTACATTTGAGCTAGTGAGCAGCTTTATTCTCATTCATTTTCAGTCCAATCACCTCCCTGAACCCCGCTGCAGGACACAGTGCTGCCAGCTTCCTGTACACTCGATGGCACTCAGCAGTGACTACTGTCTTAAAAAAGTGGTTCATAAACAGGAATGTGCAGTAATTCAACTTTGTGTGTGCATCGGTAGCCAATAGCTCTCTCAGACTGAGTAGCAATTCCTTCACTTGAAATTCGGTGCTACTTCTGCTAATCAGAAGTACTGATCAGTGTTACCATCAGAAGGCTCCGGGGTGAAACACCTTCCACCCACATCTGTGTGGAAACAGCCTGAGGTGCAGAACTCATAGTGGAAAATAAGTTCTCTATCCCCACCAATTACTTGTAAGTAGCACAGAAATCCTTGTAGGGGAGCTCAGGCATGTTGGCAAATGGTAACCATTGGACAAGGAGCAAAGACATGAAGTTACAGCATTTTATCTGCTCTCTTAGAACTCCTTCTGTGCACCAAGAGCCCACAGTAAGCTTAATAAAAGTGAGGTGAAAACACCTCACATAAAGGTGTTCAATGAATCTAGGGAGGAAAGTTACCAGCTTACACACATAACTGCTAAGGAGCAACCACCTACTGGCAACACATCTATGGGAAGGATCACAGAATCACAGAATGGTCCTGGTTGGAAGGGACCTCAAGGATCACGAGTCTCCAACCCCCTGCCACACGCACCAACCTGCACATTTCATAGCAGCCCAGGCTGCCCAGGGCCCCATCCAACCTGGCCTTGAACACCTCCAGGGATGGACAGGGCATCACAGCCTCTCTGGGCAGCTGTTCCAGCACCTCACCACTCTCATAGCAAAGAACTTCCCCTGACATCCAACTGAAATCTTCCCTCCCTCAACTTCAAACCATTTCCCCTTGTCCTGCCATTACCTACCTTTGTAAAGAGTTGACATCACATTTCTTTCCATACATCTGCCTCAGTATTTTCTGTGAAGCACACACTGCAGCAAATGCATCTGTACCTGCTCCAAGATGTAACCATCTTAGAGGCACTTGCAGAACTGAGTGGAAAATAATCACTTTAAAAGGTTCTTAAAGATGTTTATTTATGTTCATTTTTACAAGCCTTCGAAAATTTGGAATTACTAATGTTTTTATTGAGCAGCTCCAATGTTATTAATGAGTTCCTGCCTCTATAGTTCACTTCCCTCCACCACACATTTCTGCTGTAGATAGTGCTAAAATAGCCATATTTGTTTGCAGAGCAACTTAATTTGCCACCCTGCAAATGAAGAGTGTTCTAACATGGTTCACACCAGAACTGTTGCTTTTCCACTCTACACAAACAACAAAAATACTGCAGAATAAAACCTCTTTGCTTCCCTCAAGTGCTTTGCTTCCCTCAAGCATTGCTCCTTTAGCACTTCAGCACATCCCCAGGATACAAAGCTGGGTATCACAAAAACTGTGTGACTGAACACCACTACTTTTGCTGGCAAAACCAAGTGCCAATCCCCTTAAAAATGACCAAAATATCACCCTTTAAGTGCATCAAGAGCATTGCTCATTGGCTGCTGTGGTTTCGAGGTTGTTATTGCTGGCACTGAACACATACACTGACCTGGCTGCTCCAGTTCACTGGCAGCACTGAAGCTTTAGGAAAAACGCTTCTGGCAGCTTCCTCATTTTTGACATAGTCACATTGGTCAGCCATCGGTCACTCAGATCTATTCCACTTAATTATTTCATGTAATGAGTACTAGAGGATGAAAAAGCAGAAGCTCTGCCTCAAATACTTTAGAACAAAAAGGCCTTTCCCTAGAATATTTTGTCCATATGCTCTTTTCTCTTTTAAGATCAGTTTCAGGTGAATGTGAGGCTGTAACAGATACCAGGCAGCTGGAAAAAAACCAAACCCAACAGACTGGCTGAATACAAGCACTCACTTTGTCGATAAAGGAGGAGTATTTTAAATGTGAATATGTGTTTGCAATTTCTCCAACCACAAACTAACGTGCCGAGCAATTATACGACGGAAATTATTTGCACCACATTATCCCGTACCCTCAAGCAACATCGGAATACAGTACAACAGCTACTGAAGAACGCACCTGACAGACACCATAGATAGGAGTAGATAGAACACTTCTGACAGAAAACACTGCTGACTGAAAACCCACCTTCCTCCCAGTACAGGTGAGAGGTAAAACCTGAGAGCATTCTCTGGTGCCCTCTGCTGCCAACTACCAAAACGACACCAAAAACCCACCAAAAACACATCAGGGTGCTCTTCCATGCCTCACTCCATCCCCACATGAGACCCAACCACTGTGGAGCCCTGCAGGAGCCTCACTGTGTGACACAGACCCACCGCCCCAACCCCAGAATCACACCCCTGCACCCCACGGGGCTTGTACTCAGTGTCCAAACGCTCCCACATCTCAGATGAGGCTGAACTGCAGTTTCTAAAAGTCAGGATTTTACACAAGGAAGTATCTATTCTCCACCTTATTTCTTTTTGGCAAGTGCAAGGCTGGGGTCTTACTGGAGCATCCCCAAAGCCGCTGGGGCTGAGCACAGGGCTGGGGGGCTCTTCTGGTGCAGGGGGGCACACAGAAACCCCCAGGGCCCTACGCAGCCATTCAGGCTGCAGTTCTGCCAGCATTGCCCTGCAGTTGTTATTTAACTGTGCTCAATCTGACGCACAGAGATGAGCAGAGCGCTGACGCAGCATGAACCTGCTTTGCTGTCCAAATGCATTTCCACAGGGTGAGCCTGCACGCACCGCTGCTCCCCTCCGCACGTCGGATCCCTCTTGGTTTTGTCTCACTAACAGGTACAACTGGAGCACTGATGAGTAATGCTGGCGTACACTTCCTGCCTTGTTTGCCGATTCAACACAAATGTCAGCACGCTGATCGTCCAGCAGGGTTATCTGATGGAGAATGGATCAACATTTGGAGCTATAAAGCATGGGAAGAACCATTCTGCACCCACACAGCCAGGCATACTTGGGACTGGGTGAGACTTACTGACAGGCTCCTCAAACGATCAGTACCGATGGACCAGACGCTTCAAAATGAGCTCATACTTCACACAGGCTGATATTTTTTTAAGCTCTCTAGTTCTGTTAAAAAGAAATCTAAAAAATGCAAAAGAGCTGCATGTTTTGACACCAATTTTCAAAAACGTCATGTTTTTTCAAATTCTAACTTGAGCTAAATAGTGTCACAGAATCATGGAATGGCCCGGGTTGGAAGGGACCTCAAGGATCACGAAGCTCCAACCCCCTGCCACACGCAGGGCCACCAACCTCCACATTTCATAGCAGCCCAGGCTGCCCAGGGCCCCATCCAACCTGGCCTTGAACACCTCCAGGGATGGACGGGGCATCACAGCCTCTCTGGGCAGCTGTTCCAGCCCCTCACCACCCTCATAGCAAAGAACTTCCCCTGACATCCAACCTCAATCTTCCCTCAAATAAAGAACCTATGAAAAGTTTTGCAATAAACACGACACTTCAAGCATAGGACAGAGGGCACCTTTCCCCCAAGATTTTAAATATTACAAGTTTTTAAGATTTCTAATTGTAGACACAAACTCCTTACTCTGTAAGAGAAACAAAATCCTTTGTCAAATTCTATTCAAGCTTTTCGTTGTGGCAAAATAGAATCATGTAATTTAAATCACTACGCACATAGCAAACAAGCGCTGAACTCAAATCCTTCGGGTTAATCCACCTCCTAGGGCAGAATATAAAGAAGACTCAGCCCAATTCTTTATATTTTAGCCTGCTTTTTTTTTTTACAATATTTCAATGAATTTAATAATTTTCCTCTTTCCTAACAGTTTATTAGAGCTTTGCTTAGCATCTGGAGCGTTCTTCCTGCTTTCAAGAGACAGCAGACAGCAGCCTCAGACTATCAGCTCCACAGACATCATCTCTGAATGTCCACCTACACACCCTCAATGAATAAGAATTCTGAACAGTTTTGCTTAGGGGAAAAAAAAAAATGACCAGATCTGATTTCAGTTAACTAGTGATCGTGCTGCCTTCCTCCAGGACAGCCTCACCACGCAGTGCTTCACCATCAGCCTCCCTAACCAACTTCTGAGTTTTTTGTCCTTTGGAATGCAAAGGAGCAAGTTGGTCCAGATTTGGTGTGGCTCTGTGCTGGTTTCGTTCCATTCCCTCCGCTCTGTAAATAACACCTTCGTTTCCACTGCACTACAAACACTTGCAGTTTGTCATTGGTATCGAGCTGTCATTTAGAAGGCATTGCCCACAAACTCTTCCCTGCTCCCTGCCCCATACGGTTCTTTAGCAGAGTGATTCAACATTCAGCAGTGCTGAATCACTCATCATTAAGGGAAGTAGAGACGGTGGTAGCAGGAACTCAGCACAGTTTCACCCCAGTGCTTGACAGAGCGCTCACATGAGATCGCAACATTCAGACAGTCTTATTTGATGCTTATTCTTGTTCAATTACCATAGCACATGAAGATGTGAAACCCAATCTGAATTGCCCGGCGACCCACTGAAACTTGGAAAGTGAGAAAAATAAGTAGCTGCACTGCACACAGAGCAGTGGTACAGAATGAGTGTACCACTCGCTGAGCAAGGCAAAAGACTTCCACTTATCAGTGGCACTGCCACTGATAATAACTAAACTCCGGGGGAAGATTTGTATTGCCTTGAAAAACACATTTCTCAGTGCATTAAACCAGCGGGAAAGTAGTTATCTGCACTTTTTTTCCCCCCAACTAGAGAAAGGAAAGAGAAATGCGGTGTGCATATAGGGCTGTGCATAGTGAGCACTGCTGTCTTCTGGTGCCCTTCCCAAACCCTGTATGATGAGTGCTGTTGGGCAGGACCCATCCTCCATCTGGCTGAATGCTATCCCCAGAGGCATTCCAGAACCATGGAGATGTGGCACTGAGGAACATGGCCTGTGGGCATGGTGGGGTTGGGTTGATGGTTGGACTTGGTGATCTTAGTGGTCTTCTCCAACCTCTGTGATGCTGTAAATTGACATGATAGTGATAGGTTGATGATCTTGGAGGTCTTTTTCCACCACCTGGCCAAGTGGCTTTGCTGAATTCAGTCCTATGAAAGATTTGCCACACAGAGATCTCCAGCTCTGTTCCACCTCCTGGAACTCCTTCAGCAGCACACATGCTGTTTTCACTCAGGAACATATGCCCTTCAGCGCTTCTGAAACATTCCTCCATAACAGCCTCTACAACTCTGGACGTCTCATTGGCAAGATTTCTGAATCATAGAATCATAGAATGGCCTGAGTTGAAAAGGACCACAGTGCTCATCCAGTTCCAACCCCCTGCCATGTGCAGGGTCGCCAACCCCCAGCCCAGGCTGCCCAGAGCCACATCCAGCCTGGCCCTGAATGCCTGCAGGGATGGGGCATCCACAGCCTCCTTGGGCAACCTGTGCCAGTGCCTCACCACCCTCTGTGTAAAAAACTTCCTCCTAATATCTATCCTAAGCCTGCCCTGTCTCAGCTTAAAACCATTCCCCCTTGTCCTATCACTGTCCACTCTATTCACTCTTGTAAACAGTCATTCTCCCTCCTGTTTGTACGTTCCTTTCAAATTCTGGAAGGCCATAAAGAGGTCTCCCCGGACTAATTGTTGATATCGAAAAGCATTTTTGTTAAGCCTTCTACACAGTGTAACAGCCTGGGTTCTATCTATTCTTACATGCAGGACATCATTTCAAAGAAAACACAAGATATCGGCAGGTTCCTATTCGGCCGCTTGCCGCAGCATCCACCAGGGGGCGCACCACGGAGCGCCGGGCAGCGCTGCAGGGCAGGGCGCTGAGGACCGGGCTGGCACCAGCCAGGTTAATTAACGAAAACTTGGGTTAATTCCTGAGAGCAACTCATTGCAGCTGATTTGTCGGTCTCCTCCGGTAGAGGAACAACAACAAACAAAACAGGCTCCATTTGACATTCAACCCAACGGTGCATATGTGTTGGGTCTTCCAAGGGTGTAGCTTTTCCACGAGCAAACGCAGCATACAGCATGCATCCAACTGAGCTAGAATTAGTGACACTGGGCATGACAGAATAGCTGGAAGGTAAAATCTGCTCTCTTTGCCATGTTCAAGGCACAATCACAGGTGTGGGCTCTGCTTCCACTGCCAATCTGCATAACAGAAGACGCATGAACCGAAGAATTCAGCCTGGTCTCAAGCAGCCTTCCTCCCAGCAGGAGCACACTGTGGTTTAAAGAGCCACCAGAAGCCTGGAGCCTGACCGACCCAGCGCTGACACAGCTAAGTGACATCACTGCCTTCAGACACAGCGGGCAGGAAAGGAGGGCAGGCCTGCAGCCGGCCTGTGCCACTTATCACTGCACTAAACTCCAGTGGGAGATTCGTACTGCCTTGAAAACATGCATTTCTCAGTCCATTAAACCAGCAGAAAAGTGGTTATCTGCACTTTTTTTCCCCTCAACTAGAGAAAGGAAAGAGGAATGCGGTGGGCATGTAGGGCAGTGCAGGTACAAAGCACAGAGGGATCCACAACGAGCTGCCGCAGTGCTGCTGGAAGCACGGCTTCCTGCTAGTCAACAGCACTCTGCATTTTATCAGAGAAGCACTTCACCTTTCTCCACTTCCCGACAGCCGCATTTCTCACTTACATCATGACTTAGAAGGCACCAGCAACTAATTAATTCAAATAGACCCTTTTACACAAGGCTGCTGCTTCCCAAAGCTGTTACTGTGATCTGCCAGTGCCCTACTGCACACAACCAATAATCATCAGAAGACATTTTCTTCTCATTTACTCACATAGCGTTCACTTTATTACTTGTGAAAGCATTTATGTGTGCATGCAGAAACTGCTTTTACAAAGCGTGCCAGGACTGTGCTGAATAACCCAGCAGCCAGTCCAGCGCTGCATTTTTAATTTATTTTGGGGTGGATGAATTCCAGTCTTAAAAAGTTACTGAAGATACACAGTACGTAGTGATACAGTAATTTATCTCTTTCTCCAGTGTGGTTTAAAGGTGTACTGCAAAAGGGTAAAAAAACTTACGAGTAAAAGGCAGAGCACTGCTGATTGCAGGTTATGGCAGATCTGTTCCACCAGTCAATACTGAACTATTCACTCATCACAGTGGCACCAGGAGCTGCCTTCTGGGCATTCTCAGAATCCATAAACCTATGTTATAACCAGAAAAGGACAACCTTGCTGCCCATTCCTTTCCCACTATTTTGGGACAAAACAAATCAAAACCACATTGGAAGTACCTTCAGGAAAAAAAAATGTATTCATCCACTGCAGCAGGCTGCTCAGCAAGTGAGTCCGAGTCATGAGACAAGAGCTTCCAGCCAGAGTTCAGCAGTATGGGAGCACATACAGGATTCAGGAGGGGAAATGCCCTTTTATTCTGCACAAACTGTTCATGCTCTAACTGCATTTATGTGCAGCGACTCACAGAGAGCAGCTTTGGTCATGATGGCACTCATGGTATCCTTGTAGAGTGCAAGTAAAAAGAAAACAATAATTTGTTTGGTATGTTCTGCAATTAAGATTAATTACGTTATAATTTGTATTACTTGATTGCACACAAGAGTACAAATCCTAGCTGAATTAAGACTTAAGAATGTTTGAGAAGTTTAGAGAGGGAATTAAGAGGAAATAAATGTACAGTAATGTTTACATTGTAATACAGAATATGCCAGGTGGTAAATATTCGTGCCAGTGCACCAAAGAACAATGCCATGCAGTACTGCTCTGAGACACGCTCAATCCTCAAAAAGCCAGTGTACAGTTGCTACAGTCCCTGATACACTGTGATGTGATACATCTGGCAGTGCTGCAGGGCAGAACACAAGGCAAGCTGCACACCAAACCACCTCCATCCACCAACCACCACTGCTCTCGGAGCAACCCCAGCTGCACAAGGAGCTCACCACACCAAGCCCTCACCTTGGGGAACTTATAGCTGTGTCCAGCAGTACATCCTGAATGAACTGTGAGTATCAGTTTCTATTCTATCAATTTCCATCAATTGATGGAAATTTCATCATTACTGAGCACTCGTAAACCACTATTTACTATGAAAATGATTTCGTAAGCCAAGAAGAGCCTCAGAGAAGAAAAACCAGAAGTACCTGGTCCCTTATTGTTGCTGCCTTCAGAAGAAGGCAATTGTTTTCCTCAGTGCTCTACACTGTAAATCTTCCCTTGGATTTAATCAGGCAAGAAATGGCCTTTGCACCCTGTGAGGCTGCAGCTGCTGTTCTCTAATGGCACAGCTGATTAACAACTGTAAGGAAAGGCAGCTTGCTTTAGTTTCAGCTGGGACAGAGCTGTTTTTCTTCATACTGTCTGGTTTATTGCTGTGTTTTAGAAGAAAAACACTGTTGATAACACACCAATGTTCTAGTTGTGGCTGAGCAGTGCTGTGTGGAGCCAAAGCTGTTTCAATCTTCTCAGTTTCTCCTATTGTCCTGCCAGTGAGGAGCCTGGGGGGCACAGGGGGACGGAAGCAAAACAGCTTATCTAGATTGGCCAAAGAGATATTCCATACCACACATTATGACATGGAAGGGAAGTTGGGAGGGTAGGGGGGGCTCATCAGAACACAAGGGCAGGGCCTGGGATTCATCTTTGTAGGTGGGTGGTACCTTGCCATCCTGCACCAGAGCTCAGAGCTGTGCAACAGAGCCGTTGAGGGCTCACTGGCTGCTGGGCTGTACTGTGCTGTCCCAAAAGGTCTTCAAGTGATATCTGGATTAGTTTATCACTTGGTGCAGTCATTTGGCCCTCTGTCCCAAAAGGAACACTGCAAAGAACAGGAATTTGTTCTTAAAGATTGCTATCTTATGTGAAAAGAGACCAAAAGACCCAAAGCCATGCTTACCCATAACCCAGGATGTGCCCACAGACAGAACAACGCACACAAGTCCTCATGTTATTATCGGGGTACACCACAACCACAGCACACACACAGGGTGAAGGTCTCAGCCTGCTGCACCGCTGTGCCTTTCAGCACTGACAACTTCCCTTTGAGACAACAGTGACTGCACAGCCCATAAATTAGCCTTGTCTCAGTCTGCAGCTGGATGCACTGCTGGGCATTTTTGGGTTTTGCCTTTACCAGTGCAAGGCCCATTCAACCTCACCACATCCCTTAGTTATTTCGTCCTGTCTGAGCCCACTAACAGCAGTCCCAGCGATCCAGCAGCCAGCACATCATGCTTGCCACATCAGGTTATACTCTCTTCCACCTCAGAGACCCATGGCTGCATGCTGAAAGCCGCACCACCACCACCAAGCTCCTTCAAGCTGATGTTTGTTGCTCCTAAGAATTATTTATGGGAAACAACAGCATATAGGCATTAACATCTGCACAAAAGAAGCACGTGGAGAGAGACTTATGGCTATGGTTATTTCTTAGGGATCTTGAATGCACTCCTACACAGGGAAGAAACATTCCTCCCAGTCCTGCACTGGGGTTGGTCCTGCACCACAGCGCTGGAACGACGTTGAAGCTCACACTAAAGATGCAATCAGCATGAAACTTTAATATCTCTGCAAGGTAAGCAAGGCTATTAAAGCAAACAGAAAAAACAGATGGAAACTTCAGCCAAATAAGAAAGCGTACTGAAAGCCCGCCAGCGCAGCAATACAAACATTTCACTGTGTTTATAGCCACGATGCTGTTAGTTTCACTTCTACTGCTTGAAGTGAGAAACATTCCCAGCTTCTGTTTTTAACTCTCAGTTTTGTGGAAGTCCTGCTGGCTTGAGACCAAGGCCCCCACCAACAGAACTCTGCATGAATTTTACACATTTTTAAGGTTTTGCATTTTGAAAGATTTGTTTTTCCTGTGTTTATCAATACCTGTATCAATACTGTGCACATTTTAGTTCTCTTGAACACAACACCCTAAATATGATAGAATCACAGAATGGCTTGGGTTGGAAGGGACCTCAAGGACCATGAATCCCCAGCCCCTCCACCACACGCAGGGCCACCAACCTCCACATTTCATAGCAGCCCAGGCTGCCCAGGGCCCCATCCAACCTGGCCTTGAACACCTCCAGGGATGGACGGGGCATCACAGCCTCTCTGGGCAGCTGTTCCAGCACCTCACCACTCTCATAGCAAAGAACATCCCTCTGATATCCAACCTAAATGCTCCCTCCTTCTAAAACCATTTTCTGCTATTATCTACCCTGTGAAGAGTTGACTCCCCTCCTGTTTCACAGAAGTTCACGAAAGTTCTTGGAGGAGATGACACAATGCCAGGGATTGAGCAAGGAAGTTTCCAGTGCGTCCTTCAGTGAATCCTGTGACCACTGAAAAGATTCCCACTTCTCTCAGATTACGTCTATGGATTTGCCACTGCACTTCAGTGCTTGCGTAAAGTTCCCTTTAATGAGTTGATTGGTTATTCCAGCCACTGGCTCTGCTTTCTTCCAAAGAAGGAATGAAATTTAAAGCTCTGTAAACAATTTAGAAAAGTTCCAGCCAATTAAATATATCAAGTTAATAAGAAATCTGTATTAGTATGTCTAGGTCAACCCAGTGCCCTGCTAACAGCACTCCTCCTGCAGTGTGACCCAGCACACTGCTAGCAGAAGGGCTTTGGGTCTGCTCTGCAAACACATATTAAGGACAGCTACACGTGTGCCAGCACTTTGCTTGAGCTCAGAACATAAAACAGCACATTCAGGAGAAAAAAATTAAAATATAAAAATACAAAGTTTTGTCTTAGCGTGCTCTGCACACAGCTAGCAAGGTAACTGTTGTAAATTTCACCAAAAAAATTAACGGTGATTTAACTTTTATTTGCTTGTGATACAGTCAGAAATTAGAGTAATTTCAGTAAGGGCTAAATTGGATACCACTGGTTTCAAAGTGATTAAAAATGTCTGTCAATAGATTGTAGTGTCTGCAGTAATGAGCTCCCTCACAGTTGAGCGTGAGACAGCAGGAATGCCAAAAACCTCAATTAACCTCCAGAAAAAAAATACAATGTTTTCTGGCTACTTCTGGCTTCAGAAACAGCCTCTCTCAGTCACTCTGTGATTCAACTTTTGAAATCTTTATTTGCACAACAAGCCCAGACTGGGAGAAAACCTATTCCTAAAGCCTATGACTAATAATTTCAAAACAGAAGACCTGAAAACACAAAGTGACCATATCTGCATCTTTAAAGGGTAGACTGAAAACTCAGTTTTCTTGTTTGACAGCTGTTATTTTGGCCTAAAGTCTCCACGTCAGTCTGTTTGCTCCATATTTTAGCATACAAACAAGAAGCTATCATAGGAAGACTGCCTTATGCACAGCAAAAACTTAATCCTGGCCCTTGTGCCAGGTCCAGAGATCAGGATGATTTAAGACAACTGGAAATAAAGCCCAGACTCACCACTACCTAACAGAAAAGCCCTAGGTCTGCAGAGATGTCTATGCATTCTCTCCCACATCAGCACGTAGGGCAGCACAGGCTGGCCAGGAGGAAATACTCTCATTGCCTCACTCCTGTCAGAGGTACCATCCTTAAGAACTGCAGCAGCAGCACCTGGACGTGTCCAAGGGTCCAAGAAAACTCAAAGTGCCTGTGCAGTCACCTGGCACCAGAGTCCTGCAAACCAGTGGGGAAAGCAGAGCTTTCTCCCATTCAGACAGAGGGAGCTGCTGGCCTTCAGCCTTTTGTGCATTATGGGAGCAGGCAGCTGGCAGTAACATCAATACTGCAAATACTGCTGCAGTGTGAATGCTCACACAACCAAGGAACTGAGATGGCAGCTTCCAGGGGCAGAAAGGGCTGTGACTGGTCACCTACTGCTAACTGCAACCCACTGTGACTAACAGCCGTCCTGCCAGCACACACTGCATAACTTGCACCAGTTGTGAGCAAGTAACAGGAGCTCTCATCGTATTTACCAACAGTTAGACAGTAAGTTTCCCTGCTCTGCTAAGTTTATTCTGTTCAAAATCATGAAATACTCCATGCAGAACACTCACCTGGCTCCGAAGATGTCTTTTTTCGCCAGATCAATGCCAGACACCACTTTCACCCTGAGGATACGAGACTCCTCCTGGTAATAAAAGAGAAAGAAGGTTTAATACTTATCCTGTTAATGACTGTGAAGATCAGCCGTTCACAGCAGGTTACCCTGTGAATGAACTCACAGCCTTCAGATAGCAGAAGTCTTTGTTAGGTGGAGAAAACCTTCCCAGCAAGAGATACACACTGATCTGCCCAAGAATAGCAAACACGAAGAGCTTCCAGTTGCACCAGGAATTAAGAAAATAATAGCAGATACCAGTAATAACTTAATAGTAATAACAGTATAACAATATTAAAACCCAACGAAAGCACTGCTTATCGAAGCATCTTCAAATCCTAACTGATCCCCGTTCCAAATTTGAAGTGATCAATTCTCCACGTTCATTCATTCTGCTCAGACTCTCGGTCTGTCTCTTCAGACACAAGGGAAAATATCTGTAAGCTTTCTGTCCGACAGTGCGAATAATCCTCGCAGGAAGAGACGTCTAGGGCTTAAAAGAAACATACAAGAATAAGTCCTCAGAACGCAATGGTTTAAACCTGTCCCACCTGCTCAGTAACAGTGTCCAAAAACCGGTTTCAGCTGCAGGTGGTGGATTCAGCAGACGCTCTTTGCCCACTGCACTGCCACCAGGACGTATTTCTAGGACAGACGATGTCCCAGTGGGCATGGCTTTGGTTTGTGCCCTCGTGATGCTCCTGAGGAGCACAGGCATCCACAGTATTTGCCTTCTCTCAGTTCGACCTGTTTATTTTTGTTACCCGGAGGCCACTGAAATTCAACCTGGGAGGGGTTCTATAGAAACAGGTTCTGCAGTCACCCCTATCAGTTTTGCTTTTTTCTCCTGATAAGCGCTCCAGAACTGAGAGACGTGGGATTCAATTACAGTAATTTGAGACTCCATTCCTTGAAGGCCATTTGGGAAACAATAATGCTCCCCCACAGGTACCTCCTGGTCATGCTATACCTGCCCTGTTTGCCTTGTAGAGCCAACAGCAGCTGTGGGCCTGCGGGCCCTGATGCGATATCCCAAAGCACCCAGCATTCCACCAGCCAGGAAAACAAGGCAGTGTGTCAGTGGAGTCACAGCAGTGCATATTGAATTGATTGTATTTTTTAATGTTTTAACTCTTTTTCCCTTCAGTCTGTTAATGTCAGTAATCATATTTGGATTACAGGATACATCTGACCTTTACTTTTAATAGACGAAAGGCAATGGACTTGCAAACTGGGATCGAGGGCATTCCTTTGGTAAGAGGGGGAAGGTTGGAAAAGCCATCAGAACCACACAGTTCTGACCTCGTGGAGAAACAAAGGATAAAAAGCTGTGATAGTAAATGAAGAGGGATCAACAGAAGGGTTTCTAACAGCAGCTACACCACAAATGCTCCTCACACTTCCTCCATGTCATGTGCTGCTTTACTGTAGCACACCTCATTTCTGCACTGACACCAGCTCAGTGCATCACCTGTATGGAAAGAGAACGCCTGCATCAGGAGGAAGGCCAAATGCTGCAGGATCTCTGCTGCAGGTCCACAAGACACAGCAGAAGCTCCTTCAGGCAATCCAAACACATTCTCAAAACTGTACTTTAAGTCACACTTCATCCTTTGAAAGAAACCCCGTTCCCTCTCTGCGTATGCGCTCTCAATCTGCAACCCTGCATTTTACTAAGCAGGAAAAATGTTTTGGCAAGTGAGCGTTCAAATTTCCAGAAGCATGAAATAAACGCAGCACTTTAATTACATTAAAAACATCTCGATTAGTAACAAAGCCTCATCTACCTACACTCAAAGTCCTTCCCTCACTCAGCAAGGTACCTTCATCACCCCCACTGTGTGCAATGAGCGAGGCATGTGAAAGGCAGAGAACATTTTCTTCTTGTGCCCCTTTTTCTTCTCTTATCCCCAGTGTGCTGTGCCTTGATAGAGGAAGGAGTTAAACATTCACAGCAATAGTGCCTGCCCATAACAATTAGATACAGAATTGCTTGATTAGACACAGTGGGAGACCTGGAACAGATTACACCTGACACAGGTTTCTGCTCACCCTCCTTTGAAAGGCTGTACAAGAAAAATAGATTTTCTCTTTTGGTTTGCTTTCCTGAACACCCAGGGGACTGCAGGACATCATCACTCAACGCCAGAAATCTCTGAGACAGAAGATGCAAAACCGCAAAGACACTGCTCCCTTCTCAGCATGGAGTCGGGACTAATCTTCAGCTAAGGAGCACCCGGGGCTCACTGCTGCTGAGTGAGCATTGTTTACACACAGTGATTTCAGCAGGAGGTGTCAAGACACACAGCTCTCCCTGCAGTTCACTCCATTCCCACCCAAGCATTTCTGCAGTGAGGTCAGTGTGTGGAACCAGCACAGCCCACAAGCCGTGCCTCTGATCACCTACATCACCCGACAATATTCAGCAAACTCAGAAAATGCTGACCTGCCTTTTAACTTTAATCCAAACATCTAGATTTCTAGGGAAGTTGTCACATGCAGGAGCACAGAAAATGTCTCAGCTCAGTTATATGTCATCTGAATTCGGTCTGCAGATTAAATAATACTTAAACGGCTCAAAGTGCTCATGTATAGGCACACGGGTACCCAGCCTGATGTGCCCTGCGAGGGCTGGTCTGTGTCTGGTGTGCAGGGAGAATCACAGATCATTAATTAAGGCTGAAAAAGACTCCAAGATCCCCAAACCCAACTCCAACCCATCCCACCATGCCCACGGACTATATCCCTACACAGAACTGTAGAATCATCAAGGTTTGAGGAGATCTCTACGATCCCAAAGTCCAACCTTAGAACACCCCCACCATGCCCAGCGACCACGTCCCCAAGTGCCACATCTCCATGGTTCTGCAATACCTCCAGGGTCAGGGACTCCTCCACCTCCCTGGGCAGCTGTGCCACTGCATCACTGCTCTTTGGGAGAAGAAGTTGTTCCTAATATCCAACCTGAACCTTCCCTGATGCAACTTGAGGTCATCACCTTCCAACCTGAAGAACCCAGCACAGAAAGGGACAAGGGAACACATGTGGAAGGATAAGCAGAAGAAATACCTTTGGGGAGCTCTTATTGGATCACACGCGTGAAAGCATGGGTGCAGTGAGGGTGGTGGATATGTGGTGGAACACACAGTTCAGGACCTGGTTTCAAATTGAGTAAATGAACAAGACCATTCAGAGTGGGTAAACAGAGCTGACCTGAAAAGAGGGATCTATGTCCAAAAGCTTGTCTGCTTTTTCCAATTACAACCGCAATCAGTGTAACAAAATATATCCCAATGAAATGGTGTAATAAAACATATTGATCCTGCTCATAAACCTCGGTCTGCTGAGAACAATCAGCCTTCAGAAGAACTTCTGTACGAAGAGCATCGGCAGCCTTCAGCATAAGCAGACAGATGGAGAAGGCATGAAAAGCGCAGGAACTCGGGGATGATGTGGGGAAGGTCAGCAGTTTGTTACACAACATTACATACTACTCTGAAAGCATCTATACCAGAAAGCGTTGAGTTCGAAAAGCTAAAGAAAATGACATGATTTTCTACATAAAATCATCAAAACTTGCCCCCGAACACTCAAAACTCCGGAAGCTTGACCAAAAGAAAACCATTTTTTTCTGCTGAACCTATAAAAGCTTGTTTAATTGGCCAGTGCTTACCCTAAAGTGAAAGAGATGCTATGCCACAAGAGAATACTGTAATCGCAGGAGTCCTCTTCAGATAAGCAGCTTTGGGTCCCACATGCAGTGGTATGCCATGGAGCAGAAAGACCTTCTCCTGTCTGAACATCACCAGTATCAATCCAGTAGTAGAGTACTAGTACTATTTATTTGGCAGCAAAACACGTTAACTGAAAAAACTGTGTGAGCCATTCATCATCCCATAGCGGTGTCCCCTAGCTCCCATTTTTTATGGCTCCAGCATCCCTGGATCAGCAGGGAGGGAACGTGGAACCAGGCTTTTTTTTTGTTCCACAAAAGCACTGTGGAAGAAGCAGCCAGTCCACACCACTCACAGAGACTCCCCCAGTTACCCAAAGAAGTCTGGTGCTCCGGGGGCCCTTCACTCCCCTCTGACAGCACAGCCCTGAGAGCAGCCATGGCCACACTCACACGGTCGCACACAGGAACGCCTGAACCCTGCACTGCCTGGCTCCCTAAGCCATGAGTGGGAGCTTTAACCTCTCATTTTGCCCTCAGTAACATACAGAGTGCCCTTGGATATTTCAGTGCTATGATGCTGGCAGTGATTACCAGCACCGTCCAACCTGCCATGCCCATCTTTACACCGCATCCAGCACTCCTGCTGGGTGGCTGTACAAAGGGCCCTCCCTGCTTTGGTGGAGCACACCTCAAGCAATCTGCAGCTGGGGGAGAAGCACTGGGCTCACCGCACAGCACATCTTTCCCTGCCACACTGTGGGACCACTGCTGGCAGCACTGCAGGATGTGCTCCTGCTCTCCATGCCTCACTGTCAGAGCCATATCCACACTCCCTGCTCACAGCCCTCACCTCAGCCTCGCAGCTGCTGCAGTGGGGATGGATGCCATAAGGCACTTGGTCAGGCATTATGTTGAGTTCCCTTGCTAGACCCATTCATGCTCACTTCTGCTTTGCCCAATGATTAACACGCAGTTTACTGGTTCCTGCCTCCCTGAAGATGTCAGAGGTTACATACTTTCCTCGTATGCTGTGGGAAAGGTTTACAGGGGCAACATTCTGCCACCTGCAGCTCAGGCTGCTGTTCTGGAGATGGCAGCAGGGTGGGGGGAACCAATACTGGGCTCAGTGCAAGGGAGACCAGAGCCAAGTGTGCAGCAAAGCAGCACCAACAGCAAGCAGGCCCCAAGCACCTGGGGAACAGGGTGAGGGAATATAGCATGCAGGTGTGTTACAGACCTGTGAGACTTTGTATAAGCATACATATGCTTATGTACGTGTATTTATACATATGATTCACATTTTAAAATCTGCATTTAAATGAACACATTTCTTCTCTTCAGGCACTCTGAAAAGCAAAGCCATTTGTAAGACCTATGAAAGCATGCACATAAATAACCAAGCAGCCTTCCAATCCTCAGGATGCTGGCACCAGGGGCACCACACCATGCCCCATATCCTCCGTGTGCAGCTCTGTCCCATACAGCAAGGAGGGATGACCTGGTGCACACTCAGCATGGCATGATGGCCATGTCACCCAGGGCCACCCAAAAGACAGATTCTTGAACACAGACAGACAGTAATCCAGCCTGACAGAAGATGAAAAACTAGAAGTCAGCTTCCCATGGGACAGAAAATCCCATGACACATTTATAACGTGCATTAAAAGAGCGATGCTGACATTACTGGTACAGGTACAAAAAATGAACAGGCAAGTTTAGAATGCACTGCAGGTCTGGATCAATGCAAACCAGGACTGGAGCAATGCCCTATGGAGTGGAAAGGAACAATGGCACACTGGATGGAGCATTTGGTACGCTCTTCCAAACCACCAGTGAAATGCTGACCAACCCACCTACGAAACAGTGACCAAACCCCAACCAGCGCCCTCAGCAGCAACACATCCAGCTCTCCGGGATGCCACTGCTGCTCACTCTGCTGACCCAGCCCTGGGCAACCCCACTGCCCACACCTGAGGCCCTGGAGCGGGGCAGGTGCCTATCCAGCCCTGCACACCCACTCGCACTTACCGGAGGTGCTGGCGGTGCCGGTGACCGCAGGCCCAGCCTGCAGCTCAGTGCTGCACCACGGCCCCGCAGCACCGATCAGGACACGGAAGCTGCACTGGTGGAGGCCATAAATTTCCTTCACCGAGGCAACGAGGTGAAAGGACAGCAATCTAGTGTTTCACCTGGGGAACAGGTAACGTGAAATGCTGGTTGTTTTCTTCCCCTCTATAGAAGAGGCAATTTTGATTTCAAGCAGAGATAGGAGGCAGCGAGGTAAATTTCCACTGAAGAGAAGGAATTCAGCCAGCGTCAGAGAGCTCACTGACACTGCACGGCTGAACTCCCAGCCTGCTGTCACCCCGAGTGAGAACACTCACCTGGAGCAAGGTGTGCTGGGCACAGAGGAACTGCAGCAGCACCCAAGCAGAGTGTTCCTTAATTCTGTGCTACAGCACAGAGTCAGTGGCAGCCTGCAGTTCCAAAGCAAAATATGGCTCACCTGCTTAAACAACACAAGTATTTTCCATAAAGAGCAAGACTGATGACGTTAGAGCACCCCTAAGTCTGTCAGCACGAGGCAGGCGGATCAGCCCACAGAAGAGCCACGTTGATTTCTGCTCTCCTTTGTGGGTGGATGGCAGCAGCCCACACCAGAGCTGGGCAAGAAGAGCATGGGATGCAGCTGCGTCTATGACGGAGGCATGCAGAACAACAAGGATCCAAAGCTGTGGAGCTGGACCACACGGCCTTGGAAGGTCTTCCAATTCTGTGTCTCTTACCACAGTCCAGGTCCTGCAGGGACACCATGAAGTGATTTGCTGGGGACAGTGCCAACAGCACATCATGCACCTCACTGTGATTCCTGTGTGGTCTCACCGATGCAGGGGTCTGTGTGGGCAGCTCGGCCAGCAGCCCCTGCTCAGATCCCACTGCCGCAGTGAGCACAGGTGCAGGGCATGGCTGCACCTCCACTCTGCTCAGCTCAGGGCAGCAGGTCTGGGTTGCTGTTTGCTGGTTCCAGCACAAGCCAAAGCTTTGTTCAGCAGCTCAGCATGGAGCAGCTCCTCCTGCTCTGAGCTCAGGATGAAGCCAAACGCTGCTTACTTTCCCTGCAGAATTCTTCACATGCATGGCACGGAGCAACTTATTTCAAAGTGGATTGACACATTTTGTCTAATACTGGTCTCAGAACTGCAAAGATGAGCACTGGAAGCACGAGGAGGAAAGAAGAACAGTTGGGAGCCAAGGGGCATTTAGGGTCAGGGAACGGCTGCACAGCATCACAGGGTAACTACAACCCTCTCGAGCTACACTGAAAGGGCTCTGGTTGCCCTGTGCCACTACAATGACACCGGGCCAGGTTTTGCTCAACACAGCATGGATGTGTCCCAGAAGCAGCAGGGATGAAGCAAACAGCAGTGAGTACTGCAGGAACAACGGAGCGTGGGAACCCGCAGCTTACACAACACAACCTATCTGATGTTTTGCAATAACACTGCCTACTCTTAGGCCTCAGCACTTGGAGGCAAGGTGTTCACGTTTTTCCTGGCCAGACCTCCCAGCCCAGTGCCACAGAGGGGGGCTCAGACCCCCACCTCCTAGCCCAACCCTGCAGAGAAGGGCTCGGAACAGAGTACTGAGCTCACCAAAACCTGTTTACAGGGTATTTTTAGCACATCAGAAAGAAAAGAAAAAAAAGGAAGGCGAGCTCCAGGTGAACTGTGTTCTATTTTTACAAAAAGCAGTAGATATTTTTACTCCTCACAGCCAGTATGCTTGAGCAATTTCAGCCAGCGTGCTGAACCAGGTCACCTGAGGTCTGCAGCAACGCCCAAATGGATGCAGAACTGCTGTCAGGAACGCCGGAGCTGTGCTGCAATGGCTGAGATGTGCTGCAGCACCTGCCCTGCTCTCTTACCCTACCCTCAGACCTATTTACGCCACTCACCGAGGAACGATACCAGCAGCAGCACTGCTTTCTGCACACAGTAACTCACCAGGCTCCAGCAGAGCCATACATGCTGTACTGATGTCTCTTAGACCGAGTAGTGCCAGCAAAGTAAATAAATCTCCATGCACTGTCACCCTGTGCTTTTTAATTGCCACATAGGCAACCAGATCCCCTGTCCCCAGCTGGGCACAGACCTGCAGTTCCACCATCCGCTCCTCCACACCAAGCACTGGCTCTGATCATCCCAACTACACCAAGAGGGACCTTCCAAAAACTTGTAATAGCAAAGCCCGGCACAGAAAGCACCATTTTTTGTAGTATTTTCTCTTGGAAGATATAGAAATTCAGCTGATTTTAAAAACTTGAAGCTTTTATTTAACAAATACCTAACTTACTGGCATGCAAAAACAAGCACAAACTACCATAAAACAAAACAGCAGTGCTATTACAAGTGGGATGATCACATTATGCTGCCTGACACTCATAAAAGCTGTGCCAATCACAGAGAGTGAAAGGAGGCCAGCGGTGTTACCTTCAGATATTCATTATCCTTTGGTCGATGTCTGGACAGATCTATTACCTTCGAGCACACAGAAGAGAGCAGTACTTCAGAACTTATCATTCAGAGAGAAATACAAAAGCCCAAACTGTCAGCACATGTCCAATAATTTCACCCAGTAATAAAGAATGGCTCCAATTCCCAATTAAGCACTTGCAGCAAGATGTCATATGTTGAAGCATGAGAGCTTTCACAGCATCTTCTACAGCAGGAGTAGGTTTTTACTTCTCACTAACTCAATCTCACATTGGATTTTTTTTTTCAGCTTCTTTCGTTGGTGCTTTTTGGCATGGTGAAACCCTGGATTAGCTCAAAATTGAACCTATTTTCAAGTTAAGAATTCTGAAAGGCACTTAAAACAACTGTGATTAGGAATCAAGCCAGAGGGCAGAGCAGGTCTGAAGCAATTGTGCTAAGCACCATGCAGGCAGCAAAACATTAAATCAGATTTTATTTGTAGGCAATAACATGCATATGACTTCAAGGAGATCTACGCTAGCACGAGGGACAAAGAGCAACCTGCATGTGCTCACAGCAGAAGGGTGCTGAGGAGGGCCAGCTCCTGACACCAGGCTGTTCCAACAGCACCGTGCCCTGCAGCACCTCCCAGCTGGAATTCCTCTGGGTTCTGCTGTGAAGCTCGAATATTCACAGTACGATGATATCAGTACGATTGCTACACAGCAGGACTCACAGTCACTGACAGGTAACCAACACGCAGCAGCACCGAGATGGCTTCAGAGCTGCTTCTCTGCACTCATTTTCTCCTATCTTGGAGAAGAGAAAGCTCTATGGAGACCTCATTGTGGCCTTCCAGTACTTGAGAGGAACATATAAACAGGATGGAGAATGACTGTTTACAAAAGTGGACAGTGACAGGACAAGGGGGAATGGTTTTAAACTGAGAAGGGGAGGCTTCGGTTGGATATCAGGGGGAAGATTTTCAGCCAAAGGGTGGTGAGGCACTGGCACAGGTTGCCCAAGGAGGTTGTGGATGCCCCATCCCTGCAGGCATACAGGGCCAGGCTGGATGTGGCTCTGGGCAGCCTGGTCTGTGGTTGGTGACCCTGCACACAGCAGGGCGGTCAAAACTAGATGAGCACTGTGCTCCTTTTCAACCCAGGCCATTCTGTGATTCTAAGATTTTTCAATTCTGTCTCACAAAGTCTGTACAGATCCAACATCACACAGGCAAACACGAGGGCAGGCTGTGAGGAGAGCAGCACACTCCCATGCAACATGGAATTAAGGACCTTCAAGAAGCCCACCAGCACCTGCAGGAAGCATTCCCTGCTGCATTCTTAAGGATGTTAGAGGAACACCTCCAAAAGCACAGCAGCTCTGGCAGAACACTCGCACTAACTGCAATTACTGGAATGCAACACTGCACTGCTCTTCCCCATGTGCAACTGTAATGCAAAATGGAAACCGTAGGATTCACCTGACGGCTGTTCCAACCTCAGAGTCTTTATGGTGAGCCAGATGGGTGAAGGTCCAGCAGACTTGCACTTGGCAGAACAGCAGCAATCAAGGAGAAAGGAATTACACGTAAAAAAACACATAACTAATGGTGAGTTGCATATGTCTGCTTTAACATTTATTCCTCAGACCGCATGCAACATCTCTTAGAAAAAAAGAAATTCCTTATAGGAGATAGCAGTGAGATGGGCGCACATGAAGAAGAGGCAGAAGCCACATCTGTACCCAGCTTACAGCATGCTTGTTTCACATCCTGAAAGCTTAAATTTAACTTTTGGTGGCACCTGCTTCTGTACTATGCAAATATTCTGAAAGTCATTTATTTAAAGCAACTTTTATAAAAATTTGAGTATCTGGACCATAGGTATATGGACCATAAATGGGCAGCTTTATCACTGCTGCATTGTTTAATGAAGGGATGAGCATTCAATAAAAATGTAATTCCACTGATAAACTGTAATTGGAGGCTCATTTCTAAGGCAGATAACATTGGTGATGTGTTTAACTGTATGTGCCCACAAAGTGAAGCTGCAGCACGATGGCTGTGTCACGTGGAGTGCTGCACCAGGCAGTGCCTGCACAGGCTGTGCCGAGAAAGAAAGACAATAAAGGCCACTCCAAGCAGCAATAAAATACCCGTGAGGCTGTCAAAACCTCAGCTGCCCCTGAAAGGAGAGCTTTTTACCGCAGCGCTTCCATCTCAGAAAATACTTTATCAAGCACATTTCCAAGAGAGCTGTGAGAAGGCATTAGTCACTGTGGGGATCCGTGGCTCTGAGGACCCAATGCTGCTTTATCAGCCTAGACATCTTATCGTGGCTCCAGCAACGCAGACATTAAAACCAAGGAGGGGAAAAGCTCTTGCAAGCAAACAGAAAAAAAAAAGAAGATGGAAAGACACAGAGATCCAAGCTTAAAAAAAAAAAAAAAATTGATTTTCTCCTCTTCAGCTCAAACCAAAAATCAAATGCGACTGCAATGTTAATAATTCTGCCCTTCTATTATAAAGTACTAACACTGGGTTGTGACATTTGCTGCAATTCATGCACACGCATCCCACCGCGGCGATGCTAAGCACAGAGAGAACAATGCCATAGGCAATTAGTGCTCAACTAACAATGTGGTAAATTCAGCTGTAGGTAATGCGATGTAACCTGATTCATCACAGTTTGTGCAAGGACAAGCGGGGATGTTATAAAGCAACGCACAGTACTCCCAAATCCTCAGAGCTACCCAAAAGCCATTTTGGAAAGATGAGTGAACTTTGCTGGCACTAAACTTCATTCTACAATTTCAGAGCTCAGTGCATTCATTTACTACAAAAAGACTTTGTTTGAAGCTTTGTTCACAGCAAGTCTGATCAACTGTGACAGTAAAAGGGATGAAATAAGGCTGAGGTTCTAGAACTTCTCTGGGAGCTGGGTTCACGCTTCTTAAGAAGCCTCACCCATTCCTTTGGTGCCCTATGACTGCAGCCCCCGAGCACATCAAAAAAAATCTTTGATTTTACTCATTCCCACCTTCCTTTCTATTGAATCAACAGCACTGCAACACGATTCCACAATGCACCTCATTTTAAGATTTTCCAAAAGCTCTGAAGGCCTGAAAGTCGTGCTCCTCTGGAAGCTGCATACACCTTCTGCTCCTTGAATACGTCAGCCTTGTGGCAAAAGTAATGATCATGTGCATTTGGGACCTTCAAAGAACAGAGAAGACAACTTCTGAATATGAAGGTCAGCAAATAAGCAATCTTGCGTGCCTCTCAACAAACACAGCCTGAACCCACACTGTTTAAACGTTAAACAGTTCTCTTGCCCTTCACTTGAGAGCTACATTACCCAGCTCTCACTCAGTCTCTGCATCAATACTTGTAGAAATAACAAGTGAGAGTTTGTTGGGGTTTTTAAAAGCATACTGATGGGAAAAAAAAAAGAAGTCCTGCACTTCATGTTGACCATGGCTTGCCCCAAATGCAGTGCATTTTATGTAATGAACCAGGCTTTAAGGTCCTGCTCACTCAATCTCAGCACAACGCACGCAAGTGTTTTTTTGTTCATTATGGGCTGCATCCACTGGAATGGTTCCAAATACTGTTCCTTAAGAAAGCATTCCATCTAAAAGATCTTAAAAAGGCAAGAATTTGGGGGAGGGGGGGATAAGGGGAAGAACACTGAAAAACCCACATTGCAAAGTACTGCATTGGGGTGGACCCCAATGGCTCACACCTCTTTGCTGTTTGTTTTTGTCTTTTTAAACAAACACCAAAACTTCTCTACAAAAGCTAAACAACACCAGGGAAGCACTGTCTGATGCAACCTCCTTCATTTGCATCTCATTTGCAGAGCAGGAGCAGCCTACTTAAAGCATCCCTAGGTTGTGCAAAAAGTAATGCCTCCTATTTGTTTTCACAGAAACTACAATAGCTACAAGAGCGCCGCAACACTATTTGATAAAGCAAAGTCTCAGCTGCAGCACACTGCTCTTCTGCACAGTCACCACCAATAGCTGCACATTTTCACCAGTGATGAACACTGTGTGCTCACACAGATCTGCATCCACAGAATAACAACTGAGGCATCACTTTTTGAGCAGCCTGACAGTGGGACAGGGCTGTGTGCACTGAGGGGGAAGAGCTTGACCTGGGTCACCCAGGCTGGACCTAGCTGCTCCTGTCACCTCACCATCAGCTGCTGCTTTTCAGAGAGCTGTCACAGCTCAAATGAAGCAGGCTTCGCTTTAAACAGAAAGCAGGAATGCTGATTCTCAGAGAAAGATTCCATTTTCCAGCACAGTTTGTTTCCCTGCATGAATCACCCTATTACCCAACAAGAAACGAAATTAGATCCTTCAGCTCTCAGATGAAGTTAATAATTAACGTCACTGTGAGAGTTTCCAGTCTTCCCCGGTGAAGGAACTCCTTCCAACACATCCACGTTACTGCTGCCAGCCAGCCCAGCAGCCCAGCCCTTGGCCTCTCCACTGCTGAGCCACTGTTGTGAACGCCGTTTCAGGCACCAGGCTGTATCCTGCAGCAGTACTGCTGTGTGTTCTTAAGGCACGTGTGGCTGCATGTGCTGCTCCCTGAGGGCTTTGAGGTGTGGGGATGAATTACTGCAGTGGCAGTCTCTGTGCCGATTAGAAGAAGAGAAACCAGCCCTTAAGCTGAGCTGATGTGCACCTCCATCAGCTCAGAGGGATGCACTCCCACCATAACTGCATAGTGCTCTGGTATCCTGGTTTTGCTTTGCTGCTTCCAAGGTGGTCTCAGCACTGTGGCTCAGAGGTGCACAGGCCAAAGTCGCTGCCCGTGAGATGCAGCCCTCTCCCAGCAACCGGCTGCAGGGAGCAAAGCTGGCCCCTCACAGCTCTGCTTCATCATCTCCCCTGCCGCCCAGTGCTCCTCCCAAGGCTTTAGCCACTAGCTTTTTTCTCAGGCCATTATAAAAATGCACTTCTTGGCACCAGAGCCTACAGGGATAGAAACAGGGTGTCTCCAAAGAGCACTCACCGCAGCAGGCCGGGACCACAGGAAGGGTCTGACGCCAGCTCTGAACTGCGTGCTGCTTCAGCTCCCCTGCTGCTAGACCTGTATCTTGCAAACAGGTGGAGCTGCATGCTTGGTCATAACTAAAAAATCACCTCTCTGAACACTGTAACATGGATCCACAACCTGTAAGGATGCAAAGATATGCAGTTTGCAGTCAGATGGTGCGCCACTCTACGCAGAATTTCTCATTCCCCCCCAAAACGTATTCTGAAGATGTACAACATCCACACCGTATGGGCTTTAAAAAGATGAAGTGCTGGGTGCTGCCCTTTGGGCACAACAGCCTCACACATCGCTATAGGCTTGGGGTAGAACACCTGGAAAGCCAACAGGAGGACCTGGGGGTGTTGGTCGGTGCTCAGCCGAACGTGAGCCAGCACTGTGGCCAGGTGGCCGAGAAGGCCATCGGAATCCTGGTTGTGTCAGCAGCAGTGCAGCTCACAGGAGCAGGAGGTGACCATCCCCTGCACTCGGCTCAAGTTGGGGCTGCACTTCAGTGCTGTGTGCCGTGTAGGGCCCTTGCTGCAAGAAAGACATTGAGGCCTTTTAAAGACCACCTGGTGCCACCCCCTGCAGTGCTTAGAGAAACCCACAGCTCCACCAGGTGCCCAGAGCCCCTTCAGCCTGACCTTGGATATTGGGAAGGATGAAGCACCACCACCTCTCTAGGCATCCTGTGCCAGGAACAACCCCAGGAACAGCTGGAGATGTGGATAAAATTCAGATAATGCACGGGACCTGCTTTGCTAAAATTGCATTAACACAAACATAATCAGGCCAGCAGGGACAGGGAGGTGATTGTCCCCCTCTGCTCTGCTCCTGTGAGGCCCCATCTGCAGTGCTGTGTCCAGGTCTGGAGCCCCCAGTACAAGAAAGACACAGAGCTGATGGAGAGGGTCCAGAGGAGCCACAGAGATGAGCAGGGGACTGGAGCACCTCCCCTACGAGGACAGGCTGAGGGAGCTGGGCTTGTTCAGCATGGAGAAAAGAAGGCTGCGGGGTGACCTCATGGCAGCCTTCAGTACCTAAAGGGAGCCTACAAACAGGAGGGGAATCAACTCTTGGAAAGGAGAGATAACAGCAGGACAAGGGGAAATGGCTTGAAGTTGAGGGAGGGAAGATTTCAGTTGGATGTCAGGGGAAGTTCTTTGCTATGAGAGTGGTGAGGTGCTGGAACAGCTGCCCAGAGAGGCTGTGATGCCCCGTCCATCCCTGGAGGTGTTCAAGGCCAGGTTGGATGGGGCCCTGGGCAGCCTGGGCTGCTATGAAATGTGGAGGTTGGTGGCCCTGCATGTGGCAGGGGGTTGGAGATTTGTGATGCCTGAGGTCCCTTCCAACCCTGGCCATTCTGTGATTCTATGTGTGATTCAGTGCAAGAGAATAAGTTGAAGTAATTCAGTAGAGAGGTTATTTCCCATGTGAATTCAAACCGCATTTCAGGACAAAGAAAAGTAGTTATCACCTTATTACATAAAGGATGTAAGATCAGTGCTCAAAAATGATGGTAATTCTATGGACAGCAAAGGAATTGGCCTTTGTAACACACATGTTATTTCTGCCTGGCAGCAGCATACTTGTGAAACAGTGAACTGGCTTACTTGGGGAACAGTGTTTGCTTGTTTGTTTTTAATATTCATCTATCCAACTGCAGAGCTGCGTCAGCATTCATTAGTCTATATGCTGCATGGAGTAGATGAGCTGCATCCAGATCCGTGTCTCACCTCCTGCATGCAAACCGGTGAGCCGTGTCCTCGCTCCCACGGCACCAGAACCACTGGTGGCCATATCTGCACCACAGAAAGGCTGTTAATAGCCTTTAATGGGATACACTCAGCTTACTGACATAAATAACAGGATTGTTACAGGACAGAGCTCAGAGATTAGCTCAGCCACTTGTTCCTAAAACGGTACTTGATGCTGACTAGACTGAGAAACACTCATTAAAATATTCAACACTCATTATCCAAAACAAAGGACGGACTTTGTGTTCTGCCAGGCATTCTGGATGCAGAACGTAGCTCAATGCATGGAACAAAGGGCACATTCAGAATCCATGTATTGCAGGAGATGTGTAATAAGGTCAGTCATTCATCATATCAGAGCAGGACCTTGTCCCGGAGAAGCACAGATGCATGTTCCTGAAAAAGACAGGAGCAGAGGGCATGGCAATTCAAGATTTCTTCACCAAGTTACAAAGCAAGAGAACAGCTTTCACCCTATTTTTTATGGTCTCCCTGGTACTGAAGGGCCCAGAAGAACTGGGCACAGCACTCCAAATGTTGTCACCAGGGCTGAGCAGAAGGGAAGGATCCATTCTCTCGACCCGCTAGCAATAACATTTCAAAGGACTTTTAAGAGTGAGAACAAGAGATATGGAGCACTTTACCTTGCATGGGCCACTCATGAATGACTCGGTTAGATGAATTTGTTAACACAGTATAGAAGGATAAATGAAAACACTTGTAAAGTGAAAGGAACTTCAGCACAGTATACTTTCCCCAGGAGATCACACTGACTTTCAATCCCGTAAGGTAACCTACACAGATATCAACAAATTACAAGCAAAAAGAAAGCTTCCATATTAATAACAAACAAAAACACTGACTCAGATGCAGTGGATTCTGAGTGACTAGGCTGAAATATGTTGGGTTAAGCAAACTGCACTCACCATCAAAGGGTTCCTGCCTTCACCACCATGCATTCCCAACACCTCCCAGCATCTGATCTCCCTCTCTTGCAGCCACAAAGGCTGATCATCAGGCATGTCTGACAGAAAACGTGCCCAACAGAAGAGATTAACTGTACGCCAGCTCAATCCATGGAGCTGATTGGGTTTGCTGCCTCGTAGTCACTACACCTATGGATGGGAAGGGGTCAGGTCAGACTGATCAGCTGCAACCTGAAAAGACATGACAGCTGGTCAAGCTGATGAACTTAAGCAGGGAATGGCATAGCTACAGGCTGGAGAAAACAGCACCAGAGAGGAAAGGCACGAGTCCCTCCCAGGAAGCAAAAAAACAAAACGGGATGAGAAAGTGACTAACACAGTAAATGGGCCCAACAGGCAGGCTGCCAAAGATGCAAGGTAGTAAATAAGAGTGAGATATTAGCATTAATCACTAAGCTTGTAACCTTTTGCAACAACCTTGTCTTCTTCCATTTTAATTATCTCTAAGAAAAAAGCATGGCAGCTTTGTAGCCCAGTAATTTTCCAGTTAGCTCACACTCCACTCAAGCAGCAGCACAGCCAAAACAACCAACACTAAAATTGCCAATCAGATGAAATAAAGCAAGGACTCTCACGAGCAGTTTTTCCTGAAAACACTGCTCAAATGAAAAGGGTCTGACTTTTGCACGTTGTTACTCTTCTCAGCAGCAGCTATTTGTGATTCTGATGCCCCTGAAGTCCCTTCATGGCTGTTAACTTCCCTAGGAACTGTAGGGGTTTGGAGAGATGCTGAAGTGCCACCACCTCCAAGTAGAGGTGCAACATGCATCGGCCTTTTGTCTTCTGACACAGCTGCCATTTGAGCTCAGAAAACTAAAGGGAAAGGGACAAACTTTTCCATTCCTTGCTGCTGCTGGAAGGTCCTTCACCCACGCCTTCTCCATACAGCAGACCACAAAGAATCACAGAGTGCAGCCATCAAATACGCAGAGGTGAACCGGGATCGCCAAGTCCAGCTCCTGTGCCCACAGAGCACCACCAAACCCAGTGTCCAACAGCAGTGTCCCGGCTTCTCCTGGAGCTCCAGCAGCTCGGGGCTATGTCCACTGTGCTGGGGATGTGACTCCATGCCCACCACCCTCTGGGGCAGTGCCATTTCCTAACCTCCACCTGACCACCCCTGCTGCAGCTCCATGCCATTCCACGCATATTCCTTCACAGTGTTGGTCAACCCAACTGTTCTACTGGCATGCAAAACCTACTAGAGTATTTGCTGCTCTTTTCCAAGTATTTCAGCATCCATCAGCTGTAAAGTACCATCGCCCAAAAGCGAAGTCAGAAAATTGAAAAAAAAACCCAAGAAAATAAAATACACACCTTGCCCTGTTTTGATGCAGCTTTCAGCTATTTAAAGCATTTATGTAATACAAGGCCCACACAAAAAATCTCTCAAGGCAAAATACTTCTCTCAAGTGACCACCTGCTGCAGCTCATCCCCTGTATCCACTTAACAATATACACGTCCTTCCATTTAACTCTAAGCCTCAATTTTTCTAATGGAGTAATCTCTACAGGCGATAAAGCATTCACTAGGCTCCATAGGACCACAGGCTGAGGCAACACTAATGGCCAGTCCAGCAGTGGTGAGGAGCTTACACCTCTTCCAAAAAAGAACAACGACTGCTGCCTTTGTCTAAAATATAAAGAGAACAGAATGCAACCAGAGATTGGGCACCAAACCCAAAGGTTAATAACTCCTTTTCAGGCATCAAACTTGAACAGTAAAGGCCAGATAAGCATCAAGCATTTCTTCATAACCTGGCATTTAATAACTACAGGTTCCTTGTTTATCTTAAATATGTAATTGTCGTTAATTATTTTGTTTTACAGAAACTTTTGTTTCCCTCAATTAAAAGAATCAGAATCTTTCTTTTAAATTGTTATTTCTTTGTTAAGAATCTTGGCAAATTCTTACTGCCTTTGTTTCTCAGTGCAACCAAGCAATAAAGTTCTTGATACCCACGATCCACCAGAAGTCTGACAAACACTTGCCTCCTACAGGGCCACAGGAATCACAAAGCAGCTCACTGCAAGCCTCCAGCCCAGTTCTACAGACTGTGAGAGGGCTCTGGCCCCTCCAGCCCTCACCCACCCAGGCATGTGGAAATTCCTCTTCAGGTGGAACCTTCCTGGTTTGCTGGTCGTTTCTCCTTTCTTCTCCCAGAGGGGACAGCACTGCCCACATGGATGGCTGCTGTGGGGCAGAAGGTGCCCCTCTGCCTTCTCCTCCGGCCTATGGGGCAACCTATCCCCATACCACATGCTCCTTCCTGCGGCCACCCTGACATCCATGGCACTGACTGCCTGGACAGCAAGGATGAGACGGAGGCACAGAGCTTCAGACACATGTGCCAGCCACAAGCTTGGTGAGAGGGAGCACAAGGGCCTCGTTAAGCTGAGAGTTCATTAGTTACCAGGTGTAAAGCACTGCTGTTGTTTGCTTCCACTGTTCCACATCACTCCGCAGCACCTCCTGCTCCCCACAGCATCAGCCATTTCTGCAGCTTGCATGCCAGGAGGAAAGGAGGGGCAGCTGTCAGAAGGCAGGGACAAGACCAGGACATCCAGCAGGAAAAAATACAGACAGCACTTCTACTTGGAAAAAAAATAAAAGGGGGAGGGGAAGACTGTTGTTAGGCAAGCACATGACTTATGCGAATGTCAAAGGAGGAAAATTCAGGAAATGCAGACAAGATCTGTAGATGGCTTTTCTCACATAAGGGCCCTGGATTTCCAGAGACGTCATGGAAGAAACACAAGAGCAGCTCTCAGTGACCGCACACTGCCCTCGCCGCTGACACGCTGCAGTCTCCAAGTGCTGGGGAGCACTGAAGTTCCCCCAGTGAGGCTCTTAGGCACACTGCACCCAGGGACAGGGCCCAGCACCCAGCACACCTTCCCATGGCCATCCCAGTCCTCCTCTCAGTCCCCAGCAGCACAGGGAGCTCAGCAGGCAGAGGGCACCTGGAAAGCAAAACGAGCCCAGGACATGCGCAGGGAATTGACTGCCTGACCCCGGTGGGAGCCTCAGGTCAGACCCTGGCACAACAGAGTCAGCAGGGTAACAGCCTCAAGCCCATTGCTAGGATCACCTACAGCCACAGCAGTGCCTTGGCTCCCCGATACCATTGGGACAGCACTGGGATTCCATCACGATGCTGAGCGCTGCACGCCGAAACCAGCCGGTACTAAAATGCAAGTTTCCACAGCAACGCCAACAAGGACACACGGTGCCTTTGTCACACATTCCTGTGCTGTCACATCCTATCAGCAGATGCATTTCAGCTCACATTGCTGCACAGGGCTGAGGACCCTCATTTCATTTCCCAAATGCTGCAGTTGCGACGTTTGAAGCACACATCCTAAGCCACCAAAAATCAGAGGTGATTGTGATGTTTAGTGACACCTATCAAAGATTACATCCCTCAGACTCCCCTTCGTGGGTATTCTTCTGCACCACGTAATGGCTGGGCCTCTTGTGCAAGCCTTGGAAATCCCAAACAAAGCCTGTGTCACTCATAGGGCATGGACGAGCCAGAGCAAGCAGCACTTGGTTCATGAGCTGCTCACCATAGCTGGGAGGTGGAAATGCACTCACACCACTTACATGTGCTGAGTTACATCCAACTGTCTCCAAGTGCAGGAAATGCAGCCCGACAGTGTGGCTACAGCACTCAGAACAGAGCTGGCTAGGCTCAAAATAACATCACAGCACACGGCAGGAACACAGCAGAACAACAGTGCATTTACGCTGTCAGTAGGACAAGAGAAGAAGGCAGATTTCTGCTAGATCCACTCACACAGGTGTATAAGCATTTTCTTTTTAATTACTGTCATTTAAATCAATCAGAATTCAATGATGTGAAATCACGACTGAGGTCCTTAAAAAGATGCACCAGTTCCAACCCAGGTTCTGGACACATTCTAAGAGGAAGAGGTACATTTCTGCCATATGTGGTCAAAAGATAACTGAAGTGTTCCACAAAATTTAAAAAAATATTAAGCCATTTTAACTTTCTTAATTCTATGGATTATGTGGACGTCTGTTAGAAGTCAGTTCTGAAGAACTCATGGCTCTGACAGCTTCCACGAGAGCTCTCCCACAATCTTGCCTTAAGAGAAGACACCCAATGGGTGACAAATGGCCTCCCTGCTAATTAACACCTGCTTAGTTAAGGCTTATTCACAGCTCTTTGTCTTTTAAGTCCCAAAGGAAAGCAGCAAGACAAACCCAGTCCTTCACAGCAGCACTTCACACCCACCTGCATCTCCCAGGCTGCCCCTGAATACAAGGCTCCTCAGCCCCAGGCTAGGTCCTGGCACTACCCACCCCATGCTGATTGCAGATCAGGCCTTTATCCCAGCCTTACTGGTGCTCAGCTGGGCCCCTTCCTCCTGCCCAGCTCCAGAGGAGCAATGTGCCCCAGCAGCGCCACAGGCCCATATGAGCCATATGGACAAGGAACCAAACAGGTCCATCCAAAACCCGTGCAGATCTTCTGAGCAGATGGTCACCGGATCAAGGAGATGCCACATTACATTTGTATTTTCAGCTATTACTAATGGAGAAGAACACACAAATCAATAATCAATCGGTTAGCCAACACAAAGCTATCTCAGGGGAGCCTTCCAGAACCCAAATTCTAGGAAGGAGAAAAACAACGCTCTGAGAATCACAGAATCACAGAATTGTAGGGGTTGGAAGGGACCTCCAGAGATCATCGAGTCCAACCCCCTAACAAAGCAGGTTCCCTACAGCAGGTCGCACAGGTAGGCATCCAGGCAGGTCTTGAACATCTCCAGAGAAGGAGACTCCACCACCTCCCTGGGCAGCCTGTTCCAGTGCTCCGTCACCCTCACTGAGAAGCTGCTGCACTACCTCAGCAGCTCTGGAGACTTCAGTGATTATGCAGGTGATTACGACTGGAGGTCTCTGCTGCTCAAAGCACGGTCAGTGCTGACCTCAGAGCCGCTGCTCTGTGTCCATCCGAGCCGTGGCGGGCTCCAGCCATGCCCCAGCACTGAGCTGTACTGCGCACTGAGGAACGGATGCACAAAGATGTACGTGGCAGGTAGAACACTGAGCATTTTTTTGACAAGTTGAAAAAAAAAAGCTGCACAAAGTGCACGTGCAATCAAGCCTTCAGTGAAGCTACAGTGACACAGCAGAGGAAGACTTCTAGTCAAACCACAGGTCCCCGGTCAGCACCAGAAAAGAGAGAAGCACCGAGGCGTTCTCAACCTGCTAATGCCCTGATAATGACTGGGCTTGGCTCATACCAAGTCTCTTACCAACCATGACTGTTAGAAGACGATTAGCTTGAGAACTGCCAGCAAAAGGCCACAAGGAGACCTAGCCAGGGAACTGACAACGTGTTGATGGAGGAGACGGTAAGGTTCACAGGCGGGGAGGTGTTACTGGTGGAGAACTGAGGAAATGAGACACATCAGACTACCTCATAAGCCTGCTCTCAGTGATGGCTGGTGAATCACCACTAGGGATATCACCAGGACACAGATGTGTCACCATTCAGACCAACCCGCCCTGCAGGGCGAAATGGAACGGCGCAGCTCCCTGCCACCTGCACCAGAAACAACGCGCCTCCTCAGGCCAGAGCCCTGCCAGCCAGCCTTACTCACCCACTGCTTCCACAGAAGCCTGCAGCATGGTGTCTGCTATTTTCCCCACACTTGAAGAACATAACTTTGCTCTAAGGACACTGGAAATGAGGAATTAAACATTAAATGGTGCGCCTTGACCAGGCGGAACCGGAACAAAACCAATAGATGGCAATGATGAGAAGTAATGCCTTCTACCTCCACAAACCCTACTGCTGATATTTGGGTTTAAAATATATTTGCAGTCATTAAAAACAGTGCAGGTTCCTACTCAGAAATGCAGTGTATTGTAAGCAAGGCAGTAAGCTGCTGCTTGCTGCTTCAAAAGCAGCAATTCTGCTGCTTTGATTGAAAGCTGAGCCACCATCAGCAGGAAGCAGAGATGCAGGTTTGTCTGCACGCTGTGCCTCCCGCCAACCACTGCCATCAACACGAACACCACAACGGGAGCCTGTCCATTTACCACCACTCCTCTGACTCCACATCTCCAACAGCTACAACTCTCCAGCACAGCCAGGAGATGGGTAGCTGTCTGCAAACAGCAATGCATATTGATTCACAAAGAGCCTGAGATGAAAAGATGAAAGCAGGCACTCCCTTCCAGCAGTGGAAATCCACTAGGCTGGTATCTCTGATAAACTGCATGCATCTGGCGGCTACTGAACTGATCCTGATGCAAGGAGAGCAATCAATTTCAAGGTCTTGTTTGAATGCCATGCAGCAACAGATTTCAAGTCCCCAGCAGGCAGCAGTTCAAGCCTGTGCCCTGGACGAGCACAGCACAAAATCAGCTCCTCACACAGCCACCACTTTTCCAACCCTTTTCCTCCTGGTCACAGCCATCCTGTTCCTTCCCTGCAGGCACACCTCATGCTCCTCTAACAACAGAAGGAACTCTCCCTCCTTTACCTAGGCGAATTTGCTGATCAAGGGGAGAGAGATGCAGAACAGAACCTCTTACAGGAGAAGCCAGTTCAGCTTCATTTCAACCCATTTTCTGTCTCCACCACGGATGGTCACCTCGCCTCCACTGAGGCTTTTCCCCAGCAGGAAACTGTCATTTCCATCATCTTTAGACTGCACTATTTTTCAGTAGTGTAAGGCCTGGGAAGCACTGAAAAGAATGCTGAACTCAGCAGTGACATTTGGTGATGTACTAGACACAGTGTCAGACTAAATCTGAGATGACAATCTTCTTGACCCCACCAGGCCCCACATCCAAACCCTTGGCAGAAGTAGAACACATTGCTAGAAGTACTACAGCTGGGCAACAACAGCAGATCCCCACGTGGCACTGCTGGACACAATTCAGCGTGCTTCATAGGCAACCACATGGCAGCACCTGGAACCCACCTGACTGCCTCCTTCCAAAGTCCCACTGCAATGCTGCCTGAGTCCAAGAGCTCATCCGGAACAGCACACAACCACTGCAGCTTTACTGCCAGCCAGGAATTGGCTACTATACAGCTGATTTCAACTCTAAACATCTGTAAGATACAACAAAGTCCATATACAGGCGTAAGAACGGGAATAATGAAGAAGATACCCCTTAGTTCATAAAAAGTATACAGAAGTATATACCAACCAAAGATAGACCTGGGCCAGCAAAGGGCTTCCTATACTAAGAGGAAACACAAAGAGTAAGATAGAGACAACACTAAAATGCTGCTACCTCCTAGATTCCGTGCACTGAGAGCTCAAGAACCTGTCAGAGACAGGAACTCTGTACCTCTGGACTCAAAACCAAGGCAGCGAGGCAGTCTGTTTGCAGCGGGGAATTGGGCTTCACTCAGCTGTGCTGGTTTGACTGCTGCGGTTTGATTTGCAACCACAGAATTGAGGTCTGATGACTGCAAGACTTCAGCTGCCACTGTGTGACAGTCAAACCATCTCATAGGCTGGGCGTGAGGAGGTGTGAAGACAAATCTACAGTTCAGCCAATACTGTTTTGTTTTTTTTTTCCTCAAGAAGAAATATTAATCTTTTAAGTTTATTCAAATGGACAGAAAAAACAGTATTGAGTGAAGTGTCTCTGACTGAGCAAACGAAAAGAATGGATTTTTCACACAGACACAGCAAAATTAGGGAATAAATGTAGTGCTGAGAATGTGCAGAAGTGTTCCTACTCCGATTTCCTAACGAGGAAAAAGTGAAATATCTTTATTTCAAAAGCTGATGTGTTAAAGTCAGTGATTTCCATCCACAGCATCAGGCAGGATGCGGGGCCGATGCTCTCTCATCCTTCCCCGGCAGGGCTGAGTAAATAGATAGGGGAGACCTGCAAACAAAGCTCAGCAACAAAGCCTTTGGCTCTCCTCCCCACAGCACTAATTCCTTGCTGCCTGTTTATCTCCCGCATCATTTCATTACTGGGAAATAAAATGCTGCCTCTTCCTCTGAAAAACTTCACCGCAGCAGCAGAATGGAGCTCAGCGCCGCGATGGCTGCACAGTGCACGTGGGCACCGCGTCCCAGGGCAACGTGCCCAGGCCCTCACATTGGTCCCGTGAGGAAGGGGACAGCAGCAGAGCAATCAGGAACCACCGCAGGCCTCCTCCTGCTGGAGCTGCCCCCGTCCCCCCCACCCTCCCCATGCAGTATGATAACCTACACAAGGGCATTCAAAAAGAAAAAAGAGTAAGACTGGGAACAATTTTCAACTGAAAACAAACACAAAGGCACAAATTACGTTAGCGTGCTTCCAGCCTCAAGCCAGGATTATTCAAAACTGAAAACCATCACAGGGGATGACAGAACGCTTCTGCATCACTCCGTAGGATTCTGTTACTCTGCAGCAGACAAACTATATTAGAAATAGAAAATCTATCCCGATTGGCACAGCACCAAGAAAATAACACCAGTCCATGAAGTCAGACAGGAAAATAAGGCACCGTAGCGTAACATAGCGCTGCTCATTCATGGAGTCATTCCTGCCTGCATTCTCGGAACGGCAGAGATTTCTTTTGATTAAGCAAGGTCTCTAATTCCTGGAAATCAGGATTCTGACAATTACCTACATCCTGCCAGAGCATGGGAATTGGGGTTGAAAGCACAGAGGGAGGAAAAAGGCACCACGCTTGTTTCCCAATCTAAACATCATTCAGTAAGTCAGATTTTACAATAGATTTTTGTTTTTTAGACTATTTTAAGTGCAGTTGCATTCCAGGCTTGTAAAATTTAACCACATCTCTTATCCTACAGTGCATTAGCAGGAGATTGCTGCTGTTCTGAGCAGAACATCCTTTCATGAGGTTTTCTTCCTTCTTCTTGGGAGGGGAGAGGAGAAGACAGGGCAGCAGGAGATGGAGCACTGCTGTTATTCATACGAACCTCATGCTGTCATGCCATCACGACAGCAGGACAAGCACTGGGAGCACTGCAGTTCTGAACCCAGCAGAAGGTGAACCACTCGCTGATTTTCACGATGAAATGGCAGCAGCTCACATGCCGAGCTGTGCTGTGCACCAGCAGTAAAACCACATTCCTGAAGGCATTCGACCTGCCGGCCGCATTCTTACCAAGCTTATCTGAAAATAACTGAGTGTTTACAGGGTTGCACTTCAATTCTCTCAAAGAGGGACAGCGTGGCTGAGGAGCATTTCTTCCAGCGCTATGGAATAACCACCTTCGATGTAATAAAAGCGAGCATTTTAAGAGGAAGTAGCCACAAAAGCAAAAGATGAAGGCCTTTATGAACAGGGCTGGCATTTGCTGTGCTCACTGACACCGGGTGAGCCTGCAGAACCGAACAGATCAAACCACTGCTGCACTGATACTGCGTCTGACTTTCATTGAGCCGAGCAGCCAGCAGTGATCCAACCCCACTGCTACCCAAAGGACAGAGACTGCAGCTCGGAGAAAAGCTCCAGTTCGTGTGGCACAGAGTTTAATTAACTGAAAGGTCTTAGCCCCATATAATCCTCCAGGATAATGAAAAGGGCCCGGTTCAGGCTGACAAAGCTGCAACCAGAGTTCACCCTGCTAGTTAGCTACCAAGGGGTGCATCCACTCATCACAGCAGCAGCGCACAGCTGCCCCACACAGCCCCATGGCAGATGCTCATTTCAGCTTCACCCATCCTACAAATGGATGAGAACAGTGGCACCAAGCCCCAGCATGGCCTCTGGGATCACACAGCACCTATGGAGATGGCCTGTCATAGAAGTGTAGACCCACAGAATCACAGAATTGTAGGGGTTGGAAGGGACCTCCTGAGATCATTGAGTCCAACCCCCCTGCCAAAGCAGGTTCCCTACAGTAGGTTGCACAGGTCGGCATCCAGGCAGGTCTGGAACATCTCCAGAGAAGGAGACTCCACAGCCCCCATGGGCAGCCTGTTCCAGTGCTCCGTCACCTCACCATAAAGAAGTTCTTGCGCATGTTTGTGCGGAACTTCCTATGCTGCAGTTTCTGGCCGTTTCCCCTTGTCCTGTCTCCACTCACCACTGAAAAGAGTCCGGCCTCGCCATTCTGCCCCCCACACCTTAGATATTTATAGACCTGGATCAGGTCCCCTCTCAGTCTCCTCTTCTCAATGCTGAACAGACCCAGTTCACTCAGCCTTTCCTCATAGGGGAGATGCTCCAGGCCGTTCACCATCTTCGTGGCCCTCTGCTGGACTCTTTCCAAGAGATCCCTGTCTTTTTTGTACTGGGGAGCCCAGAACTTGACGCAGTACTCCAGACGAGGTCTTACCAGGGCAGAGTAGAGGGGGAGGATCACCTCCCTCGACCTGCTGGCCACGCTCTTTTTAATGCACCCCAGGATGCCATTGGCCTTTTTGGCCACAAGGGCACACTGCTGGCTCATGGCCAACATGGCCACCAGGACACCCAGGTCCCTCTCTGCAGAGCTCCCCTCCAGCAGCTCATCCCCCAACCTGTACTGGTGCATGCAATTATTCCTCCCCAGATGCAAGACACTTGCTTTTGTTAAACCTCATCTGGTTTCTTACTGCCCAGCTCTCCAGCCTGTCCAGGTCTTGCTGAATGGCAACACAGCCTTCAGGCGTGTCAGCCAATCCTCCCAACTTCGTATCATCACAAACTTGCTGAGGGTGGCCATTATCCCCTCATCAAGGTCATTGATGAAGATGTTGAACAAGACCGGACCCATCACAAACCCCTGGGGGACACCACTGGTTACAGGCCTCCAACCAGACTCTGCACCACCAACAACGACCCTCTGTGCTCTGCCAGTCAGCCAGTTCTCAACCCACCTCACTGTCCACTCATCTATCCCACACTTGCTCAGCTTTGTTGTAAGGATGTCGTGGGGGACAGTATCAAATGCCTTGCTGAAATCAAGGTAGACTACATCCACTGCTCTCCCCCTATCCACCCAGCCAGAGACAACATCATAGAAGGCTACCAGGTTGGTCAAGCACGACCTCCCCCTTGTGAACCCGTGCTGACTACTCCTGATAACCTCCTCTTCTTCCAGTTGTCTGGAGATGACATCCAGTACAAGCTGTTCCATCACCTTTGCAGGGACAGAGGTGAGGCTGACTGGCCTATAATTGCCTGGGTCTTCTTTCTTGCCTTTTTTGAAGACCGGGGTGACGTTGGCTATCTTCCAGTCTTCAGGCACCTTCCCCGTCTTCCAAAACTTCTCAAAGATGACAGAAAGCGGTTCAGCAATCACCTCTGCCAGCTCCTTCAGCACCCGTGGATGAATCCCATCGGGTCCCATGGATTTCTGAACATTGATGTTGCCTAGGCGCTCCCGGACCACCTCTTCCCTGACAGAAGGGGGGTCTTCCATTCCCCAGATCCTCTCACTAATCTCCAGGGTCTCGGATTCCCAAGGGGGAGCTTTTTCACTGAAGACAGAAGCAAAGAAGGCATTCAGTATCTCCGCCTTCTCAGCATCCCCCGTTACCAGAACACCCCCGTCACTTAGCAGGGGAGCCACATTCTCCCTAGTCTTCCTTTTACTGTTAATGTACTTGAAAAAACCTTTTTTATTATCCTTTATCCCCTTTGCCAGATTTACTTCCAGACGGGCTTTAGCCTTCCTTGTCGCATCCCTGCAGACCCTGACAACATTCCTGTATTCTTCCCAAGTAGTCAGACCCTTTTTCCACATTTCATGGGCCTTCTTCTTTCCTTTGAGTTTGTGCACGAGCTCCTTGCTCATCCACACAGCTCTCCTGCCACCCTTTCCCGATTTCTTCCTCACAGGGACGCACCGATCCTGAGCTTGGAAGAAGAGCTGCTTAAATGCTGACCAGCTCTCACAGGCCCCCTTGCCTTCCAACACCCTAGCCCATGAGACAGCTCCAAGTAGGCCCCGAAAGAGATCGAAGTTGGCTCTCCTAAAGTCCAGGATAGCAATCCTACTTTTTGCTTTACTTCTTCCACTCAGGATCTTGAACTCCACCATCTCGTGGTCACTACAACCCAAGCTGCCCCCGACCTTTACTTCCCTGACAAGCCCTTCTCTATTAGTGAGAATAAGGTCCAGCAGTACCCCTCTCCTCGTCGATTCCTCCACCACCTGCATCAGGAAGTTGTCTTCAACACATTGCAGGAACCGTCTGGACCGCGCATGCCTGGCCACATTGCTTTTCCAGCAAATATCTGGATGATTGAAGTCCCCCATAAGCACCAGCGCCTGGGATCGTGACACTGCTTCCAACTGTTTGTGGAAGGCCTCATCAACCTCCTCCTCCTGATCAAGGGGCCTGTAGCACACACCCACAACGGTGTCAGCCATACCAGCCCGCCCCTTGATTCTTACCCACAAGCTCTCCACTGCTACACCACTCTCCCCCAGGTGGAGTTCAATACATTCTAGCTGCTCTCTCACATAAAGAGCAACTCCACCACCCCGCCTCGCCGGCCGATCTTTCCTAAAAAGCACATAGCCCTCCATGACGACATTCCAGTCATGTGAGCTGTCCCACCACGTCTCTGTGATCGCAATGAGATCATAGCCATGTGACCGCACGCAGATCTCCAACTCTTCCTGTTTATTTCCCATACTGCGCGCATTGCTGTACAGACACTTCAGGGAGGCAGCATTCCCCTGCCTCACTCCATCCCTTCGAACTCCACCCTCGTCACCCATCAAGTTCACTTTTGGGCCTTGAACTACCTGAACCTCAGCAGTCCTCATTTTGTCCCCTTCCCCCTTCTTACCTAGTTTAAAGATCTTTCAATGAGGCCTGCCAGCTCCTGGGCTAGGATCCTTTTACCCCTTGTAGACAGTTGAGCTCCATCTGCAGCCGTCATGCCAGGAGCCGAGTAAATTGCCCCATGATCAAAAAAACCAAAGTTCTTCTGCCTGCACCATCCTCTAAGCCATTTATTGATTAGGAGGGCCTTTTTGATCCTCTCAGAGTCCTTCCCCGCCACTGAAGGGATAGAAGAGAAGATCACTTGCATTCCCGCACCATCCAGTAACCTCCCCAGACCTTTGAAGTCATTTTTGATTGCCCTTAGGCTTCTCTTGGCAGCATCATCACTGCCAACCTGAACTACCAATAAGGGGTAGTAGTCAGACGGGCGAATAAGCCCAGGCAGCTTTCTAGAGATGTCCCTGACCTGTGCCCCAGGAAGGCAGCACACTTCCCTAGGGTGGGGTCAGGACGACATATCGGGCCCTCAGTTCCTTTTAGAAGGGCGTCTCCTACAACTATCACCCTCCTTTCTTTACCAGAAGAGGCGGTCTTCAAGCGTGGAGCCGACCGCCTCTCCTTAGCAAAGCTCAGAGGCTGTTCCACCACCTTGTTCTCAGCCTCCTCACCCTCCAGTTCCAGGGTTTCAAACCTATTACTTAGGTTGAATGAATCTGAATGGCCCGGGTGGAAAAGGACCATAACAACCACCTAGTTTCAATCCCCCCCTGCTATGTGCAGGGTCACCAGCCATCAGACCGGGCTGCCCAGAGCCACATCCAGCCTGGGTGAGCCTGCCTGGCACACGAAGCTGCATCTGGCCTTCAAGGGATAATTACAGCACCCCATCGGACCTCTCATCACCGGAAGACAGTGTTCCAACCCAGAGCCACAACGCCGTGCTCTTTCATCCCATGCCACCCTAGGATACCACTTCCCTCGTCAGCTCATATGGTACAGCCACCATCACCGGCTCCGTGTCCAAAACAAAGACGACAACAGGCCGTGCCCGCCATCCCGGTGCAGCGGGACCTCCTGCCGCCCAGCACCGCGGCACAGCCTCGCAGCGCCGGGCCGGCTGACATTCAGCACCGCACAGTGCCCTCCAACGGCCGGCCCGCAGCACCAGCCTCGAGGCCACGGAGAGCCCGCACCCCCCCCCGGGGCTGCGAGAAGCGCAGCCGATGCGTCTCGCTGCCGAGCCGCCGCTGGTGCGCAGGCAGGGCCGTCCGCTGGAGGAATGCTTCCTTATCTGTACTTCCTAATCGTCATTTCAAGCTCTACGTGCTGGCGATCAAATGCTCTTGGAGTCTATAAGAACAGTTCAGGAGGGTTTTGCTTTTCCTTCTAAAAAGTAAACGCAAGGAGTGAGAAAGGCAAAAATGCTGAGGATTGCTGATACCAGCCAACGCCACTGCTGTGCCCTCCTCACTCTGATGAAAAAGAACCGATGAGCTCAGAGCAGAAGCAACACAACGCTGCTATTCAACAACAGAGCAGCTCCTCTGGATGGGGACCATCGGGGCACAGCACTGATGGCACTGCAGTGCAATGCCAGCACACGCTGCCTCTGATCCCATTCAGCCATGGTGGATAGATTCTTCCCCACACACAACGCCTTGCCACGCTCATTTCAAGTAATGTATGCTTAGGAAATGTATGGCTTGACCACCAGGCAAACCTGCAGGAATGCAGTGCTGAGCTCCACCAAAACTCTGCCTTGTCAGGGAATCAAGCAGAGAAAACACAGCCTTTTTTTCCTCACTAATCAATCCAGTTAATGGGTAACCCGTGCCATAACATGCTCCTTCCAAAGCCTTCACGGCCCATCCCACACATGGGTGTCAACAACAACAAGGGTGGCAAACACCCCTGGGGACACCATCCCACAGCAACAAAGCCACTGAGAACACGTGAGTGTATCTCTCTCACACACACACCCCACTGCCACAGCATCACCACGGCAGGTCTGTTCAAGTCACAGAAGCTCAATGGAACTTGCAAGCAGGAGAGCACTGGAACTCTGGAGAGCAGTCAGTAGGAATGTCTTCGCTTCTACCACAAGATAGATAAGGACACAGGAAGGAGACAAGATGCTGTTTTCTTTCACACATTCAAAAGTTACAATGAAAAAATACTTTCCTCAAGGTTCTTTTCTGAGGATGCATTATTTATTCAACTGCATTTTCAACTAAATTTCTTCTCCAAAGAGCGGTGATGCAGTGGCACCCAGCTGCCCAGGGCAGGGTGGAGTCCCCATCCCTGGAGCTGCGCAGGAGCTGTGGGGACACAGTCGGTGGGCACAGTGAGATGAGCAGGGTTTGAAGGCTTTCTCCAGCCTTAACGATCCCACAAGCTGAATGGTCCTGATGCACTCAGCAGCTCAGGACCTCCCTACGCAGTGCTAGAAGCTGGGGCAATTTCTGATGCCTCTGCACACCAACTCGACCAATGCTTCAGTACATGCTTGCCTTCAAACCTGCTAAGTCCTGCTGACATGTACATTATTTATGTGGAAATTAAGCCTTTGCTTAATTATTTGTAAGAGGTATTAACATTTTATGGGAAGCATATCAAGCCAGTCTATCCCACATTTAAGCATCTGCTTTTCCAAACAGAATACTGGGACAGGCAGCCTGGTATTTATAAACAAAGTAGTTCTAGCATTTGTAAATGAACTACATAAAGTACAAAGTATAAAAGGGAACAGCAAATTATATTTCAGACTGAGGTATGGATAAATAAAAATAAATGACTCTGCACATGGCTTGGCCCCCCAGGACAAGCAAAGACATCTTGCTTTTCAGAACAGATGAGGCCAACCCATCTGGGCTAATGGGCAGCCCTTGGCCTCTGCAGCCAACACTCAGTGAAGCCCAGAACACACGTGTGGCTCGGCTGCTCTGCACGTACCTGCAGGAGCTTGCAGCCAACCTCAGGAGGTTCTCCTCTTCTGGGGCTCTGCGTTCCAGCGATGGCTCTGCTGGGCTGCACAGCACCGCCTCCGCTCCCTGTGCATTCCCTCATCCTTTTTCCTCTTTCACCTATTACCATCTGTGGTCTCTTCTCGTGTTTTTAGAGTACCACTGCCCTACTCTGCCCACCGACAGCAGCACAGAGAACCAACTCTTGGTGCACGGGCACAGAGAGATGGGGCGACCCGCAGCCATCGCTGTAGTGGGACATCACAGCAGTGCCGAGGAGGGAGGCGGGGAGCAGAGGTGTCGGTGACAGAGGCACAGCAGCAGCCAAGCAGCACATTCTCTGACACCCATTTGGTGGTTTTGCTCCCAGGTTTCCACGTTCCCAACTCGCCGACAGCGTCCCGCACCCACCCCCAGCGATGCGCTCCGGGATCCCGCGTCGGAGACCCCGCGTTCTCCTCTCTCCGCCTTCACTCCACACACAGCATCACACACGGAGCCCAAGCCCTCTCCAAACGCCCACCCCAGCCGGGGAGCTTCACTTCCACCGGCACCCACCGCGCCGCCAACCCCACGGCCATCCGCGCTGGGCGCAGCTCCAACAGGACGGCGCGCAGCCGGGCAGCGCCCGCAGCCGGCAGGTTTGTGCGGAGCCCCAGCCCCGCGGCAGCGGCCGCCAGCCCCGCGCTCAGCCCAGCCGGGCCGCCGTGCCGCTCCCATCGCCGCTCGGTTCCGCCGCGGATCGCCCGTTCTCTCCCGGCTCGGGGACACCGAAGCGAAACCGCGCACTGTCCGCGATGTTCAGCGCTCGCGCCGGACACACGGCACGCTTTGTTCGTGCGCCTTCAGCCCGGCAGCGGCGGAGTCGGGCCGTGGAGCTGCCCTCGACCCCCGAGCGGCCGCGGACCCCCTCGGCTTCGCAGCGCAGCGCCGCTCGGGGTGCGGATTGGACACCGCGGGAGCGCGCAGGGGCGCGACCCGCCAGGTGCTGCACGGCATCGGATACGGGTACGGGTACGGATACGGGTACGACCCCGCGGGGCGAGCAGCGGCCCCGGCACCGCTCCGAGGCACTGCGGCAGCGCTACAGCCGCTCCCGGCGCCCTCCGCATCGACCCTCGACCTTCGCCCGCGGCTCGCGCCGGGTGGGGGTGAGATCCCCACACCCTCCCCCACGGATGGGGCGATGGACCAGACCCGACCCGACCCACCTCCTCCTCCGCCAGCCCGTACACCGGCTCCACCGCTGCGGTCGCCATGGAGCAGCCGGGCGGGCGTCCCGCGGGACCCGCTCCGCGAGGGGGTTCGGCGGGGGATCGCCGCCCCGGCCCAGGAGCGCCGTCGTCGTTGTCCTCCTCGTCCTCCTCCTCCTCCTGCTGCTGCAGCTGCTGCTGCTGCTGCGGCGGCTGAGGGCGGCGGTGCGGCCGAGCGCCGGGAAAAGGGGCCGGGGGCGGCGCCGGGACCGCCCGCGCCGCCGCGAGGCCGGGGCCGGGCTGGGGCTCACCGCAGCCGCGCCGACGCCGCCCGCCCCGCGCCGGGGAGCCCCGGCCGCGGCCCACGGGGGCGGGGAAAGGACCGCGCAGCCCCAATGGCGAAGGCGATCGTCGGGGGCGGAAAAGCCCCGCGTCGGCCCGGCCCGGGCCGCCCTGCCCCCGGCGGCGGAGGAGGCGCGAGCGCCGCACAAAGCGCGCGCCGCCGCCCCCGCCCCTCCCACGCGCCGCCGCGGACACCGGCGGAGGGACACGGCGCCCCCCTGCGGCGGCGGCGGGGAGCGGGGCGGGGGGCGGTGTCCGCCCCGCGGGGGTCCCAGCGCCGCGCCCGGAGCTCTCGGCCGCGGCCCCTCGGGGCGCTGCGCGGCTGTGCGGCGCCCCCGGCGGCGGGCCTGGCCCGTGGGGAGCGACGCCGAGGGGCGGTCGTTCTGGGGGATGAACGGACGGGCAGGAGTGCCGCCGGGAAGTCGGCGCTTCCCTTCTGCCGGGTCCGTCGCTGCTGTGGCCGCGGTTGGGCCGTGTGCCCGTCCGAGCTCCACGTTTGCTTTGTGTCGTTTTTGTGACCCGCCACGGGATCGGAGAATGCTGCTCACACATCTCCCAGTCCGTGACTTTTCGCTCGCCTTTTTTTCTCTGCTTCGAAGAGTGTTTTTGGAGGAATCGGAACGTTCTGGGTACTTGGAGCTGCCTTACGTCCTAGCAGAAGCAAGGCACGCTTCAGCTCCAAATTACTTCCTTATTGGATTCCTGTTCCTTCCTCGATTGTCCCCCGGCCCCATCCAGCCCGGCCCCGCCCGCTGCTGCTCCCACCCTTATCACCCGCCTGCTATCTCCTGGCAAGGTGCGGCGCTATCGAGCCGCGGTTAGGTGAGAGCTGCTTCCCGTACAATTTATACCATTTATTCTTTCGTAGGGCAGCAGTGTCCCGCCGCGCTGACATGGACATAACGCCAAAGCCAATGACGAGGGATGGCTCTGCGCTGCCGCACCCCAAAGATGGCCGTTCGCGTGTCACACACCTGGACGTGGCCATCCCTGTGTCACGCACCTGAAACGGAGCTCACAGCGCTCCGTCACTCACACACACGCCCAGCGGTCGCTCCGTTCCATCAAACACACGCACACAAACCCCCGCAGCGCTTCTCCCTCAGGGACACCTGTGTGTGTGTTGTGTGTGCGCCCTGGATCTCTGATGGCACGGCAGATTCTGAGCGCTCAGCTTCACGCCGACCCGAATGCACTGCAGGGCTGTGATGCCACACCTGGATGGGGATCACCTGCCGTGTGCTCAGCGCTGTGTCTGGAGCAGCAGACGGCCCTGTGGGGATGTAACTCATCTGTCCAAAGTCTCCAGGTGCAGCTCGGATGATTTATAGTGGCCTCGTTATGCAACGAAGGCTGTTCGTTATTTAAAATTCTCAGAGTAAAAACAGGTTAGGTGTACATTATGGGTGGCAGTTCCCATCTGAAGATGCTGCTTGGTGTGTCAGGGATGTGAGCAGCCCTGTGCCCATTCATCACAAATCCCCGAACGACTCCTGCACAAGTGTCTGTAGGAAAAAAGGAGAATGCTTCCTCTGCTTCCCTGCATGAACCCACAGTCCGTGGGCAATGGAAGCCGCAAGGCCGGCCGAGCAGCTCTGATGTGGGGGTGATGGAGCAAGAAAATGCGGTAGAACTCTTCTATCAAGGGTTGGCTTCCCCGTGTGTCATGAAAATCATGTCAGGGTGAAAAAGGGAAAATGGAAAAAGGAAAAAGGGAAAGAGGAAAAAGAAGGTAAAAAGAAAACAGAGAAAAGGGGGGGGGAAGGGGGAAGAAAAAAGAAAATTGAGAAGAAAAAAAAAAGGAAAAAGGAGAAAGAAGAAGAAAGGAGGGAAAAGAAAAAAGGAAAAAAAGGGAGAAAAGAAAAAAAAAGGAAAAAAGGGGAAAAAAGGGGGGTGGGAAAAGAAAGGGGAAAAAAAAAAATAGAAAAAGAAGGAAAAAAAGAGCTCAAAGCATGCTGCTGCTGGGCCAAGTGGGCCAAGGGCTGCAGATGACACTCTGCCCCACCACCCAAGCCTCGCTGTTAGCTGATTCATCCATGTGCTGCCATCATCCCAACGGGATGGGCTCCATCGAGTGCAAAGCAGTGGGCAAAATCAGTTTGCATCTGTCTTCAGAGCACACGTGTTGTTCAGCACGTTGAGCTGCAGGGATGGGGAACAGGCAGCTCTTTAGGCATGTAAAGAGATCCCAACTGCTCCCAACACACACCTGTAGAGCCACCAGCTAGGCACAGAGGGAGATGGTGTCTTAATTGCTGTACACTAATTTGAGCTTTTTGTTTACCTTTTCTTTTGCTTGGAAGAAAGGGGCCACTGCAAATAGAGGTAATGCAGCTACGTGCACCTCAGCAGCCGTGCAATAAGCCCAGGTATAACAAAGGGAAAGCAGCACCCAGGTCTCCAACCTTTTGCTCAGTGCTGCCGTATGGCATAGCAAAATTAGAGCCAGCGAAGCTTCTGCTTTGTGTTTGGTGCATCCCACGGTCCCCACAGAAGGTACCGAATCTCAAGCAGGTATTTTAAATCTCTTCCTTGGAGCACGCACGGAAGATTGCGGAGGAGTGGGTCAGACATGAAGTGCTCTCTGAGCACAGAAGGCACCCACACCCCGTCCCGCTCCCCACGCTCTGGGTACATTCTGTTACTGCATTGCATCATCAGCATTCATTCAAATCAGAAATGTGTTTCTTCTTTCATTCTTAGCTCACGTTGAAACGTAACACTGCAGTGAAACTTCTGTGCTGCTGTTGGCCTTCCCCGTTGTGTGTTTCTGTGCTGCACACAGTGAATTGCTGGTACCTGGTGTTGGCATTTATCACAGTCCGTGAGCTGACAGCTCCCCCAGTGCAGGGAGGCTCACAGCCCCGTTGTGCTGAAAGTGAATTATTTCCAATTACAGTTAAATGTCCCAATTGTGACAATTGCAATAAGTGTTTTTCCTGCTGGTCTCCAGCATTCCATTTCCTACAGACACAGGGATGGAACGTTTTGGATCAGTCATTCCAGGATCCTTTTATCCCCAAGGAGAGGACTGTGTGCTTTTGAAATGCACTTCATCTCACCCTGAATCTGACATTTGAGAAAAGGCAGAAGAATTTCACCAGAAAAGTGCTTTTTGTCTCTACTGCCTGCAGGGCGATGTGCTCCAACAGAGGCCTCACAGCATAGGCTTCTGATGCAGGTGAGCAGTGGACCATTTGCAAGCAGCTGAGATTCTCCTGGCCTCATTTTCCTAATTTCCATTCCACTTGCAGAAATTTGAGGACGCAGCACTGAATGTTTAACTCGGCTCCCCAACCTGCACAGCAGCACCAGGCGGCACAGAGGCCCGCTGTGCAGTGCAGGCAGAGCACACACGACTGCCAGGTGCGTGGGACCGTCCTTCAGATCAGTGGCACCTGGGGAATGCACCCCACAGAACAGCACTTTCCCCTCCAAACCGTTGCCAGGTTCAGCCAAACACTGAGTGCCTGGCTGAAGAGAGATGAGTTTAAGCATCTGCTTAAGTCAAAGCATTTGCCGTGTTTCTGCCGCACCATGCAGCTATGAAAACACCTCTGTTTTCACACTGACTGCTGAGCATTTCATACAGCACCACATCTCCAGGGAGCCGTGCAGCGTGGGTCTGTGTGATGAAGTCCTGCTTGGGGTCCCCACTGCAGGCTGGTATGGGCCGTTGGGGACTTGGAGGCATCATTCTCCTGGAAAAACCATACATACTTCTTGTCTGATGCAAAAACATGAGCTAGCCTTTACTGTGCAATTAACAAGAAACTTGAGTAACAACGAGTGAAAGCCTCGTGAGCAGGCTGAGGCTACGACGACTTCACTATTTCTGCTGTCTGTACCCACGCTACACTTCCAAAGCACAGCTATTGCCATTCGATGGAAATGTTATTTGCTTTGCTGTTGGACTTAGCTGTACTGCTGTTGCTCAAATATTAGGAAATGCTCCTTAGAAGGTCACTGTAATGCCAACGCGTGGACTGGCACTGCAAATCCCCATACCTTTCACCATGCACTGGCAGCACACAAAGAAAACCCAAATAAATTGTGATCTTCAAAGATACAGATGAGTTTTGCAGGATTGGCTTGAATGGATTAACGGAGCCACAGCCTAAGCAGAAAATGCTCCTTCAGAGATAAAAAAAAAAAAAAAAAAAAAAAAAAAAAAAAAAAAAAAAAAGCCACTTCTTTGGCTTACTGAACAGCATTATGAGGATAAACTGCTGCCAGCAGCCTTCCCAATGATGTTCTCTTGATGGCCCTGGGGGTCTCTGAGCTGTGGCCATGCCCCTGACTCATGGTGCTGCCAGAGCACCAGGGCTGCTGCATGCAGAGCCGTGCTCAGCACCACAGGAAGGAAGGAGCACAGCGAACACGATGGGACACAAGCTGCACGTGGGGTTCGTCCTATCTGTCTGCTGAGAAGTTATTGCTGCCTTTTAATGAGTCCAAAGGGGACTTCTTAAACACGCAATTCACAAGGCGCTGCTGGTCCCACTGTGCCTAACGGCTCGTGAAAGCAGTAACGGAAAGTTATAGATTTTATCCCACTGTCTCGTCAGCTCTCAGTTTAAAATAGAAACTCATTATCTCATTTCCACAGATGATAAAATAAATCCACATCACACCAAGCAGAAAGAAAGCACGAAGGACGCGAGGTGCGTGAGCAGCTGGGAGCTCTGCTCAGGGATAGGACTAACTTCAGAGGCAGCATCGAACCTGAGCTCCAGGTTCATGACCTACAGCTCCTTTTGCACAATTCCACACCAAATCTTCCATCAGCTCTAACATCAGCCAGTTCCCTCTAACCACTGATTCAGATCTATTGCAGTACTGTTCGGCAGGTACGCACCATGCAACTGACGGAGTCACAGAAGAGTCGCATTGACAACACAGATCTGACACAAAGCTGAGAACTACGAGGGTGTCACAGCTCTTGGGTTATCAAGCATGAGGTGAGCAGTGCTTGCAATGAGGCACTTAAACCAGAACCTGAAAGGTAATTTGTGTACAAAGCCATCACCAGGTACAGTTACTCACACTGCCCTCAGTTCTGTTTAAGAACGGCTGTGTGTTCTATGCACAGTGTTAATGCCCTACTGCCCCCCCAGAAACAAAACATTAGGTTTTTAAGTAGGAAAGAAACCACAGCACCATCACACAGTGTTAAACAGAGGATGGGTAGAGGAGCACTCAGTGTGGGCAGGTAGAGTGAGAAGATTCCAAATGGTGCCTCACACAGCGCTGTTCCAGCCAGTCCCCAGCTCTGTTTGGAGAAAGGTCTGTGCTAACAGAATGCTGATGGTACAAATGCCAGAAAAGATCCACCTCTCTGTGCTCAAGCAAGGAATGCCAGAGGATGGGATGTAAGCCTCAGTGGGATTTACAGCAATTACAAATGTAACCAACTTAATTCTGCCAATTAAAATACTTAGCCCACACCAGCATGCTGTATGGAACAGACCCACAGGTCCCATCCTGTGCTGTTGGAGGTGGGAAGTGGAAATTCCCCAAACAAGGCAGCGTTGTGCCCAGCTGAGAAATTTCTGCATGCTGTGCAAACAGTGACGCTGAGCTCCTTCATCTCACAGCAAATCTGCTCTGGGTTGGACTTCCAACGGCAGTGAAGAGCCATCTCTGGCTCTTCGTCCTGCACTCCCTACAAAGAGGAGCTCCACAACATCCGCTGTCTCTGCCACTGCAGCCCAGCTGGGCAGTTCGAGAGGAACAGGGAAGAGTCACAGTTAGCAGAACAACAAATTTAAACTTGGCAAAAGTAATGAATTTTATTTACAAATACAGGTAATGAGGATTACAACAGAAACACTACCGAAACTCCATCTCAAAAACAATGATTTATTGGTAATGGCATTAAATGGAGTCTCAGGCTATGGTCAAGCAATTATCCAGGAGCTGTAGAGAGAAGTGAAGATCTCAGCTGGCTGCAGTAAGGCCTTCCAGTGTCTTGCACATCCTTAGTGGCTCTCTCCTTTTTTGCCAACTACCTGATAGAGGAAAAGACAGACAGTGGCAATGAGTGGTGAACCCAGCAAGCGGCACTGAACTTCTTTTTTTTAGTCAGCATCAAAAAATGAACAACCACAACATTTTTCAACTACATTAGTGCAGCTGAGCATGCACTGCTGCAAGTGAAGAAGCTGTGAATCCCTCTGAGGTGCTGAGGGCTGCAAGACACAAGAAACTCTTATCCTCAGTGTGAATAAAAGCAGCAAATTATCAGCCTCACTTGAGAAGAGTTAGAAGACAGGAACTGCACAACACATCACATTTAGAAATGTTATACACCCAGCATTGGACCTCAGAATGCTCTGTGAAATAACACAGCAGGAAGAGAACCACGGGGTACTCCAACAATGTTTGTTCCTTTCCCTTGGTGACCCTACTGTGTAAGTGCCTGACAGCATCTACCTTACCATGCAGCTCAAACCTGAGGAGAGATCTGGATTTTCAGTTATTCTTAGTGAAAACATTATTCCTTATGAAGACTACTCCTAATCTCCAATTCTACAAACCCCACCAGCCATCTCAGCACTTCTCATTTGCAGAGATTACCACTGCCACCACCAGACTTCGGTGAGATTTGCCAGCCAACAGCAAGGAAAACACCAGCACTCTATATTCTGCCATACAAGCTTACAGTTAGCATGGCTCATTAAGGAAGGGCGTTGGGTCCCGTTCATTACAGATACTGGACACAAGCATCAGACAGCAGGAAGTGATGCAATTTTAGTCATTTTTCTGAAAAGGTAATCCCAGTGCTCTTCCCAACTGTAAAATTAAATACCCATTTCTAAGTCAAAACAGAATAAGAAGGAAGCTTTAAAACTTTGGACTTGTTCTCTCTTGCAGGAGACCTTTGTCAAGACACCAACTGCCAACTCATTTCCATCTAACCAAAGTAGCACTTGGAGCTACGACAACATTTTGTCTGAATTAGCTTGAATAGAGGTTACAGAATCTACATTAATGGAAGATAGGATTTCCAATTACTACTTGAAGTTGAAAACTAAGGAGTAAAATCTCTCTTGTGCTCTGATGGACTCCTACAGCCAGTATGTTGAGTGTTAATTACCTCTGCAACTAAATGACAATATACCACACAAGATTCCCACAGGCAATATTGACATACAGAACTGTAGGAGTACCATACCAGAGACAAAGGATGAAACCTCCACAGCCCTGACTTAGAGAAGTCCCACCTCTGGAAATATTCTTCCCAATTCTTCCCCTTTTCTTCCACTTCTTGGAGGGAGCACTTCAATTTGTCTTTAGAGTATCCAACTGCTTTTGGTGAACTGAGTTATCACTATCAGAAAGTAATTCGTATCTACTGATGAAAAGCACTTTCAAAAGACCAATTTCATCTCCCAGGAACCCTTGACCAGAAGCCCTTCACCATGCTGTGACCTCAACTTAATGCTCAGTGTCAGGAAAACTCAACTTGTCAACTTAAGAAAAAAAAAATCAGAAATCCAATCATTCACGTTAAGATCCAATTAATCAAGTTAAAAAAAAAAAGTTAATCTGACAAGAAGCAGTATTTATTCCTTGTGTTTCCAAAGCAAACTGTGTTCAGACACAGAAAAGCAGAAAAAAAAAAAAAACAACAAAAAACCCCCCAAAAAAAAACCAAAAAGAAAAAAGAAAAAAACAGTTGGAAGATTAAAGATTAGCTGTTAGCAAGTGTATAACTTCAGTGAAAAGTATTGCAATACCAGTCTGAAGTGGGAATTGACAACACGCCCATGTGAATTATCTGTGAAAATTAATCATGTTGATACGGGTACTTTGTCAACACAGGTAAAAGAAACATTTTCTGACCATCCCACTGTACCTTCCCAAGAAGAAAGTGTGCATACAAACTTGCACCAAACAATCATCACTGATCCTTTTCTCAGGAATGGATCAATTTTCCAGCTGTTTACAGACATAACTGCCACTTAGCACGCTCCAAGATACTGGTCACAGCCCTCATTTCCCCTACAACAGAGGAATCTTTTGAAGCAGGTCCAGCAACTGGACTCACGCTGCTGCAGCATGATCAGGCCACCCCTGTACAAACACCATTTAGCTCCTTACTCTGCCTTCCCTGCTTAATTTCCTTTGAGCAAAGTGGGGAACAATAAAGAGAAACTGGCAGCCTAACTTCTTACTGCAGTCACACCAAAGTCGGACATCAATCTTGACTGAGATAAAGAAAAAACAAAAGTCAAGTTTTCTGTAGAGCATTTCACAAACTCCATTACAGAATTCAAATCAAGCTGAAAAATGAGTTACAGACAAAAAAAAAAAAGCTGTAAAAGTGTTAGATGGTGTGCTTTTAAAAATGTCAACTTTGGGATAGAGTACAGAGTTTGTGAAACTGTAAGAAAGGGAAGTGTTTAAGATAAGATTTGGATGGGGGAAGAGAAAGAAGACAGATGAGTTGATGCATCAGAAGGTAGAGAAGGCCGTCCCTGATTGCAGAAGGTACAGACATGGGTCTTGCATCAGTGCTGAGATTGTGAAAAGGGCGAAAGAGATGCTAGATAAGCAGAGGAAGCAAGGAAAGGGAGTATGCCACACCACACCAATCTGATTATTACTTTTTAATGTCTTCTGCATTTTTAGTTCTTTAGAAATGGGAAGTTACGCTGAAAAACAAACAAAGAAAGTGTTACAAGAAAAACAGCAGCAAAGTGGAGAGCAGTAAGTCGTTCTGAAAAGCCTTGATTCAGGAGGAGACCAAGAAATCCCCACCTGCCCATATCCCCAGCCTCCAAAAAGGGGCAGCGAAGTTAAACCAGACATAAACAAGAACTCTATTGGCATTGAGTTGCATAGTCTTCCACAATTAATGAAATTTACAAGTGCATCACCTGGCTCACAGGATTTATGATTAAGCTCCCAGTCAGGAGTCAAAAGGTCACAGAACTTCACGGATGTCACTCAGCATCAGTTGCTGGCCTCTCAGTAGTTTGAGAAGCATCTATGGGCACTGGAAACAAACCTCAAATGTAACCTCCTATATCTTGAATGCAGTCTGGTATAGGGCTGGGATTCTTTAATTCTGCCTCAAATCAGATCTCATGAAGACGAGAAGCAGAAATAATTTGGCTTAAATTAAAAAGTCGTACATTTACAGCAGGCTTTTCAAAAATTACTTCAGAATGTGAAATATGTATGGGAAGAAAATGTTAATTGCAATCTTCTGCTTTTGGGGGCCCTTTATTTAAGTAGGGCAAAGAGCCTGAGCTGTTCCCCCCATCACTTTCAGCTCTTACCTCACAGTTCTGCAGTCAGTTCATACAACTTCTCTCCCTTGTGACCCCCTTTCCTGCAACTCCAAAGACTTCCTTCCTCCCAGAGGAGGAAAATCAAATTCAGCAGTCTTACTGATCAGGAAGAGGTCATGCTTACAGCCCTGGTGGTGTTTGAGAGCAACATGAGCAAATTCAAACCTTCCTAGACTGAAGGACACAGTGGTTGCTGTCACACACCTTAATAACCAATTGCTGAACAATGAGCTGCTACAACCAACCCTGCGTTCACACCCCACTACATCTAGGTACCAAAATACGTAGGCCTGATGCTCAGCAGAATCACTGAAACCAATGTTTTGCTCAGTGGTGGGTTTCTTTTTCTAAATTGAAAAAGAAATGTATAGAATCACTTGAGCAGCAATGATTTGAACAACAAAAGCATGGCTGGACTCGTGCTCATGTCTACTTTTACATTCTAATGCTTCCATCTAGAAATAAGTGATTTTTACAAACTCTTCAAAAAAAAAAAATATCAGGGGAAAAAGCACTCGCCCCCTCTTGTTAATTATGTTTCAATACTGCTTCTACCATAACTAGAAGAGAAATATGCATTGCATAAGTGGACTGAGTTAAGGCAGTGAGGCACCTGAAAGCAGTACGGAGTGGGTCTTTTCGTCAGTCATAGAAGATAAAAAGAAACATGAGGTTTCCCTGTTGATCTGTCAGCCTAAATATAACTAACACTCAACACTACATTAAGGTTCCACAGCTGACAGGACCAGTGGAAGTGAAGGAACAGAAGTTCAGATTCCTGAGTACTTTGGCTTCCACGTCCCATTTGCTATGACAACATATTTTAACATCCTAACATTAAACTACACGTTCCAGAAATTAATATTCCTATTTTGTACAAAGTTGAGGAGTACTTCAACCAGGAAAGGATTAGCAGCCCCAAAAGCTAGCAGTGTATGCTCTTCCGTGAGGAAGTTCTGAGCAGTTCTAGACATTCTGATACTACCAGTGCAGTGCTACCCAGCGTTAACATTTAAGAAAGATACAGGTCCTGTAAGCTGGTGCTTCCCTCCCTGTCCCTTCCAGTGAATGTCACAAATCACATTCCTCAGTAGTGCAAAGACATTCACACGTGAAACCAAAACAGTAACTAGTGTGGTATTTAACAGGCTATACAGCAGCTTTCAAGCAACTGCACTGCATTTAAAACCAACACAGAATTAAAAATCCCCTTGTTAACAACAAACAGGTAAGACTCGTTCTATTTTTTAATACCTTCATGGGATCTGTGTGCAAGTCAGAATGACAACTCAGGCTGGAAGGGGCATTGAGAGATCATCGGTTCCAGCCCTTCGGGGAAAGTGTGCCAGGATGAGACCACCTGAGATGCCCTGTCCCATGGATTCCACCATGTGCCTGCAGAGCCTGTTTCAGTGATCAGTCGTTCTCATTGTCAAACCATTTATCTCATCTTGAGATGTAAACTCTGAGTGGAGCTGCATCTGTTGCTGCCTGCCTTCTCCATGTGGCTCCTAGTGCAGAAGGGTCTCTTTGTTTAATGACTACCCTTAAGTACTTCAGCATGAACTACACACAGACCTTAAAAAGTCTACCTTAGCCAACACTGACAGGAATAAGGCTGTTACAGCTTCAGACTAAGGAAGCATGTGAGCACTGCATCCAATTTACTGTTTTGTTCTCACAATTTAAAACATTGTAGGAAACATCATGTGGCTCACCACTAATCACTAGTGCTCATGATATCCCACAAGAACTATACATTGCTTAGCCAAAGGCACCTCTGTCAAAATTATCCAAGGAAAAAAATAACAGATTTAAAAGAGTGTGCCTTTTAGAAAATAAACTTTTGGAAAGCGGAGTATTTACAGAGTGTACAGAGAAATGGAACTGAGACAGATCAAATACTGAAACTATCAGTGTAAGAGTGCTACTTTCTTCCTCAAAATAACAGAGAAGTACTGCAGATTAATCACGTGACATTAAATAGTAATGGCAAAACCCACTGCAGGCTACAGTCCTGCTATCCTAAGTGCTTGTAAAAAAGGCTGTACACAACAAAAAAAAAAAAACACAAGCAGGTTCAAAATGAATTAACCTATCTCTAGTTTTGAGTAGAACAGATGTGTTCCTTTAGAAATTTCTAAAATTGGTATCCATTAAATTTAGCATATTAGAGCATCTTTTTCAATGGCTTCATATTTCAGTAAGTTGGCAAAACTTTGTCAGGCATCTATTCATTAACATCATTACTCATTTTATTAAGTTTTAGAAGAAGATGTTAGATCAAGTTTTAACGTAAAAATCAGAGTACATAACGTGGCAACTGTTAGCATTTTTAGCCTTCTGAAGACATAGGTGGCTTGTGGTATAAATTCTGGGTCTTTCAATGTCAATAGTTGCATGGGCCGCCCAGTTTGGAAGCAGTGGTGTTACAGCTCTATTTGCCTTTGTAAAGAGGGTAAGTCTTAAAGCAGTTTGTTTTTAATAGATACTACATTCTAAAGGAAAGCTGTAAGTAGCTTTGAAAGTTTCAATACTTTCAAACCCATTTCACATTCTCAAAAAAAAAAAGGAAATGAGAATGCTTTATCCTTCAGCATTTGTCGGCCTGAAGTCATACCACAGCAAGTTGTTCCATTCCCTGTTCAGTGTTAAAAAAGTGTGTTTAATGTCATATTTACCTTGTGATCAATAATTTTTTGGATCTTGAGTTTACGTAGTGCTGCCTACTGAATAAAATCCATAAAATCCTTCACCAAAACAGCCACCAAGCCAATCACAAGGAGTCTGTCTATTTCATATGGAGACTTGCTTCCCTGCTTCCTGAGCACCAGCAGCAGACAAGTTTTGAAATCAAGGTACAGATCTCTCAGCTGTTAAGAAACAACACTGTCTATAGTGCAGATAACTGGACAGTTCCTCGTGTTTTCAGTAGTTGATGGACACATTCTTACCTTTTTAAAAAAGACGAAGAAGCAGTCGATGAACAAAAACAAAGGCAAGACCAAAGAGCTGTTAAGATATAGCTGCATGTTTTGTTTTGGATGTTTTGCTTTGAAATCTACCTTAAGTTGCAAAATTACAACAACTGAGTGTATTTTACTCAACTCTTTTCTGGATGAATTTAAAACATTTGTAAGTACTTTTAAGAAAGAAAGACTTACTCGCTTGAAGTCATTCATGTTTGTTGCTTGGACTGGAGTTCCAATAAACGTGAAGTACATAATTCTTGTTGTCTCTTCATCCCCATGATTAGACTGGACAAACAACTGAAAAATCCCAAAACACAAGCACTAAGGTGTGCTGAATTCCTGAATTAGTGCATGAAGTGCTAGGCTCTCAAGATCTTTGAACTAACTACAGAAATGCTTTTTCCCATCATAAAGGCCTCATTACCCTCTGGAGAAGCAATTCTCCTCTTATTTTAAATGATTACATAGAATGCTGTTATTTTCCCAGTGGTTTACTTAAAAACATACACAGCTTGGAATTTCCCAACTTCCATTTCCAATCTGAGGACATACTCAGCAATCAAACAGGATATAAAGTCACAGTTCACTCTTCATTTAAAGCTTACTCAAAATAAAGTTCAATATGAATAGTCTTAAGGCCTCCATTTCTAAGTATACGTTAGTACTACAGTCTGCATAATTGCATGCTTTACAGCATAAACACTAGAACTACAAATTTATTTTAGAGATTGCTTTACTTACATGTCTTTGCAAAAATTTCTTTTACTTCATTACCTGTACTGAAAAGTCACGAGGTGGACAAAATGACTTTTTTTTTTTTTTTAATTCTTGAACACAAAATCCAGGTTCAGCTGGGAAACTTTGGAAACGTTACCGTGGGGTACATAAGCAGAGTGCAAACAAGCAGAACTTTTATTTGATTGCCCTATCACTTGCCTAGTGTTTGCACACTGTCCGGCCAAAAGCTAACACGGGATTTGATTAAATAATAAATACGTGGCTTGTATTTAACAGCATAGTTTTGTGGGGTGTAAGTCTACGTAATCTATCACCATTTCATCTGGGAGAGCATAAATTTGGGTTGCAAGGAGGGTGCCCTATCTGCACCCTACTTGCACACCACTTCTTGCCTCCTGATCTTTCCAAAGGAAGACAAGATGCCTCTCATGAAGGTATGATTGTAAAAATGCAGTAGGATTAAGTACTATGCTAAGTCCTGAAGAGGTGAAATGAACCATCTCTCACATAGTGGGTGAGAGATATGGCATGCACGTTGCCCTGGTTCACCCAAACTTTCAGAAATCCTTTGAGCATGAACAAACAGCACGCCATCAGTGGTGAGCAACTAAAGACATCTGCAGAGAAATCAACATCACAGTGCTCTAGAAGCCTATGAAGTTTTCAGCCCCAGCAGATCATACAGGATTTACTTACAGTTACACTGTTAACATTCTGAAATTTAACATAGCGAAGTTGGATAATGCCATCTTCTTTAATATCATCTGGTGTTAGCTCCAGGGCTTGAGTTGGTTCACTTCTTTCTGCTTCTTCAAAATCCATAGATCGAGGAAGGTTGATAAAGATTTTTATGTACTTTGGACCTTGTCCTGTGTCAAAATACAGAAGCAGGATTCAGATGCTTTAGTGTTTTTTTCTTTTTAAATGCTGCTCAAGAAGCCCTTCCTTATCTCAGCATCTAAGTGCTATTCAAAAAAAGGCACAGACTTGAGATGCAAAAGGTACAGATCTGCCATCCTCACACCACTACTCCAGACAGTGAAAGATATCAGAAGTTGAACTACTTGCCTAAGCTTCAGTGACAGAATTCCATGTAACAAATCCAACAAATGTCTAAAAAAATTGTTTTTCTGTGTCACATGTGACATTTATGTACATTGTATTCAATTTTGTAATGCAAACCAACCAAATATCAAAATTAAGCAGTTTTTCCGCTACTCTCACACTGACTTCCTGAACAGAGGTTCCCCTCACAGCAAGTCCAAACATAGTGAAACCCTATTTGTGTCATACCAAATATAAGTGCACAAGGACAGAATAATGGTAATCAGAGAATCATCACAGACTCATAGAATGGCCTGGGTTGCAAAGGAGCACAGAGCTCATCAGTTCCAACCCCCTGCTGTGTGCAGGTCGCCAACCAGCAGACCAGGCTGCCCAGAGCCACATCCAGCCTGGCCTTGAATGCCTGCAGGGATGGGGCATCCACAGCCTCCTTGGGCAACCTGTGCCAGTGCCTCACCACCCTCTGTGTGAAAAACTTCCTCCTAAAGAATTTGAGATAATTTGTTGTTGATTTACACCAAATTTACCTACTGCAAATCCCAACATGATTTCAGTAAAAGGAACTAGGGACAACAGTAACATCTTTCAACATTTAAACTAAATGTGGAGAAAGCTCAGGTTTCCAGGACACAGTTAGAGACAGAGATACCTCACTTACCATTATCTGGACCCTGAAGTTTCATAGAATAAAGCTTGACTGGCTGACTAAAAGCAACAGTAATAAGCAGCTGAGGGGGAGAGAGGAGAAATTTGTTGTTAAATACTGTTTTCTTCATTCTCCAAACAAACATAGCACAATAAATAAGCCTAAACTCACAAATAAAATGTCGTGTGTACATTCTCTATATTCCATACATGCACTAGTCTGCCACTTTAAAGTATCAGTAAATGCTACTCTGCTTACAGCTTTTCTTCAGAAACGTGTAGAAAATTGGAAATGCTACAATGAACTTTTACTTCATCCACCTACTGTCTCCGCTCTTTTTCACACTGCTACAGCAATATAAACCCAAGTCATTAAAAAAAATACCTGCAAACCAGTCACTGAAAATATCTTAATATCCAGTGTACCTGCTCATCACAATCCGATTCCAAGTACGTAGAATCTTTACGTAAACAATTATCAAATCCATGCTCATCACTTTCATTAAGACATTCACAGCCAGCTTTGTTGATAAACGGCATTAAGTCCATCTGAAAGGAAAAACAAGAGAATTGCTGACTGCACACATCTGCCACAAACTCACCCAAAAGTAGAAGGAATAAACGAAATTCTTCTCTGAGCTCATTATTAAAAAAAAAAAAACCAACAAAAAACAGAGCACACAGAAAACCTCAGGGATTTATATAAAAAAAAACAACTACAGGAACTTGTTGGATGGCAACTTAAACCACCCTTCTCACAGATATATGTTTGGTCCCAGAGAGTAATGTTCTCTCATACTGAAGCCCCATATACTAGCTTTAAAATTACTACGTATTACAATTCAGGTTGTAGCTTCACAATATAAAGTAAATTAAAAAATAGGCTGCTTAGAGAATATAGCTCACTTCCTGTATCCTACTTCCCATAACACTAAGAACTATGTTATTCCAAGTTAAACTACTTACTGCCTTTTACTTATCCCCACCCACACCATATAAAGTGAAGTGCAATGCATACAGTGGAATATTTAACACAGAGAGGAGCTGCAAGAAAATTCAAGTGACCTATGCCTTTGAAGTTTACCAAAAAGAGAAACATCCATCTGGATTTTGCTCACATTTGTCTAATGGATATTGTCAGCACTGAATTTAAAATAGTTAACCTCAAAAAAAAAACCAACAACCAGGTGTTGGACTGCACGTCATTTGGGCTGCTACAGATGCTCAAAATCAAGTTGAAGATGTTTGATTTTCTAACATGAAGGGATGCACACTAAACTGTGACATGACTTAGTTATTTGGTAATTTACATTTCACCTAACTGGGTTTTACTCTGCTGGCAAAACAACAGGCAATCTCATTTAAGGAGTAATACTACACCAAGGACTGCTTGAAGAACACCATCTCAGATAACGGCTCTAGGAAAGTGTTTTGTCACATCAGAGCTCTCACTTACATGTTTCTAAGTACAGCTATCAGGTAGGCTTGTAATTTGAAGCACACAATTGCCTTGATCCAAGAGGAAAACAAGCAGGACATGAGAAATAATCTCCTGAGAGAGCAAATATTTAAGTGGATTGCTTTGCTCCATTGAGATTTCAGCCAAAAATTCAATTATCCTTATCAAGTTTTGATTTTTCTAGAATACAGGTCTAGATCATGCAATGGTAAGAAATCTATTCAAGAAAAAATATTTTAAATTATTAGAGAATAGTTAAGAACTAAATTTTAGTTAAGTGATTTAGATGCAAGGTTTTAAAAATATCTTGTCTGAGAACATGTGGCCCTCCATTTTCATGGCAAACTGCTATGCAGCTGAACTATTATGAAGGTTATTTCCTTCAAAGGATGTTTTCTTATATAAATAAGAAAGAACATTAAAGCGGCAAGCAAGAAAAACAAACTCCCAAACTACAAATCAGCCTACCACCAGAAGAATAACAAAGAGGATTTCTTAAAGAACAACCAGAGCAACTTTTCAACGGCTGTGTCTAACTATGTCCTTCACCATGGAAGATCTTGCACTTCAAAAATGTTTTGGGAAGACGTATTGTGAAGCTCGAGAAGAAGAAAGAAACATAACACAAAGCTGCAGATGAATCCTTATCATAAAATATGAAATCCATTGTTTTAATCACTTATGGCTATGTGCAGACATTTGTCTTAATATATTTTACAATTCTGTCACGTACATATTTAGTAAGCATGGTTAACTTTCAAATGTTGTCCCTTAAAGCCATGGGAGCTTGTAGGTTTCCCTACAGGAACATTATTTGACCAGAAGATGTTTGGAAAGGAACAGAAAGTTTTAACAAGTCACGTAAATTTTAAAAAGAGGCTCAGATAAAATATGCTTACATATCCTTTGGGAATATCTGTATCTTCATTATTTCCAGGATCATTCTCCAGGTGCTGCTTGATTTTTTCTTCTAACCCTACAGCATCTGCTCCTTGATATTGGTCAATCCGCACTTTGTTCCGAAAGAACAGAAACGTTGGTGTTGCTGAGATATTGTTGGTAGCAGCTGTTCCCTAGAATGCATAAATTAGTTACCAGTGTTCTCTAGCACACTATTACCAACATCAGGCGAAAACACTTTCACATGGATGAGAATGTACACATTAATATTAATCAAGCTACAGCAGCCCCAACATCACAGTTTTCCTTATACTGCAAGAACCTTCAAGTCAGACAACAACTTGAATTGAAATGCTTCAGATCCTCCTAATCTTTCCTACATTTAGGCATTCTTTCAAAGGATTTTGTGTTAGGTTGGTCAGTCCATCATAAAAATCCTACTACTCACATGCTCTTGAAGGTGAAGATCACCTCATTTCCCACGTTACAAGCATTCTTTACACCTGTGTTACTTCCCTTTCCAAAGAGATTCATGCACACCTCGAAGGCTGCAACCTTCCACTGTAGAAGGTGGCTTCTATTTCATTTCTACCTGTATCTGTAGCACCCAGGTGTTTTTTTTCCCAAAACTTGCCATAATTCAGTGTTGTTTTAAACAGCATTGCTACTTTTACACTCATCTCTCTTCATTATCATTTGCTTTTCTTGAACATTTGCAAGTTCAAGAAGCTTCCTTTCAACACACCACTGTTGATTTTTGCTAACAACCCTGAAGTCAATCAACAGCTCCTCTGCAACACTTGTCTGTTAAAAACAGACACATAGTACTTGAGAGGAATTACTGGCACTGACTTTGTAACTGTGTTACATCAGTAGAACACACAGCAGGAACTGCTAAATGCCCTGCACATAAGGAAGGATATCAAACTGCTAATTGCAAGAATATTTTCCTAAATGTTCGGTCACATCTCTCTGAATATAATAATTTCGGATCAATAAAATTTCTTGTTAATCAGGAAACACATAAATGGACACTTACTATACTGATCAAGCAGCTTTCCTTCCAGTTTCTCAGTCATTGCATTGTCTAATTTTCCTCTTACAAAAGCTGAAATATGCTTTGGAATACTAACCTGGCACTGATGCACATCCACTTCCAAAAATGTTGCCTGAGGGTACTTGTTACTCAGAGCATTGAAAGCTGGAGCTATCCTTAAACAAGGACCACATCTGTGAAAACAAAATAAAATTCAACCTATTTTAAAAAAAAAAACCTCTTGCCTCAAACTGAATCAGTATGTTCATTTTCTTACTTTGGCACATGTTGGGTGAAAACAGCCAACAATCTGAATTGCACAATGCTAACTGCTACATAATACCACGTCATCATTACTGTGTTGTTATATGAATTACAGAAAGCTATGGCTGAGTTTTACTGCAGTACATATACAACAACCACAACTGGGGGTTGGACTCAATGATCTCTGGAGGTCCCTTCCAACCCCTACAATTCTGCGATACAATTCTGTGAACTGCCTGTGGATCCAACCCAACCCCAATGACAGGCCCTGCAGCTGAAACAGAATCAACCAGCACCATTATCAGTTATCCCTATGAGCAAAGGTAAAAAATGCCTTCTAAAGTGAGGTTATTTAGTAAATAAATCCTAAATCAGATGGAAGAAAATGAAACTGAGCCACTGCTAGTCCAACAGCTCAAAGAATGAGAGCAGGGAGAGGAAGAATTCAGAAGAGACAGAGACTGTCTAAACCCTGATGTTGGGTGAGCTTCTAAACATATAAGAAGATTGTAACCACTGTCCAGTAAGCACATTGTTATGTGGCTGCTCCAGTGCTGAAACTTTGTGGTCAGGGGCCTGAACTTAGTGGGCAGTGAAGCCAAGCAGCTGCAGCTGTGATCCCTTCCTAGGGAACGAAGCATTGGCAAAGCAGTTGGAAAAGAGGCCTTGCCCCTATGGCAGTGATGTCATGATGGGAAGATATCCCTGCAAGGATGAGTCGGTAAGTTAGCCAAGCAAATGGGCCACCATGAAGAGAGGTAAGCAGTACCTGAGGGAATCTGCTGAGCTGGCATTAACATACACCATTAAAATGAGCAATACCAATTCTTAAGATCCACACAACATCGCTTTTTTGCCTCAACAACAATATTACAGTAAGAATCACCCAGACTAAAGGAGTGAGTGGCCGTGTGGTGCTTGGCTGACAGGCTAAACCATAGCAGAACCCTGAGTAAACTCTCTGAAACTGAATGCAAGAAATCCAGTGCCACCTGTGGAGGACAGCTACATTAAAGTCCCTGCACAGGACGTGACATAGTGATGGCATACTAAACCCTTAGCAGGGATCATAGGAGCTACTATTCACTGTGACAATATCGAGTCACAACAGCCGACTTCGCTGCGGGCATGAAGATGCAGCCACCTCAACATAGGAAGCTCTTGACAACTTGTGCAAACGGCAGCGCAGCACCAACCCATGAAGAACCGCAGGCTATTCCTGCAGCAGCGCACAGACATCTCTCAAATCTCTAGCAAAGGGCTCCGGCCCGCTGACGGACACTCAGCCTCCCCTTCCCACCCTCACCCCGAGGAAGATCGGCCCTGCCGCCAGCGCCCAGCACGGCCCCACACCGACGGCGCTCCGCCGGCCGGGCCCGCGCCTCACGGCGCCACTCACCCCCGCATGGTGAACTTCACCACGGCTAGGCGAGAGCCGGCCGCGCTCAGCTCAGGCTGGAACTCAGTGTCGTTAGCGATCAGCTTCACGCCCACCATCCTCGCCGGACGGGGGGAGGCAGAAGGTGCCACAGCGGCGGCGCCGGCCTCTATCTGCAGCGTCACGGCGGGAAGGCGCGGCCGGCGTGCACCGCGCGGCGAGTCGCGCTCAACGCATGCGCGCTCTGCCACGCCTCTCCCTGCAGCACTTCCGGCCGCGCAGCGCAGCGCTTCTCAATTCGAGAGTAGGAGGGAAGCGAGAACGGCCATTTTGAAAAATGGCACGCCGGAAGCGAGGCGGCCATCTTTGTAAGGGGCACGCCGGAAGCGATGCCACCATCTTTGTAAGGGGCACGACGGAAACAAGGCGGCCATCCTTGTAAGGGGCACGTGTGAAGGGAGGCGGCCATCTTTGTAAGGGGCACGCCTGAGGTGAAGCCCGGTTCCCCGCGGCCCCGAGGAGGACGAGGCGGCCGCGGCCTTTGCCGTACAGCTTAGCACTCGCAGGAGGCCGGCGGCGTTGATATGATATAGCACGATTCAGGTACGTTTGACATCTCGGTCTTTGTCGCCTCTGATCCCGCCGCTGGGTCCCGTAGAGGTGCCCGCAGTTCTGCTCTCCTGTCAGGAGAGGTCCGTCCCGTCGATGCGCACACTGATGAGGCGGAACCGCCTTTCACAGAGGATTCAGACCGAACGCGGCGCCTTCCGTGCCCGCCGCAGCCCTCCGCCTGCGCCGCGCTGTCACGCTCCGCCGCTCGTCTCTATGGCGACGCCGCTGCCTTTGCGTGCCGTCAGTCGCGGCGGCCGGGGGGCGGCTTTACGACACTGGGCGCCGCGGCGGCCGGCCTCGTCAGCTGCTCGAGGGAGCGCGGCGCCCGGGGGCTCCTCTGCAGAGCCGCGGCGGGGACAGGTGAGCGCTCGCGAGTCGGCGGCCTCCTCCCAGCCGCGGCGCGCCGTGCATTAGCCCCCCGGTGCGCCATGTTGTAGGGGGGTGGCGGCGAGCCCCACCGGCCCCCGAGGATCGTTCTCGCGGTGCGGGCGGGGCGTCACGGCGCGGAGTGGCGGTGTGTGTGGGGGCGGTGTGTATGTGGGGTGGGAGGGGAGGCGGCTGCACCCTCGGTGCCGCATATTCACGGCGCTTCGTGGCATCCCGAGGCTGTTTCCCTTTTCTTGTGCCGGCCCCGATGCCACTGGTAAATAGGGGTACGGGTTGGAGTTCGCTTTGCAGCTCATGGGGTGACAGTGCTGAACGCGGTTGTGACAGCTGGGATCTGGAAAAACCTGTGTGGGTTCCCCGTGTCGCCCAGCGAGGTGCCAGGGCAGCCTGCTTCTGAGGCGTCTGCTAGCTCTGCTGCAGGATCTGGATGGAGCCAGAGAGCCATTACGGCTGAAACAGCTTTCTGACACCATCACAGAATCACCACGGTTGGAAAAGACATACAAGACCATCCAGTCACAGATGCATAATGCTAATCACAGAATCATAGGGGATGGAAGGGACCTCCGAGAGATTGTCGAGTCCAGCCCCCCTGCCAAAGCAGGTTCCCTACACCAGGTTGCACAAATAGGTGTCCAGGTGGGTCTTGAACATCTCCAGAGAAGGAGACTCCACGACCTCACTGGGCAGCCTGTTCCAGTGCTCTGTCACCTCACTGTAAAGAAGTTCTTGCACCCATTTGTGTGGAATTTCTGGCCGTTTGCCCTTGTCCTGTCTCCACATACTGCTGAAAACAGTCTGGTCTCGCCGTTCTATCCCCCTCACCTTAGATATTTATAGACCTGGATCAGGTCCCCTCTCTGCCTTGTTTTCTCAAGGTTAAACAGACCCAGTTCACTTAGCCTTTCTTCACAGGGGAGATGCTCCAGTCCAACCGTCCACCTATCACCAATAGTACTGACTGAGCCATATCCCTCAACACAAAATCCAAATGTTCTTTGAACACCTCCAGGGTTGGTGACTCCAGCACCTCCCTGGGCAGCCCATTCCACTGCTGGACCACCCTTTCAGAGAAGCAGTATTTCCTAACGTCTGGCCTGAATCTCCCCTGGCACAGCTTGAAGCCACTCCCTCTAGTCCTATCACCAGTTACATGAGAGAAGAGGCTGACCCCCAGCTCACTACAACCTCCCTTCAGGTAGTTATAGAGAGCAATAAGGTCTCCCTTGAGCCTCCTCTACACCAGCAGCATCCAGCAGTGCATCCCAGCTGACCATGTCCACCTATGTGGCATTATCACTTCCTTTATCTGATTTTGCATTCATCTGTATACCCATGAGGTGGGTTTCTATGGGATAGCCCACGTTACCTTCCTGCTGTTAAGTGCTTTTGGGTTGATGTTCTGCAATCCTGTGCTTGGCTGCGGAAAGCAGTAACCTGTTACTGGAATGCCACATTTATTGGCACATCATGAAGATTAGGAAGGAGTTTGTGTCTGAACTAATTGGATTTTTAATGTCTGTTTTGGAAGGCATGTTTTTGTACTGTTGCATTTGTTTTTGATTTTGATTGTGTTGGGAAGGTTTGGAACCATGTTCACAATACTTTTCTTTGTGTTACAGTAACACATCGTGGCTAAATCAAGTGCTGTGTAAAATATCCGAGGAGAGCTTTGTCACAGGGCTTGAAATACAGCTGTGCTGTGTGATGCCCAATGCAGGTGAATGAGTGAGAAGAAATAGAGAATGCATGAGGGATAGAGGTTCTGCCTGCACACGGCTGTGGGAGAGCTCAGCAGATTACAGGGTGGATGAAGGAAGTCCAGGTGCCTGTACCTTTTTAATCCTTGATCAACGTAATAGCTTGGAGCAAGCAGAGGTTAGTTCCCTCCTGCAGATACGCTTAATTCTGATGTAATGAGTGGGTTTATTGAGGTCAGTGTGAATATTCAGGGCAGTAAAATGAAGTGTGCTGTGTTTACTTTGAGCAGTCCTTGCACCTCTTGGCTGTGCTAGGATGCGTTGGTTCTCCTTGATAGTTATTTGCTTTTGTTTTTGTCTTGAAATTGGTATGGTTAATTACCAAGACAAATGCACCTGGCATTTCGGCTCACCATCTTCTGGCCTGTTTTGCATGCATGTTTGTCCACGTGCATGGTGATGGCAGATTTGCCTGGCTTTTTGCTAGGCTGGTTGCCTGACATTGCTGTCACCATGATGAATTTGTTTCATGCAGCATTGATTGCATTCTTCACCTGTTTACTCATAACTCTCTCTTAGCGAAAAATGACAATTCTGCTTTCTTAATAAAGACTTTTAGCACAGTGTTGCAATAATATTTTTTTCATTTGCAAAGCAGAAAGTTCAGCTTGGATAAAGGTGCCCATCTGCAGTGGGCATCACACAGCACAGCTGCATTTCAACCCTGTGACAAAGAGCAAAGTTATTGCTCTCTAAGTTTTGTATTCAGTGCTCATCTGATGCGAGCCGAAATGAAAATGTTAGATGTGTTGGAGTTAAAGAACTGAGCACGTAGATCCTTTTCCAGTGTTTTGTATCATGCAAATGTGGCCCAAAATGTCGTCTAGTAGAAAAAAACCTACAAAAATAGCCACTCAAACCCCCAGCAGACAAACATGGATTTATTTGCTGAAGAAGTATTAGCTTTTTAGAAGTGTTCTCTGACTTTCCAGATAGCATGGATTTACAGAGAGGAGATTGCCTCCCACGCCTAGACTGATGGGTGAAGAGGAGCAGAATTTGGCACAGCTCCCATAGCATCCTCATGGACAAGCTGCTGATACATGCTTAGGATGAGCGCATTGAAAACTGGTGGAGCATACAGCCTCAGAGGGTTGGTGATGGGCAGCTTGATGTTCTGCTGCAGGACAGTCATAGTGTTGCACCCCGAGGGCTGGTACTGAATCCTCTGGTGTTTAATATCATCAGAGGTGGCACAGGCGATGGACAGGGCAAGTCTACAGGTGGTACAGAATGAGGAGGGAGGCTCACAGAGGTGTGCTGCCTCAGCCTGGAGAGATGAGCCAAGAGGAGCCTTGTGAATTCAGCAGAGGGAAGTGCCAGGAAGTTTCTTCCTGACAGCAGTTAAGCATTTGGGTAGGTTGTGTATATGCAGGAGTGGACGTGATCCTGGGCAGCTGTATCTGGCCCAGATCTTGTTCAGCTTCTTTGTGATCTGCTGCAGTGCCTTCCTTCCACCCCACCCGTTCTGTTGGATTTGCAACAGGCTTGGAAGGCAGAAATACTTGGCATTTGATCCCTTTATGATGAGTTGAAATGCATTTCAGAAGCCTCTGACAATTCCTGACGGGCATTCAGAAACAAGCAGAACGTTATTAACAGAGCAAACATTGCTGACCATTTGTGTTTAGTAACAGATTTGCTTATTCACCATCTACACAAAGAAAGGTGTGAATATCTAAATGTGCGTGTTCTGACAGTTGAACATTTGTGCAATTCTGGATACAGTATTTTGTTTTCTTCTCCCTGCTGTGTCAATCCTCTACTTTCCCAGCTGCATGTATTAAATGGAAAAGGCCATTAGTAAAAAAATTGTAATCACCATTGGGTAATTCAAATGGAAGCCGTGATGTAGCACAAAGAAGCCTCTGCCATGGATACGTGAGCACATGTGGGTGGCTTTAGGAGGGGTATTGCAGTGCTTAACTCATGACTTTAGGAGAGAAAGATTCTGTATGTGCAAAAAATGTTAGGCGTAAAAATTACTGTTCGTGTGAAAATATGAAATCCTTTTAGAAGGCTTCTCCTGATGTCATGGATGGCAGCCCTCTCTGCTTGGTGACAATCTGAGGAATAAGGTAATTTAAATTCTACTGAAAATGTAGAAAAAATGCATTAATATGTGGTAAACACTGATAGGGAAGGGAATGGTTTATTATTAATATTTCTGAACTGCTTTGTTTGAGCATAAGTTACATTTAGAAGCAGATGTTCATTTGGCAGACTTCAGTGGTTCATTTTGGAGCTGTTACAGACGGAGAGTGTACATGATAAAGAAATAGTCATTTCATAGATGTTTTTTTGACAGATTCTTTTAGCACCCACATGTATCCTCAGATGCACTGGGGACAGAACTGGTACCAGCTGGATGGCTAGGGAGCTGGTTTTATTGTCCCAACACAAGGCAGAGGTGAAAGCTCCTCACCGGCTGCTGGGCTTCCTACCAGGAATCAGTTCGCTTTGGGTGCGTTTTTTGGTCCTACAAACTGTTATCACAGAGCTGTCTCAGGGTCTTGATTTTGAGGAGGTTCAATGATATCTCTAGGCTGCGTCTCATGGCTGAAAGGTGTGGGAAAGCTTGAGGCACCTGCAAGTAAAGTGATCTTGCAGGAAGAGTTTGCGTACAAGCAGAGGAAGGTTTGTGGCTCCATCTTTGATTTCTTGCAGCAACCGTTATCATAAAGCTCTGTGATCATACATCTGACCTTCATCTTCACTCCTATGCTCCTCGAAGGTCATGTCCCTGATTTTCTTGAGCAGTGCACTACTGTTAACTGCTAAAATCTTCTCTGCAACTGCTTTGCCTCTTCTTAAACAGGCTTTCATCTGAAGGCAGCATTTTGTTTTCCGCTTGCCGTTTTGTTCCCTAAGTTAGCTGTGAACACTTTACCAGTGCTATACATGTGAAAGAAGTGCTCGATGGTGTTGATGGTGTTGATGGTGTTGATGGTGTTGATGGTGTTGATGGTGTTGATGGTGTTGTGGTTTGGTGAAGGTGTTAAATGAATCTGCAATTCAGCATTTAAGCAATAAGCTGTACTTGAGAAAGCAGTTTAATAGCCTTGCTCAAGTAGGGTTTTTTTCCCAGATTATGGAATTTGCCTGAACACCAGCCTTCTTAGTGCTGCGGAGAGTCACTGACTATTCCACCAAGTTAGTACGTTATTTTCTTTTTTTTTCATTACTCATGCAAGGGCAGGTTAATATTGATATTCTTTCAAGTCCTATTATTAAATAAATACAGATTATTTATCTTTTGGGGTTTCTTTGGGGGGAGGGAGAGGGCAGGATGGGATGGGGTGTTTTATCTGGAAATCTAAAGTGTCATTTTCGCTTTACAAAGAATGCAGTTGAAGACACTGAAGAAGAGGTTTGAGAGTCCAGAGACGTGAGATGAAGTAACTTCCAAAGTCAGTATATGAGAGAGTGTTCTTGGATCCACATTACAGCTCCCACTGCAGGAAAAAGCAAATGAAAAATTTCAGATCTGGGGAATATTAGAGAAAATTGAGAGCCTCCCTTTGGTCAGGTCTTTTCAGTAAGGTCTTTTCCAGCCGTTCTGCGTCTGGGCATTCATTGTGACTTTGAGAGGGGTGGTTCGGAAGTGAAGCGCAGTAGTACCCTACAGGTGGCTTTCTGTACTCATGTGGTAACGCAAGGTCGTTCTTTCTTTCTGTGTGCTTGTGGAGGAGGGCACCAAAGCGCCTGTGGAAGTGGTATGGAAAGCCTCAGCCACGTCTGTGCTGACAGGACTTTTAAGGAGGAAGAGCTCAGTTTGATGTCTGCAGTTCATTGTCCAGTTAAAATTTCCAGTCCCTATTTCTGCAAAAATTCTAGAGAGGTACGGATAAGTAGAACACAGGGTTTCCTCTGCAGTGGTTCACTGCGTGCTTTCTGACCATTTGTCAATAGGTACTGTGTTTATTTGTTACTGGAGTTGTCATCATTGATGTAAAAAAAAAATTCTATATTGATTGTTTCCAGACATTAAGTGACTTTTGGTTTTTACTGGGAATGTATTTGATGCTCGGTGGCAGTAGAGAACTGTTCTTTGCAGTCTGAATTCCGCGCCAGTTGAGATGAGTTTGTGGTACTTCCTGAAAATGAAGTTTTTAATGAAGGCTTTGCGATGCCATACTAAAAAACTGGAAGGCAAGAGGTAGCTTTTCTTTCTGCTCTCTCTCTCTCCCAGGGGTTGGTATTAGAAGTTCTAAGAACTGTCTCTCTTTTATATAAAAGTTCTGGAATGTGAATATTTGTAAGCCTTTACATATGATTTCGCTGTTCACGTTTGCAGTGCTTCCTCACTTTGGTCTGCATGGAAGGTACAAGATATATTAGATTACTTATATGTGGTAATACTTGTGACTGCTGTAATATCCTCGTGAAAATTCAGTATGTTAAGTATATTTATAACGTTGGTTTGTGTTTGTTTGTTTTAATAGCAATAGGTAAAGCATCAGGCTTACTGCAGAAATGGTGAAACAACTGTGTACCCTGGTAGGCAAGCTCCTTTATTATCCCAGCATGCAGCTGTTTGCATCGCTGAGACGATCACAGAGATGACTTATGGAAATGTTCTGATGCATTCCCTGATCTATGAGCAATAGGAAATGAAAAGCATGGGAAGAGACTTGATGTTGCTTATCAGCATTTTTATTCCCAGAATTTTCCAGCTCTAAAATTATTGATGGATTGTCTTGCTATCAACTGAAAGTTATTTTGTAGGTTAAACTGAAGGTCAAATATTTTTATATATATATATATATAAAATAGTAACAAACAAAGAAAAAAACAAACCCCAAACACCAACCAAAGCAAAAAAGCACCTAGGTATAGTGTGTGCCAACAAGCTGCATCAGGGATACTGCAGTGCAGTGTGGCTCCCAGCCATGAAGGGCAGCTGTACAGGCAGGATGCTGTGGGACTGACTTTGGCAATCCCGTATTTCCAGCCCACAGCTACTGAGCCCCAGTAGTTGGCTGAAGTAAAATTGGTGCAGAATATTGTGCCTTCATTGTGATTTAAATACTTCATCTTAACAGAAATTTCTCAGCTTGCCTTTCCCAGTGTGTCGTCTGTTTTATTTCATTACAAAATGTGGTAAAAAGTTGACTTTGTATTTCTGTGATGCATCTTTGTACTGCGTCTGGACAATCTTCATTTTAGGATCTCATTCAATTCTTTTTATCATCTTTATATCTGTAAATCGAGTACCTTTAGGCCAGAGGTTTTGTAATTCCTCAGCTGACAGGTACACTGCCTTTATTAAGGTCGCTGCATCCTTTATGCCTTCTGAAAAATGTTTTGCAGTTCTGTGTTCTGATCATCCAGACACGGAACGATTGATCCAGCATTGTGTAACAGCACTGCATTTACAGCCGTGTGTTACAAACACTCGTCTCAGGGTGGTGTGTCAGAACAGAGCGCGTGCTTGGTTGTTGGTCTGTATTTGTATTCATTTACTAAGTAATATTGCTCAATTTTTAATAACTGTGGTCCCATTGGGTGCAAAAAAAGGCTGGGCATAAGATGACACTTTGTAGTGACTGCTGTTACTGTTCTCATCCTTTGAATTTACTGAAAAACCATTCTGCATCCCAAACTTCTCAGAAGCGTGAGGCTTAGTGCATCCGGCTTGCCTGTGTCCTCTGTTCCAAGACTCAGGCCAGTTTTCAGTTGTCACTGCAGTCTGTAACACCAAGCTGTGTTATTCAGCTGTTTGCTGCTTCCCTTCCCCCCTTTTTCTGTATTTATTAACATGTTCCATTGCTGCTGCCACAGGGACTGTTTGCACTAGAAATGGAGTCAGTGTTTGTCCAAATTACTCTAAAACTATGTGCTTGAAGAGATTTCAGTGTAATGTTTATACAGATGAGAGATAGCATTAATTTGTTTTGAGCTCCCTGTAGCATGGCAGAAAAAAGCTTTTGAAATAGAAGGTAAAAAAGTGCTGTCTGCATTAAAAAGAAGGATAGGGGTTGCTGTCGGGGATGAGCACATTTGAGGATATTTCTTCTTCTGCTGCTTATTTTTCCATTGTAATCAATCAGAATTGCTTTCTCCATATTCTAAACGACTGTAGAAAGATTTGTTTGTCTGCGAGCACACACCTGTACTACAAGATCATGCCAGTGGGATGAGTGCATATGCATTAATATAAAGGCAGGAAAACGTGCTGAGGTATTCCTTCAGTGAATTCTTCTGCCGTATTTACACTTCTCTACATGGGAAATTCTGCTGGGAAATAGTGGGAATAGCTGGGAAATGGGATATACTGATTTGAACTATGCAAAGTTCTGAACAGAAACCTCTGTTAGGAAACACTAGGAGCATTTCCTCCATTCATTTAGCACACTGATTTTCCCATTCATTTCTCAGTAACTTTCTGTAGCTCAAAGTTCTTCTGCAGGGTAGTTGAGCAACTGCTACAGCACTATGTGCATTCTCAGTAAGAGATGAAGAAAACTTTGGTCGTATCTGATGTAAGTGTTCTGCTTGCTGCCTATGTGCTCTGTTTTTCCATTTATTCTTAGCAAGTACTGCAAAGTGGAAGAGTTCTTGTGTCTGAACATTGAAGTGTTTGGTAAACTCAGGGTATTGCTAACAAAAACAGGCTTGGTTTGGTGTTCAAATCTCCTGCTGATCTCAGAACTGGTTTTTTATTGGCCTTGCTGTTGCTCAGATCCCCGGGTTGTGTGCTGCAGCTTTCCCCAGCTCACATTTCCCCTTCCTGCTCCCTACTCGTGGCTGGACTGCAGCTCTGGGCATCTGTGGGGACAGCTGACATGGCTGGCAATGAATGGGATGGGTCCAGAAAAGAATTAAAAATGCAATTTTTATTTTGTAACAGCTGCAGCAAGCGACAACAGAAATAGATCAGTTCCTCCTCTTTCAGTCTCAGACTTTCAATCAGTTCTTGTTTAGGATCCAGCTTCAGAGGGCTGGCAGTGGTGGAGGATTGAGAAGTGCTTTGCCCTTGCTGTATTTCCTTTTTCTAGCTTTTGTTAGTTCTAAACGTTGATAATTCTAGCAGTGACTCTTGTCTCACAACTGAGTCACTTGTTGCACGTTCCAGTTCCTTTTCCCTCACTGCCTGCCCCTCTTAAGAAGCTTTTCTCACAGATTTCCCTCTGAGGAAGGCTGTAGAAGTACACCTTCAGCCACCAGTGCTGCAGATGAGGGCTTAGACACCAGAGACTGAAAGGTTCAGAGTTGTGTAAATATGTTATTTGGTGCATCTGTGAGGATGAAAATCTTCCTCACTGAGAGAAGAGATGATTGTATACTGTGTTTTAATTGAGGAGCGGCATGTTGTAGTGACTGTTTCTTTAGGATAAAATGTTCATAAAGTCACTTCAGACTCATCTTTTACTGCCTCGTGAGATAGGAGGGTGTCAGCTGAAGAGCAGGCATATCCATCGAGACCTAATTAATTAGTATTGCTGAAATTGACAGGTGTGAAAGCAGGATGGCTGGGAACAGCCTCGTGTTGCCCATTGTCCTGTGGGGCCAGAGGGCTCCCACCCACTGCATATCAACCCTGCTGCTCATGGATGACGCGTCGATGATCGTCACTGGCTGCCACGATGGCCAGATATGTCTCTGGGACATTGCTCCAGATTTAGAGGTAAGATGCTTGAGTTCAGATTGTGCCTAAGGTGTTTATCCTCGTTACCAAAGTGATTTTACTGTTCAGTATGGCGGCATCCCCTCTGGTCATTTTGTACTCGTTCATCTGTCCTTTCTTCATCACTTCACATGATGGGCCTTGGATGTCACGCCATCCACTTCCGGTAGAAAATATTTCACAATAGAAAGAGAAGTGTTTGCTCTTGAATTCTGTTACTGCTCCTTCAGTAATTTATCTTAAATAATTATTTCCTCTTTTTCTGAAGCTCTTCTAAGTTGTTTTCAATGCAGCTGCTTTGTAAAAACCAGAGATCAGAGGACTGTATCTAGGGAGTTTTTTAAGGTTATTACTTGATTAATCTGCTGATTACCATGAAAACTGAAAGAGAAAAGAAATCTAGTAGCAAAGATGAAGATTGATTAATTATTTTAAATATAGATTTTACATTACACATTACTGTACTGAATACCTAAAATTCTCAATATCTGAGTTATTCCCATAAATTGTTTGTTTAGTATGTTTAAAAAATAAAGAAGGAGGGGCCAGTAGAAAATGACTATTACCTTCTAGAAAGGACAAATAAAAGTCACTTTTTCTTTTTTTTTAATCAATGAATGCAATGTATGTAGTTTATAAACAGATGTGTAGGGCTGTGAAATGTGCTCAACTGGGGGAAACTTGCTGCAGTATAACAGTTGTTTTGAGTTGGGTCAAATTCAATCTATCATTTAAAATCACTGTTAACACGAGTATTATGCAAAGTAAATTTTTACACAGATTTGTATTATGTTATTGGGTAGAAATGTTTTTTTTTTCATGCAACATAGCACATCCTGTGCAAACGCTTTCGAGGTTATATGTCCACAGGTGTGCTAATAAAATGTGCATGTATACATGTAGCCACATATTTATATAATGTATAAAACAGAAATCTGGAATATGCGTATTCTAGTTAAGTAACACTGTTATTTTTCTCTCACATTTTGTTTCCCTGATTCTAGATTAATCCCAGAGCTCTGCTGTTTGGTCACACAGCCTCAATCACTTGTTTATCAAAGGCCTCTGCTTCCAGTGAGAAGCAGTACATAGTGAGTGCGTCAGAGAGTGGGTGAGTTCTCTGAGCATTTATTAATATGCAGATCTGTTAAATAATGGAAGTTTCGAGTAGAGTAGAGATCAGGTTGCTTGCACCTATGTCTTCTCATTCCACAGTGCTTTTTACTTAGTCCACTATCTGTAAATATTCCAAATGATGGGACTTCTCCACTGCAGGTACTGAGTGTGGTCATAATTTGGGGTACACAGCGTGACTGAGTGCTAAGGGGTGGGAAGAGAACCTGAGCATAACGATGGCTTCGGAGATAAGGGGAGCCCTGCTGAGACAGCACCCTGCTTTCCCTCATTGCTGCTCAAGGCCAGATAGCTACTTATCAGAGCTGGCCATGAGCCTGGGCAGCTGAACCCTGTGTGGAGAGGGTGCAGTCACTGTGCCCTTGTATTCACTTTCCTACCCTGGCCAACTGTGGGACAGTACATCTTAGATGTCAGCAAGAGGGCCATAGTTCGTTACTCTGACTAAGCGACTCTGGGAGGGCAGAGGTTTCAGGTAGTTGAAGAAACTGCTCTTGTCAGCAGGAATCTGGAACAGCTTTCTAAGAAGAGAGATGAGCATTTCAGTCAGAACAAATAGCCTTGGTTTGTTGACTTGCATTGAGTAAGATGGGGTTATGTTTCACCTCTGTTTCTTACTTTCTGCCTGCATAAGTTGGAGAAGTATAGGTTAGTTACCTATGCAAAAAATGAAATAATTTCTTTTTATCCAGGGAATACGTTTAAACAGTCTTTTAATCTGAACACTGTGAACGTAGTTTGTCAGAACTTAGAATTTCCCCCTTGTAGTGATTTCAGCACTAAGTAGTTTTTTGGGGGGGGGTTTAGGGCAAGAACAAAAAAGATTTCTTTGTGAAATGATACATCTGATACAAAAGGGAAAAGTCACTGACAGATTTTGTTCTGAATAAATTTAGGCATAAAATTTCGAAAGTCAAAATGTAGGGGGAAAAATCTGTACATAGGGGTAAATGCTTTTTTTTAGCTCTCTGAAGTCTGAATTAATTCCTAGAGGTAACTGTAATATTTTCTTATCAGGTAGGCCAGAAAAATACTCTCTGATACTCTTTTTTGTTAGTTGTTCTTTGATTTCAAGTTGGTCTTAGAATTGCTGGAGAGTTCCAGATGATGCTTCCACCTGTCATCAGCTTGGAATCTCTGAAAACTTTCAGAGTTCACTGCTGTGTGATAAAGTTCTGGTTTTCTGTAATTCATTTTTCTTCCTCACGAATGTGGAAAAGGCAAGCTAATCTTCAGATATCTGATGGGGTGCCATCGATGTACACAAATGACTTGAAATAACTGTGAGAGAAATTGGAAATCCTCAGTCACGTACTTGCATTTAATTAATATTGATGTTTTATGATGTAGTGTGGTATTTTATTCATTTCCTTTTGTCTTTGTAGAGAAGAACAGTCTGCACAGATTTGGGTAGCACTGGATGCTCAAGTAGATTTTGTGGTTTCTTTGTCTAAATGCAATTCATACAGTCAATAATAAGCATTTAATTTATTCCAATGTAAATAATTCTTAAATCCTTGGAAGACTGAAATACTTTGGATGTAGTTGTAATCTGTCGTTTGTATTTTAGGGAGATGTGTCTGTGGGATGTGAATGATGGCAGATGCATAGAGTTTACTAAGCTAGCCTGCACACACACTGGCATACAGGTTGGTATTTGTGTATTATTTGGTAATCCTATTCTGCATTGTATAGCATGGATAACTATAGCCGAGTTATTGAAACGGGAATGAGAACATTCACTCTATCAATAAGTACCCTGCGTTTGAAATAGGAAACAGCAGGTGGGAGCCTCTGCAAAAAGCTCCTTCATCACAACACAGCAGCAATTATGGAGTATGTAGCCACTAGGATGTATAGTGATCTTGGTTAAAAATGAAATAGTGTCTTGCATGGAGTGTAACTTCTGTGTTGTGTTAATGTCCACTTAGTTCTACCAGTTTATGGTTGGGACTCAGCGTGAAGGGAGACTGTTATGCCATGGACATTATCCAGAAATTCTTGTTGTGGATGCTACCAGCCTTGAAGTTCTTTATTCTCTGTTATCAAAGATATCTCCTGATTGGATCAGCTCCATGACTATCATTAAATCCAACAGAACACAAGGTAAAGTTTTTTGTTGCTTTTATTGTGGCTTTGCCTCTCCGCAAGGGAATACATTTGCTTCAGCTTTTCCAAGAGGCTGGGGAGGAGTCCAGGATGTTGCTTCTTGTTTTTTTCTGCCACGTGGGGGATGAAGGTGATCTTGGGCAGCACCAAGCCCTAACTTTCTGTAAAAGTAACAGATGTGTAGTTATTTCTATCTCTGAAAATACAGCAGGAGAAGACTTGATAACGTTGTGGGTATTCTTTCTGTTGCTGTTACATCAGATGAGAGTTTAAGCTCTGGCCAGATTTAAATGCTTTTTCATGAGCTGAACATAAAATACAGCTAAATCAACTCAACAAATTGCTCACCTGGTAAATTGGTAAATGGATTCACATTCCTTAGGAGTTCCTGTGGAAGACAGGAAAAGTCTTAATTATTTAATTTTTTTTTTTTTTTTTTTTTTAATAAAAGCGTGTTCTGCTAGAGTGAAGAGTGGTAACCTGTTTTCACTGAGAGTTGTGAGAGTTTAGGAGAGCACTGTGATAGTAAGGGCCTGAAAACTGGCATGAGACTGGAGGAAGAGGTGCAAGCACTCCAAATGCTAAGGCTGTTATCTGCATAATTGCATTGCAATTGCATTGTTATCCATTGTGATGTGTGGTGTACATTGAGATCATTTGGCACATAAGAAATTGTGATTTTTGACAAGATATGTACATGCCATGAGTATTTCTTTTGATCAGTAGCTTGATAAAAAAGCACTGGCATAACATTTGCAAAGCTATTATTGCAAAAAATATATTTAAAATCCTGGTGTGGGCAAGCTAAATCGCTGTCCCCACAACATCAAAGTTACTGGAATAACTGGAAGTGAATTCTGATTTTAACTGTTGTCTGGACTGATTTTACTTCTTGTTTTGTAATCATTTTTATATTTTGTAATCAAGGACTTACCCCTTGGCTTGATGGAATTTTGCTCTGCACTTGACTTGCCTGGTAGAAACAGGAATTTCTAGAAGATTTGGCACTGGATGTGGATTTGGAGTGTGTGGTTTTCTGCCCTTCTCCTCATCACCCTCTATGTATTTTGAGCCCTAGACAATCATTAAGAGTGCTTGCTTCTCTGTCATGAGACTTGCAGTGATTCAGTGCTTTCACGTTTGTGTGCATGTGCTTCTGGCATGCTGTTTTGCAAAGTAATTTCTTGATTCTGAAGCAAACGTTTCAAGATGGTTTTGATACACTTCAGTGTTGAAGTATTGTCAGATGTGTTTGTACTCAGATACACACAATGTGTAACACAACGAAGACTTCTTGTACTTACCAGCTTATTTTTTGTTTTTTTCTCCAGAGGACACTGTTGTAGCAGTTTCAGTGACTGGCATCCTCAAAGTATGGATAATAACATCTGAAGTTAATCGCATGCAGGTAAGCAAAGGCTTTTGTATTGCTGGTATGTCCCAGAAGTCTTATAGGACACTTACTGTCGGCTGTTGATAACCAGAATTTTTTTCTGGGACTCTGTTCTGATGAAGATATAAGTGAGATGCGAAGGTGTCTGAAAGACTTAGTGACCAGAGAGCATAATACTTCCCAGTATTCATTATTAATAATCCACAGCTCAGTCTTACTGGTAATTTCTGCTTTCCTATGTACTGATCTGTAAAACTCTTAAAGGAGATTTAACAAGCTTTTCTTGCGAATGATCTATTAAGAGTAACAAATTGAAGACATAGATTATTATACTTGTTTAGCAGCTATGAACAAAATAACATTATAAATAACACAAAAACAGACTAGTTCCATTTTTATGTTTCAGGAGTGTTTATATCAGAAAAGCAACCAAGTCTGAGTTAGGTTGGAAGACCAGTGTAATGGAATTACTCGCTTATAGTCCTGTCAGAGGATGACAAAGACATTATTAGTATTTTTTGTTTTAAAATTTTGAGGTTGATGAAGCCATTTGCTATCGAGGCATTTTTGAAAACACCTGTCATGCAACTGATCACGGTTTAGCTAATATCACATTTAACAGTTATATTAAGAAAGTAAAAGAGTGAGCAGTGAAGAGTATATAAGTAAAAAACGCAAAGACTTAACTAACAGGTGTTGATCACAACATAGGCCATTTGGAATAGTGAGAACCTTGAAAGAAAGAGCTGAGCTGAATCTGCTTAGTTTCAGCTGGCTGCTGAGAAGCCAGGTAATTCATCGAGGGCGATCACACTAAGCACAGCTTATCACATTAGCACAGCTAATCTGTCCAGCTGAGGAGTTCACTAGGTTTAAGTCACAAAGGAGAGTGCTGCATGCTCTTGCAGATCTAAGAAAAATAGAAGGCTTGGTTTCTCCTTAGAAGTCTGCCATCTGGCATCTAATGAAACTGCCTAGTCCCTTTTACATCGCGTTTTCTGTCATGCTCTAAGTTCATTTTTAGCTAAGAAAAAATCAGCTGGGTGTCATCTTGTTATCTGATTGCCATATGCATGTTTTCCTGTGAAAAGACTGCCAGTTTCAGGGGCTGGTTACTGTCACACTGTCAGAGTATTTCAGTGGTTTGTCCTGAAGGACAAGATGTTTTTTCCTCATTTTTGTAAGATGGGGAAATACAATTTCAGGAAGATAGTGTTATGCCAGAGAGATCTGTAGCAGAGTGAGGAGCTGTAATCTGGGACTTTTGAGCACCTGTTTCTGTTTTAACTGCATGGCTGTCCTAATCGTCTCTGCCTCTGGTCTTTTTTTTTTTCTTGTTGTTTTGTTAATGGAAGCCTGCACACTTCTGATTGATTCAGTCAAGCGTTTATAACCAGCCTGGTGAGAGTCCTCAAACATACACCAGGTGGCATGATTCTGTGGCTGGAGCTGCACAGACTCGAGAACAGGAGGACATGGCCAGACTTGGCAGCTGGGGAGTGGCAGCAGTGTCCCACCTTCCTGCAAGGTGTCCCATTTCTCATCACTTCCTTACTCCTGCTCCTGTGTATGTGCTACTTGCATCTGCAGGCTTGACTTCTTCATCACAGAGCTAAGATTTGAGATAGGTTTTAGCAATAGGAGTATCAAAATGAAGCCTAAGTACTTGTTTCAGTTAGGATTCACAGAAACGTTGACCAGCTCATAATTTGAGCAAGATTGAAACCATCGGTAAATGCCTTTTTTGAAGTTGTTAGGACAGCAAGTAATAGCTTGGTTTAGTTGCCTTTTATTTAAAAATATGTGTGACGTTAATGTTACTTTTTTTATTGTTTTTTTTTGTTGTTTGTTTTTGTTTTTGTTTTTTTTTTTAGGATACAACACCCGTATTTGAAGAGGAGTCAAAACCTATTTATTGTCAAAACTGTCAAAGCGTTTCTTTCTGTGCATTTACCCAGCGGTCGTTGTTGGTGGTGTGCTCTAAATACTGGAGGGTAAGCTATCTTATTCTCACTGCAGTAGCTGATGTAATTAAATTGCCAGTAAGACACTCAGAGCAAGTTGTTCTCAGCCCTTTTAGGTTGCCTCTGTTGAAACCAAAATTCATTGCCGCATGGACATTTTAATCTGTGATTAGCTGGTGATAGACTTTTCTGTTTCTTCTCAGGTTTTTGATGCTGGAGATTATTCCCTTTTATGCTCCGTCCCTAGTGAGAACGAACAGACCTGGACTGGTGGTGACTTTGTGTCAGCTGATAAAGTGATCGTGTGGACAGAAGATGGTCAAAGCTTCATATATAAATTACCAGCCAGGTACTCAACAATGAACACTGCTTTTTTTGTTTTTAGATGAGCACGTGGGAAATTTTGAATAAACTCTGTGTATCTTTGGCTTGTATTATATTACAAGATCATGTGGAAGTTATGGGAACTGTTATTTCATGAGCAAACCTGAAAGCGTGCGTCCTGTAGATATGTCACATCAAAGCAAGGATCTGTGAATGAGGTTGTTTCAGCCAGGCTTGTCCCACTGTTTTCTAGCATTTTGATAACTCTTTCACTTCTTTATGGTAGCTGTTGGAGAATGTGTGATGGCAAGGAGCGTGTTTTGCATTTTAACAAGTCAAAATATCCTTTAAATATTTCCTTAAGCAGTGATTACAGCAGTGGTCTGTAATGTATTGTTTTGACAAGTGAAGAATATAACATTTTAGGGCTTGGACATTGTTTTTGCTTAAGAACCTAGCATTTCATGTAGTTAGCTAATGATTCAGCAATTAATCTTGTCACGAGGAATTTTAATCTTTTCTTTTTGTTCTTAAACTCAGCTGTCTTCCAGCCAGTGACTTGTTTCGTAGAGATGTGGGGAAAGCAGTAGAAAATTTAATTCCTCCTTTGTTGTACAGTGTATTGGACAGAGCAGATAAACAGGTAAAATATGTTTCTTTTGTATTTTCCTTTGTGGATAACACTCCTTCAGAGTGTTGAAGTTTGCAAACGTCATGACATCTTTTTTCTCTTCACAATGTAGACCTTCAGGATCCCTTTTTTTTTTTTTTTTCTTTTACTAGAGGAAGTAGACATTTGCAGAGATGAGTCTGTGGTCAAATGAGTCTTCAGTTCTCATATGATAAGAGTTTGTCATTCATCAGTGCCTGATGTTCTGATTCTGAGTTGAAAAGCTTAGATTTTCCCAATGTGAAGAAATGCCAGTTCTGGCTAAAATCCTTGTTGAACTGTGCTTTGTTTTCATGTTGCATTGTGAACTGCATCTGCTATAAAACAGATGTGTGATATGTCTAATCATGTATTCTGCTACAAGTATAAGTAACTGTCTGATTTACAAATACTGTCATTGCTGAACTATTGTAGGAATCCTTTCTTTATCTTAGCTATTTAAACTGTTGACAAATTTGAGCATAAATTTTAAACAAAAATATGTATTTAGGATATATATATATTCTAGATTTTTTTCTTTCCCTTAGAACTGATTTGTTCTATAACTAATCATGGTTTCCATCTGATTCATGTTGCTATATTTGGCCTTTCCTACTAGAAAAGTGATAAAGCATATAGCAGTTGGTTTTTTTCTGCTTTCTAAAATACACAGTGGACTCTGTGGGAAAAGTAAACATTCAGATTTGTGCATAGACGGCCTGTGTCTGAAGTTTTTCAAATTTATTTTCTTTTCACCAGTTACTAATATGTCCCCCAGTCACCCGATTTTTCTATGGACAAAGGGAGTTTTTCTCTAATCTGCTGATCCAAGGAGACTCTTCAGGGAGGCTGTGCATTTGGAGTGTTCCTGATACGCTGGAACAAGACTGTGCAAAAGGTAGGTGTGACAGAGTCCTTTGCTAGGTCTGTTTGTGAGTATCTCTGTTTTTTGTGTGTTTTGTTGCTGGTTAAAGCGCTGTTGCTTTTCCTGCAAATGCGTGAAGCTTTTCTGTTGTTGTTCTTCCTTTAATTGCTGGCCTCTTGTTAGAGCTCTAGTAACTTGAAGTTTTTCATATATGATCAAAATCTTATGCTGGACACCTTTCAGTTATTACTTTTTAATTGCTTTCTCCCCAAATTCCAGCTATGATGTCTGGAAGTGCCATGTGCTGTCTGCCTGTGTAATAACTTCTTGTAGCTTAAATCGTATGTTTTCCCAGTCTCTCATGTATTGCTTCCTTGTGTAGCTTCTCTGGCCCTGGGGTAGCCAGGGAATTGATCTCAAAAATGTATCTTTTACTTTGAACAAGGTGTTGTGACACACTAAAAGTTGTAACTTTGAAATCTCTTAATGAAGGCATTCCTGTTCTGGTTCTTTAATTAATTTTTTTCTTTCCGTTCCAACAGGACTGCAAGCAACAACTTCAATATCCCTCCAGGAAGCTTTTGATAAACTTACTCCTCGCCCAGCTGGAATTATAGACCAACTGAGCTTAATACCAAACATCAAGGAACCACTGAAGGTTACAGCCAGCGTGTACATTCCAGCCCACGGGCGGCTGGTTTGTGGTCGGGAAGATGGAAGCATTGTCATTGTGCCAGCAACCCAAACTGCTATAGTTCAGCTTTTGCAAGGAGAGCATATGCTTAGGAGAGGTATGCTAACCAGCTTTTGAAAGGCACAACTGCATTACAGTGTGTGGTTCTCTCTTATTACATACACTGAAATACAAAATAGTCCTGCAAAGAGAGCAGTAAAGACAGGAGTTGGATGGCTATACTCTTCATAACTCTGATGTTATGTTGTGATGAGGAAGCTAGGTAACGAATTAACTGTGGACAGTCTAAGTGTATTTTTGAAGGAGGACTCCTTCACTGGAGGAGTTCACGCGTTTCTCCTGGGTTTCTGGGGTGCCAGAGAACAGACAGGCAGCACGTTCAGCTGAGTACTGAGGTGTCTGTGAGTATCTCTTTGGAAAAATAGCACACTGAAATGAGAATTCCTCCTAGTGTGGAGTGTAGGTGGTGGACGTGATACATTGTCCTGCTGTTGCACTTTTTAATGCCAGATAATGTTGCTTTTGTACTTTCATAAAGTTTCCAAAAAGGTGTTTGAGGACAGGATTTTTTTGCAAATGCTGGCAACTGGAAATGATGTGTGAATGTTTTTCAAGTGTGCAAATGTGGGTGTGTATGTGTGTATGTATATATGTGAGGTTGTCAGTTATGTCATATCGTTTATACAGATAATTATTTTTAAATGTGAGTTGTTTTAAGTTGATGTGTTATTCTGCAAATGACTGTTGGTGATTCTTACACTCATAAAATACAGAAGTGCTTCTATGTTTTCTGTGTAAGATTTGCAGTTGTTGCTGTAAAGCATAATTATAGTGAGAAACTTCAACTATGTCATACACACATTCCATAGAATACTTGACTCTGGTATTTATTTACTGACCTCCTTTTGTTAAATTGCCAACTAAAAAGGTAGTTTTCATTGGTTGGAAGGTTACAGTGACAGTGGATTTTAACTGATCTCAGTAGACAGGACTCATTGTTCCTGCACTATGTTCACAAAAGTTGTTTTTCTTCTAAATTTAAATTTGTCATTTGTACCTGTTCTGTTCAGGCTCTCCTGTGGCTACTGCCAAATAAGATTTTGCAGTTTTTCTGATATTGCTTTCATTTGATTACATCTCTAGATAAATTAATGTTCAAGTGGGAAAAGCTTGGTATTTTTTTTTTCCTTTTTCCAGACCTTTGTGGAGTGCGGTGGTTTTGTTTGTTCTGTATTTTTGTTTCTGATGGGATTATTTTAGGAGGTAGGCTGTTTTAAGACAGCTGAAAATTGTGAGATCGTGTAGCCAGAGGAGTCATCAGGTCCATGTGAAGTTAAAACAAAAAACAGTGAATCTTTTAAAGCAAGGCAAGGCAAATTCTTTAAAAGCATCTGGCAAAAATGTAGTATATGTAATTTTTTTTAATCACAGGCAGTGCTCTGTTTTGCTTATTCTATCAAAATTTAAAACGTTTTTTATCCCTCTTTTCCACTTTTCTCCCCCCCCGACCCTGACTTTACCCCATTTCTCAGGTTGGCCACCTCACCGGACTCTCAGAGGTCATCGAAACAAAATTACTTGCTTACTGTATCCTCATCAGGTTTCTTCTCGTTATGATCAAAGGTATTTGATCTCAGGTGGTGTGGATTTCTCGGTCATCATATGGGATATATTTTCTGGAGAGATGAAACATATCTTCTGTGTACATGGTGGAGAAATTACACAGCTTCTAGTTCCACCAGAAAACTGTAGTGTAAGTTTTAAATAATATGTTCTGATAACCTGTCATACACTTCCCATAAATGCTGCAGCCTCTTAAATCCTTCTTGAAAACGTGAATGCAATGTGAAATACCAAAGCTCCAGCTCTGAGCTCAAGTATGACCCTTATAGGCATTTAAAAACAATGTGATCGTTCTGTTAATTTTGGTTGTGTTCACACCTTGATTTAGCTATAGAAATGACTAAAAATAGAAAAAATGTATATTCAAACATGGCTAGCTAAGGAAATGATTGGCTGTATATGATTATACAGCATTAACAGTGGGAGAACATTTCTGCCACATGAAGTGAACTTATTTCTCTGATGAGGTTTGAGGCTAAGGCAAGACACACTAAGTTAGCCCGTAGATTTTGAATGAAATTTCATTTTTCATAGCTTGGATGAGCAGAAAGAATTTAATGCATGTAATGACATTGATTTACTCCAGAATCATAGTTTCTCTGTTTTTATTCAAGGCAATTTCTCTGCTTTTTGTTTCCTTGTTTTTTCTTCCCTTCTTGTTCTCGTTTTGAACATTCTTCTGCTTTGTTGCCCTCACTTTCATTCCTGTGTTTCTCTGTACACATTTCCTGTACCTCTGCACTGCCTCTCTCTGCTGTGATGCTAATTTGCCTTGGATGTACCTTTGAAAACATTTGTGACTTGACAAGTTAATCTAAACTAAATACAGATGTAAAGTTTTGAATTTAAACTGAAATATTAATGCACACTCCAAGTCTAGGAAGAGTTGGAAGAAAATATAAAGCTATTGAAATTGTTTACGGAATATTTCACAGTGATTTCATCTGTGGGAGTATTCATAAATGTGTGCCAGGGACCTGAGTGTTCTGTCTCATGCATCACAGTGCCTGGCCTTTCTTTTTTTTTTTCCTTGTTTTATTAAGGATCACACATCACTGTTAGGTAAAATATTTCAGCCTCTAGAGTAAAAAAAACCAAAAAACAACAAAACAAAAGCAATTACATAAATGTGATGAGATTGAGAGTAAGTATTCAGTATTTTATTTTGTCAGATGACTAGGTCTTTTTTTTTTTTTTTCCCAGATAAATAAACAAATTCACAGTTGCTTCCTATTCAGATTTTAAATGTCTGTAAAACACTGATAGAAAATAATTAGCCTTTTGTGGAAAATCAAAAGGTTTGTGACCATTGTAAGAGCAAACAAATGCATAAGTGCGTGGCTGCACAGAACAGTTTTTGATTCATGCATAATGTTTTTTCAAGGTAGAGATACTCCTCAGCTCTGCAGAGATGGGAGGCTGGTCTGACAGCCTTTTGACTTTACAATTGTGAGTGGTTTGCTTCTGGAAGAGTTTGGTCCAGTGGGATTCTGTTCCTAGTGATGACAGCAAGTTCTGCTGTGTATTTCTGTCCCTGTGTTTTTCTTAGAAAATACGTTGTTAATCGTTATGCTTGATTCAGCAGAGATGAGAGTATTAAAAGCAAACTGCCTCCATTAGGATTAATCTGTATCTGTTTGTTTCTTTTAAAGGCAAGAGTCCAGCACTGTATTTGCTCTGTGGCCAGTGATCACTCTGTAGGTCTTCTCAGTCTGCGTGAGAAAAAATGCATCATGCTGGCATCCCGCCACCTCTTCCCTATTCAAGTGATCAAGTGGAGGCCTTCTGATGACTACCTGGTGGTGGGATGCTCTGATGGGTCCGTGTACGTCTGGCAAATGGATACTGGTATGGTTACAGTCAGCTGTTGTTTAATCAATTTTCTTAATAATGCTTGGTAATCTGTGTAAGTTGCATCTGAGAGAAGTGTTAATTGTTCTCACGCTTTCTGTCTTTCCCTTCCCATGTTCTCAAAGTTTGTAGATTAAATAAACCTTTGTTAAATATGTACTTCAGTGTTTAAAATGACTTACTTGGTTTTGGAGAAGCCTAACTTGCTTTGGCCTTCTTCTTCATGTTTGCTTTCCCACTTTCCAGTTTGTCAGCACGTATGCTTCCTCAGTTTGCCTGGAAGTTTGGCGTTGAAGTCCAGCACCTTAAGAATCATTAGTATCTTCTTCTGTAAAGTGAAGGATAGTGCTAAATTCTGTTTGTTTATCTGGAGTTTGGTTTCCTTTGTTATTAAGGGGGCTGATCTTCCCTTTAGAAGACAGTGATTAAGACAGATGAATAGAATGGGCAACAAGGGGTGAAATTGCAAGCTTGATTGTAAGAAATGTCTTTGTTGAAGGGGAGAAAGTGAGGAAAAAAATGTCTGTGCTGTATGTAACTACCTTCTAACGCCTAAATTCACATAAGGAAAAAAATCCCAAACCTACAATAATACCTGAATATTATTTTCAGCTTATTGTGAAATAATCCTTCCAGCACTTGAAGGGAGGATATAAACAGGAAGGGGAATGGCTGTTTAGGTGGATAGTGATAGAACAAGGGGGAATGGTCTTAAACTGAGACAGGGCAGGCTTAGGTTGGATATTAGGAGGAAGTTTTTCACACAGAGGGTGGTGAGGCACTGGCACAGGTTGCCTAAGGAGGCTGTGGATGCCCCATCCCTGCAGGCATTCAGGGCCAGGCTGGATGTGGCTCTGGGCAGCCTGGGCTTATGGTTGGTGACCTGCACACAGCAGGGGGTTGGGACTGGATGAGCACTGTGTCCTTTGCAACCCAGGCCATTCTGTGATTCTGTGAAATTGAGATGAGAATTTCAACCCTGCTTGCAGCAGAGAGTTGCACCTAATTGATCCTTAAGATCTTTTCCAACCAAAGCCACTTGGTGATTGTTTGTTTGTTTGTTTGTTTCTGAAGCTTTAGGAAACAGAAGGGAATCTGATATCCATCATGGGATGTTTAAGCCATGATAGTTGGAGGATGGGAAAGGGAAATCAAAGAGCTGAGAACAAGATTCTGCTCCATTCTGGGCCCATGCAGTCTCCAGTGTGTGCAGTGCAGGATCACACTGTTTATTTCTGAACTTGTTTTGATTTTTATTAATATTTTCTTTGCACACTTCAACCTGTTAAAAAGTTGGGGAAATCCCATTCCTTGAGGAATATTACTACTAAAAATAGCTGTTAGCACCTCTGAAATTTCTGTGCGTTGCATCCCGCTGTATTGTGATTTTGGGGGTATTCTGCATTGTTCTTGCTTAACCTGCTGTTTTTCACGATGCTTGAAGGTGCTCTGGACAGATGTGTGATGGGAATAACAGCAGTTGAAATCCTGAATGCCTGTGATGAGGCACTGCCTGCAGCTGTGGACTCCCTGAGCCACCCCGCTGTCAACCTGAAGCAGGCCATGACACGGCGCAGCCTGGCTGCCCTGAAGAACGTGGCACACCAGAAGCTGCAGACCTTGGCCACCAACCTGCTGGCTTCTGAGGCATCTGACAAAGTAAGCTGTGTTCCTCTTGGTCTGCTTCCAGTGCAGCGTCTGAATCGGTCTTTGTTTGAAAGACTCTTATCCAAGCCACTCTGATATTTTAATAGAAAGACCTGAGGTTGATCTGCCTGGCCTTGGTAGGGTCTTGCATTCATAGGATCATTAAGGTTTGAAAAGACCTTAAGTTAGTTTATCTGGCCTATCTTTGTAACTTGAAAACTTTTTATGATTTCTTTTTTTCAACGTGGCTCCTGAAAGAAATTAAAATATTTTTCTATTTCTGTTACTGCCCTTTTGAAATGGAAAATACCATTCTTCTTGCTAAGTGTGGGTCTATGTAACTGTCATGTCAGTATGTGTTTGTTAATATCTCAATGTCTGTTAAGAACAAGTAAGATTATGAGTTCATATTCTTCTGCAAATGTTTTCTTCTTGCATATGAGAGGACATTTTAGGTATTTAAAAAAACCTCAAGACAAGCAAAAGAATATTCTGACAAGAAATGAGAACCCTGTGGCACCTATGTTTTTATTATTTCAGTCTTCTTCACGCCTGGGATTGAAATCTCCAGACAAGAGAGCAGTGTTAGATTTGCTTGTGACCGTATTAAATCCTTTAGCAGGAACAGTTTTTTTTCCAGACTATTTAAACCTGAACAGTTACGTCTGCAGGAGCAAACGCAAGAAGCTAAAGGTTGATGGAGGAGTAATGTGTGCTGAAAAACTGCTGGGATTTCTCTTGCTGATCTTTGCTCGTTAGGGATTTCTCTCACTACTCTTCTGTACAGAAGTTTAGGACCTTTCTGAGGGAAATCCACCCGGAATCACCTTTCTGTCTACAGCTGCCAGGATGTAGCTAGATGAAAGAGAAGGGCTTTGTTTTTTGGGTTTGTTTTTTGGGTTTGTTTATTGGTGTAGGAAGATAAAGCATGGATAGGCATCGGTGTATAGCAGATGTAAGCATCTGAAAGTAGAATGGTCATTATTCCTTGTCTCTGCTAGGAAAGCTATGATTCTTGAGATATTTTATTTCACTGACAGACATTTAGGGATCATAATGATGAATTTGTTAAATTGAGATCATCACAATCCAAATATTGCTTTCTTTATTTTTGGTTTGGTTTTGTATGAGAGCAAATTTTATTATATTGGAAGGAGTATCTGGGAAACTGGAAAAATAGCCTCGGAGTCGTATGCTAGAGAAGTATGTAAGAAGCTGTCCCTGCCCTGAACAGTTTGCTCTGCTTTGAGCAGATATTGGGGTTAGAGGATTTCTAACCTCAGCATTGCTGTGACTCTGTCCCTTATATATGTAAAATCAATTAATAAAGATATTCTGATTCCAATGTGCTGCAGTTCATCATTTTTCCCTTTATAGTAGTCTTTAAAGCTATGGAATTTGATTAGCCTGTAACTCAAAAATGTTACTGGAATCCTAGGGAAAAAAGCTTGTATTTTTCTTCTTGCTTTTCTCTTCACTCAAAGTGCTGGTAATGTTCTAGTGGGCCGAGTTTTGACCACCAGGGAGCAGCAGAGAGCCGCTTCCAGTTTCAGGTGTTCTATTTTGTTTTTTTTTTTCTCTATTCTGGTTGGAAAAGAGCTGTCACTTATAGAGGTCATTCTTCAGAACAGTGTATGCTCAGATTTGTGCACAGTATTTCTTCTGCATCCTGTATGACTGTCAGCATCACTTAGTAATTAATGTTGTGCTCGTGCATGCAGTGCAGATATTTGTGCTTTGTGCACAGGAGACCCTAACAGGAAAGTACTGCTACCCACAGAGAAATGGTGCATAGCACTGCAAAATGTGTTCTGTCCCACAGGGCAATGAGGATTAATAACCAAAGGAGTTTGATTATTTTACTTCTAATTTTATCGTTTGCGTCATTACCAGAGACCTTGTGTAAAAAGTTTCTTACATTGCATTCAAAGAAATTAACTAGGTTTTTGTGGTAAATAAGGAACATGTTAATAAATCAATGAATTTTAGAACAGGATTTGTAATTATTTATTGACATTTAGTTATTTCCCTTCTGGTTCCAATTACCTGTTATTTGCTTCTTATGGAAAAGTTATTTAATAAGCATGGTTTGCGTGTTCTCAGGATTTACCTGAGAAAAGCAGGAGGTCTTGTCCTAGCACTGGTTGAAACCTTCTTCAAGGCCGCGAGTTGTCTTTTGGCGGAGGCAAAAAAGAAGAGTATAAATTAAGGGAAGGCTAGTCTTTGGTGCATGCAGTGCCTGAAACTTGGCTGAGGCTGTGGAAATGACAAGTACGAACAAGTACAACTCACTACTGAGAACTGCCCGCTGACAGGAAAGTGGGTGCAGCAAACTTACCACAGGTTGTACTTGCTCTCCTCCACTTCTGCTCCATGGAATAGAATGTGGGCATTGATCAGAATATTAGCAGCCTTAAATTAAGAGTCTGAAAATTTAAAAAAAAAAAAAAAAAAAAAAAAAGTATTATGTAGAAAAATGAAGATTATAATATCAAATACAGCAATTTGACTAGACAACTGGACTAGTTCTAGGTAAACAAACTCTGCGCAAGTTGTCTTTGAACAGAACTGAAAAAGCAGTGAAAGAGCACTTAAAAAACAAACAAACAAACTTATTTTATATATATTTACAATTTTTTTCCCCCTGTACATCTTGCTATGAAGCATAGAGAGGTTGTTCTTGTTCTGCTCACCAAGGAAACTGAGTGCTTTAGACAGGTGATTTCCAAACCTAAAGCTCACGTCAGGAGGTCCAGTTTTTCCTCTGAAGATTTTTCTATAAAAAGCAATCTCATTTAAAAACAAATATTCTGTATCTGAAGAGTGTAAAGTGTAGTAGCAAGAGAAAATGCAGAGTGCTTTGAGATACAAATATCTGTGAATGTAAACCTTGGGGTTTAAAATAACATATTTGTTTCTAAACTAACTTCATACCCTGAAGCAGTCGGTGAATGTGAGATGATGAATATTATATTCCTTTGTGCTAACAGCATTTTGATGATCTCTACAGGTGTAATGGAAAAATAATATATGTACATCATTTGTGACTTCAGACACCTGTTAATGAAATCCTGTATGAAATCGACAGTAGCCAAGTAGTTGTAGGACTGAAAGTATATGTCCGGTTTTTCAATTAGAGAATGTTAATATGTATGTAGAGGTAAATATGTTTGCCTTTGTGATTTGTCATGATAAATGCACCTGTAAGTGTTCCAACTGTTGAGCTCAGGGGTTGAAACAGACCAGATAATGGCTGTTTTATGTATTTTTATTGGTCAACAGGCTTTCAGTAAGGGATATTCTTGTGGTCTAGGGGATATAAGACTTTTTAAGATATTCTCTTTGGTTCATGTCTGGAATATCAGGATGCGTAAAGAACGGAATAGAAGTGTGTCCCAAATTAGTGTTTGTAGGAGTTATCAGTTATTTTCACAGGCTGGCTTATACCTCTGTAGTTATGCATGTGTGTATTTGTAAACACAGTGTATGTGTAATAGCTGCAAACCTTGTTAGTTTCAAAATAACTGCTGTGAAATCTGCAGTTTATCTAGAGTTCTGTTTATCTGATAAACTTAAGTAAATGAAATTATTGTATTTTAGGATTGTAAGATTTGATCACGAGTCTGAAATTGTTGATGTTATGAGAATGGCAGCCAATAATATAAGAATATTTTTCATGTTTTATGCCCATGTGATTTTTCTAACTTGCATCACCTTTGATTAAATACAAAAAAATGTATAAGAACAATTATCCAGTGACAATATCAAAATACTTTCTTTTTTTTTTTTTCTTTTGTAGGGGAATTTACCTAAATATTCACATAACTCTCTGATGGTTCAAGCTATAAAGACTAATTTGACAGATCCAGATATACATGTGCTCTTCTTTGATGTGGAAGCACTGATAATTCAGCTGCTGACCGAAGAGGCTGCAAGACCCAACAGTGCCCTCATCTCTCCTGAGAATTTACAGAAGGCCTCTGGTGGGTCTGACAAGGGAGGCTCCTTCCTGACTGGTAAGCGAGCAGCTGTCCTGTTCCAGCAGGTCAAGGAAACCATCAAAGAAAACATAAAGGAACATCTTCTCGATGATGAAGATGAGGATGAAGAATCAATGAGGCAGAGAAGAGAAGATAGTGACCCAGAATATCGTGCTAGCAAATCCAAACCACTAACTCTACTAGAATACAACCTAACCATGGATACAGCAAAACTTTTCATGTCTTGTCTTCATGCCTGGGGCTTGAATTCTGTTCTAGATGAGCTTTGCCTTGATCGTCTTGGCATGCTTAAGCCACACTGCTCAGTGTCCTTTGGCCTTCTGTCTAGAGGAGGCCACATGTCTCTGATGCTTCCCGGCTACAATCAGCCTGTAGGCAAACCATCCTATGATGGCGTGGAGTTGGGCAGGAAGGTGTCTGTTACAGAAGGATTGGGAAAGGGGACATACGGCGTGTCACGTGCTGTCACCACTCAGCATCTCCTGTCTGTCATATCGCTGGCAAACACACTGATGAGCATGACCAATGCAACCTTTATTGGAGACCACATGAAGAAAGGCCCAACCAGGTAGAACCAGTGCCCCATTTAACACGTGATGACTTCTGTTTAGAGTCTCTATTCAAATGTGCTGTTTAATTCTGTTTAATTTTACTGTGGAGTTTGGTGTATCAAGTGGCTATGAGAACTTTTAAATATCCAGGCAACCAATGTGTTTCTTTTTTCATGGCAATAGTATTTTTTTTATGCCAAGATAATGTTGTTGTATTTAATCAGGTTGCAGAAGTTGCAATGTTAATATAATGGGGGCTGATGTTAATATGATATGTTAATGTCAGTGTTAACGTAGTACAGGGCTGAAAGCCAGTTTCTGCTGTTCTTTTTAATATTTATAGCATTTAAATAGATTAAAAAGTAGGTCGGATTCTAGGTAAATCAAAACATACGAATGCACATAACCAGGTAAGCTAGGAATTGTAAATGAGATACTTCCTTGATGTCAGCACGACTGTTCTTTGCCCATTGCCTTTCAAAGTTTGTTTAGATGCAGGATCTTAGCAAATAATCTTTCTTCATTTCTCTCCCCTTTTTGCCTTTTCCTTCTTTATGCTCCCTCCTCTCCTACTTTAGGCCACCCCGGCCAGGCACTCCTGAAATGTCAAAAGTGAAGGCCCCTCCGTCGATGGCAAGTCATGCAGCCCAAGGACAAATTAAGCAAGGTAGAAATCACTTTCTTCGGAACAATTTCATACGTCTTCTCAGCTCCATGTGCTGAAGTCATCATGTTGTTATCATGTGATAAAAATGATACTAGCTTCTACGTGGTTTACAGATGTACTGTTATATTCTAGATAAAAGTTGTAGTGATTAAGAAGTTTTTAAGAATCAATTTAAAGTTCTCATATTGACATGAAGTCATTCCCTGACATGGAATATTTTCAGTGCTCCCTAAAATTCAGATATTGAGGTGTCTGTAAGGCATTCACAGTATTACAGAGTAGAAGAAAAATGTGTACCATGCATATAAGCTGAAGTATAAAGGTGAAACATATGTAAACACATAAATATTTCCTCTTTCTTTTTGAAAGGAGGAAGAATTTTTTTTTTTTAAAACACTGCTTCTACCGCTGCTGCTGTTTCCATTATCTGTATTTATGAAAGATGGCAGTGGATGATACTGGATCCTTTAGGAGTCTGCATTCTCTTTTATTTCATGAGTACAGTGGCTAAATATAAAACATAGAACAACCTGTGATACAAAAGAAGGATGTACATAAGGTTACACTTCAATTCCTCAAGTGGTGGGAGCAGCACAGAAGCAGTCCCACAGAGAATGGAGGGAGGATGGAGATGCCTCCACCTCTGCTGAATTCAAGAGCTGCTGTTCACTGGGGCAAATGAGTTATTCCTCTTAATGGAAAAAACAAGTGAATCTGTAACAATGTGGCATAGCCTTTTTACGTTGAGTGCAGAGCTAAGGAGCAGTGAGATGTTTGCTGCAACTGCTGGGGACACAGACAGTGTCTGCTCATGTAATTTCTTCCAAAATTATAGTTTTTTTTTTTTTTTAAAAAAAAAAGCCATTAAAACTTTGCCTCTTTGAGGTATGGAGCAATTTGCAATTTGTAAAATGGTTGCATTTTGCAGAAAACAAATGTTTACTGTTGTGGTATTTTTTTTATGGATATTTATCTTTTGTATTTTGGATATTCTTACATATGTCTTTAAACTATGAAACTGCTCTTGTACTAGGAAGCTGGTAAGCACAACAGGTAACTGACACATCAATTGTGATTTTCCATCATTTGCATCCAAAAGTGAGGTTGTTTATATCCAAAGAAGAAACTTGCTTGTCAGAGGTGCTTGTGCTTGTACTCTTGTGCTAAATACAAATCTGTTTTCATCTGTATTTTGAAAGAGGAAGCCAATTTCAAGAATGATATGCATCAGGCTTTTGTTCTCGTGTAGGGATGCTGCAGAAGTAGAGAAGTAGCAGTCAGTAACAAAAAAGTGGAAATTAAAAAAAGCCACAACAGTGCAGTAGGGCTCTTGTCTCCAGATCTGTTTTTTTAGCTGTTTACTTTTCTTTGGAAAATCTGTACTAGAGAGGCCAGTGTTTGCCAGAGATGGTATCTTCTGGGCAAGTTCAATGCCAGAAGAAGCATATCTGTCAGAGATAGCATATACTTTTGTTTTTAACTGTGCAGTTATATTGCAGTTATTCCTTCCTGAATGAAAAGAATGTCAATTTTCTTTTGAAACAGCTTTGCTCATTATGATGGTACACATGCACAGTGCAGGGTATTCACTGGAAGTATTTTTAACTTCATCAGAAATAACTGATAAAAAGAGAAATTATATGCATTCTATGCACAGTTCCTTAACTGTGATGTTTTGGGATGTTTTGCCAGTGTTTGGCAGCGTGACTAGAATGCTCCTGGAAGAAGAGTTTGAATGGTACCCTTAGGTCATACGTTTACATCCCATTGCTGCTACTTACAGCATCTTGCTGCTCATAAATTACCAATGCTTCTTAAAAATCAATTAGTATAGATACGATTAATGCATAGTATGACGTGCTGAATGTCCACCCATTTGACCTGTATTTGTCCTGAGCTCAGCACATCTCTGTGCTACTCTGCTATTGGGCCAGCTGCTTCCATCATAGTGATTGTTACGATTATTGACACTTGCAGGCAGAGAACAACAGCAACAGGGAGAAATTTCAAAGTCTTCAATTTTGTTTTAAGAAACAAACAAACACAAAAACACATAAATTTGAGTTCATTTTCCATAAGTTGAACAGCTTCTTTTATACATCTGCTGAAAGCAGTCTTTGTTGTGAAGTGACTTCTGCTGCTCATGCTGTCACTGTACACGTGCCATCGTGCTGCATTCATGTGGAGGGCATGGCAAAGTGTCCCTGATGCAGATGTCCTCCAGTGACAATAGAACTTCACTGCATGAAAAGCAAACAGAAGACAATGCTTAATCTGTTCAGGAGCTTGAACCCATTGTTGTTCTGCAACGGAATAAAAGAGGGGGATGACATATGGTAATTTTTCAGCAGGAAGGAGGTGTCAGATAGGGACCTCTAAATCTCCACATTGACCTCTGGTTGTAGCGTGTGTATGCCATAAGGTCTGCATGTCTTTTCATGTGATAAAGTTCAACAATGAGCATTACGGGAGTATAATGTTTAGAACTGATTTTAAATTGCATTTGCACAAGAAATTACACAGTTTACAAAGCAAATACATCACAGCTGCTGCTTGGAGCACGTGCCTTCCTGTCAGCTTGCCTGTAGTGTTACCCTGGATGCCTTACATCCATCTGCTTGATGTTCTCAGCCCTTTCCTCTGGTTGAGGTTCAAGCTTGTTCGAATAGAGAAAAATTTAAAATGGAACTATATTGAAACTAATCATCAGCAGTATGTTCTGCAGCATTTTAGATGAATAGGTGTGACAGCCCAGGTTTGAAAGGGGTTGTTTCTGGGTTGTTACTGTTTGGTTGTAATGAGCAGTACAAATTTGAAATCCGTCTTCAGAAAAAAACCCCAAGCAGAAGCAAAACTCCTGCTTCGAAATGCAGTCAACAGTGCTGCTGAAGTGAGCTCAGCTTTCAAAGTCCGTAGTTGTGATCTTTTCATCTGCAAATACCTTCTTCTCAAAACATGCAGAGTTACGTTAGTGACTGTTTTTCTGTAGTTGCATGCCTTCTCCTCACTGACACACTCCGCTTCTTATAAAGCCTAGAAGTTTTTTTTTTCTTTTTAAGTTTAATATTATCACGGTTTTGTTTTTCATTCTTCAGTGATACTAATCTGTTTTTCAGAAGCTGCTATCCTCACTTTCCTATTTTTTTTTCTCTTTATTTCTTCTTCTTTCCTCTGCAAGTTGCTCCTGCTGTTTCTTCTAGCACTGAAGCTGGTCACTCTGGCTCTGACACTGCTCCTCCTTTACATACCTGTTTCTTAGTAAATGAAGGTATCTCTCCTCATTTTTTCTATCTATTGTCTTTTACTTTCAACTAATGTTCCTTATCATTGTTATGATGTGACTTTAATTTGTTCTTTGGAGGTATTTTTCTTTTCAAGAAATAGAGGTGATGAGTTTATTTTTGCATATTTGCTGCTAGAGGGTGAACAGATGGGGTTTGTCTGTCTGGGACTTTCTGTCCAAGTTCAGTTCTCAGTGACCACATCAAAGCTTGGATTTCAGACTGTATCTTGTTTTGCTGTTGCTTTTTGACAAAATAATGAACCTTTTTAAAGTAGGAAGAATGTGAGTGACCACACTGCAGCTACACCATGCACAGTTCATGTCCCACTGCTGTACTTCCACGTGGGTATGGCTGCTGCTTCTCAGTGCAATGGCTCAGCTCCATCTGGAGCTTGGGGATCTTCTGGGAGTGCCTGTAGCACAAACCAGGAGGCTAAACCTTTTGCGATGCTTTATATTCAGAACTGAACAAAAATGAGCTTCACGTCGCTTAAATCTGACTTGCAGTGCAGTGAAGACAGAAACTGTTCAATTAGAATACTTGGGGTTTGTGTTTATTTTTTTTCTAATAGAAGTTCATCTCCATAGTGAAGAATGACTTTCTGCCCTGAAGATTGGCACACACACAAATAACCTAACACAGACCAAACTAACCCACAACTCCTGAATTGCTGCAGGGAATTTGCTTTAAACTTTTGCTTTGATGCCTTATTGTGAAGCCATAAATTTGTGTTTTTTCATAGGAATTTCAAGAATTAGATCTTATTGTTTTCCTTGTAGCATCGTGAAAAACTTTGGTAGTTCAAATACTGAGATTTTTGTGTTCGCCATTGCTGACAAATTAAAAATGGAGATCTATATGATCAATGCAGGTATTTCTCATGCTTCTCAAGTTGAAGTAGATCACAATACTAAGAGCATGTTTTTGGCGTACGTTACAGGACTTTTTAGGTTGTGTTGTTTGGGGTTGATAGATTCCTCTTTACAGCTCTTAACTAAGTAATATTTCAGGCTTCCAGTGTGAAGCAGGATTTAAATGGGAAGAGTGAGGGTGGTGGACAAAAGTGTGCTTTGATGTGCTAGCATACCTCCTTAAAACATCTATAATCTTCCTACTGGTAATTTATATGATTAGCTTTCTTTAAATGAATGGCATCAAACTTGCATTTAGGACACTGTGTGAAAATAATGGAAACTACTGTTTCAAAAAATCATTGAAGATGGTCTTGAACTCAGGACTGTGGCTTGTGCTTAGGAGCTTTTCAGTATTTAGTGTGTTGAACATGCTCTCAGGGTTGCAAGCTTGAAATTCAAGCCTGTGATTCAGTGCAGTTATACTTCCATTTTGAGGGAGGATGAAAAGAAAGAGTGTTTTTGATGTGTTCTTCTGTGTTTGAACAGGGTGGAGCCAGCTTGCTGCCATGCACTGCGTGATGCTCCCTGACCTGCTGGGTCTGGACAAGTTCAGGCCTCCTCTTCTGGAGATGCTGGCTCGCAGGTGGCAGGACCGCTGCCTGGAGGTGAGTCATAGGATCGCAGAATTACAGACTGGCTGGGTTGAAAGAGTCCCCAGAATCCCCCAGCCCCACTCCACCATGGTTGCCCTCTCCAGCTCAGGCTCCACAGGGCCCCATCCGTGTCCTCGAGCCCTCCAGGGATGAGGCACTCACACTTTTCTGAGCAGCCTGTGTATCAGTTCTAAAGTAATATTCTGTTGATTGTTTTTGTTTTTCCCCCCTCACTCCCCAATGCCCAATTCTAAAAACCCCAAATAGCACGCTTTCAAATATCAGTCTTATCTTTTAAAGACTTTGTTTATTTAAGTGACACATCGTTTTAGATGAGAAATGGCTGCTGTGATGTGCCACTGGATGGCAGCCTTGCTCCACTGCAACAGGAGCAAATCACTGAGGGAGTCCTCAAGGAAGCTCAATTCCCAGCAGCAGAAACTTGGGGCAAAGGGAGAGAGGATGTATGGAGGTGTGGGAGGAGAGGCAGAAGTGATTTGTGCGTTGCAATATTTGAATGTTTTGTTATTTTGGTTTTTATTTATGCAGAGTGCAGCTTTATGTACCTGTCCAATATTGATGGCTTTTATTAAGCTCATTTTTCCTTAATATAAAAAGTACTTTCTGGCAAAAGTTCTTGTAGCTGCTGATTCTAGATTCAGCAGGTCAGTTTTCCCGTTAACCTCTTTCAAAATGTTGAAAAAATGATTGTATCTCTCTATATTTGTTTGTTTATTCGTTTTTTCTTAGCTTTTCTGTGACATATACTGTATATACATCTTCCTAACGAAATTCCAGGATTAAAATTTCTCATATTCCATTATGAATCTCTTTAGGATCAAAAACTAACCTGTGTTTTTTGTTTTTTTTTTTCTCAAGAGACTGCTGAGTTGCTTAATTTGTTGGAGCTTGTGTACAGCAGTCAGTAAGTGGTTTGTCACCAACAGTGTGATAAATGACTGCTAGGCCTTAACACTGCACCTGTGCTACTGTGGCAAAAATTTCGTTGACTGTGCAGCTTTCAGAGTAGGAAAGGAGGAACAGAGCTGGATTATAGGCTGTAGGACTTGAGCAGTCTTGTATCTTAATGGGGAATAGGGTTTTTGCTAGCTGGGTGCCTGTTCTTCTGCTAGATAGGATATACCATGAGATGGTTTTCTGAGAGGATAATTGCTAAGAAACTAATTAGGATTTGTAAGCAGTAGGAGTCCATTTTCGGGATATCCTGAGGTGTCAAGCTAGCGTTCTGCTGCTCCCTGCTTGCCCACGGTTTTCTGTCTTACCTTGATCGAGTTGCATAACTTCTTTGTGTGTATACATTGCCCGTTCTTCCACACTGCACACAAATGAGATTATTTCATTTGAAAGCGGTTCCTTGGGGATTTTTGTTCTGCTGTAGTGTTCCAACATCCACCTTTGATATTAGAAAAATTATTTATTCGCTGCATATCTTGGAATTCTGGACAACTTTTGTTAGAAAGAAGGCTGATCACAAGTTGTTTCTAGAAAATTGAAATTTTGGTGATATTTTAGTGCATCAGTGCTACTGTGGCTGGCAATAACCATTTTACTTGATGTAATGTGAGCCACCTTATTTCTTCCAGTGGTAAACCTCACTTTCTGTTCACTTCTGGGGATGTGAAGTAGCCTCTTTGCTGGGGAAGGTTTTCTCACAGTGCCTATGGCTCTGTTATGTCCTGTGTTGGGAGTCACCATAGTTGGGGGTTGTCCTGTTTGTGGCCATGTTGTTTCTGTATTTAAGTTGGAAAGGAGCAGGAAAAAATGTGGGTTTTCTAAAAACTACATTTAGTTTTTTATACAAGTTTTTTTTTTTTCTTTTTTTCTTTCTTTTAAGTGATTCTTTTTGTCGTGGTAGCTAAATTATACTGATAGCATATTGATAAATATTTCATGATTGAGTTTCTGTGATGTTTTGGTTGATTTATAGGTAAGAGAAGCTGCCCAGGCCCTGCTGCTAGCAGAACTGAGGAGGATTGAACAGGCAGGCCGGAAGGAGACCATTGACGCCTGGGCTCCGTATTTGCCCCAGTACATTGACAGTGTCATATCACGTAAGTAATTGTGTGACTAATGGTAAAATAACTCCACTGATTGATAAAGGGGAAGAAAGGAATGCCATAAACCAATTTGTTAGCAGTTCTGCCAACTTAGGGAAAGAGGCATTTGAGTTATGCATGAAAATTTCTGGAAATGTTCAAATTTGATAGTCATGAAATTGCTTGAGATCCCTAATGTTGATTAGATAAATAGAGCATTTCAGTGCTTTTCACTAGGAATGCAGTGTCTTTTGCAAAGGCTTTCCCTAGTATTGAGGGGTAGGGCTGTAGTTTGGAGATTTCAGAGAAGAAACCTACTTTGGAAAAGGCTGGTATAATTACCAAAGAGTCTGAGATTATAGAAATGGTTATGAAGGGATTCTTTGGCATCCCCAAAGCATAGAAGGATTCTGAAAGGAACTAATGCAGCTGTGTGTAGGAGTTGACCTTCACTGTATGTTGGACATTTGGTACAACTCTTGCCTCATTGAGTGTTCAGAACCAATGGTTACTCAGGCTGCAGGGAGATTCTGGGTGAAGATGGCTCTGCAGTTATCAAGGATTCATTAGGCAGTAATTTATGGTGGTGAACATAAGATTACAGTATTTCGCTTTGAAATGCTGAACATTTTTCTGCCTTATCACATTCATAAAAGTCTAAAACTGGAAGTTAATGGACTTTAGGGCATTAGAAGGTTAAGCTCATTTTGAAGAGTGGGTGTGAAAGACGCATCTTGCAATGTTCTGCCAAGATTTCTTAAACTGTACTAGAAGTATATAAAGAATGAGAGCTGTTCCTTTCTAATCTCTCCTGCAATTTATAAAACGCGTGTAGCAGTAAGTCATTTCCTCCAGCTTTCTGCAGTCCCTTTTTGGTAATTTCACACCATTGTTCACACCATCCTCCTGACTTGGCTTTGATTATTGAAATGCCAGATTAGATGTGCTGTTACCAGCTCCTTTGAGTCACGTACTCTTCCCGTTTCTATTTTTCTCTATATGTTTCTTTCCCCTTTCCTGATGTCATGTGTGTTAACACAACCGCCTTATTATTTGCTAGGTCTTTCTTTGCATATTTACTAAAAGATAATTTAAAATACTGCTGCAAATGCGATTCTCTAACTATTTTGGTTGTTTAATATGTTTGTAAGAGAAAGCACTGGTTTTTGTAACTAGTTTTTTGGCATCTTCATGACCTCATTTCTTTTTTTGTTGGGTAAAGGCATTTTCTGAAGAAATCAAATGAATTACTAAAGTACAAATTAAAAAACAAACAAAAACCCTTAAAACTGAGACAAGTTGTGTTTTGATTTCATGATGAATCTGACTGAATTAATTTTAAATAACGGCTGATCCCTTTTGACAAAATACTGCCAGTTGAAATGTTCCACTTGTAGGTGAAATGATAAAGGGAACTTCTTTTAAGTACATTTCCTGCAGCCTATCAAAGTCATGTGTAGTTCTGAATGATTGACCGTACTTGGAACACTTGGCTTGTGGGCAGAGAAGGATTTTAACAAGATCTAATGTTATCAAGGGCACGGGTCTCCTGTGTACTTTGAACCATGAAACATACGTATTTACCAAAACATCAGGCTTCTGACCATGATTGTGTGCAAACATCTTGCAGTAATGCACTGGTACGTTATATAATATTTCTTCTTCACATAAATTAAACCAGCACGGACCACTGTTTAATCTGTTACATTTTTCTCCAAAAATACTTCTCCAGCTATTTTCATACTGTTCATTCTTATTAAAGCAGAGATTGTGCAAACTCTAAGAATTGCAAGGTCAGTCAGCATCATGCAGTACACCATTCACTTAACTGTCCATAGTCTTTCCTTTCCAGAATGATGTACAAACACATCTGCCATTTGTAAGAAAGCAGTAAAAATATAAATGTATTTTTGTGAATGAGAATGTTGCCTTAAAAGTAAAGTAGTACACGTTCATTTTCCTTAACTGTGATTCTTCCACTGAAGGATGTAGCTTCTATATTCAGGGAAGGATCTCTATCAAGCACAATTGATTTTAGAGAAATGTGTAATAATCTTATTAAATCTAAATTGAATGCATAAATTTCACGGGATGTGGTATGTTCAGGTGGTGCTGAGGCAGAGCTGCTGTTTATTGCAGCCTTTAGGCATGCAGCCTTTGCCTTACAATGGTGTTGCTGCTCAGCCAGATGTGCAGCCAGGCCATCAGCGAGGAGTGGGAGTGTGCTGTATGTACTGCTAAAGAGCCTCCGTTCAAACTGGTGGAGATTGGTGCTGTTCTGAATGTTCTGATTTATTTTTTAATTGCTCTTCTGGCGAGACTGCTTGTGCTGAGTTTGTGGAGTATAGCTTTAGCTGCCCTTCAGTCTCACAGTAGCTGCTATAGCAGCTGTTGATGAGCGCTGATTTCTCTGCAGTGAAACAGAATGACTGTGTTAGGAGCAAGGTTATGGGCTGTTGAAGTGTATGTAAGGCACTTTGTAGGGCCTCTGCTTCCAAATCAGGAATTACCACTTAATCAAAGTCACAGTAACCCCAGCATTCTCTATTTGGGGTTCTTCTCATTACATAAACTCTGCTGTGTGGAAGACTGAGAAGAGCATGTTGTGTTCCACGTGTGCATAGCTGGAAGCACAGTGTTTAGTTCTGCTCTTGTGCCTGTGCTGAGGCTGTAGGCATGGTATGTGTGTGTACAGCAATTGCCAAAGATGGGCTGGTAGGAAAAAGAAAAGCTAATTTTCTGTACGTGTTCAATACACACAGCATGAATACATACAGCAATACTTTGACATTTTTGTTAGATATTAGCAGATCAAAACATAGCATTTGTTTTAACGCTAGATTAGAACGCACTTAGCTATCAGAGCAAACAAGATTTACAACAGGAAAAAGTAGGGAGAAATCAGATGAGGAGTGTGGGTGAATGAATGACTTGAATGCAAACGCTCAGTATTTTGAAAGCAGTGATACAGAAAACGTATAGAACACATAATGACTAGCACATTGGAATTATGCCTGAGTTTGTGGTTCTGAATGGCAGGGCTGGAAGGCTGCTCAGCAGCGGTACCAGCCGTGTGAGCATCCACAGAGGTGCTGGCACCCTGAGGAAGAGCAGTGACTGTGGTATCAGACTGGAGTAATGAAATTAATGAGGAGCTGCAGAGCTTGCTTTTGTAGGTGAAGTGTACAGATGTTCCCTTAGTTACAGTACAACACGTGATATAAGTGGATTCCTTGTTCTGAAAGATCTGGGGAGGGATCGAGGGGATAAAAATTACTTGGAACGGCCCAAATGGACGTGATGAGTTTCTGAAAAACACGGCTTAGAGCTGGGAAGGCAAGCAGAAGGAATATGGCATAGTTCAAGAAATACTGCTCTGCCTCCTTCATCCTCCATGTCTTCCCATGTCCTCACTTACTAGGGAGGCATAGAATACTATCAGCACATTTCCCTCCAGCCCATCTTACTACATTATGAGAGTTCTTGTATGTGTGATGTGGAGAAAGTGCTTTTCTTTGGCATGGCCAGTTCCTTTATAAGTGAAACAAATATAACCACTAATAGAAGCTTGGTGCTGGTATCTTTAGCCATATGCATTCAATTGGCTCTTGAATGTCTCAGGAGTGCAGTGTTAGCAAAAGAGGTGAGATCTCTCCATTTGTATACCTGCACAGATCCAAGAGCAACTGGGGGCAGGACTGTGCTCGCTGAGATCTACTGGATGTGCGTGTCTCTCAACTCCTTGATGTGTGGAAAGCAGCAATGCAAATTTGCACTGGATTGTATTCTAATAATCTTTTATCTGATGCGGGAGAGAGCACTGTGAACCATGGAGATACAAATTCTTTGAGCTTGTGTCTGAATCATGTTGCCATTTAATGGAAAAAGTGTACGCTCATGCAGGTTTTATTCCCATACCTCGTTTTGAATTTTGAGGAACTCAGTAGTGTTGGCTCATGCCCCAGAGCACAGTGAATAGTGCAACGTAGGAGCAGAAACGTAATCGGTGCTTGGAGGTGTGCTCATTTCCTGATCACTTTGTGTAGTGATTGTGCAGGAGTGCAATTGCAGGTAGCTCTTACCAGAGAGATCAGCAATTTGTATCATGTGTGTTATCCCTTCCTTGTTTCTGAGTAGCCAGCTGAGAGAATTATGGCTTTAAAGGATGGGCAGCAGGGTCAGGTGAATTCCTTCTTAAAAATTCCTTCTTAATTGCTATTTCATATCAATTTCTCATTTCCAGCCAAACTTTTTGATGAACAAAAACAAAGGGGAAACACTGCATTATTTATTCTCAATCCAGAGCATGTTTGTTGAGCCAGTCGTGTAACCCTTTACTTTTATATATAATTACATCATAGATATGTTAACGTACGTGTTATATTTGTAGTCTTTATATTCAGCTGTTAAGCTGTGCGTTATGAACATGAAATGGGTGAAATGAATGTGGCGTCATGATTTGAAAGTGTTGAGTTGGTTTAGCCATTGATATTTTCAGCCTTGCACATGAAGGGAAGCTTTGGAAGCTTCATGTTCTGTCTGCTAGGGTTGTCACGTAGCCTTTACCTGCTCCTTGTTTTCACATGTGATTGTTTCTGCAGTCTGTAGTGCATTCTCCATGAGGAACAGTGTTCAGTTCAAAGAGGGAAAAATGTCACCTCTGTTACCTGCTTATTTTGAAGAGCAAAGACTTCCTCAATGCAAGATGGATTCTGCAAATGATTTTTTTTTTCTTTTCTAACAGATTTCGTTGCTGAATGTTGTGTTCCTATTAATTTATTTTTCTGTTGTTCAGTGTAATGTCTTCTAAAAATGCTGAGGCGGGTGTTTCATGAGCCCCGTGCAGTGGAACCCCCAAATGTTCCAGCATGAAGTCTGCCCACCCAGCAGTGCAGAGCCTGATGCGTTTTAAAATACGTGGTGTTACTGCAGATACAAAAATGGTTCCTATGTCTTTAATGGAAAGCAAAAGGTTATCTGGCCGTGCCCTTTGTGTGCATGCTGCAGGCAGGCAGGCAGTGTGCACTGGGAGCTGCCAGATCGATCGGGTGCTGCGTACTGAATTAATTCCAGGCAGGAATCTGCTGCCAGTGAATGCTGCCTAAAAATTAGGTCTGGATGCTGCTGGTGCTTCCCATATTGTTAAACCTAACGTCTTCATCAAATTATTACTTCTTGTAAAGTGGAAATCTTAAACAATGTGGCAACATGAAATTCAAGGGAGAACAGTTTAAGAATGTGTTTCTAAATTTCTTTGCTTTGATCATAACCCATTCTGATAACAAAAATAAGCATGATAAGTCTACAACAAATATGATGTTGTAACTCTTATTAATATATTTCTGGTAAATGTATATCTCTGTAAGGAAGTTTTACTTAAGATTAACTGAGTAAAACGTAATTGAACTTCAGTTGATTTAAATGGGAATTTTCACTCAGTAAGGACACTGCAATCAGACCTCAAAGACTGCTGTATATCCACATGGTTGGTCACTCTGCTCCTGCAAATTCTTACTTTGCCGAGCACAAAGGAGTAAATGAAACAGATTTGCATGGCGCTATTTTGGTGTAATAATAGAATAATCAGTTTATGATGCTACAGTAAATGATGAACTGTAATCATAGAGTCATGGAATCATTTGAGTTGGAGGGAACTTGTAGAAGTCCTCAGGTCCCACTCCCTGCAGTGCACAGGAACATCCACAGCCCCAGCAGTGCTCAGAGCCCATCCAGCCCGACCTCGGCTGTCTGCAGGATGGGGCACCATCACCTCTCTGTGCAGTCTGTGACAGGGTCTCACTGCCTATATTACTGATAACTTCTTCTTTGTATCCAATTTAAATCTCCCTGCCTTTAGTTTGAAACTATTCCCACTTGTCTTGTCACGGCAGACCCTGCTGAAGAATCTGTATCCTTATTTCTTAAAGCCCCCCTTTTGATTTTTGAATGGCTGCTCCCAGGTCTCCCCTGGAGCCTTCTCTTCTCCCTGCTCTCAGCCTGTCCTCACAGGGGAGGTGTTCCATCCCTGGCACCACTTCTGCAGCCCTCCTCTGGATGCGCTCTGTCAGGCCCACGTCTCTCCTGCGCTGAGCACTCCCCATCTGGACACGGCACTCCAGGTGAGGTCTCACAGCTCAGAGCAGATGGGCGCATCCTCCCCTCACCCTGCTGGCCACGCTGCTGCGGATGCAGCCTGGGACACAGTTGGCTTTCTGGGCTGTGAGGTGACACTGCTGGCTCGTACCCAGCTGTCATCCAGCAGCGCCTTGTGTCCTTTTTGGCAGGGCTGTGCTCCATCCTTACATCCCCCAGCTTGTACTGAGGGTGCAGGTTGCCACAGCCCAGGTGCACTCCTTGCATTTGGCTTTGTAGAACCTCTCACAGGCACTGCTCAGCCTGTCCAGGTCTCTCTGGATGGCATCCTGTCATCCTTGGGCCTGCCAAAAGCACCAAAGCTTGGTGTCATCCACAAACTGCTGAGGATTTGCTCCATCCCACTGTTAATTTTCCAGTGTTTTCTAATGTGTCTGCAGGCTTATGTTTCATACGTGCACTTTCTTTCTGACCTTTTCATTTCCAAATCATGTTTCTGAGACATTTTGGTGAATTATGTAGAAGGTAATTGTGTATAGGAACACATATCCTTTCTTGCTGGATTTTCATTTAGAGGAAGTGATAATGTACAACTACTGCCTGACTTTTCTGTGTGATTGATATCTTCCTCCCCCCACTTCTTTTATTTTTTGAGAATCATTCAGATTGAATAATTTGTGCTTAGATTTTAATTTTAATTATGTAAAATTGTAATTGTAAATTGTAATATTTCATATCCTGTTCTTAGAACCAACTTGTGCAAAAACATTTCTATCTTTTCATTCTATTGTCACTGGTCTTGCTAAGCTCTTTAGATGTAGCACATCTAATATGAAAGTTCAGCTGCTTTTCTTCAACCTGAGGATAAAATGCAGTGAAAGAGGTGATGTGGGAACTAAGGGACATGGTTTAGTGGGCATGGTGGGGATGGGCTGACAGTTGGGCTTTTCATGATCTTTGAGGTCTTTTCCAACTTTCTGATGATTCGATGATTCTAAACAAATCCACGGTGTTGTGCTTTGGCCCATCCAAAAAGCATTTTGACAGTGCAGTGCTGGAACTACCAGGTCCTTATGGGAGCTGAAAAAGACCACGCTGGGAGACAGCCATGATCAAACCCCTGAGAGTGCTCCTCTCCATGTAGTTTATTAAGAACTATTGTATTTTCACTTATAAACCATATTTTTACATCTGGGGAAGATGAGTTGTTTATCACATCGAAACTGCTCCAAACTGAAGAAATGTGTGTGTTTGTTATTTTATTTTTCATAAGGATGCTGAACAAATGGCAGAGGAGCAGCAAGGGAATAGGCAGGACTTGGTCACCCTGTGTTAGTTGACAGTCTGGGGTAGCAAAGGGAAAGGCATTCCAGATTTATTTCTTTCTGAAGCTTGGCTGGTGCTGACAAAGGGCTGTAGTCCTTTTTTAATGGGATCTTAATGCCTCTATAGATGGCAAGCCTAATGCCACAATCAGGAAAGCAGCAATCTCTTCATATAATAAGATTTTTGATAGCTGACATAAAGGATACATCAGGAGGAAAGAAATCTTATCTGGGCTCTCTTCAGTCTGCTCCTTCAGCTTTCCTAAAGCTCTTTGGGAACACTATTTGTGAGGCTGTGCTTTTTCACTCTTAGCAAAACGCTTCTTTTGATAGTGCCTTGATGGAATTGCAGTAAGGTCTGGGCAGGGGCTCATAAAGGTGAAAGCTGGGCACGGTACACCGATGAATGATAGCCTCCTGTGGTGTTACACGGCATGACTTAGTGTCCATACCACAATTTGCAAGAGCAATTAACTCGTACATCACAACCAAGTTATGCAGAATGGCTCAGATGAGGGAATGTACTCTGAAAGTGACATGGAAAGAGCTGTTTTTTGGTGGGAGAGATGCAGGATTGATAGATGTGAGAGAAGTTCTGCTGAAGTCAGTTTTATGGCTAAAGAGGACGTTGTGTCTTTCTTCTGATTGTTTTAATCATATTAGAAGGTAAAAAGGAAGTATATGAGATATCTACACTGTGGAGAACGTTTATAAAGGAAAGGTTTGTATTATAGGAAGTCAGAAAATAGTTAATCTTTGCTTTATCTGCATTTCGTAGTGCTACATTGCAACAGAAGATAATTTTATTTTTCCCTAGTGTAGGGTTGTTGTCTAAGAAAACCATTTTGACTTCTATGGGTGTTTGGCTGTTACTTTTTCAGCTGGAGTTACCACGGAAGCCATTCAAACTGCTACTGCAAGCCCAGATTCATTGGGAACAGAGGCAAAAGTTCAGGAGGAAGAGCATGATCTAGTGGATGACGACATCACAGCTGGTGAGCCTAACAAAACGTATTTCTTTTTGTTTTACTTACTGAGTTCAGTGCAAAAGAGATGGAACGCTTTCTTTCTGACTTTCCATACTTCTCGTGTGAAAATGAAACATATGCTTAACTCTAACTACTGTCTTATTACTGCATTGTTTCTGAAACAAATATTCTTCAGTGTGTTTTGAGCTTTGTTGTCTGCCTGCAGCTGACATGGCTTAGCTCTTAGGTTTGATTCTTTATTGTTACTTCTTAAATGATTTACCGTGGTGAAAAGACTGATGCAGAGGTGCTGCCATCATAATCCACTTCACTGAATTGTGTTTTTTTTCAGTGAGTGAATGCTGTTAGTGTGTCATACATGGAGTTCAAGTATGTTTTGGTTCTAAAAGACTAATACAGCTTCTTACCGTTGCTGTATGTTTCTGTAGACTGATGGATGGTTGAGAATTCCGGCCCCTCAAGGCATGTTCTGAAATGACAGGCCATACAAAAACAAACATTTAATTACAACAGTTCTCTTTTGATTCTTTTGTTCATGCTTGTCTGTGCAGCATCGTGGGGAAAATACTTGTATGCTCAGTATCAGTACCTTCAGAATTTGAATGACTGCAGTATGTATTTTGGCATAGCATAGCACGGATTATAGAGCGCAAGAGCTGTGCTGTTCTGTCAGCTCAGACCATGTTGTCTGAGCTTTTTATAGATTTTTGTGAAAGTCAGAAGGAAAGCTATTCCTATTGACCAGAAGACTGTTAGTATGCCAGATGGAGTTTTGGGTCAAGTCTCTGGCTGAAGGTGACTGAGACAAGGTTCCTGCTGGTTGAGGAGTAGACTGTTTGGAGCACAGAGTATTAACACAGGCTGTTTGGAGAAGGCTTGAAAGAGCTGTGGGGGAGGAAGAGTGCTGGAGATGCTTGTAGGGTCTGGGGGAATATGTGGGAATTGTCAAAAACAGCAATGGATAGAGGCTGAAAAAATGGAAATAAAGAACGGGAATTAGTGAAAGGGCTTACAGTACTCTGAAATGCTTTTCACAAGATATCCATTACATTGTGTTTCTTTGAGAAAAGTAGCATCTACTTGGTCCCACGTCTGTCAGTGGCCAACTGGTTCCTCTTCTGGAAGCCTCAGTAACAGCAGTATTACCAACTATAGAATACATCTATAGGCATGAGTTTTATCATTCCCTCATTCCCCTTTGATGCCCTATGTATTTTTCAGGGGAAAGATGGAAAATGGGCCACATTATTGGAGGCAGTTCCAAACGATGTGCGTTTCCCTGCTCCCTGCCATTCCTGATCAAAGCGATTGAGCTTCAAAAGCTGTGTTCTGAGTAAATACAAAATTTCAATCTACAATTGAATGCAATCAGTTTAGTGTTTGTGGAATATATAAAAAATTTAATTCAAACAGTTTGAAGCTTACCTTGTCATCTTTAAACATGATGCAGCTTCTGTCTATAGTGGTCCTTTTAGAGCTAATACTTATTGATTGACTGCACAAAGTAATACCAGTGTGCAGTGGTCAACAGGATTTTTTTCCAATTCAAATTGGTATTCACCAAATGCTCTCATTCCTTCAAATAATTTTTAAAAGGATCACTTCCACATTGGTCCTTTTAGAGATTAAAGCAGTTTAGCTTAGCTTGCTGAAAAGCACTGAAGCCTATTTCTGGGAAACAGCAGCACAGTGCCTGTCAGGCATTTAACAACACACAAGCAGGAGTTATATGGGAAACTGAATGTTGTTGTTCAGATGTACTGAAAAGACATGCAAGAACAGGCTTCCAAGCTGTTATCTTTAATGCCTACAAGGCTCTTCTGGATAACTAAACCTAGAGCAAATATCTTGCTTAAATCATTCACATTAGAACAGTAGTGTTTTTTTGTTTTGGTTCGGTTTGTTTTTTTGCTACTTGGGCGGAGAATCTTCTGATTTCATTGACTGAACTTCTTCAAAATATATTTTGTATTTAATATCTTTTATTGCCTTGTAATTTTAATCTTAGTTGCTAACCTAATTTTAGGCTCTAAGATATCATCTAGCTTTTTTTTTTTTTTTTTTTTTTAATTTAGAAGTATAAATCTGTTTTTAAATCAGTAAATAAAGGAAATAAGGAAGAATAAACACAGTGCTGTTACGTGTTTGGAGATGTGACTGTCTGCATTTGAGGTGTGCCTGGAACCTACACAGCAGCATCTGCAGGGATAATAAAACAAACGCACTGCTGAGCACATAACAGAGATAAAGGGTCAGATGTCACCAGTGCTGTGAAAAAGGCACTGTTGTGGCGCCTCAGTACCTCTGCTGACAGATTTATTTACTAGCATAGAAAATGGTGTAACAGTGCAGATAGACTCTTTAGGAATTCAGTGTGTTTCCCATGTTCAAATGAAGGCCTTCAAGGAAGTAACTTTTAGGTTGTGGCAGTGCGTGCCTCTGAGCTGTGCAGTGTTGCCTTAGTGCTGGACATAAATAATGTATTGAGACACAGTAAGGCATATATTCTAAATCTTCTATGGATTGCTCTTGCACCTAATCAGCAGTACTTCCCCAGGCCCTGCATGTGGGGCTGGCACAGCTCTCAGGGCCTTGCTGGGGCAGGGGGAAACTTGAGGACCCTTCCCACCCCAACCAGGCTGTGACTTCTGGAATGAGTGGGGGCTTTGGCATTGCAAAATGGGGAATTTTTCCACAGCAGTTTCTTTTTGTAGCAATGACTTTGCTCAGATTGGCATTGACAGTGATGCTTGCAAAGCACAAACCCTTTCCTGGTACTAATTAAATATTAATTTGTTAAACATTTTTCCCCTCTTTCATGAAGTCTAGATATCATGTACCATCACCACAGCTGCAGAGATTACAGAAGTACCGACTGCCTTGGTTTTATAGCTTAAAGGCTTGCAGAAATACAGTGGTGCATTACATTTGTGACTGAGCTGGGCTTCACACAGCAGCAAGCTAAGCAGCGCTCGGTGAACTTTGAGGCTTCTGGTAGCAATGTGAATGTAATGCTGGGAGATTCCATTGAGCTGGATACAATATGCACTGCTTCCAGGGAAAGGGGCTTGGGTGGCTAGAGACCATCACAGAATTGCACAGTTTGGGGGGGATAATCTAGCTAAAGTAGGTTCCCTACAGTAGGAAAAAGATTTTGTGCCCTCTAATTGGGTCGATTACACGAACTGGTGGATTTTTTGGGCTTTGTTTCTAGGAACTATTCAAAACAAGCTGTAGGTGGTAGGGAAGCTTGGGGCAAAGGCTTCTGAGACAACTCCTGGAGCTGCTATGGGATGACAATGACAGCACTGCTAGTTGCCCTCAGCTGCCTTGTTGTGAAAGGGTGAGATTCCAACAGGAGGCCTGATAATTGACAAAGCTGGGTAAACTCTTGTCAGACCCATTATTCCGGGTTGGTATTCCTCTACATAAAAACTGAATTGAAACGGAATTTATTCCAAAGGATCTGATATTCCAAAAAGCTGGAAGGTAGATGATGGAGACTGCTTTAAATACGGAAATAAGGATTATTATTTGTCTAAGAAAGTTTCAGAAAAAAAAAATCTAAATTTATGAAAATATGTGTGCCCTGGTCCAGTGAGGGTTGTCTTGGTGCCTTCAAGTCTGAAGCAAGCTGCTGTGTTAGACCTATGCATCCTTAGCTCTGGGCTCTGCAAGGGGTCTGGCAGTTGTGCTTCCAAGGGCAGAGCAGCGAGCACTGCTTTTTTTGGGCTCCTTTTTGCAGAAGCACTGTATGTGAAGCACCATTTCCTCCTACCTGCTGTTGTGATGTGATAGTAGGTCCTAGGGCGGAACAGAGGAGATCAGCATGCTCCTTGTTTAGCCACGTGGCCAAGGGAGCCCCAGCCAAGAATGCTTTGTGCATCTTGTGCAGGTTGTAATTTCCAGTATGCCAGCAGAACTGCAGCAGTGACAGCAGTTCACACGCAGAAGGTCATATGGAGAAGAAAAGCTGGGAGTGTTACTGATAATGTTTGCTAACTTGAAAGCTTAATCCTTTGAATAACTTCCTGTAGTACTACGAAACCTATTTTCTCATGTAACGGGTAGTATTTGTTAGGCAATAATTATCCATTAACTGGTAACATCAGAAGCAAGGAGTATTGTTAGTTTATCTCATATTCTAAAACTAAGAATGACTCTGAAGGCACCAACAGTATGTTGTCTGTGTTATGTTGAAGGTTCAGCAATTTGCAGTCGTGGTTTTTGTATTGTATCTTAGCACAACATTTGCAGAAATGTTGAATTTCCAGTGTTTTCCCATATTTTGAGTAATAACTATTTTACCCCCAGTTTCTAGATGTTCTGATGTTGGTACAATCAAACTATTTTAAGTAGTTTTAATTTAGTTCCTAGTTGATATATTATTTTTTGCTATTACTCTTTTTAGCTCAAAGACTTCCATTGTAACAGAAGAAAAATATTTCATTTGTTTACCAAAAGTAGTGCATGGTCATTTACTAAGCCATATGCTGTGCTTCTGTTTTGCTTTTTTACTCCCTTCTTACTCTTGTTAATGTGTTGAGTCTCTGGACTGCTTTGGTGGTTTCTGTACATCCTCTTGTGCAGTTGGAGCCAGACTTGGAAGCAGAAGCGACAGGTGCCGTTGCCCAGTGCTGCCCTCCCCTCCTCTGGCAGCCTTCCCCATAAGGTTTGCTGTGAGGTGGAGGTGCACAACAAACGGCACCATCTGCCATCCCCAGCAGCCAAGTCAGCAGCCCACTGTTCAGCACAATGTGGGTGCCAAAAGAGCCGATCTCTGGACAAAATTCCTGCTGGGTTTCTTTCAGGCAGCGCAGACCGAACTTGAGCACCTTCACCGCGTCACATACGTTTGTGTGTCTCTAAAGTCCACCATAGAGAGATAAAAGATGCACTTAATTTGTATTTAATAACCCATTAGAAAACCACCTACCACACTGTGCACACTGACTGTTATGTAAAACACCAGAAAAAAATGAGGTTTTACCATCTAAAGGAAACTTCATCCTGTGCAGATGCTAATGAAAAAAAGTCAAAGTGCACACCTCTCTTTATCTTTTCTATTACAGTTAAAAATGGATTGTGGATGCCACAAACACCAGTTATTTAACATACAGATGTTAATTGTTAATGGAGTATTCTGTGTACTAACCGGAATTTTGAAGCACCTTGAGAAGTTTGTCTAATCAGATATGTGCAGACAGAACTATACAAAATTAAGAAAGAATAGAGTTTCCTGCAATGTGTCTTTGGTTGTCTACAAGAAAGCATGAAGTTGTAGGTGAAATACTTAATAAAAAAAAAAAAAAAAAGCCTTTTGTTTATCTTTAAGAAATGTAAAGAAATGTAACTCATGTAGAACAAGGATTTTTCACCAAAGCTGTGAGCAGTTGAAGAGATGTGGGCATCTGCCATTCAAGCAGATGTCACCCAGTAAGTACCATTAAGAAATGTGTTCTTTGTGAGAGGGTGATGGGCTGGACATCTGTCTGAATGGCATCTGTCAGTGCTGGGCAGTGCCGTATGCCTTCATTAGGGAAGTGCTGCAGAGAACTGATCTGTTTGAGGTGTCAGACATGCTTCTAATTAATAGCAGAAGCACACAACAGAGCAGTTACAGAGTTCTGCCAGGCTCAAGCAGTGGCTGTGATGCACACCAGCATGTCACTTTGCGTTTAGTTCTGTGGGTGTAGAAATAACTGATTTTTCTAAAATGACGGTTAATATAAAAATAAGAGCCTTGGCAAAAAGCTAGCAAACTAGTATAAAAATGTTTGAAGGAGGTAAGTCAAATGAAGGGCTGTTACATACTTTGATTGCAGTGCTGTGAAGTATCTTTGTCCTCTACTAAAAGAGAGGCATCCATTTCAATTTATCTTCTGAGCTATGGAGATGGGGAAAAAAAGAAAACTCCAGACATTTGGATGTGCATGGCAGCCGTGCTTTGCTGAACAGCTTTTTGCTCAGCAGCTGGAATGTGTCGTCTTTGTAAGCTGGTTCTGAAAGTCCAGGCAAAATCTTACTGTGTTCTGTCCTTCATGCAGCATAACTCACTGTATCGGTCCTCATGCACTCTTGTTTTGTAGGTAGAAGTGAAAAGTCAGCCTGTCAGTGTGCGTTACTATGTGAGCATGGATCTGGACTCATCTGAAGTCCTTTTGTCTGTGCTGGTGGCTGATGTCTTCTTCCAGCTCTGCCCATCCCCCTTTGTGCTGTAGTTCCTTTGGAAAGTTTCATTAATGTAGGAAAAACTAGTTCTCGTTGTCTTAGTCTGACATTTGCACCTGGTTTGTATTCTTTCAGCTACTTGTCTTGTCTCAGTGACATTAGGTAGAAGTGCTTCAACTTGATGTTTTCTTTAATTCAGTTAAAGATTTATGAAAGATTATTGCAGTCAATTTTTTTTTTTCCAGAGTGATGTTCTCAGATGTAGCACAGGTTGTAAAAGCCACGTATAAAAATGCTATTTTACTAGTATTCTTGAGTCCTGATTTCCTTCTGTTTTCATTCAGTTAACATGTTAGTTAGCATTGCAATCAAAATCTTAGTTATTCTCATGCTTTTTCTTTTTTGTTCCAGTAATGGTGTAATGGTGTTTGAAGTGTGTGGTGGGAATATGCTTAAATCTGTGCAAGGTTTCCTTTGATTATTGAGGCAACTGAGCAAATCAGCAGTTTGTTTATGCTCTCCATTGGGTTGCTCGCTGTGGGCAGTGCGTTTAGGAAGTGGGAAGGCCACCAGTTTTGGAACAGTTCTTAGCCAACTTGTTTTAGAGCTGGAGCAGGTGACAGCACTCCTGCAGGAGGTGATTGCTTCCAGGTATGTGACAGCATTAGGGCAGCTCTTAGCAGGAGGTATCTCCAGAAGTTAGGGAGTGATGAGCAGCTGCAGGAACCTTCTATACTTCTTTAAATTTAAATTGGGTTGCATTTGCTTAAATAGTCCTTGGACTGAGGAGATGGGATTAAAAATCCTGGAAATCTTTGTTCTGTTCCTTTTGCATCTTAAATTTTAAATTTCTCATAATAACTTGGTGCCTAATCTTGTCATATATTGCCTGAACACTTCCTGTAATCCTAGCAACATGCAGCAAAACTGCTGTTTTGGGGTAGTCCTTTCAGAAGTGCCCGCTTTATCAATTTATAACCCTTTCTCTATGTACTGCTGTTGTGACTTTCATGCTGTAACACCTTATCTGACCTATTTCCCTCCTCAAAAATAACAAGTTTTGTCTCAGCCATAAGTAATTCTTATGCTGGACTTCAAAACGAGTTGAAATCACAGAAGTAGCTACAGGCATCCACTACTGCAAGAACCTGCAACGCTAAACATACAGTGTAGAAGCCCCTATCCTTTGCCTTCCCCAAAGCAAGTCATCTGGTCATTTGGATGTGGTGAGTGGTTGTTTCATTTCACACCATCTTCTTCTGGTCATGTCCCAGCAAAAGCACCCAGCAGGACAGCTTTGGCTAGCTGATGTGTCTCTTTCTGCAGCCACTCTGGTCTTTCTGTTGCCACAGAGGAAATACAGCAGTGCAGCATCTTGACTGGTATGAGATGAGAAGTGTCATCTTAGTCACATCATTTCTGTGTGTACATCTCTTCCAGCAATGGTTTTGGCTGTTTTTTCTGTCATTGATGGATCTTTTTCTCCTTTTTTAGTTATGCATAGCCCTTCAATTTTGACTTGTCACCCACCCCTCTCCATGCATATTTTGCAGGACCTGGTGATAAGAAAAACATAAAGCATGGGGAGTTTTGGCTGGGGTCTGTACCCAGTGGAAAAGAGAGCTGTAAGCTTTATCACAGTTTCAAACAGTGCATCTTGCCAGAGGGTGTTAGAGGCAGTGAGAAACAAAAGCTCCAAGAGGTACCAGGCTGACATTTGGAACAATCAGCAGTGGGTACCAGTGTGCACCTTTAGGCTCCTGACGTTGGTGTGCTGGAGTTTCCTTCCATACCTCTTTCCATTAACCCAGGGAAGTTATGCATGAGTCCCTCCCCGGGTGCCTGAATGCAGCATTCCCCAGGCTGCCTTGCTCCGTGGGTAGGGTTGGAAAGTAAGGAAAATCTTCCATAATTTAACACAATGAAAATAGAAGCCAGTTGGCCCATTCTTGTTTGAAAAACTCTTGTAGTTTATTAAAAAAAAAAAAAAAAAAGTTCACGTTTAATAATTCTAGGTTTTACTGTTTGATGTATAAATAAACACTGCGTTAAGAAAACAGTTTAACCTTCTCTATGGCTAACTATACTTTAAGCACCTGATTAGCCACAGCAAAATCAGAGAATGTTGGTCTTAAACTTAGTCCTACTGACACATTTTTTAAAATGACATTTCCTTAATTTGCGTTGCAGTTTTTGCAAGTGGATTGATGAGAAGAGTTTTTAAGTTTGAAGACCTGTTCCTCTTGTTGTTTGGCCTCATTCTGCTCTAAACTATTTTACGTGAAGATAGAGATCTGAGATGTGTGGAAGGTTTTTCTTTTAACATTTCAATAGCAGCTGGCTTTATACTTTTGTATAGCCTTTTTCTATAACCTTCTTCTGCACGGATGATTTTTCAGATTAGTAATTTAAAACAATATTTGTCTGTCTGGTATTTGGAAAAATCTGTAAGAAGGTTTAAAATATATAAATAAAATCCAACTAGCAGTAACTTCTTGTATTGGAAATTACTTGTTTTCACATTTCAGATAGCTGTATTTTGGGCAGCGGTAATTATTCAGGAATAAAATATAATGTAACCCATACTGAACTTCATCAGAAAAATGAGTGCTTCAGTAGTAGCTTGTGTATGCAAAGACTTTAATTTTGTCTGCTTAAGCCAGAGAGGAAGAAAGTAAAGTTTGTACGTTGCTTTCTTTTACCAGTCTCTGCACTTTGATAAATAAATAGATCATCTAAGATTCAATAGGCCAATTGCAGCATATAATAGCTATTCAGAGGCAATTAAACTGCCTTTTTTCATGCCGGCATGTGAGAGTGCCCTTTCACAACCTTCAACTTGATTTGTGGTGATTCAAAATTAACTTAAAAGTCTTGTTTGCTGACAGCTTAAAGCTTAATTGACTGAAAGCCAAATAGAGTGTGTTCTGCATTCAGCACCAGAGCTGTTGTTGGAGCCGCGCGGCAGCGCCGAGTCCCTCTGCTCCGTGGGCCTGGTGCTGCCTGCACTGAGCTATGTCCTGCCTTGCAGCGAGCTGGGGGCTGCCTTGCACTGAGCTGGGTGAGATTGGAGGTGCCTGGGAGCAGCAGCGTTGGTGTTCAGGGGGTTTACATGGCAGTCCTAAGCAGTGCTGAAAAGCACGTCATCGCTAGCCTGTGCGTTGTGCTGCTGGCAAAATTCACTGTGAAACGTAACCCTGATCTCAGTCTAAACGCTTTTCCTTATGCTGCTGGAAGCTTTCAATTTCCCTGAATTTTTTCATAGAGGGGAAAAGAAAAAGTGTTTCGTCTGGAAGCTGTGATGCTTAGCTTGGTGCTGTTCATCAGCCACAGCTTCCTACGCGCACATCTCCCGCCCCTCCCGGCAGGGGCTGATGCAAAGCACCCAGCAGGGGCCAGCTGGAGACAAATGGGGAGGTGGGCTTTGTGTGTTACAGGATGGTCGGTAAGGGTGTGTGCAGTACATCTAGAGGATGTATTAAATCGTTGCAAAATAATCTTTAAGCAGTGGGAATTTAGATCAGTCACAATCGGAACAGTGCTAAAAGCAAGGTAGCTTAAATTGTAGGCAAAGGGTATAATAGGTGCATCAGAAGCATGTAACAACAACTTACGTGTTTTCTCCTGTAAATTCTTACCGTTCCGTTCATGTGAAAGTCAGATTTTAGTGTGTAAAAGATTAAGAATGTGGATTTTGATATTGCTATATTTCTTATTGATTTCTTGGCAAATCGTAGCTATCTAATTTTTTCTGCCTCCCTATTGATTTCCAATAGGAGCAACATCTTTTTATAACGCATCAGGAAAAGTTACCATTTGGTTTCAAAATGAATATAATGTAAAATAGTTTTATGTTCCTTTCAATAAAACTGTAATCATGCTTCGGAATGTAAAGTTGAGATTTGTACTGGTTTTATTGAAGTTTTACCTATGTCCAGAGCGATCTGAAACTTGAGAATAAATTTCTTTAATTGACTCTTAATCAACAACTTATTGAAATCTTCTTTGGGTAAAAGATTTCTTCTGTTTACATCTATCTCACTTTATTTATATACAAGCTAGTTACTTCTAATACAAACATTGCTAATATAATCTTTATCTGTTTTGCAATATTGGGTTTGCCCGATGGAATTATGCTCTGTTTATAATGTAGTGCAGAGTTATGTAGATGCCCGGAGTTGCCTTGTGTTTGTAAAGCTAAAAGATAAATGTCACTGTAATTTTCCTAAGGCTGATAGGCACATTTAGGAAACGTGCTTTTCTGCATACAGTACACACTTTTTGTTGCCGTCGTTCTGATCAATTGAGGTTTCTTATCTGTCTCACTCCTTTTATTACTGAATACTTCACTGTATTCTGCAGCTCTGGGAACACAAAATGGGCGAGGAGCTTCTCCTCGTGCTGCTAAGAGCAGTGGAAAATAAAGACAAAATGGATCCTCTGCTGTTCAGATGGGGGAATATAGAGTACCTCTTATTCAGTGTGATTTGCTTTGATTTAAAGCACAGCTTTTATGCATCAAAACTTTTCTCATTACTGGTTATAGTGATCGTGATCAAAATTCTGGAAAGGTATCGTGAACATTTAAAGTGCTTTTGTTTATGACTCATTTATGTAGGCAGTAGCACAGAGGGATACGGATTTCTGGAAACTGCAGCACAAAGCTCCATTTAAAAATTAAAGTGATGAGGTTAGGGGACAATTAATACTTCATAAACGTGTGATTGTGGTTTTCAAATGTGATATGAAACAACCAAATGTTGCTACGGTAAAATTTATTCCCAGGTTATTAAAATTCGAGTCTATGTGGCTTTCAGTGGAATTAAATTAGTGTAAGATGTTGATTGCTTACTTGAGCTTGTTGGTGAAAATGCATGCTGAAGAGTGTAGCTAATTGGTTTCCGTGCTGTCTGGAAGGAAGTGGGACATTTCAGCACACAGCTCGCAGAGCAGTGGTGAGAGGGGATAGGGTTAATGCAGAGAGATAATAGGTTAACCCTGTGTTCCAAGAAAGAAATCTGCTGCTTTACACGCTGTCAGATATTTAATTAGCTTCTTAAATATTTTTTGGTTTTCCGTTGGTGTGCTACAGATAGAAAATGACTGACAACAGCAATTTCAGTATTTGCAGGTAGATGGAATCCATTTGTTTACGAGTTCCACATGGCCTCATTATAAAGTAATAACTGGCACACAAGTCAATGCTTCCAGGAGCAGAAGAGTTGCAGTGGTGCCAAACAGAAATCTGTAGGTGCATGGAAGTAATGAATAGATACCATCTATCGCTAGCTTTAATCTGAAGTAGGCTGCGATTTAGGCAATGCTGCACAGCTTTTCCAAGACATAAAGCATTTTTGGTAAGTCCCGAAATAACTGTGGTCAAGTTTTTCTTTCCTTTTGGTGCAAAATAAAGAGAAGGCTCGCGTGAGCAACTTGTAAGGCATGGCTTGGGCGTGGAGCAGGCTGAATTTGGGCACGACTGGCGTTGCAACGAGGCTGCTGCTCCAGGTGTGTGGGTGCAAGGAAGAGCGCTGCATGGTGTGTGCACGTCCCCAAGTGCTCATAAGCATGGCACGCCGCACGGACGCTGCGTGGATACTGAGCAGATTCAGGCGTTGAGCTTTTTAGGAAGAATGAGTGATGGCTAATGATTATTTAATGACAGATCTCTGGGCTGAAAGGCACTTAGCACTCAAAGAGTACTGCAAAGCCTATTTCTCAAAGCTTCCGACAGGTTTATTTGGTCTCACCTTGAGTAGAGCAGTGCTGTATTGATTTCATTGGTGTGGATTTAAACACACTATTGGCTTAAAATAGCACCACCTATGCAGAAGAAAATCAGGGCCTTAACCCTTCGGGTTGCCAGCAGCAGCTCTGTGGTGTTTGGCTATGGGCTAACAGATTACTGGCGGCCTTTTGTACCCCGAATGCTATCATTTTAAATTATGCACTGCAGTTTTTCAGTAATGTCTGTTTCGTAACGTTCGGTGTGGATAAGGCACGGGGATTTGTGTGTGGGTTCTGACCTCCGTGTTCCTGAACCAGGGGTGGACGGTGGAGTCAGAGCCCTTGGATCTGACACTGGGTCTCAGATGAAAAATTGAACTACGTGAATTTTTTTTTATTTCAAAATTTGAAAGTCTTGGTGGCTGCAACAGCGTTCTCTAAATAATAATGATAACCGTCATCGTCATCTATACTCATCTAATAAATGTTATTATTCCCCATGAGGGGTTTTATAATTCTCTTTCTAAAGTGCTGCAGCTGGCTGGCTGCATAAAATCAGGTTACAGGCACCACAAAGGGAATATGTTATCAAAAAGCAAACCAGAAAAATGCCCTGGCTTTAATAATACAAAGCTATGTGACTTATTGATATTTAATTATTAAACTTCTGTGTTGGAAGATGCTGTATGAAAAATTAGGAAAATGAAGTTTAAACACTTCCAGTTTCTACAGTAGTAACAGTGTTCTGTTATTTCGCATGCTTTCCTGCAGCTACGAAAACAACAGTCATTATCAAACAAATGAGACAGCCAATAGGAAGGAGACCTTTTGGGGAGGCAAATTAAAAATGGATAAAAACAAACAAACAAAAAAAATCCCAGCAATTATTTAAAAAACAACAGCAAGAACAAAACAACCTGCTGTGCTTAGGAGCAATTCTTCTGCAAATTCTTATCTGAATTTATTTTCAGGTGATGTTATCAAGTGTTCTTTCATTAGCTAAGCCTACATATCTCCTTAATAATTGTGAGAACAATGGAAAAGGTGCAGGAAATCTTTGTGAGATGTACTGGTTTCTTCTTATGCAGCTTCCTTCCCCAGCTGATGGTTTGGTGGCAGATACCTAATAAAACACAGCAAATGATTCATTTAAAAGAAAATACCAGACGGCATGGCACTGAAATGCCGTCATTCAAACTCTGCATTTCAGCTATCTATAGGTAATGCCACAGGTGCATCCTGTTACTAATCTTTTATATTCTGGTCTAAGTGATAGGAATAGTTACAAAGGAATTGCAGAATACGTTATGTCTTAATGAACAAGCTGCTATTGAAGTCTGTTTGATTCTCCACCCTTTATGTATTTCCTGAAACAGCCTAGCTGAAGTGCTGCAAAGGCGGCAAAACAGAAACTGTAAACACTCTTGAGATAACCATAGGAAATAAAAGCTGGGTTCCAGAGTTAGCAATCCCAGTCAGCCTCTTCAACTTGCCACGCGCTGCCAGATTTCTGCATTGTGCTTTACTGACTTCCGAGCTGTCAGCTAAATTAAAAAATAGATGCACAAAATGAGTTTTCTGTCTGCAAGTTTGTACATCTTATAAATAGTTTGAAGATTATGGAATTGCTGCAGGTAGAAACAGAGATGGCTCACGACTTAAAGAATTTGGGAATTTTCTGTATTTACAGATGTTTTTTTCACCGTTAATGAGCATAAGGCTGAAAATAGAAATAAATGACTCCAGAGAGCAAAAAGCTCGTTTGTTTGCCTTTTTCCTGTAAGCAGTAAGGGAATGCATGCCCTGCACCCGACACCCTGCACCCAATACTCTGTTCTGCTGGCCAGAGGAGGGAGCCATGTGTGTAGGAATAACAGAAGTGGCAGAAAGCACCTTCTTGAATCCTGTCAGGTTAGCATGGAGACGCAGTGGCTTTCGTGATCTTAAATGAAATAGATTATTTTCAGCCTTTTCCTCATGGTCATTTCATGTTAGCAGTATTTCTGTATATTTTTCAGTTCTGGATTATTTTCAACACTGTGGCATTGTAGGCTTCCAGAGGTGCTGAAATTACTGTAATTATTCTTCAGAGTACAATCTTAAAAATTGAAAATGAAGGCAGACCCGCAGAGTGGCTTGACTGGTTAAGAATCCTGAAGAACTGAAGTGCCTTTCATTGGCACGTTTAATTCACAGCAGTTTTTGTTTGGTTGTCCTCTCTTCCTTCCCTTCCTCCCTCCCTCCTTCACTCCTTATTTTTCTTTCCTTCCTGCCTTATTTTTCCTTCCTTCCTTTCTTTCTTTCACATTTTTTGTTCACTTCGTTTTGTTTTTGTAGTTTGAGATCTGTGTTTTTTGCCATTTCCTTTTAGAGCACCATTTGGGTAAATTTGTTTATTTACTGTAAGAAAATAGTGCACCTGGCAAGAAAAGATATTTGAAACTACTGATATGGAAATACCAGGCAGTTGCATGGATTATTGTGAGCCAAGATGCGTGTAAGCAAAACTGCCTTTCCCCATCATAGCTCTTGAATGTTCTTCTGTAATATTCTCCATAATGCAGAGAAACTGTTACAGTTTTAAAAGTAAGCAGTTTCAGTGCTGGCTTGCCAGGAAGTTTTGTCATTTGTCATTTTGCAAGGTTTCATTTATAGACAGTGACTGCTGACGATGTTCACTTTGTGCTGTGAAATATGGACTGTGACAAAATCATGAGGGGTTTAGTTGTTGGTTTTCTTTGCATCCTTCGAACACCAGGATGGCATCAGAATTCCCTGCCAAACTGGTGCAAGCTCTGCTGTGGTCTTGAGGAAATTATTTTATTTCCTTAGGTGAAAGTTGTGGGCTTTTTCAGTCCACTCTTCTGTGTGTATGTGTGCATGTATCTATGCACGCACAGATACGCACGCATAAAGCAGATACGAGGTAGCAGTCCGTCCCTTACAAAACCACCTTCAGCCTTAATTCAGATCCATTGATTTCTATTCCAGTTAAACCTGAAGAACTTAATTTGTCTTTTAATCCTTTTATTGTAAGCCAGGATAAAATTAATTTTACCCAAGAACTGTGCAAAGCCAATTAACATGATCTTTAGAGTTATTTAGTAAAGTGCTCCAAACTGTTAAATTCACCCTGACCTCGTGGCTGCACTCTCTGACTGCTTTTTAAATGAAGCAATCAATAACCTGCAGCCTTTTAAACAATTTGAACTTCTGAAATGCTCTACCTGTATTTTGAATGCTTTGTGAATACCCTCTTTGCTTTGTGTTACCCGTAAGGCTGCCTCCTCTAAACACTGTTTAGATGTAGTTTTCAGAAGGCATTGGAATATTTAACGCAGTCATTTGGTCTGAAGTAAACCCAAGTATAAAGAAATGCTTGGATGCATTATGCCCCTCCAACACTGTGCAGTGCTGGAGGCATGCTGTTTTCCAAGGTACACATGCACTGTTTTCCAAGGCACACGTGCACTATTTGCTGAGGAAAATGTGCAACATTAGTGTCCTTCCTCCAGCAGGGCTCCTGCTTCCACGCAGAGCTCTCTGGGGTTATTAATTTCCCCTCCGTGATAGGGTGATCAACTGTCCTGTCAGGAAAATGGATCTCCGTGTCACCCATCGCATGATTAAATGGAGCCACGGCGCGGTGAGAAAATACCAAATTTTCTCGAGACAAATGGAAGTGGAGGAAGGACTACTTCCAGAGACATCATTTCATTTTAGATTCTCGCAAACAGCTGTCAGTTTATTCGTAGGAAATCGTTGCCATTCATTTTACGCTTTTGCGAGTAATTTATAAAAAAAAAAAAAAAAAAAAGTGAATGCAAAAATCTTTTATGTATTTTTTTTTGTGTAAATTTCTCTTGGAAGTTATAGCAAAGGAACGTTATGGCTGTTGTGCCATCTGAGCGAGAGCCGTCGCGGGCACCTGGGTGCTGCTGTGCAGGGTGCTGGGGCCGGGTCGGGGCAGGGCCTGGTGTTCGGCTCTGGGTGCCAGCTGGTTTGTTGTCTGCTGCCTGATGAGAACTGAGAGCCCTGAGGAATCAGGACCAGCATTTCAGGATGCTGCGATGTCTGCCTGTCGGGGACCCCGAGCCAAGCCAGCTGTGTGGCCGTGAAAGAGCAGAGTGCAGGGCGATAGGAGCTGCTGTACTCCCTGCTTTGTCTGTGCAGCCCCTTTCCAGCCTTTTCCCTCTCCAGGCAGCCCCTATTGATTTTTTCCCCCTCTCCTGCCATTGTTCAGCTTTCCATTGGATTTTTCCTCCCCTTCAGCTGGCACGTTTCTGTCGCTACCGGAGCGCTGTCTCTGAACCACGATGGCTGCATTTGCTTAAATGTAGTCAGCTTTCTGGAGGTAGCATCTCATTTCCGATGGAGCACAGGTAGACCTGCACTGGGCATGCTAATTAGCCCCTTCTTAACCTGTGCTCTGATGATTCTCATCCAGTGCTGTCTGGCTTTCCTGAAAAGGTTTGGTAGAGGAACCTAAGAGGAGTGTTAAGGCTTTGTTGTTATATATCGGATTTGCAGGTCTTTTTTTTTTTCCATTGCACTGGGAATTAGCTGAATGTGAGCTGTCCTTGTCTGGCTGTATTTCAGTCTCATAAACTTCTAAGATTTGGCTTCTTTACTCCTAAAAAAAAAAAAAAAAAAAGAAAAAGAAAAAAAAAATCACCCAGAAACCCAAAATTGATCCACCCTCCATCAACCAAATCTAATATAGCCCAAGAGTTTTTAGTTTCACCAATAATATAAAACTTAGAGTTTTATTTTCAAATTCACACTACACTGAGGTTTTTCCATGATTCCAGGGGATGTTCGTTAAAGAAACATTTGGTATACTGACATGTAATGGCATATATCCTTATGCTAAAATTTAGTAAGAACTAGAATATTGTGATGGATCATAACACGGAAGGTTGAGTTTTTTTTGGTAATAGAAATCCAGTATTCCAAAATACACTTTGTGAGGTAAGGAAACCAGAGAGGATTTCTATTTGTTACAGAAATTTAGGGTGAACAAAAATCAGGCCAAATATTACTTTTCACAAAAGCAGATAAACACAATTCTGTTGGTTGTGGCTTTTTCCTCTGCCAAAGAATAAAGATCTATAAAATTTGACGGTTTTCTGCCCCCCCTTCCTTTTTTTTTTTCTTCAGCAGGGTCTTGACAGTTTTTGAAGGATGGGTGAGATAGCAGTTGCAAAAGTAGCTATTTAGACTTCTGTTGCACATTTTGGGAAGTAAAAGTCATTAGCAGCTGAAAATTCTGCTAAGGGAAGTAACTGTCCTGGAAACATGCTCTAAGTTAAATGGAATCTCTTTTATTTTCTCTGGAAAACAGAATGTTTGGAGTGTTACGCCTTGCTTTTGTTTTCCTTATAGCTTCTCCTTCTTGTTCCAGGCTGCCTGTCCAGTCTCCCGCAGCTGAAGAAGATCTCCACGTCCTATGAGGAGCGCAGGAAGCAGGCTACAGCCATCGTTCTGCTGGGTGTGATTGGGGCAGAATTTGGGGCTGAGATTGAGCCCCCTAAGCTGCTGACACGGCCACGCAGCTCCAGCCAGATCCCCGAGGGCTTTGGGCTGACGAGCGGTGGGTCCAATTATTCCCTGGCGAGGCATACCTGTGAGTATCCCTGTCCCTTGTTCTGGCATTTAGGGTAGGGTGGGTTTTAAAATATCATCATCACTTTTTTTCCTATGAAAATATATCTTGGGCTGTAAAGAACAAGAGGGTGTGAATAGTGAACACCTGTCCTGCCTCTTAAATTGACAGTTCTTCATTGCAGCACTTTGTAGCTCTTACAGTGCAGGAGTTCTGTCTCTATCTGAACACTGTCACAGTTTGCTTACTTCATGCACGTAATTCTGAGGAATAGACTGTATAGGATCAGTAACCTATAGGAAGACATACTTGGCAATGAGTTAAAAGGAAGAAGTATCTTAAGCAAGAAAAACAGACACAGATGAGTTCAGTGTAAAATGCTATATAAAGTGTTACATTCTGGGCCCGTATGAAATGTAGTCCTGTAATGTTGCTGTAATTACACTTCCTACAAACAGTGACAGTGATCTTATATAAGAACGTAACATATCTGTGGGTTGTCAATTTGCTGTTAATATTGCAAAATGTAATGGAAGCAGATGCAGCTGTAGTGCTGTAAGCCTATGGCTGGGTTCCTAAGCACGCTGGTGTTTGTTTTAGGGGAATCTGAAAAAAGTCCCCTGTCTCATCTCCCTACCAGCTCTCTGAAGTGCTGTGGACTCATTGCTGGTATTGCTGGAAAAACGACCAATTACCTGATTAGTTATAAAATAACTTCGTAGGAGAGGATTTCTGCTCCTGTACTGGTTTAGTCCTCACGTGATGCCCAAGATGTCAGAGGAAAAGAGGACAAAAAATGCAAATATCTGAAAAGCAGTGTATTGTCTGAGCTCAGAGCTATTACCAGGAGACTGGTTCTTACGAGTGGGAGGAATGCTTTTGCTAAGCCTGAAATGGCAAGAAGACAAAGCAAGGATCTGCACTTGTGCTGGGTCTAGGATCCTTTGAGCCCTATGTGCTAAATAGTCAGTGCTCCAGGCCTGAAACTGATGTGTGTGAGGTCTAGATTATCACAGAGCAGTGCTATTCAGCAAAGTCTTGAAGGCCTCAAGTACCAGGGCATGACTGGACATTTTTCATTTCCTGTGTATCTGCTTGTTTCTGTTAGAAACAAGTCTTCCTCCTGGTGTCTGTACAAGCTACAGGGACTCCTCTTCAGAAAAGATACAAAATTCATTGTTTTTTTCTAGTAATGTTTTACTCCAACTTATTTTTCAATAAAATATGCAGAAAAATAGTTTCAGAATAGTAAATTAAACATTTTAAAATGAAATTTAGGAAAAAAAAAAAAATTTACTTACATGTGGTGCAATACCATAACAATCATAAGTAGAGCTTCATTACTCTGCTGTTAGATTAAGTACCCTGAGAACTGCTGGCATGGCTGCGTTGGTGCCCAGTTCACAGAATCACAGAATGGCCCTGGCTTGGAAGGGACCTCAAGGATCATGAATCTCCAACCCCCTGCCACAGGCAGGGCCACCAACCTCCACGTTTCATAGCAGCCCAGGCTGCCCAGGGCCCCATCCACATGCAGGGCCACCAGTGCTGAGCTAGCAGCCGCTGAACTAAGTTGTAGCAGATTGTACTCAGAGCCCAGGAACATCCTGCAGCATTATTTGAGTCACCAGCGTAGCTTCCACCATTCAGCTGGTGGGCAAACTGCCCCAGGGTTTGGGAGGCAAAGGGATGGTTGGTTCTTTAGAGCACATGTGTGTGATGTGCAAGTGGAACTGAAACTGAAGTCTTGTAATTCATAGACTCATAGAATAGCCTGGGTTGAAAAGGACCACACTGCTCTTCCAGTTCCAACCCCCTGCTGTGTGCAGGTTGCCAACAGCAGCCCAGGCTGCCCAGAGCCACATCCAGCCTGGCCCTGAATGCCTGCAGGGATGGGGCATCCACAGCCTCCCTGGGCAACCTGCTCCAGTGCCTCACCACCCTCTGTGTGAAAAACTTCCTCCTAATATCCAACCTAAGCCTCCCCTTCTCAGTTTAAGACCATTCCCCCTTGTCCTATCACCATTCACCCTCACAAACAGCCGTTCCCCCTCCTGTTTATACGCTCCCTTCAAGTGCTGGAAGGCCACAATGAGGTCTCCCTGCAGTCTTCTCTTCTCCAAGCTGAACAAGCCCAGTTCCCTCAACCTTTCCTCACAGGAGAGCTGCTCCTGCTCCAAGAGCTCCACATCTTTCCTGTACTGGGGGCCCTGGACACAGCGCTGCAGATGGGGCCTCACAAGAGCCGAGCAGAGGGGGACAATCAAGGGGGACGATCCCCTCCCTCTCCCTGCTGGCCACCCCTTTTTAATGCAGCCCAGAACACAGCTGGCCTTCGGGGCTGCAAACACACACTGCTGGCTCGTGTCCAGCTTCTCATCCACCAGGACTCCAAGTCCTTCTCCACAGGGCTGAAAACTCCCAGTTGGTACAGATACCTGGGATTGCCCTGGCCCAAGTGCAGCACCCTGCGCTTGGCCATGTTAAACCTCATTAGGCTCACATGAGCCCACTTCTGCAGCCTATTCAAGTCCTTCTGGATGGCTTCCCTTCCTTCTAGTTCTTTATTTTCTCTTCCCCTTTTACAGTTTCTTGCTCATCTACCAATCCCAGCTGCTTTCAGTCCTGGTGTTCTTCTCAGCAGTGTCGCCTGGTCAGAAGCTTGGCTGATGGCTGGACCATCTGTGATCATCACAGCCTCTCTTCTCCTATGTTTTTATTCAGCTATCTACTTGCTGCTTTTGTTACATTAGGCTTAGCAGAACTGTGAGCTCCATCTCTGAACTCCTATTAATCATAATGTCAGGAACACCACACAGCTGTCGGGCTGACTGATAGGGTGAAATTCAGGCTTTAATGTAGATGAAACTTGACACAGTAAAATACTGAAGTTTTACATCTGGGCCATAAAGTAATTTGTAAAGTGCTTAAAGAGCCAAAGGAAGATCAGGATACTTTTGCCTGTAGTAGTTTGGATTGTGAAAGGCAAATGCCTTATCAGATGTTAGTGAGATCCCCATCCCATCCAAACCAAGTAATCTAAGTTGGGGGTATCAACGTCTTCTCATGAGAATTTGTCAAATGAGAGCATTGTTACAACTTCAAGGAAGTGAAGAGCAACTGGCGTTTACGAAAAAAGAAGACATTGTTTGCTTCTGGTATTAGCAGTAAGCTTAAATCATCATAGAATCATAGAATTGTTAGGGTTGGAAAAAGCCTTTAAAGTCTCCAAGTCCAGCTCACCCCCACTGTGATCACTGACCACATCCCCAGGTGCCACGTCTCTATGGTTCTTGAACACCTCTAGCAGTGGAGGTTGTCAAAGTTATGAAATTACATGTAGCCTAACACCATGGTATTTTCTATTTAAAAGCAAATTATCCAAATGAATTAGTTCTTCATTTGCAGTGTTACTGTGTGCACATTTATCTAAGTTGTACACATTGTGACTTACTGTATTTAAGAAAATAACTGATAATGTCTTGTTAAGCGAACAGAATTCTCCTGAAATCCACCCAGTGACCTTGCCTGCCGTTCTGCATTAATCTCTGTTGACATTACAAATAGTTCACGAGATATTTAATTACAAAATGTCACCCCAAAGTTTTCTCATTATAGATGCACCACATTACACTCAAACTGCAGCTAATACTGTGTTTATAAAGAGAATGGGCTAATAAACCTGAATGGCAGGTTGGTCCTCAAGATGAAAATATTCGATTCTGTTGTTAATGCAGGATGTTTTGCAAAGCATCTGCCATCAGTACAGTTGTTAATGGTAAGCATTCTGCCCTTTAACTCAGAGTCATATGTGATGGCGTGCTATGGCAGTGAGTTATGCAGATGGGTTTTGCAGGCTGTGTTCATACTTGCTTCCTTCCTAAGCAATTTTTTAGTTTCCAGGTGGCAACTTAGGGCAGTCAATCCAGTTTGGCTGACCTGTTTAGTGTGAGAACCACCAGCACTTAGGTTTCTACAGCAGACTGGTAAGGAAGACACAGACCTAATGAGGGAACCCAGCAGGTGCTGGCAGCAGCAATTAGCACAGAAGAGCTCAGGATCCTCACCTGGAGGAGCAAGAAATCATCTGAGCAACAGAGCAAATTAGGGAAGCTGGCTAAGAAATCAGCCAACCAAAACTCGATGCAAAGAACATCGGGATTAAAGCAAATAACTGATGGTATTGCTCCTAGTGAGAGACTGCTTTTAGTGCTGGCTGTTCCTCTGTATCAGTCATACAGGGAGAGGCTGCCCTGTGTTTGGTGACATGGGGCTGGTTCTGCACTTATCAGTCTGCACATTTGGAAATTCAGTGCAAGACCAAGATGTGCCCTCGATAGTTTTTTCTGAGTTGCGATTAGATTAGTCTTAAACAGAATTTGGCCCTGAAGGGGAAAAATAATAGGAGAAAGGAACAGAGTAGTTTATAAAAATCTTTATGTTAGCCTTAGAGATAGCACTTAGAAAAAGTAGTCAATCTGTATGGCAGAAAACAGTCAATTGTTGTGGCAGATATTATGCCCTAATTTAAATCCGTTGGACTTTTCTTGCTTTCTTTTTGAGCAACAAAATCCAATCTTAAAACTTCAATTTGCATCAAGCATGCTATCTGAGATTCCTTCCTTCCTCGCAGGGTGGGTGGTGAACAGCCCTCTCTGTTGGAACCTCTGACAGTTCCCACCTGGCAACAACAGTGGACTTGAAGATTCGGTTCTCTAATCTACATGCAATGCTACCGATGTAAAATCTATATTTTTTTGTATGTCTAATGGGAAAACCAAAATTGCATATGCTTTTTGCTCTTTGGTGTCTGTATTAAGAAATAGTGCCCAAACATTGTCGATCAATACTTTGCATGCTTAAAAAGAGCACTTCAAAATAACTTCTTTATGAAGTGCTGCTTAATAAGCTGTGACAGGTCAATAAATCTGCCTGTGCTTGTGTTTGTAATGAGTGAGATGAAGGGAAGCTCAGAAACTAATTTTATTCATCATACAAATTAATATTATTCCTTCATTAGGCTTGTAGCTTCCAAGTTAATCATTCTTCCCTTAAAAGAACAGGAGGGAATTCAGAGTTTCCACATCTTACAGCCATATGTGTAAGTTAGAGCTGTGTGTGCACAAATGATTTCAAAGCCAGGAAAGTGCTTGGGAGATGTGAGATGTTTTGACTCTTGTTTTATAGAGCAGAAACATGGGAGAAAGGTGCACAAAAACAAGTGAAACAATGTTGGCTTGGAAACAACCATCAGGGTTTTCAGTTCACTGTGTAGAGATGGATGAGCAAATTCCACTGCATCCACAGAGCACGTTACCTCCACGATGTGAGTGCATGGCTATGGCCATGTGCTGGGAGGTGTTTGTTTTACGTACGGAGACCAGTGTGACTTCCCAACTTCAGAGCAAATCCTGGCTGTTTTCACAGGCAGCGGAGTTGTCTTGTGTCACAAGTGGTTGTACCTGGTCCTGACCAACCAAACGAGTTAAAATCTATATGCATTGTATTTTATAAGTGTTTACATTCGTCTTAGCTTTATAAAAGATCATTGCACAGGACCATGTGGTCGATTCGTGTATGACGTGAGCACAACGTAGGGTGATGATGTTCACAGATGAATGTTCCAAGTTATCACATCTGCTTAAGAAGAATAGCTACAGTTGAGTGTGATGGGAAAATGTCTGAGATTGGCACAACGTTTGGGCAGGCTGCAGTGTGCTGGAAAGAAATGCAGCTGCCAACAAACTGATGGTGGGCCTTGTGGAAATGGCATCATTGAGAAAGCATGCAATTTAGATGAAAATAAATAGTATGTCTTAATGATATTATGCAATTAACAGGAATGAAAATAACAGGTGTACTGCACAGTTATCAATCGGGTTATATTGGCTTTCTCCTTCCTGCTGGATTATAAACAAATTTTGGATTAAAATAATGGTAGTTTACTCTTTCTATATCACTGTAATATAATTTCATAGTTAGAGGAAGAAAGCATTTAAGCTAGCAGAGTTGGGTTCTCTCCATAAATTGAAACAAGTCTGATCTAAAACTCATTTACTGTCTTGGAACAGAATTGATCTTGCTTTCACATTTGATTCCGCCACTGCAGTTTTCGAGAGGAAGAAAAATGGCATTGTTAGGTCACTTTAACTAGGCCATGGGTAGGCAGCGAGGACTGGGAACCTGCTATTGCCAACAGCTTTTTTCTTTCTCCTTTGTCTCCCTTTGCAAGGATTTATGTAAAACTGTATGGAATTTTGGTACAAAATAGGGGCTGTATTGGTTTTGCCCACTTGCCAGCACTCCTTGCTGTTTGCTCACTTAATGTTGACAAGCACTATTAGGCTGTTCTGTACAAATGCTATGAATTTACTGCATCTAGAGTCAGCTGTTCTGACCTTCTAAGCCTGTTACATTTGCAAAATCTAGGTTGGTACTTATCATGGAGGAAATATTCCCTTTATGATTAAATATTTCTGAAGTTTGTAAGTCTTCAGAGTGAACGAGGACACTTCCTTTCTGATCAGATAAATAAGGCAAAAGTATATATATTTTATTGTAGGGAAAAAAAAAGAAGTCTTTGCTGTTCCAAAAAGCATCCCGTTACATATGCTGCAGAAGCAGCACTCAGTAAGGAGCCCTTTAATTTTCAAAGTTCTGAGAGTTTGTTGTACATTTCCAGGCAAATGTTGCTTTCAGGTGTTGGCACAGTCTGCCCAGGGAGGTGGTGGATCACTGTCCCTGGAGGTGTTGAAGACACGCAGTGATGTGGCACCCGGGGTTATGGTTAGTAGGCATGGTGGGATGGGTAGGTGTTGGGCTCGATGGTCTCAGAGGTCTTTTCTCGATTCTGTGACTCCTCTGTGGTTATTTCTCAACATTGCAGCAGTCCCTGAGCAGAAATGATGAAAGGGCTGTTCGTGTAGGAAAGGTGTTCGTGTAGAAAGGGCTGTTCGTGTAGGAGGGCAACAAAGCTGGTGAGGGGTCTGGAACACAGGGCTGATGAGGAGAGGCTGAAGGAGCTGGGAATGTTCAGCCTGGAGAAGAGGAGGCTCAGGGGGGACCTCATTGCTCTCTATAACTTCCTGAAGGGAGGTTGTGGTGAGCTGGGGGTCGGCCTCTTCTCTCGTGTCATCAGTGATAGGAGCAGAGGGAATGGCTTCAAGCTACGGCAGGGGAGATTCAGGCTGGACATGAGGAAGTATTACTTTTCAGAAAGGGTGGTCAGGCACTGCAATGGATGCCCAGGGAGGTGGTGGAGTCACCGAGCCTGGAGGTGTTCAAGGAAAGGCTGGATGTTGTGTTGAGGGACATGGTTTAGTGGGAGCTGTTGGGAATAGGTGAATGGTTGGACTGGGTGATCTTGAAGGTCTTTTCCAACCTCGGTGATTCTATGATTCTATGATTCTATGACACAAATGTCTTGCAGGTCATTTTTTGTTCTGACTAAATAAAATGCAACCATGCAAAGTAACTACTTCTTAATACATTGTAAGACCGTATTTTTGTAAAGAGATTAAAACCCTCCGTGCCCATGCCAGTGCTGAAATTGCTGTGGGAGCTTCACCTGTTTTGCGGATGGAACATAAGTAACTTGAGAGAGCATCAGGAAAATCGAATCCTCTCCTAGCATAAGTTCAGTTGAAGAAATGAAATGTGCCACAGTTAGATAGAGGGCAAAAAAAAAAATGCTGGAAGTATGTTATGTAAAAAGCAGGAGATTTGAGATGTGCTCAGTGCACATTGCTCAATTTTTAAAGTGTTCATAATTATGACTTTAGAAAAGTTATTCAATGTTTTAATTTAGGGCAGAAAATATCCTCTGTCTGAAAGAGAGCACAAACCCTGATAGAAATTTGCAGCTCCAAAATGAGGAGTTCATGGGATGTGAATTTTTAACCAGAATATCCAAAGTTAAGTTTCTCTCTTTCTGCTGGTATTTCATCCAGGTGCATGTCAAATCAGGACCAGTAAAAAAAAAATCATCCAAAAAAAGGTGCTGATCTTTTTTAAATTTCTGATTAAAAAAACACTGTGTCCACGACTTAGAGAAAGAGAGAAGACTGAAAAAAGTCCCTAAAGCTCTTGTCCTTCACTTCTGTTCTTTTGTATGTAAAATCAGAAAAGGATTGAAAGCAAGCTGAACCACATTCTTGGAGTCCATCATTTTTATTTAGTCCAAACTGGATGTTGTGGCAGATTATGAGAATGGGAACCAAAGTTAACAGTGTCTTGTTTGTGCCTATACTATCGATTTTCCTGAGCGAATTATTTAATTTTTTTAAACCTATCTCCAAAACGAGGATAACAATGCTGATGGGTGTAATATGTTTAAAGCTCTTGAGATTCAGCAAGGAAAGACATCCAAGAAATTCAAAGGGGTACATGCATTCAAAATAACTGAAGTCTTTAGTGTTCAGGTCGCATTCCCATCAGCAGAAATGGAGTAGGCATCAAAGACTCCAACCTTTGTTTTTGTGTTCTGGAAACGGTGGGGGAAGTGGGCAGCTCAGTACAGGCCCTGCTGTGCTTTGTGGATGGAGGTTTTGCTGCCATACAGATGCCTTCAGTGAGGGCTTGCAAGGACGAGTTTCCAGTCCTTGGCCTTGATTTGCTTTGCTTGCAGCCTCTGTGCCTAACTTTGTTGCCATGTACTTGTGGCATATGTGTCACCATGCGGAGTAAGAGATGGGGACAAATGCTGATGGAGATTTGTACATAGGAATGACATTTCTCGACCTCTCTTCTTCCTCTTTTACTGCCTGAACTCAGTCTGTCTGGTTAGTCACACCTAATCTTTAACAAGAGACACTTTCATTGCTTCATCCTTAATAACGTTTAACAGCAGAAGATGCATGCAAATCATCACATCTTTCCCATGGCTGAATTTTACTGCTTTTATTTAGATTTACAGGAGAAAAGCCGAGTCTGCTGCTCGCAGCCATTTCAGCTTGTTCTTCAATGTACCTGCCCTTCCCAGCAGCCATGGACTTGGGGTGGGTGTCACGATGCAGCCCCCTGCCCATAGAACAGGGTCGGTGGGAGAGGGGCTCTGAGAGCATCCCCACTAACAGGGCTTCTCCGGGACTAATTACCTCTTTACTGCGCTGACTCTAATGTGACATGTTTATTGCCTTAACTAACAACTCATTAGCTTAGTTGATGTTTTTGTCAATATTAATTCGTTCATTTAAGCCAAGTCAAAGCTTAAACAAAGATGTCCAGGCTGAGAAACGGGCAGCAGGATGACTTTTGTTCAGTTCATCTTTTCTTCAGCTCAGTGTACACAGGGCAGGTGTCAACAAGAGCAGCACTAGGAGTATCCGTATGAGAAATACTGGAGTGCTTCACTGCAAAAAAAATGTTTGTGATGCTTCTTAATAGGTTCTTTCATTTGAGACAAAATTCATGCGCATTGAAGCTTCATAGAATCATTACTGATGGAAAAGTCTTTTAAGATTATCAAGTCCAACCCCAAACCATCTCCACTATGCCCGCTGAACCACGTTCCCAAGTGCCACATCCCCATGGTTCATGAATACCTCCAGGGATGGGGATTTCACCACCTCACAGGGCAGCCTGTGCCACTGCATCACTGCTCTTCTGGAGAATAATTTTTTCCTAATATCCAGCTGTACTTTTTAAGAAGAAACTTTCAGCTCGCATTACACGCATCCAAGTTTGGTGTGAGTTCGTGTGCACAGCAAGACTATCAGTAGCTTTCCAGGATGCTGAAATGTCAGGAGCTTTATTTAATGAATCACACAACTCGTAGGAGACAGTTCTGAAAACCAGGGAAAACTGTGTTCAAATCAATAGGTTATCATTACCGCAGAGGCAAACTAAATGAATGTTATTAAGAGGTAACAAATAATTATGTAGTGATAATGATAAATTACCTTTATCTGGGAGCGTTGTTTTAGTGTTCCCTCACATTTATATATATGTATGCAACTACTTTAATGAAAAACTAATCTATTGAATGAAATAGCGGGAGGGAGAGAGCTCTGTACGTGGGCAGATAGTGACAGGACAAGGGGAAATAGCTTTAAACTGAAAGAGGGCAGATTTAGGTCAGATGTGAGGGGGAAATTCTTTACCCAAATAGCAGTCAGGCTCAGCACTGCTGCCCAGAGCTGCCTGGGTGCCTGAGGCAATGGATGGCATGCCCTGGGCATCCTGGGCTGGTGAGGGGCAGCCAGCCCACGGCAGGGGTGGGCTTTCTGTGTATATTATGTAGCACGTCTCTGTCATCTCAAGAGCTGTCAGTGAAACTGAGTTATTAGTTAATGTTTCATCCTTCTATTGGGACTTCTGTTCTGCTTCCACCCCTCAAGCTGTGATGCTGATAGCTTTGCCAGCAGCAGTGACCAGAGTCAGAACAACACGAAGGCTTTGCAATCATTTCATTTCACTCCCTAAATAAAATGGTACCAGTCCCCACATGTTTAATGTTGAGGAGCTTTCAGTAGGAAGTATATTTTGAGAACAAGGGAAATCATCACTGTAAAACTGGAATACTTTACAAATAGGCACCGTGGTTTGTGCAGGCTTGTGGAGCCCTGGTTGTCTGCACTGTGCACAGCTGCTCTGCAGGCCTGGCAAGCAGCAGGTGCTCACTGGGAGGTTGTGGTGGGTTTTGTGACTTTATTTTCTCACTGTTTCTCACTCAGTTAAGCATACCTGGCTCAAACTTATTTTAGCTCCAGCAGGATTCAAAAATGTGTAACCTAAACAGGGCCTAATTTAACTGCTTTCTTCCCCATTTATTTTCCTGAGACATTGTTGCAAAATTATTTACCTTCTTTTTTGAAAGGTTTTTATTACTCCAGTAATATTATCACAGATTCTGTTTGAGTGATTTTTAAAATTTTTTTGCAACTCTGTTGAAGGGGAATTTCTTCATACAATTCCTTCCATCATGATTCACCCTGATTTTTTTTTTTTTATTGCACCATTTTCTGGTGTGTAGATTGACTATTTTTTTGCATAAAGATTATTTCTAATGTAGTAAAAACATTGTGATTAAGAGTCAACAACAGCAGTGTTGGCATGGAGCTGTTTAAAGCAGATGACTGTACTGTGCTGTCTCGTGTGCTCTAACATAGGGGCTGGTGCTACCATAGAGAATTTGTTCAGGATCTGTCAGGCAGAGGTTGGCTGGGGTTCAGCATTGCTGACGGAATGCAAAACTGTAACACATCCTTTACTTATGTGTAACTGAAAATTATCATTTGTTACTGTAGCTCCCAAAACCTGATTCCTTGTAGAGTCAGCTGTAGGAGCTGTAGGTACTTTCCACAAAGCACGGGTAATCTGGGGACTACTTGTAAGACACAACATTTTTCAAATTTAATTAAAAATATCTCAGGTTTCTTCTGTCTTTCCATCAGATTTTTCATTGATTATAGGAGTTTCTGGAAAAAATCTGCAAGTGGTATTTTTAATGAATTTAAACAGCCCTTAGGATAAAATATAGAACAATGCTTGTAATATGTAACACCTTTCATTGCCCTGGTTCTCCTTGACAGGCAAGGCACTGACATTTCTGCTGCTGCAGCCTCCCAGCCCCAAGCTGCCTGCGCACAGCACCATCCGCAGAACTGCCATTGACCTCATCGGCCGTGGCTTCACTGTCTGGGAGCCCTACATGGACGTCTCTGCAGTGCTGATGGGCCTGTTGGAGCTCTGCGCTGATGCCGAGAAGCAGCTTGCCAAGTAGGTGTCTCCTTATAAACTTGTGAGCCCTGCGCCTTCTGCAGCCTGCATGTGGAATTGTAGAATTGTTGAGGGAAAGACTTCTAAGATCATCTAGTCCAGATCCTGTGTTTAGCGTAGTCAGTCATCTCAGATACAAATAAAATCATGGAATTGTTTGAGTTGGAGGGGACCCCTAAAGGCCATCTGGTCTCGCTCCTCTACATAAAACAAGGATACGTACAGCCCATGAAGTGCACAGAGCCCCATCCAGCCTGACCTTGAATATCTCAAAGGACAGGGCACCCATCACCTTTATGGGCAACTGTGTCAGTGCTTCTCTACCCTTAGCATAAAGAACTTTACTTATATCTAGTGTAAAATCTCCCCTCTTTCAGTTTGAAACCATTTCCCTTTGTCCTATCACAACAGACTCTGCTACAAAGACTCTGTCCTCTTCATTATGTTGGCCCTGCTTTAGATAGTGAAGTACCTGTAATAGTTGGCAAGGAGATGGAAAAAGAAAGGAATCCTCCATTCTGGAGAAGGCAGGGTTTTTTTTTTGTTGCTGACATTACTATTTGTAGCATCAAGGAAACTTGTGTATTTAAGGATTGCTAAGAAATCATAAACTCGGTGGACCACAGCCTATCTTTCAAGTTTGTGGACAACTTATTGAAGTGTCCTGAATAAAGATGCAGATGGTTTAGGCTAGATTTAGCTGTCTTGTACATGTCTTGTACATCTGATCTCCTGGAAAAAAAAAATCATAGAATAATAGAATGGCTCTGTCATGTGTAGTGTAGCAATAAAATCTTTCAGATAAGTATTTGCAGTTGGGTCTAAAGGGGAAGAAGTGTGTTGATTTCAGTGCAGGTCTTGGGCTTGCCTCATTTATGCAGAATAGATTCTCTTCTTGAAAGTGCCGTTAATCACACCATCAAGTAGTCATAGCTGAACACAAAGTGAACTTACTAGGAGGACTTGAATAATAAAGGTAGTGTCCCGCACATTTTGTTAAGATCGTGGAATTTTCGGATTTTATTGTTTGGGGTTTATTAGTGTGGCTTTGCAGCAGATTAGGGTTGTTATTGAGTATCCCTAAATGTGTGAGCTGAGGCCCAAAGACAGTATATTTCTACTGGGGAGCTGAGTCTCACAGTCCTTACTCTGTAGATCCGATTAATGACAACAGGACTATTTGTACAGTGAAGGGCTAGCAGTATAGTCTTCATTTTTATTACTGTTTGTTGTGAAACTGGCCACCTGGTCTGAAATTTACTATAAATTGCAAAGTAAATGTATTTTAATTTATTTGGTTTCCACCAAAAAAGCAAACAAACTCAGCTTGCTGACCAGTTTGAGTTCTGAATTTAGGTATGTGCAGATGGGATGTGTTTCCCAGCAGAATACAAACTCTCCAGTGTGTGAATCGTGGTAACGCTTTTCGTTTCAGTACAGCTTTCTGAATTTGCACTGATTGAAATTCCAGTGCTTTCTGTGTCTGGCACACTAAGTGTTGTGTGAATATTCACTAGGGGTTTTTTAAAAAAACATATTTAATGTTTAATTTTTTCTATGTAGTGTTTTCTCCATAGTATCTTAATTAGTGACGTTCTTCTTTAAGTATTAATTATTAAATTACTTCATAAACCATACATTAATGTAGGAGCAATTTCATTCTAGAAGTCTTCATGACTCATCTGTGAAAGGTTTTTGCTCATGAAAAAATAAGCTCTTGCTTCTGAAATTGCAGAGCTCAACATAACTGCTTATTTAGGTATTAATATTACTGCATTTCTTAAAATGTGGAGGCTCATTTTACAGTACATGATATTTTGCTCTGTGGCTTTCTTCATGCCTTCCAGGCCTTTGGATGTATTCTGAAGCTTGTAGGGGAAAAGAACTGTGTGTTAAAGGAGAAGAAAATGTTTATATAAAACTGCAGTAGGCATTTCTGTAGGGAATATTGATATATGTTAGAACTGTGTGGTTAGCATAAGGACGGTCTCTGGTTAGCTTGCAGATACTTTTGTTTACAACACCACTGCAGTAACATTAGATATTAAAAATAACATTCCTAATTGTTTTCCCGTTTTATTCTGAGCCTGTTGTTTGATACATCAGTAATTATTGTGTTTTGGGATTTTTTCTGTACGCTGTGCTGGATGAAACTATATGGTCAGAAGCACTTCTAATGATAAGCGTTATTGATGGGTATTTAAACTGTTTTTATAGTTATAAACAATCTTCTGGTTTTGTCAAGAAGTTCTTTTGTTTGCAGCAGTAACTTTGAAAACCACAAGCACTTGTAGTGGAAGTCCACATCATTAACCTTAGCGTTCAGGATCAAAACCTAGTTCTGAAAACTGCTATGTTGCAAGTTTTATTTTATGAATATGCTTAAAACTGTTTACTAATAAGCACACATAAACATTTTAAGTAATGAGTGCAGAAAGGAGCTGACTGCGTTTGTCTTAATGCTGTGTATGCATCCACCTGTGGGAGCACTAAGATTTGTACCTTTTGCATTGCATTAAGGGAGATTACCAAGTTTACATAGCAGTTTTGATTTCCTCAGACTATGAAGGATGAGTGATTGTGGTGCGTTGAGGGCAGTTAGTGGATAAATCTGTACAAACTGGGTGAATATTGTTATCTGCCTGAACCTCGATTATTTTAGCTTGACAGAAGAAGCCAAGACATTTTACCTTCCCAAAGAATCTTGTGTGTTCTATTGTATTTAAATGTGGGCTTGCACAAACCAGTGAATACAGTTCTTCAGAAAGTAATTTTCATCTTGCTATTACATTCTCAGCTGTCATAAAGATTAGTATGGCTCTCTATACACAGAGCACTGAATAAATGAATGTATCAGCATGTAGCCTTGAGGAGCCCAATGCAATTTTCATGATGATAAATTGCATAATAAGCGAGAAAGTGTTTGCTTATTAATCCATAACAAGATTTAGATTGAAAATGGCCTGTTACATTCATGACAGATACAGTACTGACTGCAGACAGACTAAGATGGAAAGAAATGGAGCAACAATGTGTGCAGGGGGTTAAGTGTGCATCTTACCCTCCCGGTGCCCTGCTGAGCTGCCCCTTTTTGTGCCTGATTTACCGTGTACACAATAACAGTGCACAGCTGCCTGGCTTCTATCCCTGATGTTAAGAACATTTTATGAAAGAGCTTTTATGTCAAGCTTGTGCTTTAAAAAAAATCACTTCACATTTATTGACAAAAAAAAGAGGTGTTTTCTTTTTTCCCCTCTGAATTAAATATCTGAGCTGAAATCCAAAACGTGGGTGTTTATAACTCCTCCGCTCTCCCAGTTCATCCCAATCCCCGAAGGCTGCAGCAGGCAAGCCAGTGAAGCTGCTCAGGCATGAGGATTAGGAGTATTTTTCTAGCACTTATTAGGCTTTGATTTCTTGGCACAGGTGATTGTTGGGATCATTGCTGTCTGTAATTTTTGCTCTTTGAATTACAAGCTACCGTTTGATACAGATCGTGATACCATGTACCAAAATGAACAACTTACGTTTCTGTCTACATGTATGTTAATACACGTGTGTGTGGTAAATAATTAGACTAAATTTCTTCAGTTTTGACTGTAATTAATGGAAACCTGTTTGTTTCATGTCTGTATACATTCTGCCTGTGAATGTATGTTTGTAATACGGACATGTCTAGTTTTCAAGTGCAGTGGAACAGCTTTGGAGTATTGCCTAAACAGTTGCTGAAACTCAGGTTTTTAAAGGACAAATGAGAGACAAATGAGTCCTTACAGTGAGGATGAGGAGGAGGCAGACGAATTCCAAGCTTCCCAGCTTCACGACAGGGACGATGTTTGGTTCCTTCCCCTTTGTTCAGCCATTGCTTCAGTGCTGCACATGTAAACAGAAGGGGGTTTTTGAGGTGTATCGCTTGTGGTTCCTGTTAAATGAGATGGGATATACCAGTGGTTCCTGTTAAATGAGATGGGATATACCAGTCCTCGCTGCTTTCCCTCCCTCTTGCTTTAAAGGAGAGAAATGCATAGGAGCGCCTGTTTTGCAAATAGCTGCTTTCTCTCAAAGGCAAAACAGGCCCCACCTCTGCAAAAGATCCTCTGTAAAATCACGTACTTTGTGATCTCTTTTCTGGCCTCTTTCTGTAGCTTCTCCTTGTCTGTGGCTGGCAGAAAAACGTCTGGTAAATTTTCAGTTGTGGTGTCAGAACTGGCGATCTTTTCTGGGGTGTCATTAGGGTTTGATTCATTTGGATATCTGTTTTTTTTTTTTAAATAAGAGATGAAGTCTGACTTTCGAAGGGTATGATGACCAAATTCAAGCAGACATCATATTCATTTTTAATAACTCAGATTATGAAATATGTTTTAGATTTAAAATATCTTACAGGTACGTTCCAAACTATTCCTTTCAACTACTTAAGAATCTAAAATTTTTCTGTATGTTTTAAAAGTGTCAGTTTCTATCCACATGCAAATTCTGATTTATTAACTTTTTTAATTGAGCAAGTTATGAGTAGAATTATTCAATTATGTAAACAATTTGGGTAACAGCTTCAAAACATACCTCCTAATGAGAATCAGCTTTTCCTTAAGAAATCAGATAAAAAGCACAAATGAAAAATACTCCAGTTACGTGGAGTATTTGAACCCCGTTTTCTTACTTCTGTGATTACCTTGTGATTTAAATCGGTGCACAGTGCTTGCCATTGCACAGACAGTGCCACAGACAGCAAAGCTGAAGGATGCAACCCACAGGTTAAGATCCTGAGCCCACCGAATTGTTGTTGCACTTGCATCAGTGCTACTTAATTACTGTGATGACCTGAGGATGGAGTCTGGCAGAAATGTGCTCCTCTGGAGAGCCTGCCTGAAGCACAGCCCTGATTGCATGGGCAAATAATGGGACACTGCCTAAAAGGGATGTGTGTTCCCTCCAATGCCATCTCAGTGAAATCAAAGTAAGAACAATGCTCTTTCTTAATTGAAAAGGCAGCCAGAAGGAGATAATGGTTTTGGTGTATTGTCCTGTGAAGGGATGTCAGACACTCCGTACCACTGATGTGCAGGGCCATGGCTGCCTGAGGCCGGGGCGGCGCTGCCCACAGAGCACCTGGTCTGTAGGACCCACACAGAGACTCACTATGAAAGAAAATAATCCTGTTTATTAGATACGGTGTGTTCCAGTTTTGAGAGAAGGAGGCTGCTAGCTGTGTGGCCATGCTTTCCCGAGAGTGCAGGAGTCTGGACAGTGAAAATCAGCTCCTGGGAATCGGCTGGATGGCACATGTCAAAAGCAAATAGGTGCAGGAAAGCCAGCTTTCCTACTGTTTGGTACAGTTAGAATATCGTCTCTGGTATTAGAAATGTGTGCTGGAGGACAGGCTGTGACCATTTTGTCTGCTACACTCTTCAAAAATCAGTCCTGAAATGTCTGCTAATGGTGCATTGGGAAGACAGGGGCAGGAGGAGGACGAGAGGCACAACACATGTTGCCTCCTTGTGTGAAATGTACCGAAGTCCTAAAGCCCATCAATACAAGAGCAGAAGTTTGGGTGCAAAAACTAGCGTTTCCCTCTATGCGTTAGTTCTGCATCTGCCTTTGTTTTGTTGGAGGTTTGGGCAGTGTGCCTGCCTTCTGAAGGAGGATGTGCAGGCCAGCTGGCCTGGCCGGGGGGTTAATCCCTGCCCACATACTGCCACTGCTGAGTGATGCTAATGAATTAACAAAAAGCCTGTTGCTTTTTAGGAAAATGCACGCTTTACCAGGCACCCTTTAAGGAAGAGTGCTGCTGGCAGAAATATGAGGCCCTCTTATAGGAAAAGTACTGAGGCATTGAGGTTTCCATTGCTTTTGAAAGATAATGAGGTTGGTTGAACACCTCCCTTTGGTACCATCTTCGCGTTTCATCACTTCTGTCTGTACAGTCCCTACGTGATTTTTTTTAAGTTATATTCAAATTTGCTTTTCCAAACAAAAAGAGACATCTTCATAACTCTGTTGGTTTTCAAAACATTAATTTTAATGCATACGATAATGGTGGGGAATGGGAAAGGAAATAACAAACTTTGTATGCTATTTTTATGAGTTCAGATCTGTAAAATGGTTGTACCTTATCTTGTTGCTTCAGAATAATAGTTCATTTGGTAGAAAACGCTTTAACCACACTGAAGTTTTTTGTTGCAAAGTACCTGATTTGTAAGCTTCCAGTAAAAAAATATTCTTAAAGCTGTTTTAGGGACACCCTTTAAAGAGCAAACAAACAGAAAACAACCTGCGTTCTGCAGACACTTGTTTCTGTTTTTTCAGACATAAATGAACAAAAGCCAACAGAACTATACAGCAACAATTTGAGGCATGCATAAATAACTTAATAGTTTGTTTACTGAATGCCACCTCAGTCCTCTTGTCCAAAACCAGGAGTGCACTTGGCAGTCACCAATTTGACTTCATAATCTCTTGTTACTCTTTAACAAACATGTAGCTTTCCTTCAGTATCACTTCTAAGTAACACAAACGTGAGTTCTGGGATAAGACATGTTGGAATATGTGGTTTGTCAATTTTAGCTCCTGAAAATCAGGAGATCTCAAATGTTTGTGTTTCAGGGTAAATAGACAGACTAACCTAAATGTTTCTGGACTTCAGAAAAATGAGCTGATGCTTTTTCTTGCCGTTTTGAGTTTAGTATATTTGAACTGCTTGTGCAGGTGGAATATGCAATGGGAAAAGCCCATTGTTTGTAAGGGTATGGAGTGTCAGGAGTACAGGAAACATACACTGTGATTTGTGCATGGCATTGTTTCAATTTCTCCTCTCTCTCGTTTATTTTCAGGGCAAGTGGAGTCTCACTCTGCTTTTAAAGCAGAACCTTGCTGACTCTGATAAACCAGTTTTTACTCATATGGAACCACACAGAGAGGGATGCAAGTGCAGAGTGTTTACGTTTCTTTTCACGATGATGCTTTTAATTCCCATGGCTTTCCTGCTAGAGAGGTTGCTTGCAGCCTTTTGATTTTGAGGAGCTTGCAAGGTGTAAAGGAGGCACAGCCAGCCAGCCCTGGGGTGGAAGGGATGGACAAAAATGGGTGCTGGCCTCACAGCTGTGCTGAGCAGCATCACCACCACTCTGACCAGCAGCATTTGAGGCAGCACGCTGGATGAGGATTTGGAGCAGAGCGTTCCCACTCATCCATTTTAATAGCATTAAATGTGTAAAATGAATGCGATCACAGAACTGGAAACGGCAGCCCTTACTTCAATGAGTAATCCCTCAGAAAGCAGCATGAGTACTTGGGTGTGTGAGGGCTGCAGAAGGAGACGTCTGGTTATGATGGCTGTGCAGCTCTGCTGACAGCTGTGTGCTGCTCTGCAGGCATTGTGCTACGTGTTTTAACGAGTTACATCTTACCTAATTGGGCTGTCCTCTGTGTTTAGAAATGCATTATATTTTTTTCTGAAACCTCAGATTCTAGATAAGATGATTTCACTGCGCTGGACTCATTTTATTGAATGAATTTTTACCTCATTTATGTTCTTTAGACTATTAAAGATCTGAAATTACAGGGATAGTAGAGATTTTATCCTCTTTCATGTAATGAAACGTTTTATTGTTAACACACACTTAAATGACATGCTTACGTTGAAGCAAATCTTCGTTTTTATTGCATTCATACATATTTGTAATACAAACAGCTGGGATATATAAATTCCATTAAAATTTGATGGCAGTTTGTTAGACAGCGTTGTTCTCCTGCATGTTCTCAAAACTTATCCCCTGTGCAGAGGGAGAATCCCAGCTTCATCTCTGGTCTTCAGACAGAGATCGCTGCAGGTGGAGGTGGCAGTATGCAGGAAAGGACCTCACTTTTACAGGAAAATGACTAACCTATCCATGTTGTTTACAGGCTAGTATTTTGTTGTTGCTAAGCAGCAATGGTTGGGGAGCGGGGGGGGGGGGGGGGGGGGTAAAGGAGGAGGCTACTTTTGGGTAGCATGGCTATAGCGACAGGATTGTTTCAGGGCTGGCAAAGAGCTGTTTGTGGTGTTGCTTTTTTTGCTGCAGTGTGCATGTTGGGCTGCAGAGGCTGTTTGTGCCAGGCTAATCCCACTGAACGCTGTGTCCCAGCTGCTTCTTCCCTGTCTGTAAAAGCCCAATTCCTTCTCAGAGGATGATCTTTCTTGGTTTCCACACAACCCTTTTCCTCCCATTTCTACCTCCCACACTGCTGCTGTTTTCTGTTGGGAAAATGTTCCCTTCTGGTAATGGAAGCCAGGAGGTAAACACTGCTTTGCCATAATGCCCTTCCCCCATAGTATTAACTGAGCGCCTTCAAGTGCTACTGATCTTTGTATTCTGATTTTCAGGCAGATCAGATATAACTTCATACATTAGCTTGCTTTTCTGAAGGCAAAGAAGCTACGAGCTCTTAGCCTGTAGAAGTACTTTCATTTTGGGCTGTGGATTTGGGTGTGGGTGCAGGAAGGATTTGTAGAATTTCTGGGTAGTGTAGAGTTCGCCCAGCAAGAATGCAGTCTGCTGTGACATAGATAATAGTAGTTAACAGTGATAGTTGAAGTAGTAGCCTTTTGAGAAAGGAAGCTTTCAGACAAAAATTAGATATGCATCTTCTTTGTCAGCTAACTTATTCTCTCAGTTATGACATAAGAGATATTACTTTTGATTAATGCAGCTATTGGCTACCTACTTTATTTTTTCTTAAATTTATGCTGTCATAGCAAATAAAAATGCTACATATGGAAAACTCAGATGCTGGTTAATCTCTGAGTGTTATTTGAAACACTGCAGAAAAACCTCGTGGTTAGAAATTTTTAAAGAGCATTTGAATAATTTTAGTAAGTAACATAAGGCACGGGTCCGTCATCTCTGCATGCTTCTGTAAGTCATGCACTAAAGCAAATCAAACTGAACAGATTCAGCGAGTTCAGTTCAAGAAGCCTCTTGCTTTAATCTCCTGAAACTAGTGCGTAGCTGAATTAAGAATTATTATGAAAAGGATGTTTTTCAGCCTGAATTTAAGATTTTGTAAAAGTGTAAAACATAATTTCTTTGCAAGACATTCCTCATTTGCCTTGTCCTGGGCGCCGTGATATGTATTCAACACATACAGGTAATTTGTTAACAAGGCCTTTTTAACACTTGGGACAGATGCACATACTGTTTTCAATCTTCATGGTTAATTATTCGATTTTGTATTTGATGATAGAACACCCTGACTCCTAATCACTGCTCATTGTTGTGAGTCCATTATATTCTAACTGTTTGAGTGCTCCCGTTGACCTTGAACTGACATTATAAGCTGTTTCTAATCTCTTCACTCTATATTTCTAATGCTCCTTTTCTTTCTCCCTGCTTTGTCTGGCGCCGTTTAGCATCACAATGGGGCTGCCCCTGAGCCCGGCGGCTGACTCTGCACGCTCGGCACGCCACGCGCTCTCGCTCATCGCCACAGCCCGGCCGCCCGCCTTCATTACCACCATCGCCAAGGAGGTGAGCAGGGTGGTGAGCCCCTGTGGGACAGCAGTGAGCCGTCACACGTCCTGCCCTTCCTCCCCAGAAGGGGAAAAAGCAAGGATCGCGTTTGCATTGTTGACACACAAGTTACGATTGGGTTTATACTTAGCCGGTTATATCTTTGTCATATCGTGATTCTACAGGTTGTCCAGACTTCAAATATTAATGTGTAAAAAATGCTACTTTCCCTCAGCAGTGCAAACGCCACCCAGTTAAGTATGAATCGAAGCAGGATGGGGACTGAGCCGTGCCGGCTGGGGGCAAGGAGGGGGCGGTGCTCAGAGGTTGGTGTGGGTCGGCGCTGTCTTTCTGAGACTCATCTGAGTGAACGCAGATGCCTGGAGCTTTTGCTTAGCTAGATGTTCAGCAGCAGGCCACAAAAAGCCTGTTATAAAGCAGGCACCTGCTTCCTGAGGAAATACGAAGAAAAATGTCACAATTATGTAATCAAAACCCTAAGCATTTGCTCATTTTGACCTGTAGCTTCGTGAGGTTAAGTAATACTCAAAACGAAGGTAGACCTTTGTTTAAAAACTGCATCAGGGATGACCACTGGTGACTCATAATCAAAGCAAAGTAAAGCAAAGCACTCTCACCCCATGTAACATATTTAGTAAGAATATTTAGCAAATCCAAGTTTGCATATGTAACCCTGCTCCTTGTAGGTGCACAGACACACCGCCCTTGCAGCAAACACACAGTCTCAGCAGAATATTCACACCACAACTCTTGCTCGGGCTAAAGGAGAGATCTTGAGAGTCATTGAAATCCTTATTGAGAAGATGCCTTCTGACGTTGTGGACCTTCTTGTGGAGGTAATGCTGTCGTGCCATAAGGCTTTGTGCTTTTGATGCAGTAATAAATAATGCCTTGGCCGGAACGGCATTGTGGCATTTGATTCTCTTGTGTACCATAAACCTTTTTAACTTAAAATGTTAAACACTTTTGTGGCATGATTGTGGGGGGATCAAGCGAGCAAGATAGTATGCTGGTGGTTACATGTGTGCTGTGGGACTAGTACCTGAACATGCTGGGGGTCATTTGGACATGTTTAGCCTTCCTCTTCATTGGTGCCAACAAGTACTGGTGAAGAATGGTACAGGCAATGCAATGGTTCTGCAGTTTTGGTACAGATTTTAAATTTAGGTTTTGAAAATGCAGTAAGGCACAGAAATATTTTGTTTTTGCTTATCAGAAACATTATTATGAAGTATACAATGTCACATATTTTCAACTTTTGTTTCCAAGGTTATGGACATCATCATGTATTGCCTTGAAGGATCTTTAGTTAAGAAAAAAGGTCTTCAAGAATGCTTTCCAGCCATCTGCAGGTAAGCTCTTCCTTTGTGAATAATGAGAACAAAATAATGGGGGTCTCTGGCAAAATGCATTTCATACTTGGAGTGGAACATACTTGCTTCTTACAACAGCAAATCAGAAGAATGGTTTTTAGCTTACTTCTAATATTCTTTACAGATTTTAGTTTTCTGCCACATCTGACAGATAGGAACCAGAAAAGAGAAGTGTTAACCAAGTATTGTAAAAGTCCAGAATGAGGAAAACACTGTGCAGTCTCTTGGAAAAACTGTCCTGCTGCCCTGTCATGCATCCTAGCTGCAACAGCTGCACAAGCAGACCAAATTAATTGGACAGCTTTCTTTCAAAGGGTTTATGAATATCTTTGTTGCTGTTGTTGCAGAAATGATAACAACATTCTTGAGTAACAAGCTAGATTCCAATATGTATGACCTGCTTGAGTGAATTAATTGACATAATAATGTACAGGCTGCAGAAGAAAAATGGACTAAGATGGTGACAGCAGAAAATAAGGATTTGGTTTGGAGGTTTATGGGAGCTTAGTGGTGGATTGTTTCCAGGTACAGGTAGCTTACGTTGTGCTGACTTCCCCAAACACCTTGGAGCTGAATTGCTGTCTGTTCCTAAGCTGAAATGAAGCTGTGAGCAGCCAGCTTAAGCTACATGTCAGCTCTGGAGGCGAAGGTGGGCCTACAAGCTCTCTTGCTTTCATTTCTAGATCTGTTGTCAGCGGCCCAGTCCTTCAGGAAAGTGTGCTCTCCTACTGGGAGCCTGGCCAAATAGCAAAAAAGTATCTAATTCACAGGAAGCTTAGGTCTGTCTCTGCTCTGCTCTCTGAAATGTCCTCCAGTGGGGAATTTTGAAAATAAAAGTTGCATCCCTTAATGGCAATAGCTGACTGCTGTTGTAATCTGTCTGTGTGATCTGTCAATCAGTTGTTGGCACAGCCCTGCAATTTTGGGCGAGCCTCTCCGGCCTGCTGGAATTTTCTCCTCTCCCACCACATCCTTGAGCTCTGAGCAGATTTGGGAAGCAGGGAATGAAAGCTGAGTTCAGGTAACGCCTGCTGGGGGGCAGATGAGCCCTGTGGCAGGAAGCAGGACACCAGGGCTGCTATTGAACTGTTCTTTAAAAAAATTTTTGAAGCTCTCGTGCTGATGCAGGAGAAGCAATTGAAATTAAACCTCTCAAAATCAGAAGAGCTCTGCTGGTTTCTTCAGAGTGTGCAGATTCCCAGCCCCACTGATCTGGGAAGGGAGCTGAGCACCATTACGTGCTTTGGTCCTGGGATGTTTCTGCTTGGCTCTGAGCCTCTTTAACAGTAAAATGCAATTTATAACATGTGGACACACGACAGCTTAAGACTATGATGAATGTCCCAGTTATACCATTAAACCAGTACGACCAATAAATTGTAACTTTTGTCTCTCCACCATTACATTTTAATTTAATAAGCTATTAAAATATTGAGTAGTTTCAAGAAAGGAACTATTATTCTGTTGACAGATAAGACACTGATAGAAGTAGTTTTCCTTCTTCTTGGTACTTTAAAAGGCTTAACGTAACACATAAATGCAAGGGCAAGTGGGAATTAGTGCAAAAAATCTTCCCTTTCCTGTTGTATTTTTATAGTTATACATTATCTTAACAGATTGTTAAATTACAAGTAATATTTCCTATTATACATAGTTATAGCCATTGTAAAAATGATACAGCACCCCACTGACGTGGTCATTCAGCCCAATGGAAATTTTCATAACATTTTAGCAAGTTGTTGAGCATCTGGAGAGGGTCCAAGTGGAAGCACTTTGACGTAATCCTATTATTAATTCTATTAATATCTGCTACCCTTTCTGCTGACCTGCATTATATGCACACCTGTTGTGATTAAACTGTGTAGTTGCCCAAATACTTTCATTAGGTGTGCATTCTTATTCATAGCCTCTCATAGGGCATTTCTGCAGTGCTGTGTAATGACAAATATTTTGCTTGTTTGTCCCTTTGAAGGGGTGTTCATATTTTCATAGAACAGTAAAAACCCACAGCTGTGAACAGCAGTGTGCTGTGTTGAAGTACCAGATTCTTTCCTTTTTTCTTTTTTTGTTTCTTTCTGTTGTACAACAGCAGCAGTCTATTGCTAGTTGCTGTGAGCATGACTCAGTCCTGATACGTGGTGATGAGGTAAATCCATCACCATGCAGAGTATTTCATTGCATGTGACTGTGATGTGCGTTTTCTTTTCCCATTAGTGGTATTTTCTTAATAGGGGGTTGTATTACCTTTTGGCATCCTCAGTACCAACCCATTTCTTACAAAAATGGAGGTTTTGAAATGCAGTGCAATATGCATGAGATATTTCTGAATTTCTTGAAAATTTTGAGGGCTGATATTGAGGGCAACAAAATTCTGTTCAAATTCAGCATTATCCTGATTCAGCAACTGCACAAAGCTGAGTGGTCCCTGATGGACTGCGTTGGGTCAGGTCATGCATTTAGTACAGTTTGCTGACTTCAAACCTTCTGTGTAACAGCATCATCTCACATGGGAGTATAGATTAAATTTACAACAACAACTATTTTAGATTGCTTTTTACTAAGAAGCAGACTTGCAGAGAGTACATCAAGAATTAGACAAAGTGAGGTTGTACAACAACATTTTATGCATTGATTACTTGTGGAAACTTAGAGCACAACTGAAGGAATTCAAGGCCACTGGTGAAAGGTACCTTCCCTTCTGCTTGGTGGTTTCTCAACTGATCTTTCACAGCTTTCTGTTTGCTAGCTAGTGCATAAGTTCTTTGGACAAAGATTTGGAGCATTTGAGCATTCTGACAATGCAAAAGCTTGGCTTTTCTCTCATTGGCCATCTGTCCTATTCCCAAAGACAGTTTTCAGTTGGGAAGTGCAGGGAGAAAGAGCATGTGAGATGCAGCTCACCCTTAAGTTTGGGGGCTGAGTTGCTACCAGGAAGAGCAGCACTGTTTCTTTGGGTCCAGCAGCATTCCTCCAGCAGTTAAATTAAGCTGTCTCTTGGCTGACTGAAGTTTCCTTGCTGAGCAGTAATGGAGCAGCACTCAAAGTGAGGTTTCCATTAAGATGCCAATGGTGGATATGGATGCATCAGCTAGGCTTGCAAAAATGGATCTGTAGCATAGCCGAAATATATGCTGGCATATCATTCTCTATTCAGCTCTGCCATTTAGAGGTTTAAAAAGGGAGGCAGAGGATTAAAATACTTAAATCTGTGGATGCTGCAACAATACTAAGCCAAAAGATAAAGAGGAAAGCGAAAGGGCTGACAACTGAATGTCAGCTGAAGGAGTAATGTTTTTTATAAAATTAAGCTCAAAAATGTCTGTTTCCATGAAGCTTTTTCCTGCAAACAGTCTGTTGTTATGTAGACTGATGGATTCTTCTCAAAGAGAAATACTGACTCAGCTCTCAGTCTAAATGGGCATTTAAATGCAGTAAGAGGAGAAATGCTGTATGCTTGCATATAACAGTATGCAATATTCTCTTTCTAAATCTGTTGAAGAAGGCAAGTGGACTGTGCCCATTCAGTGCTATAATGGTAATAATAGGGATTTAAAACTTCTTATGTATAAACCTTTTGTTATGTTTTGTTTCACTTGTAATGATACATAGTGTGTTTTTCTGTAAGTTTAAATATAAATCTCAAGTTTGCTGGTTGCATAAAAGAGCCTTACAGATAACCTGCCTGGTCAACTGCGGCACCACTTTGTGTTGGTGATTGCAACTTGATATAAAACAGGGAAAATAGTGAAAGTTATGTTATTGCAGCCCCACGTATTATCCACGTGTGATGGATAACATGCCCAGTGCCTAATGCTGTAGGTAGGGAGGCATCCACATGCTGTGGACGCTGTGGATGGCTGCATATCCACAGCACTGGACACTGGGCGCATCCTGGAGCACCTGGGCTTAGTTAGTCTTGCTTTTTGTTCTGCATCAAAACAAATGCTTTTCATTTCCTTTTGTTGGCTTAACACCACGTTTCATGCTGTTTTTCTTCACGACTGCTAACATGTGCCATAGAAAAGAGTGTATCAGCTGCGTAAGAGAGTTGTTGCTATGGCACTTTGGGAATCCTTAAGAGCATGGAGATGGTTCGTTACAAGATTTCCTGCTCAAGCCATAGATGTGGTCAGCAGTATATTATGATAGAACAATTTTAGCAGGCTCTGGTATAGTTTGCTATAATAAACTTTAAAATAGAAGTTTAAAAGGGCATGCAGTTGACAATTTTTGCAGGTCTACTTTTCCATTTAGAAGAAAAGTGCAAGTATATTCCCAAGTAGTTTGGGGGGTTCTCTGAATTTTGCAGTTGTTTGTGTTCAAATCAGTGGCATACACTCCTGCTGTATTTCAAGGGCTGCCACATGCTTCTCAGCTCCTTCTCGCCTGAACAGTGTTACAGTATTACAGCTAATTTGATGACTTGTCCTTTTTTTGCTTTTAAGTCGCTCAGTATGTTAGGATTGTCTTCTTCAACCACTGGCATCCAGGTTATGGTGGTGCTGAGCTGTGAACAACACAAGCAGATGGATATTCAGGGATATTCAGCCTATTACATAGGCTGTTCCCAAACTCATCAGAGTTGTTTAACCACATGGTAACAAAACCAAAAATGAACAAATGTGTTATATCTCTGCAGTGATGTATCAAGCATCACTTAGCTTTGTTTGGTAAATGCCAACAATGAAAAGTGGCAGCTGATGGATTTCCAAATAAAATCTCTGTTCCCATGTTAACATTAGTTACCCAGTGGCATTGCAAATTAATTTTAACATCATGCAGGCAGGTCAGTTCTCACCTGTTACTTGTTATGATGTTCAATTCAGGTTCTACATGGTCAGCTATTACGAGCGAAGTCACAGAATAGCAGTTGGAGCTCGCCATGGTTCAGTGGCCCTCTACGATATCCGGACTGGGAAATGTCAGGTAAATAAATCATTGTGACTTCCTCCCCATAAAGCGTGGAAGTTATTGAAAGGAAAGAGCAGTGAGCTCTACATCTGTTGACATGCTGGGCTGCTGGAACATTATGGATAATGCTGAGGGGATCAATAGTTTAATGAAGGACTCAAGGTGTATAGGGCCCTCCTGTCTTCATTCACTGGAACTGAATGGGTGCCACAGATGGGTTAATAATGAAAGCCTAAAGTTAGGCGATGGCCATGCTCTGAAATCATTGAAAAATCTGATTTTAAAAAGTTAGACTTCATGGAAGTCACAAAGGAAATCTACTGATTGTTTCCTCCTAGAACTCCTCTCTATTAAATGGCATAATGCTTCTGTTTGAGTATTTACTCTTTTCTAATATTAAACAAGATACGTATTTTCTTACCAGTAACCTAGAAGAGGATATGCTTGAGGATAACACTGAAATGAGAGCTTGATTTGAATTTGCTTAAAACTAAAAATGTTTAAATAACAAAGCATTTACCTTTTTTGAAACGCTGAATGCTCTTTACTATTCCTCATGCTATGTGAGTAGCTTTTACTCCACACTGAATGTCAGTAGTAAAGCTAGAATAAAGCACCTGCTTTTTGAATCTGCCTTATTAGTTGGTTTTGTTTGTTTGCTTTGGCTTCAGGATTTCTTTGGTCTAAATATAATGGTTTTGTGTAAAAATGCTTTTTGTTTCTTAACTTGGACTAAAAGCACAAATCCTTAGTCCTTTGAAAGTATTATAAACAAGGTAGAATGGATTTCTTCCTGGTAAATCTACAGTGTCACTTAATACTTTGCTGGCAGAACTGTGTTCTTAGGTACGTCTGGTTCATTTTGTCTTTGAAATTCTGTCTTTTATTTCACAAATCTAGCAGCTGACAGCATGGTATGTTTTGGTATTTTCTGTTAAGACAGCTGTCTTGTGGAAGCCGAGCCGGCCAAATTTATTTTATAAAAAGCTATAGGCAGAGAGTATCTGTAGGCTGTTCTATTTTGTTTTACATTGTCATTTGAATCATGATTTATTAATTTAACTATAAAATTGGTCCACAAGAACTGCTATTTATTGATCTATGAGATGTACTGAGCATTTTCGCTGCCTTGCAGTCCAGTATCAGCACCTAGCCATCTTTATGCCTTGCTGCACAGAGGTCTGAATTTCCTTTTCCAAATACACAAGCTGCATTACTTTTTTCCCAGCTATTCAGCAGCCAGCATGACAAAGCATCTGGTTGCTGGACGTCTCCTTCTGGCCATTAAGAAGCAGTGACCATGTTTCCTCGCTTTTTGTATCATTACACTGAAAATTAAGAGCATGAAGTCCAAATAAGCCTGTGAAGTCTTGTCATTTCAAGCTAATGGTTAATTCTTTGTCATTCTGCAGAGGGAAAAAAGAAAGAAAGAAAAAAAAGAAAAGGGCACAACTATACACTTCTTCTGTTCACTCTGTCTTCAGGGCACAAGGAGATAAGTGACAAAGCCCATCACTCCTTTTAGTGGAAGCATGTAACCAGCGTTACCATCCTTGCATTTAAACCTTTGTCTAATTCATACTTCATCTACAGAACTGGTTCCAGGTGGTTTATCAGTATGTGGAGTAATTCTGAATTTTTTCTTGTCACAGTGCGAATTCCAGGTGATTCTGTGTAACAGTGTGCACAATCTGATTGCTACAGCAGTTTTGCAAAAGCCCAGAGGTGCTGGCAGGCAGGACAGAAGTGTGCTCATAGCTGCATGCATGTCCGTGGCAAGACCTTCCATGAAACCATGCCTCTGACTTGATTTGCACTGGTTTGGCAGGCATACTAAAACACCTTCCTTTCTCTTCACTTTTTTCTTCAGTTCTTTTACAATGGTGTGGTCACCACCATCTGTCTATGCTGAAGGTGATTGTGCATAGCTGACGTTTGCAACCCTTTTATCCAAAGTGCTGTCTCTTCCATGTTAGCTGACGTCCTGTTGTGTTGGGTTCCTGGAACTAGCCCCAGATTTCTGCCAGTAAATTGCCTGAATAATTCACTGCCTTAATTTGATGTGTTGGTGAATGTGCACAATACTTGTTTTCCTGCTTTCTTAGTAAGCTTCTATGGAGGGCAAGGATAGGTAAGAAAGGGGTCCTTTGCAGATTTTATTATTATTCAAAAGATCAGAGAAATCTGCTGAGAGACAGATAGATGACTATTAGGAGGCAACGCCATCTGTTGGATACAAATTTCTTATCCCAAATCCAATCTTTCAAGTTATTTCTCATAGTTAAAGATTTCAAGCTGCTTAGGAGACACAAAATAAATATAGGATTGTGGAGAAAAAAATGTTTCAGAAGGCTCAGCTTTTTTTTTCCTTGAAGTTCAAAATATTTCAGTTGGTTTGCTCAAGCATCAATTAGAGCACATAGCTGGTTAGCAAAAGTTTGAAGTAGACGTGAGAATTTTTTTTTGTTTATCCCCATCATAATTGCACTCATCATTAACTGAGGTGGGAGCTGAAGTGGGCACAAGGGAGTGCAGTGAGCCATGTGCATTGCAGGGACACCTCTGTGGGACAGCAGGCTGCAATGCCTGAGGAACACGGGACTTCTGGACATCCTCTGCTGTGCTTGGAAAGGGATACCAGAATACCGATGGGTTAAAAATCAAGGGCTGGAAGTCTTTCATGTGTTCCCACAGCAGTGTAATTTTGGTTATTTAAGTATTTATTCCAACACTGACCTTTAGCTTAAATAACCATTTCCTTTCCTTGGCTGTTGCCCTGTGCTTTTACGGCCTTTGTTCTGTATGGTGAAAAGAATAGAGGACTTCGAAATTCCCTTCAGAAGGTACTCTGTGTTTTATTTCAACATCTTTAGACATACTTTTTTTGTTTATTCCAATCATACTCCCCTATTTCCTTCCTTACCTTTGTGAAAGCACAGAAGTGCAGAACTTTGAATGGCTTTTTACTGGAATATTTTCCAAAATGAAACTTCATTTGCTTTACCACCGAAGCCATCCGAAAACATCACCACCACCTCCTGCGGGTCCAGGGAAAACGAGTGCTACGAGGAGCACTTGGCAGCAATCAATCCCATCCATCTTGTGCATATCAAACCACACAAACTCTGCTCGCTCAGCACAAGAGCAGGACCCTTCCTCCCTGCCCGGAGCAGTGCTGCAGGGCTGGCGCAGCTCCGCTCGCCCCACGGTGCCGGAGCCCTCTGCATGAGAGCAGGGCTGCAGCACGCGCTGCTCCCCCGCTGCTGGGGGCTGCCCTGAATAATTCATGAAAATATAATCCAGTAACTTACGGCTGTGCATACAGAAATAGTTAATGTGAGGAAAATAAGGCTTAAAAGGTTTTGGTTTTGTATCCGTCGTGCTAAAAAAAAAAGAAAAATCCAAATATTTCAATCTCGATAGCAAGATCGGTGTAGTGTGGCTGTTTGGTATTGCTGAGATTGTCACTTCACCATTTATACTTTATAGAAAATTCTGTGGCAGTTGCCAAAAGCAGAACATGCCTATCCTAAGTGAGCGCCCAGTTAAATGTGGTTATGTTATTTTTACACGATAGGTGAAATAGGACAGGAATTTTATCATGCCCTGGAAGGAGGAAGGGAGTCTTTTTTGGCTGTAATAATTGAAAACAGAAGCATTTCATGAGCTTTTTTCCTTCCAGCATATTTTCACTTTGTTTTCAAGAAAGGTGGTTGTACACAATGACTGAGAAATTACATCTAATGATTAATAGAATGATGGATGTCAAGAATCACCTTTTTTAACAAATAATAAATCAACATTCACATGTGATAGTTTTTTTTTTTTTTCTGGAGAAATTTACAATATTAATATCACTTATTTAACAAGGTGTCAATTATTAATACTGCCAGGAAAACGCTGCCTCAGAGCCAGTTGTCTGCATTTTCAGTATTTTGTGTTTGGTTTGCATCACTGCTATTGCACAGATGCATCTATTAATGCGTGATTTCCACTTACTAATTTAAAAGACGGATCACTAATTATCGTACTCCAAATTTTAAGCTGCTCTGTGTTGAACTCTTTCTTTCAGGTATATGTCTTATTCATTTCAAGGGGTTTGGATTTGAGTTTATTTTTAAGGATATAATTGGACTGAAAATTACAACCAGGCTGTATTCTGTCATGAGCTTTCCAAATACGTATTTTTTGGTATCTGATTTCTTCCGTGATTTAATATCGAGGTTGGGCTCTGTCCCCTCCTCTCCTATTATTCGATATTTTCCAAGCCTTGCTCCGTTCCGAGGGCACGGCTTTACAGCAGTACAAGTTTGCATCCACTTGTTTTTAGGGTGCCCTCCGCAGCGTGCTGCGGGGAGCAGCGCCGGGCAGTGTCCTTCCCATGGCTGTATTGATTTGCCCTTCAGCTGTTTGCAGTGCATAGAGAACCCAGGGCCTTGTTGTTGATTATCTACACAATGTCTCGGTGAACATTATTGACCCATTGCCGCTTACTGCCTATGGCTCTTGATTTTTCACACCGTCTCCATGACACTCATAATAAAGCATACTATCTTATTGCTACCCTGCTCTGGAAGCCAACTGCTCTACCCGTAGAACAACAGCTGCCTTTCTAGAGAGCGTTTTATTTTATGTGGGGCAAAGATTTGCTGCAATTTTCAGGCTCTGTGCCGTTCTGGTGTGGACCTGCATTTGGTAGCTGAGCTCCATCCTGAAAGATGTTTGCTTTCTTGCAGAAAAAGCGTCTCGTTTGATCTTGCATCATTTTCTTGCAGACTGGAGAGGCACTTTGTGAGGGTCTGCGTCAAAACTGCATTACAATAATCAAAACATTCCACGTCGGCTTAAAAAAATAAAATACTGCTAGGAAATGCAAGACAATATTAAAATGTCAGGATCACTTTTAAAATGCTCAGATATTAAATTCCAAACTGATTGTGGCAAATATCAAATGACAGAGCTTTTTTGCTATAGCTAGTAAGTGAGCAGCTTTTTTTCAAATTCACTGAATTGTTCTTTTTAGTAAAATAACTTGCTTGACATTATGGAGGTAAACACCCTCTAATAGTGACATCTGTTACAATAACACTATTTTAATTTAGATTATTACCAGCTACCACTGGGGCAATGGAAGGCTTTCTTTGTTTTTACATAAAGATATTTACCACTAGAGGAAATTTACAGTATTTAACTGCACTAGGAATTCTGTTCTGAAGCTTAAATTAGAGTTATTTAAAATATTAGCTAAACTTTGACTTACTTTAGGCAATTTTTATCAGTGAATCTGTTCAGCATTTTCCATCATGGGAGAAGTGGTGATTTTGTGACGGGAATGTTTCAAGCCCTTCACAGCCACATTTCCTGAGGCAAATGGTGGGACGTAAGGGATGCAGAGGAGGACCGGCGTTGTACTCAGTCAATGAGCAGCCTTCTGGGGAATGCACCTGCAGCGCTGGGGGAGGACCCGGCTTCTTTGTAAGAGCAGATATTTTATCTCTTTTTAATAGTGCCTAGTACCACATCCATCAGTGTGGCATCAGCAGTCTCTAGAGCTGCATTTAGTAGTTTGCCGTGTATTCATCACTGGAGACGTCTCTCTCAGGAAAGCCGAGCTGGAGATGGTGGGAGCTGACTGACGGGTGGATGGGGGTGGGAGTGGAGGCTTGGAAGAGTCCCTGCAGCCTCCTGTGTGGGGCAGAACGCTCAAATCCAGCGCTGCGAGGCAGCGACTGCTTTCAGAACATCATCGGTCTTGGTATTAAATTTGCAGTGGCGGAAACTACGGGAGTCCCTGTGGTTTGTTTCAGTAGCTAACCACTGAGGGTAACCAGCTGTGAGCTCCTTGGCTACATCACTGAGGGCTCTTCACTTTGGCTGAAAGTCCCAGTGAGCATTTTATTCATGAGGTTTTTTGTTTGGAAAAGGGGATTGTTTCTGTTGCAATCTATTCTTTTGTCTGAAGAGAAAACTCAGTTTTAAGTGAGGTTATGGAAGTGTGCAAGTAACATGTGGTGGGTATAACCTTGCCTATGTATTATGTTTTTTCCAGAAAGAGGACATTAATTATCATTTTAGTCCTTCGGTGTCTTCATCTGTCTGTTCATTTCCAGACCTCAGTGTCAGAGATGAGACAGAGATCTTCAAATGAACGAAATGAGGCAGCTGGAAATGTGTGTAGGAAGTGGCCCGCAGGTTTGGGATGTCAGCTCTAACATGCTGAATTGCAGTGCAGGTATTTGGTTTTGTATTAGTTTTCACGGCCTGGTAAGTGTGAGAAATTAATGCCCCAAAGGTAAAAAAGTGATTGGTTGTTCTGCTGATGCCAGGTGGCTGTTTCCAAGGATGAGCTGTGATGCAAAAAGGACAAATGTGTGACCAAGGATGCCAGGGCTTTCCACTGGTGAACAGCTCAAGGATCTCCCTGAGCAGAAGGTCATGGGGAGGGCTTATCCCATGGGACATGTCATGGTGGCCTGGGGACCTGGGACCCATCTTTCAGAGACAGCACTAAATGGTAGCACCCAATCTCACAGAGTTTGTTGAAGTGCTCTACCCAAATAGGTTCTGCCCCCAAAAATGTGAAATCTACATTCTTCTTAAAATTCATATTCTGCTTGTTTGTATAACTTCTGACAAATTTCCTCTAATTCCTGCTTCTGAAGAAACTGTTTGATAGCTAAAAAGAAAACTGTATGGCTGAAAACAACATTACTTTTTTCCTATTTAGGTTGCAGATTAATCGTGCTGTGCTCAAAACTGAAAACCCCAAAAACATAGTGCATGTAAGCTTGTCCCATGCCCTTAATTCCATTTTGAACAGAAACGATCTTAAGAAAAGGGTGAATAAGAATAACATTAAAAAAAGAAAGTTGCTAAGTAATTGGGGTAATGCATGTGTGGTTTTTAAAAACCTTGTTTCCCCCTTTTTCTGTGTGTTCTCATCCAACTTTTATGCTGGATAATAGGAAGCTACCTACACTGAAATAGGCAAATATTTGCTGAAAGTGACTCTGTTGTTTCTGTCTGTTTCTGTTTTATTCATTGTTATGCAGAGATGGTCCTCTGTAGGCAGACCTTTTATTTGTACAGCTTTAAGACCCAGTGTGGTTCTTGGTTGCTGGAGCACAAGGGTGTGTTTGTAACAATCCGTGAAACTCATTCTGTGTAGCTCTTTGTCTGCTGACTTGCTTAGTAACAAAAAGGTGCTTGATGGTGTGAAGTCCCTCTCCACTTAAAGCAAGCTATTTCAGCAGGGTTTGTTGAGCAGTCAAAGCTTTTGAGCGTATGCAGAGCTCCCCTTAACTGAGTCATAGTTATCAGGTATTGCAAAGGTTAAGCTTTATCAGCTGCACAAAAAAAGGTTGAGGTTTCATCAAAAACTTCCATCCGCACAACCTGTCGACCACAATTTGATGATGATTATTGATTATTTCACAGCCTTTCACTCACTCTGGCACTGCGGCCAGCCTTGATATACAGATAGGGCTTCAGTCCGGCTAAAATAAGACTCCATCTTGATAATGGACTGAGATGAGATACTGTTATTTGATAAAGATAATTGATGTTTCACAGTGAATTGGAAAACAGTTCTGAGTACACCAGTTCTGTGGCTCTTCCATCTGCAAATGTGGCCATTGTTTACAAAACACAGTAGAAGACAGCAGTTAAACCACTCAGGGACTCTGCTGGTGCAAAAGCACACCATTTTAGGATGGCTGGCAATTTCTAACCAAAAATAAAGCATTTTAACGAAGAAGCACTGTTTGTTATTGTGAGGTCAGGATGGAATTTCTGGAATGTATATGTAGCATAGAGCTGGTGAGACACCTTGAAAATCTCATTTCTGCTGCCTGGATGTACTTGATAGTTTGTTTCAGGTGAGCTAATACTCTATAACCTTTCTTCTTTTATTATTTATTTGTGATGCTTGAATTAAGCCAAAAGCGATGTGAGGAAGCTGAAATTGTCAAGTGAAAATAAGGCATAGTGTATTATAGATTTCACAATTTCCCAAAGTTTGAGCTCATTAGCTTAAAACAGCGCACAGTTTGGGTCTCCCATGGACGCCTTTGTTGACTGCACATTCTCAGCCTCTGGATTTGAATTGATTAGGGTATCACTCCTCGCGAGTTCCGGTCACCATGTTCTCTTAGCCCTGTTACAACCTTTGTAACCTCTAATTAAGCAATAGAAGATGGCAGGGAGTGGGGTTATCGTGAGATAATGACACCCCAAGTGTTTTGTGTGGCACAAGGTTCATCTGTGTGTTCGTAATCCTCTGGGGGAGTGATTATCTAATGATAAACGTAGCACATTGCAGCTCATTGATGGCACCGCAGTGTGCTCATGCCACTGTCGTCCTGACTGAGTTACACTTCCCATTCCACACATCATTTTTTTCCCATTGATTTTACAAACTTACAATTTGGAGGCTTTCTTAAGTGACTTACACATTGTGCAAAGTCATGACCCTGGAGTCGTACCTTTTTCTTTGTCTTTTTTTGGTTCGATGTTTGTTAAGAATATGAAAAAAAAAATGCATAGTAATTTTTGCTGGACTAAGAACACACTGGCTGGTTGGATGCAATTAAAAACAAAGTTATTATCACCAAGCATTTGAAATTCGCCTTCTCCTTTCTTTAGAGGTGCATTAATACAGAAAAAGAATGATACTGTGCAACTTTTTTTTTTTTTAATTGAATACTGAATCGGTGTTACCAGACTGTAGAGATACATTTCAAATAACTAGATTTTAGGATACATGATTATTATTGACTTTGGCATGATGGCAAAATATTAATGTCTGAAAGATGTTTGATAATATTTTGCTTGTCAGATTCTCCAGCATTATTCTGTAGCCAAAGCAGACTGAGAGGAGTTATTCACTGATTATACTTGTGATGATTCATAAGAACTCACCTGGTTTCTTACTTAGAGGACCTTTTTTTTGCGTCATATGGGTAAGCAGCAAGCACTGCATCTCATTTGTGTGAGCTGTTTGCCCCTGAATGGCTCCCAGTATCATTCATGACACTTCTCAGTAAGTTTCTCCAGTTGCCTGTATGTGCAACTCAGAATCTTGGGGTTGATACAGTTAGCCCTATTTGAAGTTGTTGGTGAATTCTTGCTGGGCAGGAGATACTGGCCCCAAATCCCCAGTTATTTCATTCATACAAGCTATTTGGTTATTCTTCCTTTGAAAATCTAAGTGTTTGGGTATGAAGCAAGGGTCTGGCCCTAACCCAATTATTAATCAAGGCTTTACTCAAAAAGGTGAGAATTAAGTCTGCTATAATAGTGTAGGAGTTCTCTTTCAGAAAATACATGTTTTTCTCATCCCATGGGATTCAAGCCAAATGAGTCCTCATGAGCAATGAGCAGCATGCTCTTGGATTTCTTAGACAAGTCTTTCCACTGGCAGAACTAGGCATTAGGTGAATGGAAGGCAGAGGGAAGGAGTAGGGCTGTGACACAAATGATAGGAAATGTGGCAAAAAAGCTCAAAAACGTAAGAAAGTGAATGATAGTAGTGAGGAATCTGGAAAACGCTTTCACAGTATCAATACCTTTGTTCCTCCATTTTAAAATTGGATTCATGCTGTGCATTTGAACATCCCCTATAATTCAGTCTTGAGAATTTGTGTATTAGTGACACATGAGCAGTTAAGCATTCAAGTATGTTTTTGTCTGTCCTAGTCTGATTAATTGTATAGGAAAATATCAGCTACCTCCAATGCTGTTCTCGTGCTTTAGGGGTTCAGCTCATGTTTGCTTGTTCAGTTCTGCCTGGATTTTTTGAGTGGCTTTGCATCTGTTACTGTTGGCTGGCTGACTTCTGTGTTGGAAACATGAAGAATTTCCTCTGAAGACAGAAACTCTTCACCTGCACTGGGTAGTAGATAATACAGGGATTCTGAAGACATGGCCACCAAGACCTAGTGCCAGTGTTACAGATATTCACTCTTTGTTGTGAAGGGATTGTATCTTACGTGTAGTGCTGCATCCAAAGCTATTGGGCAGATTTTCTGCTATCCATCCATCCGAGTGCCTGTTGAGTGGCCTGATTCTGCACCCTGCACAGCTTTCTCCTGCATTGGACAGGCAGAATACTTACAGAGTTTAGGATCCAACCTCAATAATAATAATAAGGCCAATAATAATCATTCATGCTTTTCATGAGTCATTACAACATTATTTATTTACTAGGTTTCCTTGGAGACCTGTTTAGGTCTGTGGGAAATGCAGGCTGTTTTGGATGTATGGCTGCTAGTGCTGTCAGAAGGATCGAGATGATGATAGCTCCAGTCAGCAAACCACTGTCGGGAGTAGTTGACTTCACCAGGGTCCTTTGTGTTTTTGGGGATCAAAAGCGGGTGCAGTGGTCAAGGGAATGACTTGATCTTCATGCCATCTGCTTATAGTTGCCTGGTTCTTAGCACTCCAGCTGCTCCGTGGGACTGAGGCTGTCTGGGAATTTGACAGGAGTGTACTCAGTCTATTCCCTGATGTCAAAGACACTAAACAGGACATCTTGTAGGACAGACCATGCAGTCCTCCACCTGTCAGCAAACTTTTAGCAACCTAGCTCTACACCCACACAGACTTAGGGTCCTCAGCTTGGGTCTGACAGTATGGATGGCATGTGTCTACTGCTTACTAATTTTACCCATTCATTTATTGAGTGTTACGATTAGTTTTATAGAGAAATTAAAATTGAAATGGAAAACTGAGGACTGAGGAGTGAGGTTGGAATTTGTTACTCATAGAAGATTGTGTCTGAATATAAGTAGGGAGAAGAAATGACACTTGATACATTTTATTAAATAACTATTCCAAGACTTTTTTTGCAATCATTTTGGCCTTTTCTTTTGCTTATATTTGTACTTCTGATTCATCATCCATGTTGTCTCCAAAGTGGCAGAGGCTTTTCATTGCAAGCCCTTCTTCGTGCTGTTGGGAAACACAGAAGCAGAGAGGGACCTCGGCTCCAGCCACTGCTGTAATGGGGGCTGTGCATTTTGACATGTGGTTTCTGAAAACTTGGCCTCCTGTAAGGAAGCCTGCTGAAGGCAGTGCCATTGCTTGCTGATGGCTGAGACTTTTCTAAACACTGAGTAGAAGCAGTGTTATTGGACTGAGTGCTCTGTTTGGCTCTCTCCAATATTAAAATCAGGGCTTTGACAGTCAAAGCAGGAACTGAACTGTGTCTAATATTTTATTTCTGTACCTAGAAGCATTTTCAAATGTCTTACCCAGGGTAGAAAATTGTTTGATGTTATATTTGGAAGGAGTAGTTGCTGATATGTAATGGCTTTAGTTAAGTTTGATTAGGAAATAAAAGACAATGTACTCCAGTACGGAATTTTATAGGTATTAAAGGAAAGATGCCATCCTGTAATCTGAACGTGTCTGTGTATTTATTGACACTGCTATGCTGACAAGTTCAGAGGAGCCAGGGAAACTTGTTAGTAGGGGCACGCCTTCTCAACTTGCAGATAAAAGGTAATTACTGAATATAGCCTTTTAATTTAGAAGGGGCAGGAGCCCTTTTCTTGTTGTGGCAGGAGGGGGAGGGTTGCACTGTGCTGTCCACCAGACAACATAGCACGTGTGCAAACACAGTGAGGGCAGCGTGCTGCTGCTCCAGAAATCCGTGGTATGCACTGCCTTTGGTACAAGCAGCCCTATTAATGTGCAAGGAGCCAGGAGTGCTTTTTCTTTGGTTTAGTTTATCATCTGGCTTACATAAGCAGTAGCAAAGTTCACAAGGCAAAATCCATAGTAATGCAATACGAGGTAGATGTAACAGTGTTGCTGGCAAGCAGGGCATAAATTTTAGGGGATGTGATTCAGCGATGCCAGGACTAAACACACTCAAATTGTCCTTGGTACAGCCTGCGTTTCAAATGCAAGCCTTGCTGCAGTTCTTCCATTCCGTGCAGAGGAAGGCGATGTACTGCTGACACGTGTTCCCCATAGGCTGCCATTGCTTTGCCCCGAGCTGATCTTTCTAAAGCTGCCCAGTAATACAGTTGAGGGATTCTGTGCATTTTCCTTGTAACAGGAAGAGGTCTTGGCCTATCGGCAGCAAGTCCGAGCTGTGGGAAGGGTGTGGTAACAAAATAACCATCGTTTTCCAGTTTCTCAAATGTCTTTCCAAAGCAGTGTTTAATTATGTTGCGCTGGTGGCAATTTAGCAGTGCATTTAATAGGAACGGACCATGTGGATACTGTTCTGCATGGGGAGTGAATTTACGGCACACCAACTCCTCTGCATTAACCCTGTTTGGATATTGTTGATCTGCTTCAAGTCTGCTACTGTTCACTGTAGATAAATCTACTTTTTACATGTAATTCTATTCATTAAGCTACAAATCACCAATGCAAACTGCCAGTCTTCCCATAGAATGCACTGTTAATGAGGGCTGTAACTCTGCTCTAACTTTCTGGCTTGAACAGGCAAAATAATGAGGTCTCTGGATTCACAGACCTTTCTTTTTAAATCAGCAATAGTAGTTTTTGTTCAGAGTCACTTCTGTCCCTTTCTGTACTCATTTCTAGTTGGTGTGGAGACTGTTTTAAAGGAGCTTGCACGTTCCTGTGGGCATATGGAGTTTGCAAATACAGGACCATCTTGTTGGGAGGGGAAAGGCAGGGACAGGTATCAAATGAAGACTGTAAATCCAAGTGCAGAAATCTGGAGGGGCCTTGAATAATCAAAGTTAGTAAAAATTAAATAAGAAATTGATTCAGCTACAGCTTTTTGCTTAACTCTTGTGCCTCAGCTGTTGACATCAAGATGAGGAGCCGACAGTGTAATCAATTCCACTAAGGATTTTTTTTTCCATTTTGAAGTGATACAATTCAGTATACAAAAGTCAGATAGCCTGGAAAAAGATATTAAACTTACTGGCCATCTCTGAGGCCACCCACCCCCACTGAGATTTATTGCAGTGCTGGGTTTGTAGTGTCTGTAGAAGCAGAGACAGAAGAAAAGTAGGCATTAAGATTTTATACTGAGGGCCATAAAGGAAGCTGAGTTTCCATATATTTGAACTTATACCTAATTTAGCTGTTACTTCCTTTTCAGACATGATTTCCTGCACAAAAAGTAGTCTCAGCACCCCTTTTTCCCCCTTCAAAAGAAGCTACCTACCATCCAGGTAGGAAGCAGAAGAAGGCTTTTTGTATTTCATTGAATCTAGAGCAGCTGAGTGGAAAAAAAGTAGACCTGGTTAATGGAAAAAATATACATCTCAGAAAAAATCTTGTGTATTCTTCCAGATGCAGTGACACTGCATTACTAATTGTTAACCATCATACCCAAGCTATAAGAAATGCTCTGTGTCCTTGCCACTGTGTGTTCCAATGATAAACCATCACAGAGGTCAGCAGTAAGCTGGCACAGGGAGAAAGATCACTCTGTGTGCTTATATACAGCGTTCCAATCTCTTGTTAACTCAGTTCAAGGGCATGGTTCCATTCATGGTCAAATTCGAATTTTTAATAGCTCTTACTTTCAATAGGGACCAACTTTTTATTGAAAATGGTGGGTTTTGAAGATCTGTGTCCGTAGGAGAATGCAGTCTCTCACTGCTGTCTGCAGTGCTATGAGCCACATAGAGTTTTGATGTCTTTACCAGGGTTTCTTATGTTTACAAAAGAGTCTCATCTGGGAACACGATAGTTTTATTGCAGTGCACTGATAAGGTTGTATCAACCTCATGTTTGCTAGAAAAATAGTGTCTTCTCCTGAAATCTGTTTTAATAACCCTTTTACATTAGATGTTTCAATTCTTGCTTTGTAGAAAACTAAAAACTGTGTTATAACTGCCTGCTTGGAGCTCGTCTTTCTGCCTAGTGAACAAGTTTCTCCTGCCATAGCAGCTTGGAGGCCTTTGTAAGGCCCCAGGTGAGCTGGGTTTGCTGGTGATCCATCTGATGGGCACACTGAAACCCTCAGCTCCATCCTCTGTGTGCCCTCCTGAAATGCAATCTGCTTATCACTCTTAGACCGCATTGCTCGCTATTATTTATCGTGTTTTAATTGCATCTTTCTAACAGTTTATACAGCCATTCCCATTAAGGATATGATTTGCATTTTGAGAGTTGGTTAGATGAAGTCCATGTAATAAATGGTAAATCCATGCTGTGATCTTTTGGAAAGCGTTCAGTGTCTTTTCTCCCTGTAAAGTGCTCTCTGGCGCTGGAATATCAGCCCAAACTTCCTCGCATCCATTCAGCATCACTCTTGAGGGATTTGTGGTTCAAGATCTGAAACTTCACCGCACTTTACAGCAACACATCTGCAAACCATGAGACCTGGCATTTGTCCAGCACAAGCTCTTTTCCTGATGCCTATCAGTATTTTGTAATTTTTTACACAAGCTGTTTGTAATTGTTTGTAAAAGATAAAACCCTAAAGTAGGGATTTAAAATAATTACATTTATTTTTTTGTCTCACATAATAGAAATAACCTGGAGAAAATACTTCCTTCTCCCATTTTCATTAGTATCCTGACCGAATTCAGAATTCTTATTTAAGATTGTTTTCCTTGCAGTTGCAAGGCATATAGCCCAGCCTATGAGATGTTGGAATGCCCTTTAAAAGGGCAATTATCATGGAGATAGGAATTTCAGTAGCAAAACGGAATTGTCTGACACGTGGGTGTGTTCTGAGATGATACTGCATCATCATGAACCTCCACATGAACTATGCTGGCGTTAGTCTTACCAATGAAAAGCAAGCCGCTTCTGTTATGGACTTGTTCTGGACTATCTGTTTGATGGGTTGGTGAGATGAGTGGCCATCTTGGTTTTGATGGCACCACGTGGAGCCCTCAAACTGATGAGAACATTCCTGAAGTCAGAGCATCCATCCAGTGCTTGCAGCCATCATGCTGTTGAGGAAGGAGGCTGAGTTGGGTTGGAGAGCCACATGCATGGTTTCCTTGCAGCCATCACATCAGGGGCACGGGGCAGTTCTGGGCTGTCTGCAGGACCCCACGGAACTGCTGAGGTCCATGGCTGTGCATTTTGGAAAGGTTTTTAAAACACCCCTTAACACTTGGATGGGTGCAGCTGTCATCTAATTTCTTCTGGATTAAGTTCGGTCAAGAAAGAAGCTGCCTCATTTTCTGGTTGTCATTTGCCCAGGAAGTAAAAGCAAATTGTAATGAGGGAATCACAGCAGGAGAACCTCCTAACAAATGAGAGCACATATTGACTGAAAGCCAGCATGCCATTCCAGTGATAAATGTATTTTTATACACTGCTGCTCAAGGTCACTTTCTGCTCTCATTGTGCACTGCCTGTCACATCATGCAAGTCACATTTTAATACAGAGTAATAGTAATGGTTGATGCAAAATTATATTACTGTGAGATTAAAAATTAAGTTATATATTTTATTAAGTTAAAAATTTTAATATATGTGCTTTGACTTTATCTTGATATTATTGAGAATCCATTTGAAGGACAGAAAGAAAATTAATTTAAAGATGTAAATATACTTTTTCTTGGTGTAGTCCTGAAAGTTTTACTGCAATTGTTAGTACTTCTTGAAGGAGCACTGAAATGTAATTATTGAAAGTACTGAAGCTATTTTAAGAAAATGCTGTAACATCTTACTGGGTGAAGCTGTGTAGTTTTGGAAACTGAGGTTTTATAAAATGTTCTGAGTGTGCTCATGCAACCCGTAGTCCTGGGAGGTCTCACGTGGCTGGCCTTCAAAGGACAGTGCAACAAATGGATAGAAAGGTTTTATCAGACATGTTGCTCATACTGAGATTAGACCAAAGCTGAGTGTTCAGGAAATCATGCGTTTAGTGTGGACTGCATGCAGCATGTCCCTTCTGTATCTGTATTGTGATTACATGTTGTAAAATAAAGAAGAAAGAGGGGGGATCACTGTAAGGTGGCAAAGAAAGGTCAGTAAGTGGGGCAAGGCAGACCGTGGCTGTGATGGGGAAAGGCTGTGGGCTGGTGTGGGCATGGGATGAGTGGCTGGGAACAGGAGATTCCCTTCTTCAAATGCAGAGGCTAATTGAGTTCTGAGACACTGTTCAAGGTTAATGTGGAACTTAGAGGTTCTGTAGATATTCAGAGCGCATCACAGAACTGTGCAATAGTTAAGGAGAAGAATTCTAGGATCCCTAAGACCAGCCCCAACCCATCCCCGCCATGCTCACTAACCACTTGTGTCCCAAAATGCCAGATCTGCACAGTTCTGGAACACCTCCGGGGGCAAGTAAGGGTGGCAAGGAAGTAGAGGGAGAGTTAAACCTCATCATTTGTTTTGTTTTTTAATAGCACCTTCAACACCTTGCTTTTTCCACCTTCTTTCAGTTGTTGGCTGTCTTCCCTCAGTCTTTGCCTTTAGCACAGTGATCTTTGCAGTTGCAATTTATCTGTGCTCTGTGTTGTATTTAGGCCAGCTTTCTGGAGCACCTTTAGGAGCTGACTGTGGCAGAGCACCTTAATTTCCAAATAACCAATTCCTTGTGCAGGGACTGTATCCTGTGCAAAAATTGGAGCTGATACTTTCATCTGTTCCAAGTGAAAGCAGTCAGAGCTTTTAATGGCAGTGCTAAGCTGGGACAAACCCAATGCTTTCTGCTTTTCACATGGTACCTGCTAGAAGTGTGGTACTTCTGCGGGTGCATCAGGCATGCTGCATCCTCAGTGAGTGATTGTTTTTGTTTCATTTTAGTTAAGGTACCCTTTGGGACGGGGGAGATAAATATCTAATAATAAATGTGGTAAAATATTGCTATGTCTCTATAGCAGTATATATGTTACTTTATCAATTTAAAGTATGCATTCCAGTATTTATTAAAATAAAATTGCCGCAGTGATACAGTGCTTATTTTTTATGTCACCTCTAACAGAATAATGCAGTTCAGTGTAGGGTTTGCCAAATATTGGACTCAGAATTAGGTTGTCATAGCCTCAGTATATCATGTGTACAGGACAGCGGCGGTGACAGGTGCAGAAGTCAAATAGTCTCCCAGGAGCGTGCTCCCATTAAAAAACAATTGCTTGGGCAGAGGGAAGCTCCAAGCAGCTGCACTTTGTCCCACCCTGTCTGCCGTGCAAGATTCAGACGATTGCCAAACCAATGCTGCACAGATTTTATTTTAAATAGAAAATAATTTTTATTATGCACTATTACACTTCAGAGCGTAACAAAAAATAATGCAGAGAGGCAGCGTGTTGCCGTGTGTTCCTGCTGAAGCACAGCCATCACAGCCATTAATGCAGCATTCAGCACAGTGCCAGCCAGGGCAGTCTGAGCTCCAAATGCATGGGTGCAAGCAAAATATTTTGAATGAGTAGCAATAATTTCGTTTTGTTCTGCTTATTCACTTTGCCTAGGAAGCACAAGATGTGCATTGCAAAGTACACATTTAGGTAGTGCACTAAAAAATAAATCTTGGCTTGAAAGGATTAGCATCAATTAGAGGAGCACTTGCTTTAAATAACAAAGCACATTAATTCCCTTAAGGATTGTACTTATTGGAACACATTTTCAGTAGTTAAGAAGAGCAACAAGTGTGCGAGTACTATTGATTTTCCACCTTTGTATTACCAAAACATTTTTTATTGACAAGTATTACTTGCTTGTTAAGTGCTGCAGTTTGATGGGTCTAAACATTGGATCATCTAATTAATTCCCCTTTCAAATCTTCATCCTAAGCTGTAGTGATTACCTTGAAGACGTAGGTTTGGGGTTCTGTTAGACTTTGCTCAACTTACATGATGCACAGTAAATATATTGATGGATTGTTAATGTAAGCCTTACTTCGGGTGCACTGTGCCATCTCAGTGGCTTTGCATCTTTTAGTGTCCTGGAGCTGACTGTAGGAGCACTTTTGTTTTCATGTGCTTTTATTTTCACAGCCTACTTTTGGTCGATGAATGTTTCAAAGTCTTTTTTCACACGCTGCAAGTCCCGCCAATTTAAAATTGGCACAGAGCCTCTTAATGCAGAGAGAGCAGCTACTGTGTATTCTGCAAAGAAATACTTTCTGAGCTTGTTACTAATGTCTTCGTTATGGTAATCCAATAAAAGATGGTATTTTAAGGAAATTGCCCTCCTATCTCCTGCAGCAACCAAACTCTGAAGTTCCTCTAGCTCTGCAGACGTGTTTGCCTATAAACCTTGGATAGATTTTGTGTGCTTTCCCAATTTGTGTCATGCTTTTGATTCGAGACCTAAGATACAGTGCTGAAATAGGAGGAAGAGGCTTCTGCTCGTAGTACTTGCTGTTTTCTGACTGTAGGAGTTTGATGAACTGTTCCAGAAACTTCTTCCAGAAGTCCAGATGCTGTCGCATTTGTGTTTGCTTACGAATCTGTTCAGCACTGCTGTGGTGCCAAGTAAGGAATGCTCTGTTACTGCTCTTAGAACCACGGAATCATTAAGGTTGGAAAAGGCCGTTAAGAAGTCACCCTTAAATGCCATCTGGTTCAACTCCCCTGCAGTGAATGGGGGCATCCATGGCTAGATCAGGTTGCTCAGAGCCTCGTCCAGCCTAGTTCATCAAGTCCAGCTGCCAACCCATCACCACCATGCCCCCTAAACTGTGTCCCTAAATGTTCTCTCTTGGCAGACAATCCACGGGCACAAGGGGCCGATCACAGCAGTGGCCTTTGCTCCTGACGGCCGGTACCTTGCCACCTACTCCAACTCAGACAGCCACCTCTCCTTCTGGCAGGTAAGTGCCTTGCTGCAAGCCTGTGTCCCCCGGAGGATCAATGCAATCTGCCCACCTTTGGTTTTGTTGCGCATCATGTTTTTTCTGTTTTTATAAAGTACAGATCTTTTACTGTTTATACTATATACTGTTTATACTTTATACACCTAAAGCACCCACTTGGTTTAGGTTTAAGGCCTTGCAGGGGACCTCCAGCCAGTTCTGCCAGAACTGCTGCTCCTGCTCTCACACTGTCCCATCCCCTAGTAGGAATTTCTCTTCTCTGACTTCTGGAACCCAGTGAGTTCTCATAAATGAAGATCTCAGTGATATTTCTCCATTTCTTGGACTCAACATGATGCAAAACTATTCAAGATGAACACTGGTCCTGTTACTGCTGCGCCAAGTCCTCCTCAGCAGACACAGCTGCTCTACTTTGAGCACAGATCCCTGGTCTGCCCCTTATACTGTCGAGCTGCCTGGAATTTCCATAACGATGCAGGGAACAGAAAGGCTGAAAGAAAAACAATACGAAGAGGGTCTGAAATGGGAGAAACTGAGGTTCAGGTCAACCTTTTATGAAGTACCTGGGGGTTTATTTTTTTAGCATAGGAGCAAACTTTGTGATCGTATCTGTAGAAATACTGTGCTGTCAGCAGTGGATAGGTGTAGCGTGGTGGGACAGGTGAGCACACAAGAAGCTTCATTGGTGCTTACATTTCCTCACCGGGAATTTTTTCTTCCTTTAAATGACTATAAACTTAAAAACTGACTCGATCAAGCAATTTGTGTAGATTATTAATTTAGTTTTGCAGTAGTCAGACTATATAATAGAACCCCGTATACCACTAATTATTAGTTAGCTTTTAATATATTCCCCTGGTCGTCTGATGCCTTTCATTATTTTTACAGGTGCCATAATAATTATTAAATTATTATCCATCACTGTTTTGTGTATTTTCTGTAACAGTAAATGGGAACAGCAAGAATCTTCATCCATCAGTTATACTTACTCAATTTAAGTACTCAGGGAAAGTCTAGAAAGCAATCAGAGCAGGTCATGTAAAACTGGCAGGAAAAAAAAGTCAGGCACGTGGTTTAAATTGTGAGCTGCCACATTCTTCCAGGTGTATAAATGTTCACGTTGAAGTGGCTTTCACATAAAGAGTTAAATATACCTACACATTTAGTTCTAAAATGTGACCTCGTGCACTAGTGATTTTTTTTCCCTTCTGTATTCCATTTGGCACTATTATTAATGCAGGAAAATCAGTAACATTAGTCATCTTAAAAGGGTTATTACTCAAGATGATTTAAATTGTGAAAATGTCAGTGGTGCGTGCATGCTCCCTGCTAGAGATGCCATGATTTACACTCTCTGACACCATTCTGCTGCTGAGAAGAGCCAGGAAAAAGTAATGGCTTGTACTTTGTCCTGATCAGAATTCAGAGCGTGGGATCAGCAGCAGCACGACTGCCATGTCCCAGGATTTGCCAGGGCTCCACATGGCACACTCAGGGATACGGCACAGCAGCCGTCTGCCTGCTCTTGGACTGCTAAGGAGGGTTTTCCAAGTAAAGGAGAGCTCGTAAGGCAGGGTTAGGCAGCTTGTTTTTAAACCACGGAGCTAGGCAGCGTGCATCTGCAGTAACTGGCCTGCTTTATGGAGAGTGGAACCCATCAGATTTCTCCTGAGTGCTTTATTTATCTAGGAGAAAATAATAAAAATTTGCTTTTTTTCTGCAACTGTTGCAGAACTATTGCAACTGTTATGATGATTCTTCTTAATTTTGCACGATTTCACATTTGGTGTTTTAATTATTTTGACAAAAATATTCTAGCATAGATACAATCTTGAAAACTTTTCATGTTTCTCTTTAAAATTTGAATAGAAGCCTTTAACTATAAAGACCTACAAGTGAAGTGTGAGATCTTTCGAAGTAGTAAATAAACTGTTTTCTAGCTAATTTATTAATTTAAATCTTACAATTCAACTTGAGAAAGGCACAGGCAAAGAGAACAATAATTTAAAAGAAGATACAGGGCAAGCAGTGAGCTCTGAGCAGCCTGGTGTGCTGTTTGGCAATCCTGCACATAGCAGGGGGTTGAAACCAGGTGATCATTGTGGTCCTTTTCAACCCAGGCCATTCTATGATTCTGTGAAGTGATTCTTGATTGCTGAATGTAACTGAGTTCTGTGCGTAGGAGGGAAACTTCAAGTTTTTGACTGTAATTTACGTTGCATTTAGTCATGCACCAGTTTCCTTTCTCTTCTGTTGGAAGGATAAGCAGATGCACAGCTTTGGAAATGTTGCTCACAGTGCCTGCTGGTAGCACCGTGAGCTCCCCACAAAGAGTAGTGCCATGCACCTGCTGGCTTTATTCAGCCATTCCTTTTGCAAAGCTGTGTGCTGTGGGACACAGCACGATGCTCAGAACCTGGGCACTGACAGCACTGCCTCACCCAGGCTGGGTGGGTCGGGAGAAATGTCACTTGGGCCTGATCTGGGTGGGCTGGGAGGCCTCTCACCAACAGCTGTCTCTGCAGATGAACACGTCACTGCTGGGCAGCATTGGCATGCTCAACTCAGCGCCCCAGCTGCGCTGCATCAAGACCTACCAGGTGCCACCCGTCCAGCCCGCGTCCCCTGGCTCGCACAACGCCCTGCGCCTGGCCCGCCTCATCTGGACCTCCAACCGCAACGTCATCCTCATGGCCCACGATGGCAAGGAGCACCGCTTCGTGGTCTAGGGGAAGCTGCCTGAGCTGAAATGCGTTTCTGTCACAACTCCACGTAACTTTCCCTTCTTTGTTGCTGTCCTCTAGTCACGGGGCAGGACCGGCCAGGTCATGGCTCTGCTTGCTTTACCAGGTTACAGCTCTGCCCGGTTTTCCAGGCCGTAGTTCTGCCTGGTTTGCCAGGTCATGGTTGTGCCCGGTTTGCCAGACCATGGCTCTGTCTGGCGTGCCAGGTCACAGCTTTGCCCGCTTTGCCAGGCAGCAGCTCTGCCCTTTTTGCCAGGCCATGGCACCAGGCGTGTTCTCTTTGCAGCAGGGTGGGGGAAGCTGTGGTTTTGGGAGGCCCAGTCCCACCCTGACTGTGCCGTGGCCTGGCCGGTGGCTGCTGGCCTCGTGCTGGTGGCCTGGTTCCACGTGCTCACAGAGCCTCTGTGGTTTACCAAAGGCCCCGTTTACATGTATTCCTTCTAGTGACCACTGAATGATCAGTAGGTGGTGTGTCTTAGAGGGTTCTTAATAAGGGCCTAATTAATTGGGGATAATTAGTAGCTGAGTGTGCAGGAGTTGAATGGCCTCTGTTCTGAATGGAAGGGGCGCGTTTCCTCAGAAAAAGACAGTTTTTGAGGAATTGAAGTGCTGCTGTGCTCAGCCATTGCTTGCTGTCTTCTGGAATAAAGGATAACAATTCACATGTAAATAAAGAAAATATCTCTAAGATTGACTAGCAAACTTGAACAGAGGAGTATTTATATATAAAGGTGTTTTTTTGCTACCAATGAAGGTATTTATTTTGAAGAAAATGAAAAGCTTTTTCTTCCCAAAGCTGCTCCCATTTGTGCTGGATCCCATGTGGAAGCAGGGTTGTGGTCTGGCATCTGCAGGGCCACTCTCCTTCACTGCAGGAGCGTGGGGTCACAGCAAGCCCTGGGAGGCAGCACAAATGGTGTCAGTGATTAACAATTCTTGCAAGAAAAACTATGAAAAATAATAAGTTATTTGAGCAGATATACTGAAACCATTTCTTCGGTAGGAGTATTCATGTGTAATGTTAGATGTGACTGTGCTTCCTTCTTACATATCTAATTCTGTGAAATATTTAACCATGTGAAAGTATGCTGGTTTATGCTCACAATAAAGCAAAAACAAATCTATGAAATACTATTTTATTTAAAAATATTGATGTATATGTTTGTATAGCTTTCTCTTTGCCATTTTTGTCCGAAAAGCTCGCAGAAATAAGGGGGCTGTCTTTACATGATAAAGTAAAAATGGTACTTATAAAATCCTCCCTTCCCCAAAAAGGAATAAATTAATTTATAAAACGGCTTCTAAATTTAAAAAGCATTGATTTCTTTTTAATTTTTCTTTTTTAAAGTTGGTCTGTGTAGTACATTGTAGGTGAAGGTGAGATTTACAGCCCAGGAAGATACATATCTCTTTGCTGTTTGAAAATTAAGAAAAGAGCAAGAAATTAAGACCGTTAGGAATGTTTAACACAAACTGCCATAAAATTTAATCCTTTTATCTGGCAGGAATGTAGTGTATAGTAGAGAACACTGTTATAGAATATCAGGGTCTTCTTTCTAAGTGAACTAACACAACATGCATGTACATTGTGTTCGTAAAGAAGCGTGTGTAACTCTGAAGGTTAAAGATAGGAAGAAGAGCTAACAGAGACCTTCCATCTGTAATCTGAAACACTGCAGCATTCGGTTTGGATGCACGAGGAGAGTCAGGGTGCACTGTAAGCATTGTCCCATAGGCGTCCTGGGATCCCGTCAGTTACATTAGGGTAGGTTCCAAGATGTGTATGTGTTTACTTTCAGAAACGAAACACAACCCCCATGGGAACGGTGGACCATAGCCCTCCAATGATTTCCTTTTGTGGTATAGTGAGCAAACATCTTGAATTATATATGCGTTAAAATGTTTGATTTAAGCTAGAAGTGTAATGGATTTTCTTAAATGCAGAAGAGAGGTCGTTCCTTTCCTCCCAGTGCTGCGGGTCAGCTCCAGCTCCACTGGGGTCCAGGATCCATCAGTGGGGCTGGACACAGCCCCCGCTGTGGTGACTTTGTTTGCCCCAATCCTCAACTTCACAGCCTCGGTCTCTCAGCACTGCAGTAAAATTTGTATTGTCATTCCAGTGTAAGCTTTTAGTGCTTTATTGATTTGTTAGTACTGTATTTGGACTTGTCCTTGTAAACGTGGAGACGTATGTGGCTTCATTGGCAGTTTACAAGCAAAAGATGACATGATGAGACACCTGTATGAAAGTGTTGTAATGATGGAAGTCACCATGTATGGTAAATGATTGAAGTGTCTGCCTCTCAAGCAACTTCTGGAGTCCACTCCTAGTCTGCTGTATGTATACTGCATACCCTGGTGTAAATATGCTTGTGAAATAAATCTGAACTGTATCGAAGAGCATTGCTGTTATGGCATCAGCCAGGTGGCATGCAAATAATTCCCTGCCTCTCATTCATGAATCATAAGTTTTTTCACCAACTTTTTTCGTTTGAAAGTCAGCTTAAGTGGTGTCCTGTCTGTTGTGCTGGGAGGACCCGCAGCCTCAGTACAGAGGGAGGAAGGTGTTGGAATGAAGTTCTCATAACTCCCCAGCAGTGTGGCTAAAGCACACAAAAGAATTGCAGTCTTCCAGAAATTCACCAGTGCCAGTGTTTGCAAGATGGTGCTTTCCTTGTCACCTGGTAACTGATGCAAATAGCAACATTTCCTAGCGTGGAATGCAGGGTCCTAAGAATATTTGAGGTGCACTTGCAATGCAGATTATTTTTTCAATCGCAATTGCTTTCTGGTTGCTGAAGAATCCTAAGCACCTTGGGGCTGGTGGAGATGTGCCACAGTGTGCTAGGGCACCAGGGACGGTCTGCCCGCGGTCAGACGTTACCAAAGAACCCTTCTAAACAAAGCAAACAGCAAGGAGGAGAAAAAAAAAGCAGCAACACAAAGGAATTGGGTGAATCCTCAGTTTTCACAGTGCACGAACATGTTAAAGTATTGGTGGCCCCAGGGTTTCCTCTTAGGTGAATGGCACCCGGCATGGGGGGCACGGTGCTGGCGGGGGGCAGAACTGGGCAGAGCTGGGTGAACTTTCACCTTTCCCCTCGCCGCTGACAGCGGAGCTGAGTGGTGAAAAATCAATACCTGGGAGCCAGGAGGGAAATATTTCCAACCTCTAACTAGAGAATGTATTTTGACAAGGCCAAGATAATCCTGGCTACACAGGAGAAAGAGAAAAGAAGACTCATTTTTAAAGCTTGACACTTCAAGGTGTTTTTGTGCAATGCTTTAGAGAGCATCGATACGTACAAATACCAAAGGTCAAAAAGAAAAGCCAGAAGAATTTCAAAAATTAGATGTGCTGGGTTTTGCTCTTTACTTTGCAAAACATAAACTGTGATTTGTGCATAGGAATGCTCAAATGTAGGCAACTCAGTGAGCTTGGACCCACAGTCTCCTCATTTAATAGAAATGAAAATATGCCAGAGCCTATATTGTACCTTAAGCAATTTGCCTATAAAAAGTACATGCCTATTTCCTGCTATATATCTGCATTCAGGGACATTAATTGTTTTTGATTCGGCATGATTGCATTTTGATGCCAAAAGATCAATATTTTTTTCATTTATGCAGCATCATTTTTTTGATAATTTAATATCTAGCTGTGCGCTCGAGTTCTGCAATGAAATGACCAAAAGCTGCTGCCGGGTTCAGCTGAGAGCCAGGGTCGGAGCAGCACGTCCATGGTGTGACTGCTGCGCAGTGCCCTGCTCCCTGTTCTGCTGCTGGATGTCACAGCTGTGACTTAGGGGGGCAAAATCCCATCACGGGCAGCGTCGCCTGATGAATGTAATCCAGAGCACGGAGGCAGAGGAAGAGCCAGATGAGATCAATTGCGAAGGTGCTCTCTTTTCCAGCTTAAAAGAGCATGCATTAAGGCTGGGGGAGACGAGCCGGTCTGAGAGGTGGTGGAGATAAGGAGCAATGTACTTCTACATTATTAATTGCGTATGCGTGATCACCTCCGAACTGTCACAATATTCTGCTTGAACTGGTGCAGTCGCATTTGTCCGCTAATTAGCGGTGTTTGGAACAAGATACTGGAAATGAGAAATCACCTGAGATTTGTAGGGGGAAAGACAAAACGAAGAAAAGCTCTGCCAGATACATCCAGTTTGCTGCCTTTGGCGGTGAGGGGTACGAGGCCATCGCAGGTGTGACAAAGCTTCCTTCCCAGAGCCTGTTTGGTTTATGTCCTCTTTAAAGTGTGTCAGACCTGCGTGAAAACAAAGCTATCTGAAGATGCAGACCACCGAGGTCAGTGAAAACTACATCAAATGTATTGATCAAAGAGTTTTTCCAGAGAGCGTAATGTTCCTGTTTTACATTGCGTGTGCGTCTTGTGGCCCATCAGCATTCCTTGCAGCTGACTCAGAAATCCATCCACATGCGTTTGGCCTCCCCAGGCAGTGCAGGGGGACGTGCAGTCCCTTCTGCAGCCTCCTGAGTGTGAGGACAGCACAGGCAAGTGCAGAGTCAGGGCAGAGAGAGCCTTGTTTCAACCCCACGTGAAATGGATGAAAAGGACACGATTCCTTTAACGAAGCAGATTAACTATGGGGAAGAAAAAGCAGAAGTATGGCGCATAGAAACGTGGTCAGTGGGGATGAGTAGGGTTTGGGCTTGGTGACCTTTGAGGTCTGTTCCAACCTTAGTGATTCTGTGAAGAGTAGAGGCTATCTCCAGGCTTGCCTTTTCATGCACATTTCATGCCAGGATCCTGGGTGTCCACTGAAACCCCTGTGCGGAGAGCACGGCTTTCCTCTGTGTGGAGATGGATGCAACCATGTCTACCAATGACCTCACCAGTGTTTGGAAGTGGACTGAATTTGGTCTCAAAAATGATTCTTGTAGCAAATTTTTGTAGCCATAACATTTTTTCAAGTTAACGAGTCATTCTCAAACAAAGCAGTGTGAATGGAAAACCTTTAATATTTTTTTTGCCTGTAGCTTATATATTTAAAAGCCAACGTATTGGTAGCAGAAACTGGATGAGACACAGAGATGGACCAAGTCCACCGGGTGCCGCAGGAACTTTCCTTAGAAAACACTTAGAAAGCCCTTGCCTTAGGACTTTCGGTTCTGGTGGCAGAATCCAAAACCTGGAGTGTTCTCTGGCCATTGCCTCTGCCTGTGCCACCTTCAACAGCTGCAGTACATAGGTCAGACCTGAGCCTCCTGTCCAGAATGAGAGATGGAGGGGCTGCTGATGGCCAGGAGCTCTGTTTTCTGATGGGAGAGGTACCACGTTCAGCTTCCAGAGCTTGCAAGAGACCCATTTTCCAGCAAGCATTCCTGAAAATGTGTGAATTGAGTCATGCCACACTTGGTGGAGTATTAAGCAGTGATCAACACCTAGAATCCCACTTGCCCCCATGAATGCAGTTCAGACATTCGGGCTGTAAAAGGCAACGTCTGTATGCCAGAATTGCAACACGTACAGCCGAGAAAATTGAGCACAACAGGAATAAGGCAAATGGCTTGAATAGGGTTATGGGGGCAATGCTGTGGAGTTGGTGGCTGCACCTGGACAGAAGATAGAGGTCTGACACAAGTGGGGAAAGTCGGGTTTCTCTTGTTTTCCAAAAAAAAGATGTCCCATCTGAGCCTGGCCTTAAGCAAACACCACAACTCTAATAGCAGTCATAGTTGGGTCTTAACAAAAATATCAGTAAAAATATGCATTGGGCAGTCCAAGCCTTCGCTGTGATAAATTGACACTTGATGGCAATAGTTGCCTGGAGTGCTCTTTGAACAGGAGGGCTCCTGGGGAACTTCTATCTCTGATGTCTGAAAATTAAAAATTAATCTTGTATGAAAAATTAAAAGGTGAAACTTTCTGCTGCAGCAGCGCAGCTTTTTGAATGTTGATTTTGTTTTTAAAATGAAGTCAGAGTGACATCTACGGGAAGATCCTTGTTGATTGTTACAATTAGAATATACGGTGTAATTGATTTCTGTAAATTAGAAACCAATTTACCAAGAACTGGTGTGGCCTAAAATGTGGAATTGGGGAGGGCAGGTATTTATTTACTGCAGTGACCGATTTTAAACAGCATGTCCCAGCACTGGGGCAGGGCTGGACACCAGTGAGCTGCAGCCGTTGATGTACTTTGAGGTCAGTCTGCATCTGCGATTCTGGAGCAAATATTTCAAGACAGATTTGATGGTAGGTAATGAACTGCAATGAAATGCACGAAAGTGTGGAGTTGCGCAGGCACCTGTTCAACAGTACACAGCACCACTACGAAATCACAACAAAATTCTGCTTGACAGAGAAGTGGTTAAGATGTTAGATTGTGTATGATTACTTCATTTGCAGTTTAGCCAGAAATTGGATTAAAATTCATTTAAAAGCAATTACAGGTTTATTGCAGCAGTAAGCGCAGCTATTGTTCCACCAGATGAAGCAGGTTTTTAAACCTAGATCATGTTTTCTTTATGAGAGCAATCCGCTCGGCCTCCTGCCAGCTCTGCCAAAAAAAATCAGGCCAGGCAAAATCGTTTTAGCAAATCATTCTTTGTCTGGAAAATGCTCTTCTCTGTATCTCTCAGTACTGACACCAGCAGCAGAAACAAAAACAAATATTGGGGTGAAAGGTCTGCATTGGATCTGCATCAGAGAGGAGCATCCCGTGCGGTAGGGTGGGAACTGAAACATCAAGTATGTCTGCAAGGATTATGTCACCTGTGGTATTAGTTGCTGCAATGTGGAAGATGTTTGTGAGGTCTGCACACAATTGAAGGACTGCCCTTGCCCTTGTCACTGGGCAGATGGTGGGAAACAACGACACAGAGGGGGTTGCCCCAGTATTGTCTCGTGGCTGGGTGCAGCAGTTTTGCAGTGGCTGCTGAACTCAGCATGGGAACAGGAGCTGCTTTCCAGATCAGCAGTGACTTCTTGGGGCTGTGCAGGAGGGACAGCATCACCCCAACCTGCAGCGTGCCCAGGTGTGTGTGCCAGCACTGTTTCAGCTGCTGGGGACAGCCACAGGCACAGCACAACACTGTCCTTGTTCAATGCTGTGGACACTGTTGCACTGTTTGCAGATTTTCAGAGGATCTAAACTTAAAAAAATGAGCTTCTCAAGAGGCTGGATTCTCAGCAAAAGGAGATCTTAGTTACCAAGTGACCCTTTATTGACGAGTCCCTCTCTGTTGGCAAATGCCCCCAGTAGTCTTGCTGCTGTGATGACACGGGGCAGGTTATGCTCCAGTTCCAGGTGAGCCTCTATTCAGCATGCCCAAGTAAACCGTCTGCTTTGTATCTCCTGAGCAGAGAGATGAGATGTGATGGCTGTTTCCTGTGGCTCTTCCAGTTTGGTTTAATGAAGTATGTGATCTTCATTTTTCTGCTCATGTAGGATCCTATTAAAAATATATATTATATCAAACATCACGTGAGAGCTGGAGAAATCCAGTGTAAATGCCGTGCCCTCCGTGTGCAGAGACAGACGCTCAGCTGCATTTGCTGCTGGCGGAAGCACACGTTCATCACTGAGGTGCTGCAAGCTCTGCTGTTTGTGCCACGGCAGGAGCAGAGGGCACGGAGCTGCTGCCAGCAGCCAGAGACCAGCGTGCTCATGGAACCCAGCACGTGGTGAGAGGACTCTGAGCAGAGGCACGGCCGTCAGCATGCATGCAGTGCTGCTCCGGTGTGGTTTAATCACACAGAGCTATTTTAGAGAAGGAGGTGAAGCGGAACCCAGATTAGAAGCTAACCTGTCATGAAAGCAATCAAAGTTATCAGCAAACCATTAAATTGCTTCCCGAAATCACGCCGCACTGCTCTCGGCGGGCAGCGCACAGCAGCAGTGCTGCTTCACCCACCTCAGGCCAGCCCTCATCACCTCCAGCCTTGCCGGCTGCCCCGCTCCTCTGGCCAGGCCTCATGGCAGCAGCCCTGTGCACAGTGTGTGCACCTCAATGCGCCACGCGTGGCTGCCCTGCTCAGCTCTCAGCACTGTGTGGGGATGCAAGCCAGGCCTGGCTGTGCTCGCTGCCAAGGCTTAGCTGCATTGCTGAGCAGTGGCAGCGTGGGAACGGTGCTCTTCCTGCCATTCCCCAGTGCTGTTGCCACCCATGTCTACATACATGCCTTTCTGCTTGGGTCACGAGCCCATTCCTGCCCCTGCTGCAGCTCTGTCCCGCAGGCTGTGAGGCTGGCACAGCGCAGCCATGGCTGAGTCCTCCTGCCCAGGCCCCGCACACCAAGCTGGCCTCTGTGCAGCCACTGAGCTGCCCTTTGCTCCCCTGAGCCCCGGGAGAAACGCTGCCCTGCACTGAGCACCGGGAGCAGGGTCAGGTGTGACAGCAGCCTGCAGGCCTGCTTTGGTCTGGCTGTGCTCAGCGAGCGGCTGAGCTGGTGGATGTTTGCTTTGCCAAAGCTCTGTTGGCTCTCCCGGCAGCAGCACAACGGCCTGGAGGGAGCAGCAGCTGAAGCCAGGGGATGGGGAGGCCGAGGGCAGTGGTTGCAGCCCGTCCTGCCAGACTGGAGCCCCGCGAGCTCACGGATCGGCACAGGACGTCAGGTGGCTCACAGATGGGAGCATAAGCCTATTGATTTTTACTAGCTGGATAAAAATAGCAAAGGCGAGAGCTAAAACCTTCACAAAACTGATGTTAAGCACTGTGTCCTACACGGTGGACAGCGGTTTGTTTTAAAGAAAATACAATATGTACGCATCTGTGTCTTGTGAGGCAGAGGAGCAGCAACGGATAGCATTTAGTTTGCAGGCCAGGGCCTCTGTGAGAGGTGAAAACAAACGAATAAAACCAGGAGCCCAAAACCAAGCCGCATCCTTTAGGAGCTCTGTAAGTGAAATGAATTCAACCAACTCGAAATTGGCAACAGTTCCACTGTGGAAGATCTACAGGGTTCGTAATCAAAGAGAGAGTGGCACGATGAGTTCCCATCAAGTGCATTGACTTGGAAAATGGGGAAAGTTTAGGGTCAGGCTTAGATGTTCTCGGGGGAATGCTTACCATGGAAAATTGAAAGCAGAGGAGTCTTCAGACAACGCCACCGTGATTACTTGTTTCAGTGTCAATTTTCCATACTTTTCAGGTTACTGGGGACGTTCACCTGCTCAGAACATATGACAGAGCTCTGACTATGATATTAATTGTAATATTAATTACCAAACCCCCATGATCCTTGCCATGGTTCCCATGACATTCTTCCCCATGGTTAGTGCCAGCGCGTCTCACCATCCATGGAGAAATTAAATGAAGCCACTGCTCAGTGCTCTCATTTTCCTCACGTGTATCTCAGTACTGTTTTTCTGCAGAAGAGATACTTTGACTATGTTCAGTAATTCATCTTCACGTATAAGCCTGCAGGTGAGGCTAATATCAACTTCCTAATGGTCTGCTGTCTCACAAATGATATAAGATATTTGGAAGGAGCATAAATGGGACGTGTGAACTTGGAACCACAAACCACCTATCAGGGACATCTTATTTATTCGATCTGCAATGACTAGTAATTATTCTGTTTGAGAGGAAATAATCCTTCAGGTTTTGTCACCTGCCTTTCATGGCTCCTGCAGACATTCAATACCACAATCCCTCATGAACCTGCATGCGTGGCTCACAGGCGAGATTCCCTTGGCAATTCTGGAAGAAATCACCTTTCCTGTGACTTCAGATAGATGCTCTGGTAGAAAAAGGATGCAGGAAAAACTATATGCAAGAAATCAACTGCATTATGCGGTCTTCCACTGTTCCTACAAAAATAAATAAATAAATAAATAAATAAATAAAAATTAGCCTCAACTTTGGGTTCCCTTTTCCATGTCTGTGCTGCTTTCTTTTCCAGAACTCGTACAGTCATTCCTCAGAGACTGTTTCTGCACACAGAAAATAAGCCCCATCCTAGCTTTTATTTACACGAGCAGAATTTAAGCAAAGGATTATGCTAGAAAATGTGCCACAGGCCTGCTCACGTGTCAATGTGTAAATGTGCCATAGGCCTGCTCACAAGGTAAAGCCAGCTTTGAATTGTGCAGGCACTGATGTCAGTAGTGCAGCTGTAATGTAGCGGAAGAAAATTGTATGCAGCATTGGGTGAGCAGCTTCCAGATCCTGTCTTTGCTCAGGTTGGACATTGCTCAGTGCCTGTAAGCAAGGCACTGGGCCAGGAAAGCAGCATCCGAGCTGTGAGCTGTGCTGCCCAGAGTCCATTCTGCGCCTCTGAGCCCATCTCGTGCAGGAAGGCTTCTGGGCAGTGCCTTCCAGATTTATGGGAGCATTGTTTACAAAACAATGGCCCTGCGGTTCCCTCGTCCCACGGGAGGCAGTGTGCCGTGCTGAGGTCGTGGTTCCGAGGTCAGAGGTCCGAGTCGCCAGGGACTCCAAGAGATTAAATATCTTCTTCTCCAAAACTGCAGGTTTGGATAATTAATTGCTCCCTGAACATGGGAGCTCTAAATGATTGCCCTTTCTGAGATGCCAGATTCATTCACCTTTGCTTGTTATTTGTCTCTGCATGGGAAAGCACAAGCAGATGTTAAAAACACAGGTCAGTTTGCCTGATTTATAAAATTCTAACTCTGACAAAGTTAGCATTTTGCTCATTAGGCTGACTGGATTTTCCAGGTAACCAAACACTGCATCCCTCCGGCGCTGTGCTGCCGTGGGTTTAAACACACATTGGAATTAATCTGCTGGATAAAACCTTTTCTTCGTGGCCTCTCATTAATCACCTCTCCTTCCCATATTTCCTTGTAGGAAAATAGATTTTTAAACCTGTCAGATGTGGTTTTGTGGGATTCACTTTCTGCCTTTTCTGTCTGATCCGCACTGCCAGGGAGGAGGCAGACAATTAACTGATGGTTTAAAAATGCAGAGCGCTCATTACCGTACTTAGCTAAGAGATGTGAATTATGTAACTGCTGGATGCGCTTTGGGTATTAAATATAGATTTTTATTTTTGGATATTAGGTTTCCCAGCAAGGCAAGGGATTGACACGGCTGAAAAGTCAGTTCCCAGCTGTGTGAATAATGGGTGCAAATTTGTAAAAAAAAAAAAAAAAAAAGAAAAGAAAAAGAAAAAGGGGAAAAAAGAGCAACTGGGTTGTTAACCTGTCTAGAAATCCGTGTTTGCTCTCTGCCGGACACACTGCACTCCTGGTCCCTCCATGAGAGTGTCCAAACAGGGCTTCTCTCTTCTGTCTGGCACTGAATTGGGCAGTTTGCACACCAAGAGCAATAGTTTACTGCCAAACGTCCAATTCAGTGCTCTCAATTCATCCACCCTTCTTTCTGGGTTAATCTGAATCCTGGATGGTTTAAACTCCCATCACCAAATGCTCTGTTTTGCTCTGCCTGCTCCAGGGGCAGCATCTGTATGTCTGATGTGGGGCCGATCCCAAGGTGACAACAGAGGTAATGGAGGCACAGCCTGGGGCGGACAGGGTCCTCAGTCCTTGCATTCCCCCCTTCCCCAGCACTGTGTCTAGCCCCACACCAGGGGCTTTGGGGATCTCCAGGGAGCAGCCCCAAGCCCCACTGCTGGCATACAGCAGCCCTGGTTCCACCCAGCACGGGCTAAAAAGAGAACTGTCTGCGTCCACCCGGACACATCACAACAGCACTGCACAGTGATGAGAAGTCCATGGGATTCCCTGCCGTGTGGGGCCAGGCACAACCACCAGCAATGACCCTCAGCACTCCTTCTGCTGTTCTGCCCTCAGTGGGCTCCTACTGATGTCCCCGATCTTGCAGTCACAGTGCAGCAGGAGGGCTGAGTACTTCCTCAAAGCAGAAGTCACATTGGAAGTCACACCTTGCACTGGAAGAGAAAGAAAGCTTAACGGTGGCAAATGGGAAGAATGTGGTGCAGCAGAGCTCACACCGCACACCTTGACCTGTGGCACACACATTCAGCCCCAGCACCACAAAGCCTGGCACCAGTTACACACTGCTGCACAGAGTCAGGGCCAGGGGAGAAAAAATCTTCCAGTAAACCATGCATGAGGCCCATCAGGAGGAAGAGTCTCACTTCCTAACAAAGCAGGGAATGATTAGCCTCTGCCACTTACGGGAAGGGCGGTGGTGGTGCCAAGCTGGCATGGTGTCGGCTGTAATTAGCAAAACTGCAGGGAGGCGGATGCAATAGGGAGATGGGGGGTGGGGGAGCACAACAATGCTGAGTCCAACCCCTGTTCCCATGCATCACCACCCAAACTGTGACTGAGAACAGTGTCCAAATGCTCCCTGACCTCAGTGAAGAACCTCCTCCCTGTATCCAGTCTGAAATTCTGAAATTCAGAGGCACAGATGAGGACTGGGGTGACTGGCAGGGTGCAAGGGGCAGCGTGGTGCTGTGATGGGGACCAGGCTGCCCTGTCCTGCGCCAGGGCAACGCCATCACCACTGCTGCCAGGCAGCACTTTGGAACTCAGCCATAGAAAAGGTGGAGCAGCCACAGTTATGAGTTACAGCTCATTTGAATCAGATGCTCTGTGTACCTGGGAGGAGTGGTAGTCCATCAGCTGATGGTGCATCAGAGGGCAGTGGGATGGAACACACAGCTGGAGGATCCCCGTGTTGCTAAGTGCTGGGGAGATGTCAGACATGGCATGAAACACAGCTCGAGGCGCAGCGTCCTGCAGAGAGCAAAAGGCAACAAAAGAAATGCAGAGAAAGCAGCAAAGAAAAGTCTGACCTGCAAGGCAAGAGATGGAGAAGGGCAGTGGCTGCAGGTGGGGAGAAAACAAGTTGTGTGGGGTGCTGGGAGCAGGGCTGCGGGCATCGTTGCAGCAGCAAAGCCATCAGAGGAGGCACTGCACCAAACCCAGAGCCCAGATGCCCACCCATGGCCCTGCAGCTGCTGAGGTCACACTCAGAGCTGAACTTTCAGGTGCTGGCAACAGATTTCTCCTGTAACAACCTGTCATTTCCTTCCATGCTGAGATCCTCTTCCTCCCACACTCTGAAATGAGGAACATACTAGTTGGTTTGTCACATGCTTCAACCGTGTATGTTTGTTCTGGAGATGGTTCTGGGTTGGTGTTGATGTTTGATGGTTGCTAACTGCTTGGGAAGTTCTGAGACCAGCATGCAACCCTGGGTTCGCAAACCTGGAGCTGGACTTGGTCCCCTACCAAAGAGCTTGCAGCTGGAGCAGGGAGCAGATGCAGAACTGCTGTAGGGATCATAGGTCCACCGTGACAAAAGGGATCAGGTGTTAAAGCAAAGCAAAACAAATCATAGCAAAAGAAAGGGGAAAAAAAATAAAAAAGGAAAAGAAAGCAAAATAAGGAAAAGAAATCACCAAGCCAGGCTGGGAAGCAAGGCTTGAGATAAGAGCTGGGAAGAGCAGCAAGCAGATTTGTACCCACCTTGACAATGGGGTGATTCAAGAGAGCATAGCAACAGAGGAATAGTGCAGAGGAGGGCTTTGCAGAGGTCGGTGAGCATCCTGCAGAAAAGAAAATAATGTTACAGCAGTTACACTGCCATTAGCCAGGACTGCAGCAGCAGACAAAATGGATTGTCACTGAAAGCAAAAGTGAAACTTAAATTATGTTGAGCTCAATTTATGGCAAATAATTTTATGCATTTTGATACCCTGGGTAAACATAGCAAAAAATATGCAGCCATGTTTTCCTCTCTGACAAAGGAATTTGAGAATAAGCTTCAAGATTCCTGAAACAGTCTTTAATTTTTTAGTATATTTGTGTTTCAATTGACGTAAATTGACATAAATACGTTACCTGTGGGTCTTTGAATTGAACGTATAGAGTTGCAGTCAGACATTCAACTCAAAAATTTGATAATCTCTTTACCAGATTTTATAAGCCCTCTCTTACCACGGAAAAATATCCCCCCCTTCACAGTGAGTTCTTCTCTGTGTCACTTCTTTCTGGCAGAACGTACATTTGTGAGCAGCCGTTTTCAAGCGTGAAGCACAGGAAGAGTAAAACTGGATGAAAAATCCCTGACGAGCACCTTGAGAACTCACTAAGGATTGCAATGACTTCCGTTAGACCAGAACGACGCTTTAGCTTCACAAAATTAGTTTCAAACATCATAGAATGACCTGAGTTGCAAAGGAGCACAGTGCTTATCCAGTTCCAACCCCCTGCTTTGTGCAGGTCGCCAACAGCAGACCAGGCTGCCCAGAGCCACATCCAGCCTGGCCCTGAATGCCTGCAGGGATGGGGCATCCACAGCCTCCTTGGGCAAATTGGCATCTTCTGCAGAGCTCCCATGAACTTCACGGAGGAGTCTGCTAGAGCTAGGCTGCTGCTGGCAGAAGAGCAATGGATTGTCCATGGCTGCAAAATGCTGCTCGTGCAGCAGCAGAGCAGGTGAGGGATGTGAAAGGCTATGGGAAAATTACAGGGGCATTGTTGGCGTTGAAGGATAAACTGCTTTGTGCAGTGACACTCGTGTTGCAATGTCAATTGGTGGAAGGGCTTTGTGGTGAATTGTATGATGAAGAAGGAGCTATGATTCAAAAGCTGTCATCAGAAGGAACCTCTGCTCTGTATAAATAGTGCACAAGTCATCCGCTTTAATAGGATGCAAACAACGTTGTCATGTACCAGATGAGACAGGTCGCAAGTCAACCTGTCATATTCTAGGACAATTGAATTGATTTGTGTTTGCTATCTTGTTTTGTTTCTAAGTGGTTTGCATGGAAAAATATGAGGATGCAGAGGCTCTGTTGGGTTGCAAAGGCAGCATCCCCAGAAGGGCTGGTGCTCAGTGCTGTGAACACGGGGTCAGAGGGAGGGGAAAATGGGCACATTCAGTTAACCCAGAGTCTTGCTTTGCTCGTGGTTCTCCCAGAGAACAAGTGTAATTTGTAACTGCTTGGTAAAGCAAAACAGAGCAGGGGCCCTGGGAGCACGCAGTCAGTCCTGCATCGCTCCTGGGACCATTCACTGGGCAGTCATGGTGGATCCCAAGTTCTGGGGATAAATTCATGAGGTCCTCAACCTGAGGTCTCTGCAGAAGGTCAGCGAGGAGGAGTGCTGAGGGCAGGAGTTTGACTCCGGGCTGTCTAGTGCTTTGTTAAACTGTGGGATGTCCCCCGGCCTGACCTTACAGCCCTTCCTATGGAGAAAACTGAAAGGACCCTCATTAGGCACAGCGTCACACTGCAACCCCGAAGATCTTAAATTCCAACTAACGTGTGGGGACATCAGGATGTCACTGTCACAGCAGGCAGGTGGCAATGGGATGTTGGGGCTGACACTGGTGTTGGTGGCACTGACAGTGGTGGTGGTGGCACTGAAGGTGCTGGTGGTGGTGGCAAGAACAATGTTTATTGCATGATAAATATGTAAACATCAGTGGGTGCTACTATGTGTTATCATTAACTGTGCTCTAAGTAATGCACCAAACAACGTGATTCCCACAGCCCCACTGCAGCCAGTATTTCCCATCCACGGTCTGCTCTCTCCTGCAGGCTGTGATGCTCCACAGAGCCCAGCACAGCACCCAGGCTGCGGGCTGCACTGGGAGGCAGGTGGTGCTGTGCTGGGTCTCGACAGAGATAAATCTGTGAAAGCACTGTGAAAGCACGGTGACATTTTTAGGGCACACTATTTTTGCCTTATGAGTGGGCTGGAAAAATCAGAGTGGCTCTCAAGAAATGAAAGCACCTTATTTATTCTGAGAAAACAGCTCTCCCTGATTAACCTCCAGCTTTCCCACCGTGGCTCTCTTGACATGAGACTTAATCCTGTGAGGTCTGAGGTTAAAAGGGTGGCATTAGGGGGAAAGTCTGGAGGTGGTGTGGGTGAGCGCCAGCATTTGTTGTGCAACCTCTGAGCGTGGAGATGTGCTGCAGTGCTGTAAAGGCCATAAAGAACAGCCGCCCCAACAGGGACGTTCTGCAGCTGCCTACTGGCAAAGAGCAGCGTGACACAATGGCACAAGGACCCGTGAAAGATGTTCTTCAGCAGCTCCTGGGCAGGGAGTTCAGCAGAGAATGGAAAATGGGCAACGGGGCAAAAAATGAACAATCCCAAACTTTCCTTCTTGTACCTCCAGAGTATGCAGAATTGCTCACGCACATTGATTTCCTTTTCTGCACGAAACCCCATGAAATGTGGGTGAAAAGTCTGGTGATCTCTGCAGCTTATACATGGCAAGGGGAATTTGCAGCCTTCTCCCAACTCAACATATGCAAACTGCAGTGTGCAGAGGTTCAGACTTTCTTTTCCTTTTTTTCTTGTTTCTTTTTTTTCTTGTTTCTTTTTTCTTTTTTCTTTTTTTTTCTTTTTCCTTCCTTCCTTCCTTTCTTCCTTCCTTCCTTCCTTCCTTCCTTCCTCCATCCCTCCTTCCTCCATCCCTCCTTCCTTCCTTCTTTCTTTCTTTCTTTCCTTCTTTCTTTCTTTCTTTCTTTCTTTCTTTCTTTCTTTCTTTCTTTCTTTCTTTCTTTCTTTCTTTCTTTCTTTCTTTCTTTCTTTCTTTCTTTCTTTCTTTCTTTCCTTTTTTTTTTCAGTTGGGATAATAATAACAGTGTCAAGGACACCATTCAAGTTGATGCCTGGAGAGCTATTCAGTATAGACCTATTTACTGCCATTATAAAATGCCTGTGGATAGTCCAACGACCGATTTTCAAGAGTCTTTTTCTACTGTTTGAAGGATCAGGAAAATCTATCAAACTGGAGAAATTAAGCTATTTTTCTTCAGGGGAAGAGAAACAGAGTAGGGAGCTTCTCACATTAAAATGCTGCTGTAGATTCCCGATGAATGAAAAATTGCTCTGCATAATAATGAAGTGAGAGAGTGATTTTTAAAGGGCTTCAAACCACCCTGCGCAGCTGCGGCAGCGTGTGGGATTTCAGGGCACAGGCATCTTCCAAAGTGCTTCTCTTCAGAAAAATGTCAGCTTCGAGTAATTACTGACGTGCTAAAAGTTGATCAACGTGCTAAACAAACAGGTTCTGCTCCGATGGGCGCCTGTCACCATTCTGACTTCAAGTGCCCTCCTGCCATGCTGAAGCCCCAGATAAATCACACAGCCATAGGGTCATTAAGGCTGGAGAAGACCTCCAAGATCCCCGAGTCCAACCCACCCCACCATGCCCACTGACCACATGCCCAGGTGTCACATTCTCAAACTCCTCCAGGGATGGAGAATCTCCCACTCCCTGGGCAGCTGTGCCACTGCATCACTGCTCTTTCCAAGAACAAATTATTCCTAATATCCAGCCTGAGTTGCATATGATGGCATGGGCTGGCATATGGTGGCGTGGGATGACATATGGTAAGCATATTTTGGCACAGGGTGGATCAGGCCGCTCTCAGCCCTCAGCGTGCAGCTCAAGCATTTTCTGTGGCAGCAGGAAGCAAAACTCTGGTCTGCTTTCCTCCTTCTCCATCTCCAGAGCAGCACACATGGGATCTCTGGCAACTGTGGCAGCCACCTCTCTGCTCTCCCTGACCTGCAAGAATAGCAAAAGTCTTGGGGTCAGGCAACACAAACATCTGCATCACCAGCAAGGTACCATGCAGCAGCCCCTGCGGATCTCTCCACTGCCCTGGATGCACCCAGCTCCATCTCCTGGAACAGATCTGCCATGGGTGGGGGTCTGGTGGGGGTGTTGTGTCCCAGCAGTGCAGCTGGCTGCTCCCGTGGGAATACTGCTGCCCAGTGCTGCTGCTCCCGGCGCGCAGCTCCGCTCTTTGTTACTGGAGCTGCGGCCGCGCTTTGTGCCGCCGATTTGAATTTGACCCTTTCCAACACTAAAAATCAATACTCCCATGGAGAAGCAGTGGGTGCTATTTTTCTAAACCCTGTTTACAGCCGTACAGTCTTTTAAGGCAGATGTTATCTGCTTCGAGTCCGCCGCATACTTTACCAAATTTTACAAAGCATTTTCTGAGCACATAATGACGGTATTATCTCTGTCCACCTGCTGAGAATAGCAGTGGGCTTACAATAAATATCTCCTTTTGAGATGTACAAGTAAGAGTCCATCTTATCTGTCAAGATGGGGGAATAAAAGCCCCTAATTTACATCCCAGAAAGCGCTGGGGTGTGACAAAGGTCATCTGCTGACACTGTACCCTCAGCTGGAATGAAAATGCACGCACTGGGGCCGTGCTGCTGGAGGTGAGATATCAGTGTTGCCCCGAGCATCCACAGTCTCACAGCACTGAGGGTGGAGCACCCTCTGGACACTGCATGTCCCTTCTTACATTGAAGCTGGGCCCTCTGCATGGGGACTGGAGGCATGGACAGAAGAGAATGAGGGAGGAGATGTCGGGTATGAAATGGTAACTCCTACCATAGAGGAAGAGCAGCCAACGAGAGAGCTGAGCAAATGGGCTGGACTCCTAAAAATTGTTATGATTGCTGAAGTTTTAAATAATGCATTGCCTTTGGATCACCGCTGTCCCTGTAGCATTCATCTTTGATCTTAGAGTTCGGTGGTAAACCAGAGATACCGACCCTTGTCGGCGCATTCTGCAGGCAGTAATTGATCAAAGATTTATTTATTAGCCAGGCTGTGATTGACTTATGGGAGTTTTGCTTGATCAAGTTAATTACCAGCGGCAGATTGCCGTGTGCTGCAGCGTGGGAAGCTCTGCAGCCACAGCACTGCATGTGCCTGCTCATCATGGGCGTGGGTCGTTCACCTGCAGCCAAGACAACAGCAGTCACCATCAGAAACCAACCTGACTTGGAACAGAGGATTTAGCAATGTCAGATTTAACGCGCTGTTTCCATAGGATGAGAGAGATCAAGACGTTAATTTTCAGACGCAGAAAGAGTTGGTTAAGTGATGATTTATTCATGATGGTGCAAAAGGGAGAAGTGTCCATGAGGTTCCAGCACCCTACCGGAATGATTCATCCATGGGAGCACTCACCAGTTGGTGAAACACCACTGACAGAAACACCACCTTGCTGAGAGCTGAGCCCAGGTGGGACTGGTGGCTGCAACATCTGAATGTTCCTTGGAAGATCCCAGTCTGACCTGCTGGGATTTTCCCTCTAAATCACAGCGGCAATCCGGGCTTTCAGCCTTTCCCAGTAAGTTTACCTGTCTTTAATTGCCGCTAAGAAATGGACCCCTCTCAAGCCACGTGCGCCGTCTCTCCTCCTGGCTGACAGACAACTGTCAGCGAGGCAAGAGCTACTAATTAGGAATTGATAAATATAAGTGTGCTGTCTTCCCCGTGCAGAATAGCGCTTGACGACAGTAATTAATTGTTCATTGATCCCACAGGCTGGGCCTCGCCTGCATGCAGCTGCCCCGGGGACACTCACAGTGCTGACCCTATGTGGGCCCTGCACTGCCCGGCATGCGGCCAAGTTCCCCATCCCTCTGCTCTTCCTTCATCCCCTATTAGAACTATGGAAAGTAAAAAGCATGTGACAAATGGGTCTATCAGGCAGGACGGAAAGGCCAGGGCTGGCTGATGTGTGCTGGCCCTGAAATGAGCTGTGAATTTTGTCATGGCCTGAACACAGTTCTTCCAAGAGGAAAACAGTTCGAAGAACTTAAATATATCTGTATCTTCATCTTAAACAGGTCTTTAAACAACATCTCCATGGGTCTTTAAATTATGTCCTTGTAAGTCCCTAAATTTTGTCTCCATTTGTCCTCAAATTATTTCTCCATCAGTCTGTAGATGATGCCTCCGTAGGTCTTTGCATGATATCTCTGAGGCAAATGCTGGAATAAGAATCGTTAGTCCCTGGTGCGTTTTGATACCCATTGTCATATTATGAGCTCTCCAAAGCAGAGCTCGTTTCCCACCACAGCTATCTGGGTAGAGAAGAGCTGACCCAGCCCTGGGAGCCCATCCCAGCGCACTGCTCCTGGGGACATGCCACATGTTGGTTGGGTGACAGCACAGGACATGCCTGCCACTGTTCCCAAGGATTTATGGAGAGGGCAGGGGCTGCCCCAGGGCAACTCAGCCCCAGGCGGGGAGAACTCAGCACTTGGGTCAGGCTCCTAAGCGTCGATCTGTCTGATAGCCCCCCAGGGAGTCTTTTGTTCTGAATAGGTGAAAAATTGTACCCACAAAAAGAATTCCCTGTCTGATCAATTCCCTCTAACAACTGTATTGATTAGCTGCAGTAACATTTTTCATTTATTAATTATGAAGAAGATGTTCCAGCACTTCCTTAAAGTTAACTATTGTGATGTTCCCCATCTCACCATCATCCTCCTGAGGTCAAACCGATCGCTTCGTGCTCCTTTTGCAGGTGGGTTTTGCTCCTCCAAATATTTGTGCTGCAGAGCCGGGCTGAAGCAGCATCCCCAGCAGAAAGCCCTCATGCTTTCAGGCATACTCATGTTCAGGTGATGACTTTTCCAAACATGTTCAGCCCCTGTTTGATATTCAGCTTCCTTGGCAAAGATCTGCAATATTCTGCAATTCATCTCGTAATTCTCCTCAGAAATCTCGTGTTTTCTAGATAACCAAACATTTCACTGAAGCTTTCCCAACAAGAAGAACTGGGCTGGAAGGGATGGTGCCAGCTCCTTGCCCTGTGCTGGTCAGCTCAAAGCCCCCCATGGCCTCAGAGGTGGCATCTCCACAGGCATCTCTCAGACCAACGGGGCAGGAGAGAGCAGGCACGAGGCACTGAAATACAGCACACTGCTTGATACTCAGTGAAAAGCTTTTATCAAAAAAGAAAAAGAAAAAAAAAGAAAAAGGTAAAGCTTGCTGTTTCACTGAATGCCTGCTCTTTCCCGAACAACCCCCATTCCCCTCCCAGGGATGCAGGGATGCACGTCTCCATGGCAACAGGACGCTTTTCAGGGCCGAGGTGATGCTCCCCCGTTGTCACCAGCAGAACCCGTTAACGTGCACCAGAAGCTGCATCCAAGACTGCAGAGCCCAGGCACATCTGTGTACCTAACAAATGGGATGTCTCCATCACTTTTATTGCTGGAGGTTATTGACATCAGAGATGACAAATCCCGCGTGGGGGTCAGGAAGTCATTTGCACACAGGGAAGGGATGCTGTGGCCTCTAAATGCCCCAAATGAGCAATTCTCCACCTCCTTTGCTCTGGCAGCAGCTCCAGCACTGTGTGCAGCACTGAGGCTCCTGCTGGCCATGAGGTCCTGGCCATGAGCCAGCTCAGCACCTAGCACGACTCCAGCCCATGAAAACAAGTGACGGGGGCTGTTTGGGGTAAGTAAACTGTGTCAGCGCCGTAAATGGAGCAAAGGAGTCAAGGGAGGGCAAGGGAGCCTGAGTGCAAACCCTAAGGAGGAGCAGGGAAGGAGAAGGAAGGTCAGAAAGAGGGTAATTAAGGAAATGCAGCAGAGAGAAATTATACAAGAGAGGATTAGAGATGTACAATTGGTGTCAGTACCCCAACATAATAAATCACGTGCAGCTGGAGGGAGATAGCACTGTGCAGAAGGAAACCTGAGGGTGATAGCAGACTGATTATGAGTTTGAAATATGGTATGTTGGCAAAATATCTGCTTTGATTTATGCTCTGTCAGAGGCCATCCCGGGAAGGTAGCAGGCCTTTCCCATATAGCTCTTCTGAGACTGAGACTCCAGCACTGAATTGATTTCTTGAGTTCACCAGTCCGTGCTAGGCTGGAGATAGTAACGAATAACGCAGAAGAGAGAAGGAAAAATTAGGAAACCAGAAAGGAGATTAGAGTCAGAGGAAAACAAATGCATCGGGCACGGGCAGTGTGTGAGACGGAGCGTGAGCAGGCACTGGGCACTGTCTGCCATGTACTGCTAACAGAAAGTGCATGCCAGGAGAAACACAAGGCACCTGGAAGAGCTATTAATGCCTCATACATAACAAACTGCTCCTGGTCTGGTTATGTGATTGCAGCCTATGTTATGAGGAAAACTCCTATAAACAAACCTCACCCAGGCGGTTTCCCTCAACGTGGGACCATGTTATAGAAAGCTTTAATAACTCAGGTTTTGCCATCCTCCCCAAGCCAGCAATGATTACTTGTTCTTGCAGATGTCCCTGTAAAAATCCATACTTTTTGCAAATATCCATATCTTGGGAACAGCTTCTGGAGGGGATGCTGGCGGGGAGTGCCAGCCAAAACCACGCCGCGGCAGGAGGAAAGCAGAGAGAGGGGAAAATGGAAAAGCTGATCAATACCTGAAGACAAGAGACAAAGAGAGAACCGTGAACAATTTTTATTCCTGGTCTGTGCAACAAGGGGCCTGAACTGCAGACCTATTTTCTCCTAGAGAAAATGCAGCAATAGCCAAAAGATGGAGCAGGCAGCCACCAGGACTGTGGTTGGAGTGCCTGCTGCTACAGCACCCCATGCCTTCGCCAGGAGCCCTGCCCTGGTCCAAGCACGGGGCTCCTTCTGTCAAGCAGATGGCAGGGAAAAATGATGGGTGGAGATTAATAATAATACTGATAGAGAACCAGATCGAAGGGATCAGGCAGCCACAGAGGGGACGAACAATAATTTGAAGTCTCTACAGTAAATGAAGAGGACAGATGCTTGCTTGAATTTGGGGATTAGATGTCCGTGACTAAAGAAGATAATAAATGAAATGATTACAGCATTAAAATGTCACCCAGTGGAGCAGCGGCCAGAGGGATGCTCATCCCCACAGATGGGATGAAGGGTAGACACCCAGGGCCCTGGGGTCATCACTGCAGCCCCACCAACAGCCAAATCCCAGCAGGTCCCTGGGAAACAGTCACAGTTCTGCTGACACCATTTTTAGCACGGAACCTTTTCCTTCTTTTCATGTCTTGGATTGGAAGGGACCTTAAAGATCAAAGAACCACAGGATGGCTTGAGCTGGAATGGTCCTTAAAAATCATAGAACCGTGGAACGGTTGGGTTGGAAGGGACGTCACAGCCTTCCCAGCCCCACCCCTGCCATGGGCTGGCTGTCCCTCTAGCTAAGACTGCTCATCCATGGCCTCAGGTACCACCAGGGATGGGGCACCCACAGACCTCTGGGTAGCAGTGCTGCAGCCTCACCTTCCTGGTCAAGAATCTCCCCCTCCCATTTGATCTAAATCTCCCTTATTTTTGTTTAAAGCCATTCCCCCTTGTCCTATCCCTATCTGTCCACAAAGTCAGTGCACTGTTCAAACTTCCATAAACGTTGGTTCAGGACTGCAAGGTGGATGCAGGAAGTTACAGAGTGACTCAAAGGTGGAGGAGGTGTTCACCTGGCCACGAGAGCAGGAGGATCTGCATGTGCCTCCACATTGGGCTGCAGGTGGCCCCTCATATTCCAAGGACACGACAGTGTGCTAAAATGGGGATCCCACGGCTGCCAGCGTAACTGGCCCATGGGGTGACCGATAAGGAAGAAGACCAGCAGGTAACAGCAAGCGCTGCCTGGGTCTCTCAGTGCAGTGCCTGTGTTTATTATTGCTCAGATTAAGCAGTTTCCCATGGAGAACTGGCTAATGATGTCACCAAAGTATGAGGAAGGAGGAGGCAATCCCACCTGCCCCGACCAAGGCGCTGTGCTTGCTCAAACAAAACACTCTGGAATGTGCAGTGCCACTGCGGCGCAATGTTCGTGGGGAGCATGAGTGGGCAGGAGGGGGAGAGGGAAGTGCTTTATGAGAGCAGGCACTTCTTCTGCACAAATATCTAAAAACTATTAATTTCGGGGCAGCAGCTAGGAAGAAATACATGAAAGGGAAATTGATTTCTATTTAAATGGTATGTTTTCATCACCTTTTTTCCGAGCACGAACATTCATCTTTGAGTACCTGTGCTAATTGATTTCAAATGCAATTCAACACAATCACTGTAGAATAATAAATCTCGGGGTGAAGGCACAGGAGGGGCACCATGGGGCACGTGCAGGCGGCAGGAGTGAGGAGGATGAAGGGCTCTGGACCCCAGCCCACCCCTGTCCCCATCCCCATCCTTGCGGCTGCTGTGCAAAAGGTGCAGGGCCAGACTGCAAAAGGTGGACTCTATCCTATTAGGGGAACTGCTGAGGACTCAGGGAGGTTTATGGGTAATGTGGTGGGTTCCACTGATACCAACAATCCCTTGGAGAGAGGAGGTGATGAGGACCTGCGCCAGGTGGCTTTGAGGCTGAGGGAAATGGGATGGTTGCAAGGTTTGCAATGGGAGCTCAAGAGCTGGCACTAGGAAAGGACTCAGCTTGAGGAGTGCAATGGGACAGGCAGGGGCTGCTAACAGAGCCTTCCAGTTCCCCCAGCTTTCATCCTCACAAGCACCTACCCTTTCACCACGGGCAGATCTTGTCTGACCCATCTGGTGGCCCTCCACAATGGAGTAACAGCACCAGTGGACAAAGGAAAGGCAACTGATGTCATCTGTTATCTACCTGGACACGTGCAAGGCCTATGACTTGATCCCATACCACATCCTTGTCTCTAAGTTGGAGAAATACGGATTTAAGGAGTGGAATATTCGGTGGAAAAAAGATTGGTTGGAAGGTCGTGGCCAGGCGGGTTGCTGTGAATGGCTCTGTGCTCAGGCGGCCACCAGTGGTGTCCGCTAGAGGTCCTTCTTGGGATCGGTGCTCTTCAACAGCTTCACCTACGATGCAGGCAGTGCGAGCGAGCGCACCCTCAGCAGTTTGCACCCCAAGCTGTGGGGTGCGGGTGACACAGCACAAGGAAGGGATGCCATCCAGAGGGACCAGGACGCACTTGAGAAGTGGGTGCCCATAAACCCAATAAGATTCAACAAAGCCAAGTGCAAGGCGCTGCACTTGGGGTGGTGCAATCTCAGATACATGTACAAACTTTTTTTGCTGGGGATATTGGCTACAGCATCTCCCTGCATAGGAGAAAAAGCAAAAGCAGTTTCCTTTGGGCACAATGGTCAGGCACTCAGGGCTCGGGCCTTTCACAGACGTTGTGCTCAGCCCACGTAACCTCTGCTGAAACATCAGCGCAGGGCAGCATCAGGACAAGAAGGAACGGAGGACAGCATCCACTAAAAATCAGCTCATGGCTGCTGGGATGGGATCACCTCAAGGATGAGTCGGAGCTCAGCAGGGCTTACAGTGGGGCTGGGCTTTGGGGCTGCTTCCAGCCTGCTGGGTGCCACGATGCTGAGCAGGACGGTGCTGCTAAGGTGCTGTTTGGCTCTCAGGTGTTTATCCTCCAATACATAATGGAACATGATACCCAAAATGCTACTGTGGGAAAATGGGCTAATGGAAGCCCTGTCTAAATGTGAAAGCTGTGGGTGAGAAGGAGGTGAGCTGCTCCTAGCTCAGTATGTGGCACTTGTAGACAGATATTGCAATGCTACAGGCTGTTGTGGTACTTACAGCTCAAAAGGATGCTGAGAAACTGGGGAAGGAACAGAAAATAGTCATAAAAATTACTTGCAAGCCAAAAATACACTGCGCAGAACCAGGCTAAAAGAGCCTGATGTGTGGAGCTTGTCAAGAGAGAATGAGAGATGCCCTGATTGCAGAACACGAAAACTTCTGCAGGAAAACCGGTGAAATAATGTGATGTCTGTACCCTGCCAGATGCACGACGCACGAGGGCCCCCAGCCGTGGGGATGCGTCCTGTGTTGATGGCTCTGCTGTTTCCTTGGCAGTGTCCCACAGGACTGACTGCCTTCTGGAGCAGACCTTCCAGACAGACCCAGCACCGGGGGATAATGAGTGAAATTCAAAGTGTTATCCTAATGAACAATCCGTGGACTTTGACATGGCACGGCAGGATGAAAGTTCAATAGCAGTATTCATATTGAGTTATGTCCCAATTTACGGGGCATAAGATTGACTGCTTTTACTCTCATTTTCTCTGAGTCATTTCATATGTTCTCACACAAACATAAGGGGCTGCCCAGACCCAAAGCTAAGCTGCATGAGTATTTGTCCATCATTTCTGTTTTCTCCATGACAGGGCTGCAATGCAGTGGGCAGGATCTGCCAGCAGTGGGCATGAACTGGAGCAAAACGTTGCAGCAGACATCCCGTCCCTCTCCTCCTCTCTAGACTGAAGACTGGTGCTACCTCTGAAAAAAAAAAGAAAGAAAGAAAGCATGCACGTTGATCACTGCTACAATGATTAAACCCAGGAACTGTTTGAATGCTTATATTGATGCAGCTGGGACCTCAAGCAAAATAAACCCGGTAAAATAGCCAGTGGACAGTCAGAGACCATGGTGAACCTATTGATTGCAACAGGGTCTCTTCTCTGTGCAGCAGAATGATCTCAGAAGAGCTCAGCTTCGGGTAATTTCTAGCAAACAATGTATTGCACACCATTATTTGTGGATCCTAAAAATCGAACCAGCACGCCCTGGTCTTTCCCATGTGCTTCAGAGAAGGCTCTGGTTAGAGGGAGCCCGGCATCACCGAGCATGTTGCTTTGCAATTGGGTGAATAGCAGAGCCAAACAGTTCTCCCAGAGCCACCCACTGCCCCACAGGAGCCTTCTCCTGCCCCACACCAAGCTGTGCTGTGGCCGTGGCCATCTCTGCACTCCTCCTGATCACTGCCTGGCTGAGTTTAGAGAACAGAGCTGCAATATATTATGCTTTATCCCCTGCAATATTCTCTGAACACATCCAGCGAGTTCCCCAGGTCAATTGCAGCTGATCCAGTTTGCAGCAGTTGCCAGAAGAGTCGGCTGATGGATGTCAGTGGGTTTGTGCTGAGCCCCACCCTGTGCTCGCCTGTGGATGTGCTGGAAGCCAGCAGGGCACAGTTTGAATGCTGCTCTGGCTCCACAGCTCAAACCACTGTACAGTTTGCTGCGCACTGATTGCTGGCACCTCCTCACCTTCCACGTAGGGCCGCCTTGGCCAGTGCAGTGAAAGAAGACCCTGGTTATGACTGGAAAGAAGGAAAGTGCCTGGCCAACCTGACAGCCCCCGTGGTCCTGGTGTGGGTTGTGGCACATGTGCAAATGCATGCATTCAAAAATTAAGCACGTGTTATTACAGGAGAAAACATCATAGGGCCAAGTACAGGTGCTTAAAATCAGTATACTGCTTCCCAGTGCAGGTTGGTGTAGAGGAAACCAGCACGAATTTACGGCAACAAGGAAGGCAGGTGATAAAACACGACGTGAAAACCCAGGTATCATGGCATCAGCAGAAAGAGAAGGCACAAATCAGGGGTCCACACTGATTTACATTCCCTGTGTCAATAGAGGAAGAAGGCTCTAAAGTTTTACAGTTAATTTGTGTACCACAGGTGCTGTGGGAAGTATAAAACAGCTGAGCAGAACCTGATGGTTAAGTGTGTAAAATGTTTATAAATCGCTAAGCAGAGCAGCAGGCAGTGATCTCCGTGCTGTGAACCAGGCTCTATGGGACAGTGCTGTTCCAGCAGGACACCAATGAGACTCTATGGGACATTGCTGTCCCAACAGGACACCAAGCAGGCTCTCTGGGACAGCGTATGTGCATTGCACCAATCTAAGTGGATGATGATATATCCACAGGCACCTTGTTTGAGGCTGTTACATACAAGGGGCTGTCGGGCAGCTCTCTGTACTTACAACCAGATGCCTTGAGAAAAGAGAAACGCAACAAATCAAGAGGCAGAGCCATGAAAACCCGCATGCATCACAGCCCGGCGGGGCTGGCACTGGGGCAGAGTGGCAGCGGTGTGCTGTGCACGTTGCCGTGTGCTTGGAGGTAACAAAGGGATTCGCCGCCGGTTCAGAGGTCAGCCATTTGATAAACTGTCTCATATTTTTCAATGAAAAAAATGATACTTCATCTTTCCAATGACAGAAAACTTGGAGACGGTTTACAGTAATATATGCCTTTTTTAATACATGGCTTGCAATCTCAGTCCGGCGGCTGTATGAAGAATGGAGTAGCAGCCAAAAGGTTAATAGAGCATCGGTCCTTTTTTAATTGAAAAAATGACGGAGGGACCATGTAGCAGGCCGAGCAGTAATATTATTACAGGCTGTAAGTACTGTTCCAGAGACTTACTGTTCATCTGGGAGCAGGGTAATGAACAGTGGCCATGCTCTGGCTTGGAGGCAGTGTGAGCACGCCCTTGGAGAGGCTGAGACCCGCAGCTCTTCCAAAACACCAACTGCTCCCAAAACATTTGGCTTTTGTTGGAGGATGCCCACTGCTCTCAGTCACGGGGCTCAGCTCTTCCTACAGGGGACGTGAGACACAGCGAGGAGCCTTTGCCTAAAGGCGCCTGGCAGCATGTTCATGGGCGTCAATCAGCGAAGCATTATCAACTGCAGGTAAATTACAGCAATTAACTTTGCCTGTGGATTTGGGCCTCTGGTCCTCTCCTGTCCGTGCTGCCAAATGCCCTGCACCAAAGCATCCTCATGCCAGCACCCACCTCTATGGAGTAGGCAGTGTGGGGCTGTACTGCAGGCCCCATGCGCCCATAGCCCCACAGTACCCATAAAGCTCCACCGCTCCCCACAGTGTCCCCACAGCCCCTATAGCTTAATGTCCTCACAGCCATGGAGGTGCCAGCTGTGGAGATAAGGTCAACTGAGGGAGAACTGTCCCCAAACAGCACATGTCACCCCAAGAGCTGAACCTGGGGCTGGTGAGAAGCAAAGCAGCCCCATGGTTTGTGGCACTGCCTCGCTGAGGATGGATGCTCGGGGGGAGCAGCACTATCTGTCATCTGTGAACAGCCTCATTTACAGAGAGACACCATGAGGAAAGGCAATCAGCGTGAAAGCTGCTGTGCTGGGAATGGGTAAAGAGCCCATGGGGGGGATCTCCTTATGCACAGCACATGGCACAGGGCACCAGGCACTGGGTACTGGATGTCACACAACTCCTCTCCAAATCCAGACCCCGTGTCCCACTGCCTGTGACAGCTCCATGTGCACCAATTTTTCTCTCCATTGCGCCTACTTGCTGCCACAAACTGTGTACACCGCAGAGCCACCTCCATGAGCAGAGCTCCCACTCTGTGCTTCTGTTCTGGCTCTCCATACAAAGCACCGACCGAGGGCGGATTGCTGCCACCATCCTTTCTGCTGCATTTTTCTCCCCCTGTGGAGGATGAGCTTCGGTTACTCCCATCCATCTCATTCTTTCAAGTCATCTTCAGCCTGCAATTTCCCTTCACCCCGAAAAGAGTATTGCATCGATTCGCTCCGTTCCAATTTCAGCAGAGGGATGCTGTGCACTCAGAGCTCCACATATGGCCACGGGGACACCTCAGGGACATCTGCAGGCACACGGGGCAGTGCTCCAGCCTAGCCCCTGCAGTGCATGGTGCTGATTTTCCCTGCCCTGAACAATTGTACCCTTAACAATGCGGGCATTGATGGCTTTGGCATTTTGCATAGTAGACATTTTTTTAGCCTGTTAACAAAATGAAAGTCAAATATCCACCGGAGTCACATTCCAGAGGTAAGCACCTCTGCCGCTCTCACACTGAATGCATCACAGCGGTGCCCTGTGCCACATCTGACAACAAATATGACTTTAGGTGTCACGCAGCAGGCATTTAATTATCAGAGACATGGGCTTAATGGTGTTTGTGTCGCAGGAGCGACGCACGGTTGTATCTCAGCTCAAGGAGGCTGCGCTGCCTGCTTCCCAGCGGCCCCTCCTGCTCAGAGGTAACATTACAAAAATGGTTAAGCGAATCAGATTCAAATGAGGGCTGTTTCTCCTCCTGCTCAATAGATCTGAACGAAACAATGCCAAATGCTGTGAGTTATGGCGTGGCACTGACAACGGTCAGGACAATGGCAGCAGCCAAGACGAATACACACCTTTTCCTCTGTTATTGCTTTAAGCCCTTTATTATCATTATTATGGGTGATTAAAAATCCCATTAATCAGATGCTAAACGGATTAAGTTCTATGAATTAATTTTCTGGATATAACTAAGACAAACATTCTGCTCAGAGCTCGTTTAATGAAATAGAAGCTGTTCATCTGCAAAATTAGGGCTGTGCATATCGGAGAGTTCAGCTGGAGCAATCCACTGCTGCAGGCAGGGGCAGGGGCTGTGGCCACAGCCACATATTTTTTACCCATTCTAAGTAAAAGAAAGATTTTGCTGTAAGTAATTTATGATTCATTACACAAATAGCTCATTAGCCAGGACCAGAAAATAAAATTAGAGTCATTTAAGGAATAATCCCTTGATTTAGTATTTAAGAAGGAGAGACCACGTGATGGGCATGGGGCATCTGCCTGAAGACCCTGTGCTGGGGGTTGGGGGCTGCCTATGGGGCCATGAGGATCCAAAGTTCCCTTGCCCATGGGGCAGGCAGTGACTCATTGCCACAAAACCCTGAAGCACCCACTTTCTTCCACCTTTGCACTTCCCTGTGCTGTAAAACTACCGCCAACCACTTGTTAAAAGCTGTGGATGATAATAGGTAATTCCTTAATTGCACAGACTTCAATCTGTTGAAGTTTGGCTGCTGTTCATAGGCACCAACAGAAAGGTGTGGGACAGCCCCAAGGTTGCCCATGGCAGTGCTGCTGCTGCCTTTCCCCCCACGGTCTCTGTCCCAGTTGTGGTCAATGGGCGCTCAAGGCAGCAGGCAGTTGCCAGCAGGAGGGCTTGGCACAGGAAAGCTCCAAGATAAATTGTTTTCTCAGAAGAAATTTCGTAATCGTGTTATTTAACATGTTATCACCGATGACTCCTAGCTTCTTTTTAACATGACTACACGTTGCCAAACACCTGGTTCTGCAGTGCTGCCAAGAGTCACCCTGCAACAGGACACAGTCTGCACACAGCCTGACATGGAATGTGGGGCAATCTGCATCCCTGCAGCCTGGGGCAATACCTGCATCCCTGCAGTTTGGGGCACCATTTGCATCCCTTCAGCCTGGAATAATATCTGCATGCTTGTTGCTCCGGGCACCATCTGCATCCCTTCAGCTCAGGGCAGAACCTGCATCCCTTTGGCTTGGGGTAATACCTGCAGCCCTGGACACCATCTATATCCCTGCAGCTCAGTGCAGCACCTGCATCCCAGCAGCTCAGGGCACAGGCCCAGCCAGCACCATGGCTCTGCAGCCTCTGCCTCTCCTCTTCTACCCACCAGCAATTAAACGACGGGATGGCTTTTAGCAGTTCTGTGACAGTGATACAGGAAATGAGTGTTAATTGATTTTTTCACCAGGATCTTTCCCTCCCACAACAATTACAGAGCTGCCTTTGAGTGTAACATATTGGAGACAATAGGATAAACAAGTTCCACTGTGGTGTGTTAGATCCCAGGCCACGTGAGCCAGCAGTGGTAATGCAGGAGCTTTGCTCCTACAGCTTACAATCAAAGAACCATGAAAGATAGAATCACAGAATCATTAAGGTTGGAAAAGACCTCCAAGATCCCCAATCCCAGCCCCACACCTCCATGCCCACTGACCATGTTCCCACATGCCACATCTTCATGGCTCTGGGACACCTTCAGGTATGGGGACTCTCCCACTCCCTGGGCAGCCTGTGCCATCTTTGGAGAATAAACTGTTCCTCATATCCATCCTGACCCTCCCCTGGCACAATGTGATGCCATCACCTCTCATCCGACTGCTGTTACCAGGAGCAGAGGCTGATTCCTCCCTCACTCACGACTTTCAGATCTGTAAGGAGCAATGAGATCTCCCCTGAGCTTCCTCTTCTCCATACTGAACAATCCCAGTTCCCACAAGGTCTTTGTCTTAAAAAGAAGAAGCCATTGGAGCATTTAAACCATCTCAAATCCTTAAAACATCATCAGAGACAAGTGGAACCTCTGCTGCATACATTTATAGCCCTCTCTAGAAACTGCCTATTCAATGACTATTCCCTATGCCTGTGTAAATAAATAGGTGTATTCCTTATCATGGTAGGAAGTCCCACATTTGGCCTTTTGAAGTCATTTTGTTGGGAAAAAGAGAGAATATTTTAGCAGTGAAGAAGGCACCAACAATCAGCAGTGGTAGGAATAATCCAATTTTCTTCTCAAAGAAGGGCAAGGGTCCTCCTAGAAGGTCAGAGCTCTCTTAGCACAATTAGAACTTTAATTAATGAAATTGGCAGGGGGAGGCAGCACATCTGTCCCCCCCGCCAGGTGTCCCTTGGTGCGTCAGCACTGCGGAGAGGCCCTGATCCCCGAACGACGCGCTGCTCCTTTGCAGCACTGTGTTTTTGTACAGGGTTAATCATTTCCCATCGTTTCATCTCAATTAAGGGGCCGAGTTCCACTCTCATCTCTGCCTGGCAGGTCATAATGAAATCAGTGGAGCCACACAGGTGTACATGGGAAGGGAACGGTGACCACGTGGCACCGCACTCTCTCTGGTCCTGCTGCCCCATAAGCAGCCTTGCAGCTGGGCACAGAAGGGCTGACCCCAAACCATCCTTTCCCTGCTTGCATGTCCTGGAGGCTGCTGTCAGAGCAGAGCAAGGCATCCCTGCAGCATGCAATATTCATGGCCCCTTTGGGACAGCCATGGATCCATCACAGCAGAACCCTCTTGGACTGGTGCTGTGCCTGGGCCATGAGCCCAAGGGAACAGGTTTGTTTACCAGTGCCGCAGCACAGCTCCAAACCCGACCTCATCCACTGGGATTAATTTTTACACAATCATTCTGGAGCCTGTGATAATCACTCCATTAAAAAAATGAAGAGATTTGGGATTTTTTTTTCAATGCAGGGGATTAGGTCTAAATACAAGTAATCTGCAGGAAGCTCAGCTGCATGAACACCACTAATCGCTCCTCTACTCTTCCCAGCTTTAGCCCTTTCATTAGTATTTTCCCCAATAGAGTTGTTTGTCCTCGGGGAGGTCGGAGCAGCGTCCCGGGGCAGTTCCATGCATGGGAAGATAACACTGAGTGCAGTGGAATCCAGCAAGTGTTTTTGCAAATGTAATTAGAAGAAATATATGTCTGGGACTGCTCTGGCCACAGGTGTAAGGATGCAGCACCAGCTTTTTAAAATAAAACAACTCAAGCACTTAAAAAGGACTCAAGCGGGATTTTAGTACTTAGTTCAAAATAATTGTCCCAGGAAACCCAGTTCAGCAGCTGTCTAACCTGAAAGCACTTACACACACTTGGGCAGACATTCAATAAAGCATTTAGATACCTGAGGCACTGCATCAGCAGAAAATTTGGGGCTTTTATTCAAGAGAGTGACTCAGGAAAACTGGAGAGGCTCCGGTGCTGAGACAGCCTGGTGTAGCCAGGTGCAGCTGGGTCCGGCCTTGATGCAAGCTGGCTCCAGGCCGGCCCCAGGCTTGCTCCAAACTGCTGGATGCAGACTGGCACAGCTGGGTTCAACCTAGCTCCAAGCTGGCTCATAGAATCATAAAATCATTAGGGTTGGACAAGACCTACAAGATCCCCAAGTTTCACCACAACCCATCCTCACAAGTGATGTTTCTAAGTAAAACCACAAAGTCGTTAAGGCTGGAGAAGACCTCTAAGATCCCCAAGTCCAACCCCATCACATCCCCACCATGCCCACTGACCATGTGCCCAAATGCCACAGCTCCATGGTTCTTGAACACCTCCAAAGGAATCTACAACCTCCTGGGGCTGCCTGTGCCAGAATTTGTCCCTCTTTCTAAGAAGAAATTGTTTCTAACATCCAACTTGAGCCTTCCATGGCACAGCCCGAAGCCATTACCCCTTGCCCTATTAATCTTGTTTGCAATCTGTATCCAATCTGGCTCCAGCCAAGTACACCCATGTCCATCCAGGCTTATCTGGTCACCTGCAGACCACATGGTGCCTACTCTTGCTTTCCCTGCTACAGTACCTCAGTACTTTTTATGGCCACTATACTTCCACTATACTTCCACTTCCCTCAGGCCCCACACACTGACCACCGGTGCCACCTCCTTCACAGCCCTGTTTGCAGCTGGATTCACCTCCGTTGGCTGCTGCAAGCAGCACAGAGCCGAAGGCCTTTAGGAGGGGACACTTACTGATGCAGCACCATGATTGGAGTCGCAGGTGGCTCTCTCTTTCCCTCCTTCCCTGGGGAATGGTTTTTCAGAATGAACGGAGATGCTGCAAGCCAGCAGTGAAAACTGAGTGTGGGGAAGGAAGGAGATGGTTCTGATCATAAATTCATAGAGCTTCACACGCCAGCAGGCTACAGACGCTTGTTTTTAAAGAGATTTTAAAACTATCCTGGGTGCAGCCAGTCAGACCAGGACACCCTCACTGTTTGGAGGACACACGCATGGGCAAAGCAAAGAAGGAGGTGAGCCAGCCCTGGAAAGGTTCCTTTCAGGGTGTGCAAATCTTCAAAGCACAACTTTCCCGTAGAGTTAAAAGGAGCATGTCCCATTTGTATGAATAAGTAAAAAAATGGGAACCATTCCTAAGCACGTGTTTGATCCTCTGGGTGTTTCCTCTGCTGGACCCAAGAAAAGATCAATGCCCTGATTTCTTTTATGTAGCATATCTGCATTCCTGCTTCTTCATTCCTCGACTGCTTGAATTCTTGTCCCTATTTCAAACGCATTTCTTCTCTTCCACATCTTTCATAGCATTAGGAAAATTCCTGTCATGTGTCTCTGCTGGATGTCGTTTCTTTGCTGGCAACCAGGCAAGTATTGATACTGTTTTGCTGCAGCAATTTTGCTTGTTTCATTATTGGAAACTGCTCTGGAGGAATATTCCACCTGGAGCTCTTGGGGCACGCCCTGCAGTTCTGCACTCCTGCACCAGGTCACAGCACATGGAATGTCCCCATGTCCCCAAGGTGTTCCCTGAACAGCTCCAGGAGCAGTGACCCCACCACCTTCCTGGCAGTCTGTTAAATGCCTGAGCGCTCTTTCTGAGAATAAATTTTTCCTGATACCCACCTTGACCCTCCCCTGGCACAGCGTGAGGCCATCACCTCCCATCCTGTCACCGGCGCTTTTTGGCAGAGCGGATTCTAAAATCGGGTTCTTCTTTCCAAGCTGTGGTCCACAGAGTTTGTAAAGCCAACGTGATGAGAAGAAAACCAGGCAAGGCAAGACGTTCCTGGGAATTTCCTATGGAGCTTCACTGTTTTTACATAAAGTGGAGCTCTTTTATAGCCAGCTGCAGGTTGGGAAGGCAGCATGAACAGCTGCACCGACAGTGTCAGATGAACACCTTATCACCAAGCACTCCAAGGAAGAGATCCGTCCCTGCACGTTGCTGCAATTGAGATGTCACTGTGTGCCTTTCACAGCATTAATTACAACACTTTCCTGTATCTGAACACTGAAAAATAAGAAGCTGTTTCACCCCACAGTTTACAGAAGGAAGGTGTCCTTTTCCACAGTCAGATGTAGCCACCATGAAAGCAGGTGTTATCTAAAGCACCTTCTGACATTGTGCATAGAGCAGAAGATAAATAAATTTCGTACTAATCAGTACATTAAGCTTAAGGAGTGCCCAGCCTCGTATTTGTCACAGTCGACCTGTGTTCAAACCCCAGCAAAGCTTGACTGTAGTTTGACTCTGTTTATTGCACATCACTGATGGGCAGATGGAGCATGTCTTTTTCCCCAGCAAAAAATGCAACTTCCCAGTGTGCTGGGTCAGGTCAGTCTGTCCAGGGGTGCTGGTGTGTCCAAGGGAGCCTGTCTGCCCAAAAACGTCTGTGTATCTAAGGATGCCTGTCTGTCCAGGGGTGTTTGCATGTCCAGATGTGTCGGTCCACAGTATCTGCCTCTTTAAGGATGTCTGTCTGTCCAGAGGGTGTCTGTCTATCCAACCACCTGAAAGCTGTCTGTCTCACCCCTTGAACCAAGGTACTGAAGCCATGAACAGAAGAGATTTTATGGGGAAGGCATATTCTCCCTTGGAGAGCTTCAAATCTAATCAAAACGGTAATTCCTACACATTTCCTATTGTGTGCCACTGTTGTGCTTCCCAGGGAGCACACTCACTTAAGAACAGGTATTTATCAGCAGCCAATGATTCAGCTCAAACCCCGAAAGGGCAAGGCTGGCACAAAGCAGTGGTGATGCACAGGGGAGAGATGCGTCCTCCTCTGCTCCTTTTTCCTCCAGGCAGCTTGCAAAACACCCTGTGAATAATGGAAATACCAGCTCGCCAACCCACTGCCTCCTGCAAAGGTTCTTACAAAAAACAGCCACCTAATTGAGGAGAAATTCTGTCTGCTTGGGGAAGGCAGCTCCTTGTACCTGGGCCTCCCCGCTCCTTGCGCTGCAGCCCTCAGGCAAGCCGGGATTCTGTGTCAATTACAGGAAAATCAATGAAGATACTGTTCAGGACTCCTCTTCACCATTCAGTGCGGATGATATCCTTCACTTTCTAGCACTGATTCATTTACTTTCAGCCTCTCTAGGGGCTCCTGACATATTGCTATCTCTGAAGAATCTGAAGCAAAAACTGCCTTTGTTTCTACTGCAACTTGTTCACATGCACTGTGCCTGGGACCAGGGCTGGGACCAGAGAAACCAGGTCAAAATGAAGCACTTTTAAAATAGGATTTTAAAACATTTCTTGCCAGCACACCTCTCAGATCCCACCCAGAGAATCTTGGTAGGATTAAGGTGCAAAGTCAGTGCAAGGGCTGAAGTCCCACCAATGGCACTGCATCACTCTGCAGCATCATACCAGGCCATGCAGCACAATACATAGCCTTCTGCTGCTTCCTGGCTCATGACCAGAAACCTCTGATCTGTTCAAAAGCTGCCCTCATGGAGATAGCTGCAGGTTCCTACAGCCCATGGTGATCATCCTTCTTCAGGCTGGGACCTGGACAGGTGTGCAATATGAGAGATGTGCAACCTCGCTTCTAGGTGTTCATGCCCAGCCCCAGTACACATGGCCAGGAACCACATCAGCCTTAATGTTAGGTGCTACAGAGTGGATTTCCAAACATCCAAAAGTTGAAATTGTTCGTGACAGGACCTGAGCAGACTGAGGCTGGCAACACCATGCCCTATGAGGACAACAGCAGGCAAGTTGACTGGAAGTCATGTGAGGAGCCAAGTAACAAACCTATCATCTCCTATATCAAAGCAGCATTATTTCCTGCATTTTCATCCTTTTCTCTCTCCACCAAAGCTGCATGTATTCCATAGGAATGGGATACAGACCTGGGGGCCGTACTCAGGCCAAATTCCCACTGAAAGATGAAGAACCATGCTGTGACGTTATACTCGACCCTGCAAGCTCCTTGCGTTCCTCCTCTTCAAAGGAAGCCTCATGCATGGAGAGCTTGTAGGTTATAGCCCAGAGCAAGGATGGTGCTACAAAGACAGCATTTATTATTTATAAGGCACTTCTATGAACTTGGGGCTCAGAGGCAGAGCTGTCTATGGTGGTAAACTTTATAAGGAAAAAAAAAAATGCAGTTTGAAGAAACGCTGAAAGTACTGCATCGTGCAGAAGCTGTGTCCGTAAGAGGCATTGCTCAGATTACGGAAGTCAGACTCTCTTGGAGTTCACATGAAAGTCGCTGTGAGATTTATGAGGCAGTTTAATTGCAGCTAGGGCTCTTTGGATAGCATCATGGCCTTTGGATAGCATCAAGCACCGTGTTTTTACACAACAAGGGGTCTGTGAGGGGGTCCGGCATCACCAAAAGCAGATTGTGACACAGGAAAAAGCTCCGTGGCAGCGCTCAGACCCTCCCCACCACGGGAACACCACAGGGCTGGGGACACCATAATGCCTCCAGGTGTCATTGCCCACCACCCATTCATTACCCCTGACCCACTAATCACTCATAGCCCAGAGCAAGGAATGGGAACCCAGATGAGGTCTGCAGATCGTGCTGGGATGTAGAGATAAACGGGGTGCCGAGCCCCGCCTGCACCCTCGGGCTGTCCCGCTGCGGAATCCTTGGGACTGTCTGGGGACACCGCGAGGAACCCCAGGACCGTTTTGGGGTTGCAACCTGAGGCCGCTGGGAAGGAAACCGGGACCGGGAAAGGCGCACCGGGGGACGTCCCCGGGTCTGCCGGGCGTGCGCCGTGCCTGCCGGGGGGGGTGCTCGGCGGCGCTGCCGGGGCCGCCGGGGCCGGGACACGAGGAGGGGGGGGGGGGGACGGTTGCCGGCTGCCATTTCAGCGCGCCGCCGCCCGCTCCCTCCATTTTCTTGCCGGCTGCCGGCGGTGTCGGCCCCGTCCCCGTCCCCGCCGCCTCCGCGCCCGCCGCCCCCGCATGCAGCCCCGCGGCAGCCCCGCCGCACACGCCCAGCCGCGGGGCCGCCTCCCGGCATGAGGAGCTGCAAGATGGTGCGGGTGGCCAGCGTGCTGGGGCTGGTGATGCTCAGCATCGCGCTGCTCATCCTCTCTCTCATCAGCTACGTCTCGCTCAAGAAGGACAACATCTTCGGCGCGCCCCGCGCCGCCGGCCCGGGGGGGCCCCGCATGTACATGTTCCACGCGGGATTCAGGTGAGGGCGCGGCTCCGGATGGCCGCCACGGCCCGGCACGACGCGGGGGCAGGGGGCCGCCCTCACCCGCTCTTGGACTGGCACAGGGAAAGCCCTAAAGCGCTCGGTGGGAAAGCCCCCGGAAGGCCCCGCGGCCCCGGCGATGGCTCCTCTCTCACCGCGCTGCTCCCAGCACTCGGCGGCCTGCGGGAAGCGGGCGGCCCCAGTTCCGCGGGACCCCCGGGCCGGGCGTGAGAACCTCGGTGCTTAGGGGCTGCTGTAAAGTGGGCACGGCACGGCTCGGCACGGCTTGGCTCAGCCCTGCATAGCTCAGCGCAGCCCGGTTCGGCTCGGATCGGCCCGGCCCGGCTCGGCTCAGCCCGGCCCGCGGGGAGCGGCGCGTCTCCTCCGGCGCTGTCCGTGGTGCTGACGCCGGTCTTCCTTAGCTGGAGACCGCGCGCGGCCTGTGTGTGTGCCCGTGTTCTTGTGTCCGTGTTCGTGTGTCCGTGTTCGTGTGTCTGTGTGTCCGTGTTTGTGTGTTTCCGTGTCCATGTGAGTCTGTGCGCACACGTTTAGGTCCCAGTTCGCGCTGAAGTTCCTCGATCCCTCGTTCGTCCCCATTACAAATTCGCTGGGCCAGGAGCTGCAGGAGAAGCCGTCCAAGTGGGTATTTAACCGGACAGCGTTCGCACAGCAGAGGTGAGCGTGCAGCACTTCCCACTTGTCCCCCTGTCATCATCTTCCCAAGAGTTGTCCCCTCCCCCTGAATATTTGAGAAAATACAATTAGGGACTGCTAAATACTCTGGATTCTGAGTAATTTGCCAACAGTGAGAGACAAAGGCTGAATCAGAGCATTTCCCAAGATGGTAACAGCTATCTTGGAAGAATTGATTAATTCAGAGCAGAACACCAAGCTGCAGCACACATCCTTTTACCAAACGGAACGTGACCCAGTTTCTCAGAGTGCAGGAGAAATTGTCATTCCTTCAAGATAAATAGCTGGTTGATTAAAACTCAAAACGAATCAGACTGTAGCAGCCATGAAGTGCTATGCATATGGAGGGCAAAACATGTCCAGTAATTCTGACTAAGTACATTGTGGCTTCCAGCTCCACTCTGGCTGTGGATTGGGCAGAAAGCAATTCAGTGGGCACACCAAGAGCCCAGACTACCCTGAAATGTCTTCACTGCACATTGACTTCTGCTTGCTGTTCACAGGTTCATGGCCACATTGCATTGTGGCAATGCAGAGACCTTCATGTTTCCTTAAGCTTCCTCAAAGCTTAATGTGAAACAAGATGGATTTTTATTTTCTTCACTACGATGTGATGCCTGCCCTGCCTCTTTTATTTAATGGCTTTACTGCAGTATGTTTATATACAGCAGTAAAGTCGTGAAAGAAACAGAAATCCTTTAGCCATTTAAGATGACTACAACCATCTTGGACTACAACATCTTGGTTTCATATTGATGAATGCTTGCCATTTTAGAGGGCGCATTATGTCTCTGCCCACATGTCCCATTTCAGGAGCCCATCAGCAGCTGCGGGCCATCGAGATGAGATGGCATCTTGCCTGCTCCATCCTTCCTTTGGGGTCTCCCTAGCTGGTGCAACAGTGGCCACTCATCAGTATGGCCTCATTCCTGGCACCACCACCTCATCCTTAATAAATAACTGTCACCCTGCTGTTGGTATGAGCTAATGCCTCAGGATCTGCTGCTGCATTTGTCTGTCATCCATAACCCATAATTAGGGGACCCAATGGGACTCCATTAATGCTTAGATACTGGAGGATGTGAGTTGGAAGAAAGGTTGTTTTCCATAAACATGAGCAAATAAAGTGGTATTGGTTTTCTAATTTTATGCTCTGCTGGGGAAATTCCTGAGCAAGGTTAGTTCTGCTTGTTTTTTTGTTGGTTTTTTTTTTTTTTTTTTTTAAGTATTCCGAATAACCTTTGCAAAAACGTCAGCATGTTTGGTCTAATAAGACATTAAGGACCTATGTTTACATAAAGGGAGACAGTGACTGTCACTTGTTCCATGACTAAAAGCTTCTTGATGAACACAGAAGGAATATTTGCATTTAAGAAATCAGCTATATTACTGTTAATTCAATGGGATATTCTGGACTTCTTGGTTTTGCTTCAGATATCTTATGGCAAACACAGTGTCCATCATTACCATAGATCCATGGTCTAGTACTGAGAGCTCCCTCATTGCTATCTGTTTATATTGATTTTAATTCTGTTGCACTGCATTGCTCAGTAAACGGCTATATAACATTTTAGAAAGGAAAACTTAAGTCTATCTGGAAACAAGTCTCTAACACAGACAAAGGGGAAATACATCTCAATGTTTTCTTTTTTTTTTTCTTTTCCTTTTCTATTTTATTTTAGACAAGAAATCCTTCAGCATGTCGATGTCATAAAAAATTTTTCTTTGACCAAGAATAGTGTTCGGATTGGACAGCTGATGCATTATGATTATTCCAGCCATAAGTATGTTTTTTCCATAAGCAATAACTTCAGATCACTGCTTCCAGATGTGTCACCGATCTTAAATAAACATTACAACGTTTGTGCCGTGGTTGGAAACAGTGGAATCCTGACTGGGAGTCAGTGTGGGCAAGAAATAGATAAGTCTGATTTCGTTTTTCGCTGCAATTTTGCTCCAACTGAGGCATTCCAAAAAGATGTTGGAAGGAAAACCAATCTCACAACCTTCAACCCCAGCATCCTGGAGAAGTATTACAACAATCTCTTGACCATTCAGGATCGCAACAACTTCTTTCTGAGCTTAAAAAAGCTTGATGGGGCGATTCTTTGGATCCCTGCTTTCTTCTTCCACACGTCAGCAACGGTCACTAGAACACTGGTTGACTTCTTTGTTGAGCATCGAGGCCAACTAAAGGTCCAGTTGGCTTGGCCAGGAAATATAATGCAGCATGTTAACAGGTGTGTATTTTTTTCTTGCATTTAGCTTGTCAAAACACGTATTTCTCCCTATGTGAACCCAATGGTTTTTGTTTTCCTAGTCTTGCCTTAACTCCCTGGCCAGTCAGGACCTGGAGCTGTTTGCTTTCAGAGCTCATGCAGTTCTGTCATTGCTTCAGTAAGTGCTCCAGGGTCTGTGCCATCATGGGACTGTTCAACTGTTCCCACAGCGGCTTCCGCAGAGGCAGAAGGAGTGCGGAGGAGTTGAGTGAGATTCTGCATAAGAAAAGAACCACTTACAGAAGAACTTGCTCTCAGCTAGCAAATAGGGTGCCAGCAGACATCTGCAGAGTGATCTAGGCAAATCTATTGTAATTCATGTATGGGTAACATTGCCACCTCTTTAGAAAATACACTTCACCAGGAGTCAAGGGATTTGCTTTTCTGGATAAGGCACTGTTTTTCCGGGTGAAAAACCAAAAGCAGACCTTGAAAGAGAATATTTAGGCATTTCTCTTCTTTACAGACTGACCTGAACAGCAATCCTTGCCGTACTCCAGTTATCAGCTGTGAACACTGATGCTCTCCATGCTATAGCATTTTTGGTGGTCTCCATACTGTAATCATATTTTTTCTTACAACAGGCCCACGATGTTACTTGTATCCTATAATAATTTGCCTTTGTTTTTTTTTTCACAGATACTGGAAAAACAAACACTTGTCACCCAAACGGCTGAGCACAGGTATTCTCATGTATACCCTTGCTTCTGCCATATGTGAAGAGATTCACTTGTATGGATTCTGGCCCTTCGGGTTTGATCCCAACACAAGGGAGGACCTCCCGTACCACTACTACGACAAGAAAGGAACCAAGTTCACCACCAAGTGGCAAGAGTCCCACCAGCTGCCTGCAGAGTTCCAGCTGCTCTACAGGATGCACGGTGAAGGACTGGCCAAACTGACCTTGTCGCATTGTGCCTAAGAACCTAAATCTTGAAGTGCCAAATGATTGTCTAAAAAAGTGCCCAAATCTGAGTTAAATGCTCTTCAGATACAATTCTAAAAAAAAAAAAAAAAAAAAAAAAAAAAATCCACCCTAAAATATTTTCCATAATATGCAGATGCTTTTCAATCACCCTTGCCATTGTTCATCAAAGGGTCTCAGCACATTTAGCAACGCAGAAAATGCAGAAGCACTTATCAAATTCTGTGGATGCTATTCAAGCAGCAGCACAGTGAAGCTGAAGTATTTTGCTTTTATATATATGCTATGAAATATGTTTTAAAATCTTTTCATATTTCAGCATCCCACTACATGCCTGTAAACATCTTATTTCGGTTGTTCCTTTCAGATTAGGATTAGGAACTCTGCTTTCATAAGGCATTGCTTTTCTCGTACATGTTGCTGTGAGTTGCTCAGCATACATGGATTTGCCGTGGCCAATTGGTAGAGCCACCCCGAGCCCCAGCTCATTGTCATTTACAAGTTCCTCAGTGTGGAACTCCATTTCCACTGCTTGCATATTTTCGTACTTACTGAATTTAACATTTTTTTAAGAACAACAATGGAGAAGGTCAAAATATGGCTTGTACTTGGTTCCCCAGCCCCCTGTGTGTGTCAGTGCTGTATGCTGCAGGGGGGGGTGGGGGTGGGGGTGAGTGATTCCCAGCTCAGTTAACTGTACAGGAAAATGTCCCCCCACCAGCCCGAGGGGGAGATGGAGTGAGGTCAGGACAGCCCAGTTTCTGAGAAATGGCCTCGAGAGGGAAGTAAGCACAGTGGGTATGTGGAGAGCAGGAGATATGATTTTCAGGGTCCCAGTTTACATCACCGAGTTCATGGTCAGACAGCTGAATAGGTGGTCTCGTGTTCTGGTCAAGAACAGATGTTTGAGGAGATGGAGCTTTCTAGATACCTTTGAAGGTCAGGCTGGTTGCAAAAAGGACAAATCATAGGGTTTCTTGTATTTGAGAATCTTGGCCATGTTGTCTCAGGATAAAGGAGTCTGTAAAGCAACTGTTTTTTCTTATTAAAACGAGTATGCTTCAAAGTATTTTAACATTTTTATATTACTCTGTATGATGCTGAGAACTGACTATTCATGGAAAGACGATGCAAAAGGCAATTCAAAACCATACCTTAACAGTGCACATTTTAGTGCACAGCACCCACGCTTTGGGGGATAAGTGGCTGCGCCTGGCACGCGACCAAATTGGGTGTATTCCAGCAGGGAGGGAAACCTCATCCCTCTGCACTGCCTGTAAATATGAGAATTTTTAAAGCCATTTTGAAAACGCCCTGTACTTCCTTGTTTTATTTATTTTCTGGCTTTTACTTTGGCATCGGAGCTGCGAGGGGGCTCGGATGCTCTTTGGCACCGCCAGCCTGGCGCCCACACCTTCAGGCACGCTGCTCAGGATGCTGATGGCTGCAAAGTTCCCTTCCCAGAGCACAGTCCCACGTGAGATCTCGGGCACTTCTGGCTTGCCCCACTGCCTGTGCTCGTCACTGCTCATGCAGCAGAGCATGACTTGTGGCAAACGTCCTCATGGAGACGTCGCTGTGCAGCAATGCCAGAGCTGTGCCGTGCGGTGCCATGTGCTTTATTGCTAATATTGCTGTTGATTATCTGTGTTCAAAGCACCCATCCCTGCCAGACATCGTTCCCTGGGTGCCGGAACACACCCAAAAGCAGAAACTGCATGGGGAAGGGAAGGTTCTGTGCCAGTTGTTAATGATGTACAGTGATTAATCATTTCCAGTGCAATTTGCCGTTGAGCTGTACTGCAGATGCATGCTGGCTAAGTCCTGGATCGCTTTGCAGTTTATGGCAGTGTGCAAAAGGGAGTCCTGGGGACAGAGAGGCTGTGGTCTGGGACCCCTTCTTAATGGCAGGTGTTTTTGTTAGAAGGCAGGCTATCAATTTTATGCAGGGAGTGATCATCTCTATTAGCAAATTATAGAAATATGGACAGTTATCATTATATTTGCTTGAATGTGGATGCTGATGCACTCTGTACAGTTTTTTGGCTCTGAGTGGCGCTTGGCTGCTGTGTGTTGTTTACATGGTACAACAACTTTAATGTAGACGTAAGGGTGTCCATCCGTCCGTCTGTCCTGACAGCACTTATCTTCTGTCCATTCAAAATGACTGCTCTAGAGCACCCGCGTTGGAAGATAATCATTAAAAATTACATGCTGAAACCAAAAATTGCTCCAAGATTGTTCTTCAGTTTTTCTTTTTCTTTTTCTTTTTTTTTTTTTTCTTTAAAGTAAACTTTTTTCCTAATCTCAATAAGGCTAGGCAGGCTAGCTCATGAATCTGTGTTCTCCTGGTGGTGCTGTCCCCAGCCATTTTTTCCTGGGGGTTGAACTGGATCGAGGGGCCTGTGAGAAAGCCAGAGAGGGACTTTTTACAAGGACAGGCAGTGACAGGACAAGGGGCAATGGCTTTAAACTGGAAGAGGGTAGATTTAGACTAGATTTTAGGAAGAAATTCTTTACTGTGAAGGTGGTGAGACACTGGAACAGGTTGCCCAAGGAGGTTGTGAATGCCCCATCCCTGGAAACGCTCAAGGCCAGGCTGAATGGGGCTGTGAGCAACCTGGTGTGGTGGGAGGTGTCTCTGCCTGTAGCAGAAGGTTGGAACTATGTGATCTTAAAGGTTCCTTCCAACCCAAACCATTCTATGATTCTGTGATTTTATGATCTCCTTCCAACCCCTGCGATTCTGTGATTCTCTGTTGAGATCAGAGAAGTTGCATGGATTCCAGCATGTGTGGCTGCACCACCGAGTGCACCTACGTTGTTGAGGACACCAGAATGGGAAGCTTTTATGTGCATGGGCTTTGCTCCACCCCCCTTAGTAGGGCAAATGGGGCACTCCTGTAGATTGCTCCCAGTTGTGATGCAAGGCCCAAGGCAGAGGATCGTGAGGCAGTCCTGGGGTTCTGCTCTTAGGGCAGAGGTGTTAGTGCCAGTCCCAAGGCATGGCCATCGCCACTGAGTTGCGTAGAAGCACAGGGTGTGGAGAAAGAAGGAAGCGTGGAAACAGCTGCAAATATTTGGAAATGGGAACACAGAAAAATTATTGACAAAGGGCCATATTATATCATTGATTTTTAAGCAAAACTCCCCATTGATTTTTTAGAACCACATTGAACATTTCAGAATCATTGATTTTAATGGGGAGTTCTGCCCCGAAATCAATGGCACAATACAGCCCAAAGTAAATTGCTTCTTAGTATCAATATTTTTTGTCAGAGCTGTTGCAATGTGGAAAACCATCTTTAAATTATGCATCCTTTGTTTCTGCCTGTTTTCTTAGATCTCTTTGAATTCTGCTTTTCTCTGGAGTCTGAAGGGAAGGGCAGTTGTGCTGGCTGGGCTTCATTCCCAAGCCCCGCTCCGAGGCTGGGTTCTGTGCAGACCCCCAGGTTGGGGTCTCAGTACTTTGCCTGGTGTCCCTCAGCCCCTAGGAGCCATCCAGATTGTGCTGCTGGAGATGAGGTGCTGGCACCTGTATCCAAGAGGAGGTCGGAGGAGTTGGGTTGCGTCTCAGAAAAATGACAACCCAAAAGTGCAGACAAGAAAAGGAATGAAAAACAGACAGTCCTTAAATCAGTGTCTTTTCAGGGTAGGAAATAGTGTTTTTCTTAAAAAAGAAAGCGTGCTCCTGCCCAGCAGCCTGGCTCTCTGCTGCAGGAGCTGCCAGATGCAGCCCTTGTGTTTAGGACAGCAAATCCTCTCTGCATTTGCTAGCATGTTGGCTAGACTCTTCCTTCCCTTTTGCTCGGTCCAAAACCTTCCCGTCGCTGTCTATCTAAATGAATTCATGATGGTTCAGGGAAAATACTCACTATTATTGCTGAATGTCTAGACAAACAAATATAGCTAAATGAAAGCACACGTAATGCAGCGTGATCAATACTTGCAAGTACAGAACCTTTCAGTTTACAAAGTCAGGAGGAGCTCTGGGCAAAGAGCTCCTGATGGCAGCCATGGGGTGATGGCACTGCAGGGACATGGGGATACGGTGGTGGTGGTGCTGGAATGGGGCCATCAAGCAGAGAATGGAAAGAGGAGGTGTACATAGAATGGGGATAGGTGTGCTACCTTTCCTTCTCTTTACATCCTTGTTTGGTACTTTATTTGCTTGTATCTATTCAGTGAATACATTAGGACACAGTAGGATACATTAAGAAAAACACAGATGTTTTGGCTTCCGGTTTGAATTGTGGAGTATACCAAAAAGTATTTGTGAAATATGACTAACTGTGAATGGAGATTGCAAAAACAAACATTTAGAAAGCAGGTTTTCTGTAAATGAATGTGTCTTTATTCTAATGGCTATAGAGTTCAATGCCTCATGGAGTTGTTTCCAATAAAAAGACAAATACTAAAAAAAAAATTAAAAAATTTAAAAAAAAATTAAAAAATGCCATAATTGTAATAAAGGGTTCGTTATTTAATGGCCATACTGAAAGCATTATTTATTTTTAAAAGGCTGGTGTTGATAAAGGGCCAGAGTAATGTCTCAGGTGAAAGGCATGTAAGGCTGCACACGCTGTGAAATGTGTCCTGAGCAGAATCACTGCTTGGTCCTGCTCCCCTCAGGTCCCTGTTGGCCTCAGGGCAACCAGAATGGGACCAGCTTTGTCCCAGAGGGATGGATGTGGCCTGCACAGTGCGTGGTGCATGTAAATACGTCGTCACATTTGTAAGCAAGGAGCCTGGTTCTTGTTGTAACGGAGTGCCGCGTCGTGACCATCGTTTGTGGAGAAATAAACGCGATGATTCATTCTGAATCTCTCAGCAATGTTATTGTTTGGTGTGAATGTGCCTGCAACATTGACTCGTGCCAAAACACGATATTGAATGCATTGTTTTTAAATAAAATATTTTATTGTGCATTGAAAGTCTGTAAAACTCAACTGCGTCCACTTCTTCCCTTCGCGTTTTCTTAACCACACGCTGTCAATAGCAATTAATGGCTTGAACTGGAAGGTTTTTCCGTGCTGTAGGCACACTCTGCAGAGCAGCAGATTGTCATTTTAATCAAGAAGCGTTCCATATTGCACAGGGTATATTGAAGCTGGAAACACACTCAGACAAACTGCATGGCAGTGTGCCGCGAACACTCAGCGCTGGCAGGATGTGGCCCCGGCTCTGCACAGCCCAGTGCTCTGTATGCAATGGGTCAACCTGTAGGCAGCCTCCAGAGTTGGGGATTGAGCTCAGGATTGAGCTCGGGATCCTCTCCAACCCCCTGTACCTGATGCTCAGTGAATGGAACTTGTTTGCTGTCTCAGCCATGTATCTGCCATGCACATCTCTGAGACCTTTTCTATTCAAGACTGAATCCCTGGTTCAGTGATGTCCACTGCACTGTCCTGTGGATCTAGTTCAGCATTGGTGCAGCTGCCCAAAGAGGTGGTGGAGTCCCCATCCCTGGGAGTGTTCCACAACCATGGGGATGTGGCTCTGAGGGCCATGGTCATTTGGGCATGGTGGAGTGATCTGGAGTTGGGTTTGGGGATCTTGGATGGGTTTACAAATTCTGCACAGCCATAAAATATTGGGAGCCATGCAGCACGTAAACCAGAGCTTGGCTCCAGGCAGTCGTTTATTGAAGTGATGCACACCCAACCACATCTCACAGCCGTTACCTGCAGCACCCTGGCAGGGTCCACAGAGTCTCTTTCTCTGGAGATATTCAAACCCTTCTGGATGCTCACTCGTGCAACCTGCTGTAGGGATCCTACTCTAGGGGAGTGTTTGTCTAGTGGACTTCCAGGGGTCTCTTCCAACCCCTGAGGTTCTGTGATTCCATGGCATCCCTTAGAGCTGTCATTTTGCTGTGTCAGAACCAGTCGATCCTTTCTACTCCCTTTCTGCATGGTGGTCAGTTTGCAGCCTGAGAGAAGATGCACTGCTTGCCTCAGCCCTCTGCATGTCCCATATCAGCTCTTCTGTGGGCTTTTTGATGCTCAGCACTACACAGCTCCAGCTGGAAGCAGCCCCACCACCTCCTGTTCAAGATTCTTCTCCCTCTTACCACTACTGGAACCCAAAAATTTACCAAATCAAGTGATGGTTCCAGTCTTTCTGGTCTGGCAATATTCTCTAGGGGCTATTTTTTGGCTTACCAAATTAAAAACATTCCTATAAAAGCTGATAATTAAGTTGCTTGTCTGTACATCTAAAAATTCCAAACCAGTTCCCAGCAATTTTCCATAAAAGTGTGCTGCTGACACCCTCCCTGTCGCTGACTTCTGAACACACAAGTTTCTCACTGCATTTGCCCCTAAAATGCTCATGGAAGATGTTGGTTCCCACACCTTGGTGACAGGGGCTGTGCCTGGAGCCCTCTGCTGGGTTTCTCCTTGCAGCATCCCTCGTCGTGGTGTTCCCACCCTCACTGACCCCACGCAGCCAGCCCTGCCTGCTCTCACTGCACCGGCGTCACCGTTTCCCAACACTTCCCACAAACCAAACAGTGCGGGGTGCCCCCCTCCTCCCAAGATAAATATTGCAGACTGGAGCCAGCTTTAATCTTTAACCACCGCCCTGGCAGCCAAGTGTGCCATCAGCTGCACCGTAGCCAGCCCTGCTGCTCCCTGTGTGCCCCATCTCCAAGCCCTGCAAAGCAGGAATCCAAACACCCCCAGCTCTGTCCCCACTCCACCTCATCCCCTCTTGGCTTCCTGCATTTTTCCAGACGTCAACTGGCTTTAGGGGACACCTCCTGAGGGTAGCCCACTCTTGGGATTTGCTTCTCCATAACTCAATTCCTGATGTAGTGATGGGAGCAGAGAAATCCCTCCCTCCATATCTCTAGGTCCAAGGAAGGCTCCCTGTGGGCCATGGGCTGCAGTGCCGGGGTTCATCAAATGACACAGCCCCAAACCATTTTTTAATTTGCTTGCATGGGATTCAGCTTCTTTGGACCCATTTTATCCTCTCAAGCACCCCCTTGAAAAACTCTAGGGGAAACCAGTCCATATTGCCAGGCTTGCTTTTTACTACTAGGAGACTGAAATCCTGCCTGGAAGAAAAATCACAAAGAAGGTTGGTTTTCTTTCTTAAGAGCAAAACTCAGTGCCTGGGCAGTGCATGCAGCAAGGCAAACTCCTGTTTTGTATCCTCTCCCAGAGCAGCATCCAACTGCACTGGCGTCACTGGCTGTGCAGCTGCTGGCGTCACCGGGGCTGGAGCCATCCTCCTGCCCTCTGCAAAGCACAAAGGGCTTGTGAAAGCAATTTCAAAATGCCAAAAGAAAGCACTTCCAATATGTGCTTAAAATTGTTGGCAATTATTGGTGCCACCCTTGGCCTGTTCTCACTGTTTTACAGGTGAGCCCACCACTGTGCCACATCCCATGCTTGGGTGGGGACATCCTTGACCACCCCGGTACACAAAGCAGTGCTGTCCATATGGTTTGATTTTTGTTTGTTTGTTTGTTTGTTTGTTTGTTTTCTAATTGTAGGAGAGAAAACTTTGCAGGACTTTAAGCAAATAACACATGCTAAAGCCAGTAAAAATGCATCAGCAAAAAATAACTAGAGTAACAGCAACCAGTTCTTACAATGAGCAGGTGCTCAGTTCAGTTCAAGATGCTGAACCAACAAGTTTGGTTCTATTACCCTCATCTTAAGGATGCAGGAGCCTTAGGTTCAGCCAACTGTTGGGTCCGCAGGATCCAGTGACACTTGCTCACCTATAATTGTGTCACAGCACTATGCAGCCCCCCAGTCTCAGGATTCCCACTGGATCACAGTTGTTACATGTCTGTGCCCACGTTCACAGATCCCACTAAAGACTGTGCCCAAATCAATACCAATGTAGTGTGGTGGCTTCTGAATGCAAATGGCTCTTCTGAAAGTAAAGAGGATCAATACACAGACAAGTAAATTAGTGGCATTCATATTTTGTCCAAGGAAAAAACTTCTATTCCATGTATGTTGGGAAGTAAACTAGACTTTTGTAAACCTGGGGAGCTAAATGGTGGCACCGTACTTGCTTTTGTTTCTTGTATTGACCACTCCTCACTGTATCTGTGCCTATGTTTATATATACACACACATACAGCACAACTGAGAATGCAGAACATGCTCTGTGCATCCCTCCCCACACTGCTATCCCCACTGGCAGGGGAAGTGGCAGTGAGCACTGACTGAAACACATCAAACTCCACATGAGTGGAGAATGCTTTTTTACTGTGCTGGTGACAAACAACTTGGGCAGGGGCTGGAGTGAATGCCTTCAGCATTATCCCCTCTTGGAGAGGGAAAGGGAAAAGGGAAGGGGAAAGGTAAGGAAAAAAAAAAAAAAAAAAAGGAAAAGGGAAAAGGGAAAGGAAAAAAGGGAAAAAAGGGAAAAAAGGGAAAAAAGGGAAAAAAAGAAAAAAAGAGAAAAAAGGGAAAAAAGGGAAAAAAGAAGAAAAGGAGAAAAGGGAAAAGGAAAGGGGAAGGGGAAGGGGAAGGGGAAGGGGAAGGGGAAGGGGAAGGGGAAGGGGAAGGGGAAGGGGAAGGGGAAGGGGAAGGGGAAGGGGAAGGGGAAGGGGAAGGGGAAAGGGAAAGGGAAGGGAAAGGGAAAGGGGAAAGAAAAGAAAGGGAAAGGGAAAGGGAAAATGAAAGGGAAAGGGAAAGGGAAAATGAAAGGGAAAGGGAAAGGGAAAGGGAAAGGGAAAGGGAAAGGGAAAGGAAAAGGGAAAGGGAAAGGGAAAGGGAAAGGGAAAGGGAAAGGGAAAGGGAAAGGGAAAGGGAAAGGGAAAGGATGCCAGCACATGTGTAATGCTGACTCCCACTGCCCCCCTCTCTCCCTCTCTGCTCATTCACTACAGCACCTCCTCCTCTGGGGTTTGCCTTTGCTCTCTTCCCAAAATCAACCATAACTTTTGTCTTCCCTTGAAAGGACAAAAAGATTTCACGCGTAACTTGCCCCAAACAAAGGCACCTCACGCCAGGGCTTTCTTTCTCTTCTTCCTTTTTTGTTTTCCACTACAGGCCAACAGCAGCAGGGGTGGCTGCTGTGGCGGGGCTTGATGTATACCTACTCTGTGCTGAAAAGCAGGTTGGAAAACACTGAGCTCCAGAGATACGTGGAAGGGCAGTGTGGGAGAAGATGGATCAGTGGTAGTTGGTATCCATAGAGGAAATCTATGGGAAAACTGGGAACTACGATTTGCAGCCAGCTTGTAAAGAGACTCTGAGAGCTCCAGAGGGAGGCCTGGAATGAACAGTGTCTTACCTCAGAAGAGCACAAAGCAGTCACTTTTAGATTGGACTCAGCCATTTTGTTCCCCAGCTGCACTTTTGTTTTTCTGCATTTCTGTGTTTCTGCATGTCATGCATTTTATCTGCATGCCTCAAGGCAGAGGGATGCTCGGCCCCCTCCCCTTCTCTGCCCCATCAGTGCTGCTCTCCACAGCACCCAGACCTCAGCTCTCAGTGTTCCCTACAGAGGGACAGCACATTCTCTCTGTGCCCAACAGAAGAAGCGGGGCTACGACCTTCACAAGAGCAGCGACAGTTATCAGAGCCCTAGATAAGGCTGACATAAAACGCAAGGACGCGGCTCTCAGTGCTGCCATCTCCCATGTTACTGATTAAAGTGGAAAGAGGGGGGCAGGGGCAGCAGAGGGACTGCAATGCTGGGAGCAGCTGCATGGCCTGGCACAGCATGGCACAGCTCAGCATGGCACGGCACAGCAAATCTCAGCCTGGCATGGCTCAGACCAGGATGGTGAGGCCTAGTATAGCTCAGCTTGGCCCAGTGTGTGTGCAGATATCCCAGAGCCCAGCTGTAGCAGGTGGTCCCTGTTGCCAACCCATGCCAGGGGGTCTCGTCCCCAGGGCTCTTGCTGCCACTGAATTCCTGACACCTGCTGCCCACCTGCCTCAGTCCTGCTGCTCCTTGCCTGCCTCAGTGGGGCTGTCCTGGGGGCACAGGGACATCTGTGTTTGGGGGTCAGTGACTGCAGGGACAGCAGAGGGGAGGGCACAAAGCCCCTCGAGCACTGCGTGCTCCCCCCATTCCCACATCTCCCACAGCACTGTACTGTGTGCCAGAGCCGCGGCTGCGCTCAGGACCACTCCACAGCGCTGCAAAACAGGGAGGGATGAGGGCTCGTGTTGGGGCAGGGGCAGCGGGGGCCATGCGGGACCGCGGGCGTACTGCTGGGCGAGCACGGGGCACGCAGATGGACCAAAGCCCTACGACGTGCCAGATGGTTCAGGCAAGGACAGAACTAACGTAGTACAGCGCGGCTCGCCTGGCTGTGCTTCCCTGCCCCGTATATCGCACGGGAGCAGCCAGGGCTAAGAGCTCTGCCTCGGGGACCCCCGGGCCGTCTCGATGCGCAACGCCGGGGCTCCGCGCAAGCAGCACGTCTGAGGGGCTTACATCGGGATGCCGGCCCCGGGCCGCCAAAGCGACTCTGCGCTGTCCGCACCGCACTGCACCACACCACCTGGCTGGGGGCAAGGGGACCAGAGCTCCAGAACTGTCCTTGCGGAGAAACGCGGAACTCCAAACCCCAGAGCCCCGAGCTCCCGCCCGGAGCCCCGAGCCTCGAGCCCCGGCGGCGCAGGCGGGGTCCGGTGGCGGAACCCTGAGCCGCTACAAAGACTCGGAGGCGCCTTTAAGGGCCGCAGCGCATCCCCGCCCCAAACTCCACCATTGGTCACTCGCGCCCGCCCTCCCCCCTTTCACGCCTCCTATTGGTGGATCCGCCCGTCAGTCGCGCGCGCCCCGCCCAGCGGGCGCGGTCATGCCGAGCGGCCGCGCGCTCTGGACAGCTCCCGTCGGCCGCAGACAGCGGCGGCGGCGGCGCGGCGCGGACATGGCGCGGGGCCGGCGCGGGCCCGGCTGAACGGCCGCTGCCCGGGGCCCGGCGGCCGCGGCTCGCAGCGCGGGGCCGGCGGAGGCGGCGCGCCGCCCGGATGAGCAGCGGCCCGAATGAGGAGCGGCCGCGGCGCCTACCGATGCCTCGCCGCCGAGCCCGCTGCCTGCGCCATGAACCCCGAGCTGGCGCTGGAACCGCTGGGCAGCCTGCATGAGCCCGAGCTGCTGGGCAGCCCCGGCCCGCACCACGGCGGCCGAGGCGGGGGAACGCTGCGGGTGCCGCCGCCCCAGGAGCTGCCCGGCGGCGGCGGCGGAGGCGGCGGGGGGGGACGGGCGGCCATGGTGCCGGGCATGGCCCCGCTGCTGGACGGCGCCGAGTTCCGGCCAGAGCTGTCGGTGCCGCTACACCACGCTATGAGCGTGCCCTGCGAGCCCTCGCCGCCCGGCATGGGCATGAGCGGCACCTACACCACGCTGACGCCGCTGCAGCCGCTGCCGCCCATCTCTGCCGTGTCCGACAAGTTCCACCACCCGCACCCTCACCCGCACCACCACCACCACCACCACCACCAGCGCCTGGCAGGCAACGTCGGCGGCGGCTTTGCTCTGATGCGGGACGAGCGCGGGCTGCCCGCCGTCAACAACCTCTACGGGCCGTACAAGGAGGTGCCGGCCGTGGGGCAGAGCCTGTCCCCGCTGGGCGCGGGGCTGGCCCCCCTGCACGGCGCTCAGCAAGGCCTGCACGGCTACGGGCCGCCGCCGCCCCCGGGCCACGACAAGATGCTGGGGGCCGGCTTCGAGGCCGTGCCGCACCTGCCGCGAGGGCTGCCGGCGGCCCCGGCCCCGCTGCCGCACCTCAATGGGCAGCACCCCCCTGCCCCGCCGCCCCACGCGCTGCCCACTGCCCGCGACCGCCCGCCCGCCGCCGCCCCCGCGCAGCAGCTGGAGGAAATCAACACGAAGGAGGTGGCCCAGAGGATCACGGCGGAGCTGAAGCGCTACAGCATCCCCCAGGCCATCTTCGCCCAGCGGGTGCTGTGCCGCTCTCAGGGCACCCTCTCGGACTTGCTACGGAACCCTAAGCCTTGGAGTAAACTGAAATCCGGCAGGGAGACCTTCCGGAGGATGTGGAAGTGGCTGCAGGAGCCGGAGTTCCAGAGGATGTCAGCCTTAAGGCTCGCAGGTAGGCTCCGCTCCCCGGACCCCGCGGCGCTGCCCTGGCTCGGGGCGCTTCCTCGGAGCGTACGTGGGGCAGCTCCGCTCCCTCCCTCCCTCACCTCCCCCGTTGGGCGTTCCCGATGCCGTCTCCCGGTTCGGGCCGTGTCCCCGGGCCGGGAGACCGGCCGGCGGCTCCGGAGGCTGCCGTTCCCGTATTGTCCCGCAGCCGGGCGCGGAAGCTCCGCATTGTTCCGCGCTCGCCCCGCATTGTCCCGCGGCCGGGCGCCCCCTGGCGCGGGCTGCCCGCGCCGCAGCGCTCCATTGTTCTGCGGAGCCGGGGCAGCTGCGGGGAGGCTGCGGGGAGGCTCCGGGGAGGCTGCGGAGCCGTTTGTTGCCATAACTCCGCCGCTCTTTCATTTCTTTCGGTCCCGATGCGGGGCGACGAATCTTCGCCCGTTCGTGAGCGGCGGGTGATTGCGACGCGCGGCTCCGGACTTCCCCGAGCCCCGAATCCGCATTGCGAGGCCCCGGGCCGCCCCCCGCCGCCCTTCCGCAGGGCCTCGGCCGCCCCCCGCCGCAGCACGGGGTGAACCCTTCGGCGCGCGGCCCGGAGCACGCGGCCGCGTCGCCTTCCCAAACAAACGCGTACGTGGAGGGAAATCGATGCAGATGATGTTTAGAAGATTAAAAGAGCATTCACGCTAGCAACATAAACGCGTGGACCCAGCGTTCATTGATCTGGAACCTGAGCCGGCTTGTTTCCAAGAACATTGCTGCAGCTCGACTTTCCCAGCACCCCGCTTGCCTTCGACCCCGTCTACCCCGTCCCGCCGTTCTGGGGCTGCCCCGGGCCCGACCCGGAGGGGTAACGCCGAGCACCAAGAGCCGTTGTGCTCGGGGAGCGGCGGAAGCCGGCGGGCATTGCCTGGCTCCTATCGGGCTACGAGGTTACCCCGCACCACCGCCTCTGCGCTCTTTAGGGCTGGGGCTCGGGTTTTGAGCCTACGTAGGTTTAAGAAAGGCGGTAAAATACCCCTGAACCCGTTTTTGCTTCGAGCTGTGTCATCCAGATGCGGCCGTGCCCGTTTTGGTTCTGGTTCCGTTACCAACGCCGGGACTCCTGTACCGTCAGACTGCGTTTCGAATTGCTCTGGTTTGCATTGAAACGCAGGCGCTGAAAAAAGCTGCTTGCTCTGCTCCTAGGTACTCCTAACACCGAGCCGCTCCCGGCTCCCGCTCCGTGCGGCCGAGGCGCGGGCAGTCAGCGGGAACAGCGGCTGCCCGGACAGCGGGAGCCGTCACGGCCTCGGATAGGAGAGGAGGAAGGACGGGAAAGACCTTTGTAAATTACCGGCCCCTTCGGGAAATCGATTTTTTATTACCACGTGTGAATATGCAGCCTCATTATCTCGGTGTTTCCTTTCCCTTCCCTTGCTTTCTGAAGCTCCTGAGAGGAGTGGAGGTAGAGTCGGCAACCCGCCCACCCTGCGCTCTTCCCGTAAGTTTTTCTCAAAATGAACCCAAATGTTCCATCCTATGAGAGGAAGCCCCTCTCCCAGGGGAGCTGGACCAGGGCTATGATTATTTTTTAAAGGGCTCCAAAAGCCTGGAGAAGGGGTCAGCAGCAGCTGTGTCCGAGTCAGAGCAGAGCTGTGTGGTTTTCTTGAGGGGACGTTGGCACCAAGACCCTGCTCTGCAGCCCAGGAAGCACCGTGTGCCTTTACTGAGTCCCGGGAGGTGAAACAGGGAGAGCATTTCTGGGGACTGCCCTGAATTTGGGCAAATCCCTCTGCTGCAGCTGTGGCTTCACTCCCCGTCCTTGCCCCAACATGCACCTGGCCCAGGGCTGCTGCCACCAGGGCTGCCGGAAGAAAAGGAGAAGCCTCTCCTGTCCCATACAGAGATGGTGAAACCTTTCATGTAAGTTCCATTGATCTGATCCCACCCCTACACAGAAGCCGCATCATGAAAGCCCCTCTGTATGTTCACCCTCATGCCTGCTATATGCTTGGTTACATGGTACTGCAGCCAAGGTAGCTGGCGGATTCCACCCATGATCTGGGTGAGAACCAAGGCTGGGAAGTTTGAGGAGAAGAGGGCATGGGAACGATGTGTCCCACTTCCCTCACAGCCCCACAGTGTGCCTGTGGCCCCACGGAGGCCCCTTGGTCCCCGGCCTTCTCTCTGAAGTGCCTGCCACACGGAAACGTCCCTGTGAAATCTTTGTTTGCTCTGGCCTGGGTAGGGCAGTCTCTGCATTTCTGCCAGGATAAAAAATATCAATGATCACCAGGTGAGTCAATGCATTTATCAGCACAGGGGGTTCGAAGGGCAGAGTTCAACTGTGGTTCAGGTTAATTGGATGCGGAGCCACGTCCTCATGCTTGCGTTGCCTACAAAGTGCTCAACTGTGGCATATTATCACCAAATCCGTGGTAGGTAAATACAGGAAGAATGCGATTAAAATAACTCTCATGCCATATCCTTCTGCATGTTACCAGGCTCATGCAGGCTCTGAATGCTGGGTAAGAAGCCCCTGTTGGCCAGTTCTCACTGAACTCTGCTCATCGTAGTGCTGTCCCGATCAGCAGAGTGCTTTCTCCACTTGTTTACATCTACTTGCTGAATCACGTTATTGATGATTGCACAGTTTTGTACCGAAACACCATCGGTGATTAATTGGCTGGCCTTGCCGTGCTCACGTTCCCCTGGTTGCATGGTGGCCAGGCGGTTCTCGAACCTGTAGCAGCCGACTGGGATCCACGCGGTGAGGCGTGTCCCCGCGTCCCCCTGAGTGTCCCCGCGCATGCCTCCGTGTCGCCGTCTGTGTCCCCGTGTGCGCAGCGCCCGTAGCTCTCCGTCAGCACCACGGACAGCGGCAAGAGGGACGCTGGCCCGGGGTTCGCCGGCGCTGTCCGTGGTGCTGAAGGCGGGCGCGTTGCCCTCCGTTCTCCACGTGAATTTCCTTCTGAATCTTGAGACTATTTTTTGTAGCCTGTCGATATAGCTATAACTAAGACGTAATAACGCCTGTATCAATTCTGTTAAGTATACATACCGCTGTTTCTTAGCATTGAACTAAGCATACAGGTACGTAAAGATTATTTGGAAGGTGCTTAGTGACTTGAAATATTAGTAGTTTCTTCAGATATAGATTAGTGGTTGTGTCTGAGCAATCTGTGCAGTAAATCGTGAAGCTCAGTGGTAAATCATATCTCTCAAGTACCAACTTTCTGAAATAACGTCCCACCCTGTCTTTTTTGTACCTCATTATTTCCGCAGACGCTAAAGGTGTTCCTGCTCTGCAGACATTTGAATGCTCTTTTCGTTGAACAGGAAGTTTTTGTCAGCCTCTTGGTCAGCTGATAAAGAAAAATCTGACCACTTTCATCATTAAATACGTTTCTATCTCTTATTCACTCTACTTTTTTAGTAAGAAACATTTTTTTCTGTCAAGATGTGTTACTCTGAGATCTTCTAACCTCTGTTCTTCACTATTTTTTAAATTATTTTTTCAGCATGACTTCTTTTTTTTTCCCCTAATATTCTGTCTTTGTTGCCATTTGACCTGAAAAACAAACAAACAACAACAAAACAAAATATAATAAAAAACAACCCAACAACCTTCAAATATTTCTCTGCATTTTAAAAATAACAATTTATTTGTGGCAAGGAGCTGTAAAGGAGAGAACATTTTTGGCCAAAGGATTATTTCCTAATAACTTCTCCTCATTTTTACCTTGTTCTTTGTAGCAGCATTTTGACTCAAACCTTGCACTTCTGCTTTTTCTGCACGGAATGTTCCTGCCATCCATCCATTGCAAGGGACTTTCTCATCCCTTGCAAAGCAACGTTTGGATTGGAACCCGAGCTCTGCCGGAGTGTGGAGTGTTAATCTGACAGAGAAAGCACGAAAAGGTCTTGTGATGCCACCAGTTTGCCCCATTCCTCAAGAATCATCAGTGATGGGGATTTTCTGGCTACCTAGGCAATCTCTCCCAGAGCTTACAGGTACAAAAATCCTTAATGACTAGCCTTAATCTCCCTTTTTGTCTTTTAAATCCTTTGCTTCTCATCTTATCCCCATTAGACAGAGCAAAAAAAAAGAAAAAAAAAAAAGAAAAATTACTCCCTTTCTTCTGATAGCGATCTGTTTGTATTTAAGACAGCTATCATGGCTCCCATCTTCTCTACAAAAAGCCCCACCATAGTTTGGAGGTGAATATGCAAACAAAATATGATGTCTGATGGGATTGATAATACATCTTTTTTGTACCCGGTCCTATCAATCTTACAGACTTGCATAAAATGCTTTCTGATTTATAGAGGACTTTTGTATGCAGAAATCACACAGGACTGACTAGTCTCACATGGGTTTGGTGATGAGATCAGCAGGACAACTTATTGATGGTAGATAGAAACTCGATAAAAAATAAGTTGGAGTGTTTTGGGGTAGTTTGCATTTGCTGAACTATAAACTCAAACTGCTCCATTGTGAGGAAGAGGGGATCAAACCACTGCTAAATGCTTCACAGAGGAATTATTAGACAAGCAAGAGAGGCTGGCAGTTTCCCAAAACGCAAATTGTCTCTGGGACCAAAATATCTCTAAGTAAGCAGGGAACATATTTATGAGTAGCGGTGATTTTCCAGCAGATCTCATCTTGTAGTAATGGCCATTTAGAAACACGGGTCTGTGCCGAGGCATTAAGCTTTGGCAAGCAGCACACATCCAAAGAGGGAAAGGAGGAGCATGAGGAAGCTCCCTGGGAGCAATTCCCCTCCTTACCACGCAGCTCTGCTCTGTTTCTTTAGTGCCTACTTGTTTTTGTAACCAAAGACAGACCTGCTGCCCTCCCCATGCTGTTGTCACCCCATGGACTGCCTCCCTCTTCTGTCCCTTAAACCTCACATGACACTGGCACCGTGCAACCCTGTTGATTTGGTGTGAGCTCCCAAAGCTTCCCCATTCCTCCTGTCACCTTAGTGCCAGGTTTTCCCTCCACCATGCCCAGACCTGCTGGTTGCTGTGTCTCCCATGTCCCTTGGCCCCATGCACAATGTTGCCTCGTGGCTCTGTGAGTCCAGGGCACAATGCTCCTGGGGAGCTGTGATTTAGTGAACCTCTGGGAAGGCAGACATGTGCCTGCCAGGCCTGCTCCTGCATTTTGTATTAAGCAGTCATTTTCTGGAATGCAAGAATAACTCAGATAGTCAGGGCTGAGGGCAACTCACACCTTGCTTTCCCAGAGGTGTCTGTGGAGTTTTGCTCCTTTTCTTTTGGGTTCTTCATCACTGCACCATGTTGCACAGCCATTACTAGTAAGAACTTTTATTACCTGCTTTCTGTCATGAGCCAGAATTTCTGCAAACAGACTGGTTCAGAATCACAGAGCAAGAGCTCAGATCCACCCATTCCCTCACAATAGGACTCATAGGGTTCAAACAGTAGATGTGCATCATGCCACATACCTGAGTGGAAACTATCTGAAGTAATATGAAAGAAAGAATGAAGATGAGATAGTTCAACTCTCTTTAAGATTTCAGACCCACTCACTTCCCTACACTGCAGATTCCTGGTGTTTCCTGCACAAGGTGCTTCAGCACTTCTGTTTCGTACTTGGGAAGATGCCTGAGGGCATCCTCACAGGTGGATGCTGCTGCACCAGGCAAGCCCTGGTTCCAGTGTTGTGCTCTAGCAAAAACAATGTATACACAAGTCCTCGCTGCAGAAAAGTGTTACAATTCGTTGGAAACTATTTGGGAATTCAAAAGAGAGCATCTTTAAAACAACAGGAGGCAGTGCTGGAAGGGAAGGACACGCTGAGTGTGCCTTGCTGCTAGAGCAACTGAGCAGTGCTGGGATCAACCCAATGGTGCCTCCTGCAGAGCCTGAGCATCGGTGGGGAGCAACCATCTCAGACCCCCCACCAGTGGGCTTCCAATCCTGTTCCATTTCTCCCAACCTCTTCTATTTTAACACTGCCCACCCGATGGCGAGAGCTCCAGTGACCACACAGCTGCACAAAGGGGGGTTTCTATCACTGCAGATAGCCCTGGACTTTGGCAACAGCAGATCAGTTTTTTTGGCAACATAGATGCCAGATTCAGGCAATTAAGTTATCGCACGGTTCTGCTCCTCACTCCATGCCTCAGTTTCCCCATATACGTATATCCGTGTGTAATACTCTGCAGATTGCTTTGCTGCTAATTATAGAGTTCTTGGTGAAGCACAGTGGGAAAAGCAAGCACAGAGTACTTGGTGTTTTATTTTTTTCCTTGTATCCTGCTCTGCATTTGGTGCTCTGAACACCACCAGTGTGTGTGGATGCAATGCGGCAGTGCTTGTCTTGTGTCTGTTTCATGTACTGGTAGGGGCATAAAGCACAGTGGAGGGGATCTACAGAAAAGCTGGAGAGGGACTTTTTATAAGGGCATGTAGTGAGAGGACAAGGGGACAAAGGACAAATGGCTTTAAACAGGAAGAGTGTAGATTTAGATCAGATATTAAGAAGAAATTCTTTACTGTGACCACTGACACAGTGGAACAAGTTGCCCAGGGGGACTGTGGTTGCCTCCTCCCTGGAAACACTCAAGGCCAGGCTGGATGGGGCTTTGAGCAACCTGATCTGGTGGGAGGTGTCCCTGCCTATAGCAAGGGGTTGGAACTAGATGATCTGAAAAGTCTCTTCCAGCCTAAATTATTCGATGATTCTGTGAGAAAAGGATGGGGCCTTTGGGGCTGTCCTCCTGCACTTGGCCCTGGTGAGGCCACACCTTGAGTTCTGTCTTCAGATTTGGGCCCCTCACTGCAATAAAGATATTGAGGCCCTGGAGCGTGTCCAGTCTGGATTGTTCAGTCTGGAGAAGAGGGGGCTCAGGGGAGACCTCATCACTCTACAACTCCCTGAAGGGTTGTAGCAAGGTGGGAGTCAGCCTTTTCTCCGAGGTAACAGTGATAGGATGAGGGGTGATGACCTTAAGTTGCACCAGGGGAGGTTCAGGTTGGATATTACGAACAATTAAAAAGAGAAGAGCTGCACTGGCATAGGCTACCCACGGAGATGGCACAGTCACCATCCCTGGCAATGTTCTGGAACCGTGGAAATGTGGCACCTGGAGACATGGTCAGTGGGCATGGTGGGAATGGGCTGGGGTTGGACTTGTCTTAAAGGTCTTTTCCAATCTTAATGGTTCTGTCATTCCATGATTCTACGATTCTGTGATTCAAGCCCTTGCTCTGCCAGAGCCCATGGACCACACCAGGAGATGGCTTTTGTTCTATGGGTGTCCCATGGAATCCAGAGCTGGATGTCTTGGAATTTAGCAGAATGCTTGTACTCCTGCTGGGAAGGCAAGAACCTGTGGGATCAGGGAAGATCCCAAAGGTTCTAGTGTTGAGATGAAGCCACAGCCTGGGCTGGGTCAGTGTCTCATGAGGCATGGGAGCGTGTAAATTCCTGGCTTGAGGGGGGTTCACAGTCATCTCTGAAGCAGCAGCCCACCAGAGGGTGAGTTGACTCCAAAGCAACCCATGAAGATTTATGTCCATAGAAGACTTGGAATCCCTGTGCCCCAGCACAGGCAGCCTGGGGCTGCTTGGCTGCAGCTCACAGCCACCTGCTGACACACGGTGCATTTAAAGTGTGCTGCATGCTCGCTGAGCTCCACTCATTCTTGCCCCAGAGTGCAATAAATTGGTCTATCCCATCTATTATTTATTATTCTGTATTAATGATGGAAGTATATTACAATAGTACTTAGAGGCCTTTGTCAGAGATCCCACGCTGAGACTGGTGTTGCAGTGTTGCACAGAGGAAACAGTCCCTGCCCCGTGGGATTTACCTAGCCCTATTTCAGCTATCCAGCAGATCTGAAGGAGGTTTGACACAAATAGTTTGAGACCTGCTATATGCCAGAAAGGAATATAGAAGAACAAAGTCTCCAAATCCATCCATTCTTTCTTCCCAAATAGCTGAAAAGTGCACGTCTTAGATTAGGAAGGTGTTCATCCTGTGGCAGAGCTAGGAGAGAAGGATTAGGGTGAGAACCAGAAAAACAATCCCAGCAGGATGTGGAGGATGGTTGTGGAGCTGTTCTCAAGGCACTGCAGGAACCCCTGCATCTGTGCCAGATGAGCACCTTGCCCTTTCAGGAAGCTCTTTGGTGAGCAGAAAGCGGCTGCTGTCCTCTGGAAGAACAGGATTAACAATTTGTGTTGTGCTGCTCGTTTGTGTGCATCGCCTGGATGAGTGCCTTCAGAGGGTGCTCATGGAGATGAAAGAGATCAGGCAAGTTTAGCACGTGCATGTGGCAGATGGGAAGGAGCAGATAAAGGAGTGCTGGCTGCACACTCTCACAATGTGATTATTTGCATCTTCATTCAAATTGTTTCTTGTTACATAATGATTTTGTACACAGTGGAGTACTTAACCTAATTTGTATTGATCTCAATTGCTTTCATTTGTGCATACTTAATTCAGAGAGGTAATCAAATTGATTTTTGAGGCCTAGTTTTTAAGAGATTGTAGTAACGCAGATACAGAAGGGGTTGCTTTAAGTGAATCATATTGAAAGAAAACATTTCAAACCTTTTGAAAACGTTTTGATGGTCATTTCATTGTGTTCAGCTTAACTAGCATAATTAAATTTCCTTCACATTGAATTCTCTCTGAAATCAAATTGAGAAACATTTTTTAGTTCCACCATACAGATAACTTGGTTTGGTTGACTTGGTGCTACACCCGTCTGAAACAGCATACGGGAGATCAATATCCATGGCTTGTCTTTGCAGGCAGTATAGAGAAATGACTTGCTGTGGATTCAGAGAATATTGCTCTCTGCTTGGATCCTTCTTAACAGTTGATTATTGGTTTTGCAGCTCTTGTGTCACTGTTGCAATTACAATGATGTTAAAACATCATAAAGAGGGGGGATATCTGAGGGTGTGGGTTACCTTCAGAAACTGCAAGGAACCAGATTTGGAAGTGTTGAAGATGAAGCGTGTCTCTTTTCAATGGTCATAGGCCATAAAATGCAGCCCTGAAAAAAATCTCAGATGCCTGAATTGTCCTCCAGCATCACACCTCCTTGCCTGCTTGGTTTATAGGATGAGAGGTAATTGCCCTAAGTTGTGCCAAAGGAGGGTCAGGTTGAATGTTAGGTACAATTTCTTCTCCCAGGAGCGGTGCTGCAGTGGCACAGCTGCCCATGGAAATGGCGAGGTCACTGTCCCTGGGAGTGTTCCAGAACTATGGGGTTGTGGCACTTGGGGACAAAGTCGGTGGGATGAGTTGGGGATGGCCTTGGGGATCTTGGAGGTCTTTTCCAACCTTAATCGTTCTGTGATTCTAAAACCAGAGATCCCTGAGGACGTGGTCAGGTTTTCGTTGGGATTTTGTCTGGGGCAGGACTTGCAGTGCACATTCCATGGGACACAAAAACCCCTGGTATTTCCCTGCCCTGCTTCCCGTGTCCCCAGGAAGGCAAAGCCCCAGATTTGAAGCCCCAGGAGGATCCACCCCTTGCTGCCTACTCTCAGCCACAGCTCTCGGATGGAGGGGATGCACACATAAATCTCACTTTTCTGGCAGCTTTACTCAGCAGTGGTAATGGCACTGGAGAAGCCGCTGCCATTTGCTAGCAGTTGCTATATATTCATTTTTAATGACTGGAGTTAAATTTCACAATACTTCAGTCTTTATAAACTGAAGTTTTTAAAAAAATGCTTCTCAACTGCAGTGCTTCCAAGTATTTGCCAGGATTTATTGCTATTCGTAATGCACAGGCTGGCTGGGCTCCTCTCTTCTGAGGGCAAAAATGGAAAATAAGAGTTATTGTTGCAGAACATAGGAATATTTTTGCAGGGGAACTATCAGTAGAATCAGAGTAACAGTACTCAGGGAAAAAAATGAGCTTAATCCAGAAGCTGCGCTGCTCCCAAGGAGCACAAAACACAGTCAGAAATCAAAGTGAAAAATCCCTGCTTGTTTTCAAGCAGATGGGTTTGAGTGTTCTGCCTTCCTGCTATGGTCAGTTGGCATTTTTCTGCTTGTGTGGGTCTGCAGTCCCTCGCTCATGAGGCTGTTTGCACAGGGAACCATCAGTGCCTTCTGGCGATGGCTTTGGCCTTTGCAGTGCTCAGAACTGGTGCTGTGGGCCTGGGGCTCCCAGGCAAGGCTGTGGGCAGGAGCATCACTATTGGGCCATAGCAAAACTAGAAGGAGACTACTGCTGAATTTTGCAATTTCCTCTATCAAGCATGATTGGTTGTCGTAGTGGATTTTTTTTCATTTGTATTTGCCTGAATGGTAAGTTATATCCCAGTTTCTGGGCCAATGGAGGTGTGGCAATAACCAGCAGTGATGCTCCTGTGAATCCATCTGCTGTGTGTAGCCGCGGAACAGCTATCAGAGTGCGAGCTGTGCCTGTGGGCTTTTGATGTGTGAGCCTCACAGCACCATTCTGCTCTTCTACTGTGCAAATGACCTCTGAAAGCCAAGGGGTTACTGTGAAAAATCATGCAGCAAAGAATTCCAAACAGGCTATAGAAGTTCTTGCTGTTGGTTCATCATCATCACAAACGTTTCTGCCTGTGAGCTCAGGTCCAGGGGTATTATTATGAAAGGAGTGCCAGCCATTGGAACAAGCTTGTTGCTTCTCTGGCTAATAAGCAGAACATTCATCTTGTGTTACACATCAAGTGCAGAATGCATCTCCAAAGTAAATCCCAAGATCCACGTACTGTAAAGAAAAGAAAAATGAAGAAGCTTAAATACAAAATATGTAGCATAAAGTGTTCAGTTCAGAATTCAGGAAAGGAATTGGGCATCTCAGCAGAGAAACAGGACAGCCCAGCAGGCTGGGAGCAGAAGGACAGAGGGGGGTGATATTACCGCTGTGGCTGCTAACAAAGAGCTGTGGCTCACTGCTCTGCTCTCCTTATCTCGGGGACCTAGCAAAATATTCTGGCACATGCTTGATCTCAGGCTTGCAAACACCCTGATCAAAAGCCAGTGAGATATCCTGTGTATTTAAAGTAGAACATATAAAAATTTGTCTTCAGGGAATCTTACTTAGCACTCAGTCCTGTGGGACCTCATGCACATCCAGTTATCTCCTGGTGCCTCCCCTGGCTGCACACCCAGCACATTGCTCTGGGTGCTCAATTTTTGGGTTCCTAAGCAATGCCCCTCTATGTGAGTGCACCCACCTCTGTTCTGAAGCAGCGTTTTTTTAACACTCCCTTGGTTTCACTGCAGGGCAATACTTCACTGTTTGAGGATGGAGTGTGCCTCTGTGCAGTCCAGTGCAGCTGTGGGATCTTGTTGTGCCTCTGTTAATGCCTTTGGAATCAGGAGATTTTCCCCTAAGTAAAAATTACATAAGGCAGTAACGAGTCTGTTTCAGAGCTCTTCTGATGTTCCCGTATAAAGTGTTGTTAGCCTCATGTGCACAAAAGGGATGAGTCTCCTTTTTTCACAGCTACGGCTTTCAATTATTGTTAATTGTCTATATTCTTCCATGGAATATATTCAGTATTAACTATAGTTAATAAATCAAGTTGCTCTTAGAATCAAAATGGCTACTTCCCTTCCTTCCATGATTAAAATGTTTCTCTTTCTGCAGGCAGGTTTCCTGGCTAATAACTTTATTTTATTAAAGTGCTCACTCCGTTTTTCTCTTCTGATAAATGCATGTCAAGGAAAAACATTTGCCTTCATGGTTCCTTTTCAAGAGCAAACTTAACAGTTCAAGGAAAGTATTTACGGAATGCATTGAAAAGCATATCTCTTTGCATTATTTATTATGAGATACCAATAACTGTAATATGCAGAGTATCTCTGGACATAAATTAGTGATGTTAGGATCCTCCTCGTGTCCTGGAACCGATTAGGGTCTGAAGCACAAGGGTGGGCACTAACCACCTCCCTGCACATGGAGCTCCAGACAAAGGCTTGGTGAAACGAGCATGGAGGCATGCAGCCATCCCAGCTACAGGCTGCTTTTTCAGCTCAATAAAACATTATCTGTGTTATTTGGGAGCTCGATGATACAGAGGAACAAAGGGGCAGGAGAAACAGAAGACATGGTGGGGATGGGTTGGGGATGGACTTGATGATCTTAGGAGGTCTTTTCCCACCTTAATGTGATTCTCTGGTTCTATGGTCAGCATAGCCTGTAAGCGTCCATTGCAGCCAGGCTCACTGCAGTGCCATGCCCAGGCACACGGCAATGGGTGCAGTCCTTACTTCAGGAAGTTGCAGACATTTTTGGAGTCTGAACATTACTCTTCTCATGTCACACATTGGAGCTGCAAATTTACTTAATGTGGCTGCTTTAAAGTCTGTCCACTTCCCAACTGATTCTCCTCATTGTGTCCCAGCACATTACCTAATCATGTCAACATATGGATTTTTTTTTTATCTTGCTGCTTTGCGTAGACAGCCTTATCAGTCTATTTTTAAACCTGGATGTGCCGTGGCAGTGGTATTGGGTTCAGCACTTGATGTTCTCCCTGTGCTAATAAATACAGATCAGCTATTAATACCGATTTTTCTGAGACCCATTAGCATCATTTGGCACAGTGAGTGCCTGTCTGTCGGACAAGCGATGGTGTGGGTGCTCTGGCTGGCTGCAGCCTTTGTTCGGAGATAGGCATCCCAAGACAGGCATCTGGGAATGGGCACCCTGGAATGGGTACCCGAGGATGGGCACCTAGGGAAGGGGAACAAAGGAACGAGCAAGCCAGGACAGCACGTGGGAATGGGCATCCCAAAATGGGGACCCTCGGATGGGGACCTCGGGACAAGCACCTCAGGGTTGCGCAGCTGGGGACCACCAGAAGGAGACTGTGGACAGGGAGAGACAGGGAACAAGTGCACAGGGATGTAGGCAAGGCTGGGGCTGAAGCCTTAAGAAGGTGGGGAAACAGAACACGGTGTTACTAAGCAAGGTGTGACTGCGTGTGGTCAGGTATGTAGTGCTGGTTTCAGCAATGCTTCCAAGCTCCGTGAAAAAATAATTGCTATTTAAGGCTCCACTGTTCAGCAGCAATGAAATAGGGTGCGTGATTGTACTGGCTGTGGTCCCACTGTGGCAGTGTGTGATGCCCAGGAGAGGGCAGGCCCCCCAGGAATTGGGTGGTTCCTGCTCCTGCACGGACCTCAGGTTCTACCTTTGGCGTTATGCCTGTGGTCATTTTTTGTAAGCAGGCATTGAAATGTCAAAGCCAAGAAAGAACTGACAGTCCCAAAGTGTGGACAAAATATTCATTCCGAGTGCACTGACATCAGCTACCAGTTGTACTCTCTGCATGTGGGTGTGTAGTAGCAATTACCCCGGTGGTATGCGTTGTGGAATGGTGGCTGTGCAGGTTCCTTAAGGAATAGCAGCTGGGAGTTGTTCCGTGCTGTGGCACAAGGGAAGTACTGCAGAGCTGATCCTTCCCTTTGTGTGGTGCAGGAGGGCTGCAAGGTGTGCTCGGCTCCCTCGGTGTGGGTCAGGGCTGCTCTGGTGGGTGCACGCTGACCTTCTCTTTCTCTCTGTCTCTCACCTCTTCCTTCCCCAAGCATGCAAACGTAAAGAGCAGGAACCGAACAAAGAGAGAAACAACTCCCAGAAGAAATCCCGGCTGGTTTTCACTGACCTCCAGCGCCGAACGCTTTTTGCCATCTTCAAAGAGAACAAGCGCCCGTCCAAAGAAATGCAGATCACCATCTCCCAGCAGCTGGGCCTGGAGCTCACCACCGTCAGCAACTTCTTCATGAACGCCCGGCGGCGCAGCCTGGAGAAGTGGCAGGATGACCTGAGCACTGGGGGCTCCTCCTCAGCCCCCAGCACCTGTACCAAAGCATGATCGCGCAAGCCGCCAAGCGGCGCGAGCGCGGTGGGGCCCTTCACTGGTGACTTGAAAGCACAATCCTCCTGGATCGTCCTGGCCTGGCTGCAAGGAGAGGACACCGTACGGCTTTTAGTCAGTTGAGAAGGCGCAAGCGAAGAAGTAACCTCTTTTTCTGTAACACTACGCTCAGGACAGGCGAAGCAGGTCTGAAGGAAGAGCCGTTGGTGAGGCGAGTTCCGCGCCGGAACGGAGCACAAGGCTGACACCGAGATGCCAAGGAGGCCGAGAACCTGTTTTCGAATCTCAGGCATGGTTTTGTTGAGTGTTCTAGGGGAACAAAAGATCAACTCTATGTTTTTCTTTCTTTCTTTTTTTTTTTTTTAAATTTACTTTTTATTTCTTTTGTTCAATCAGTGAGTATAGCTTGATCTTGGACCAGAAAAAATCAGTTCACTTGAGCTCAAAGTGTCAAGCACAAAGACAATAGCTATAGAAATAGGTATGATTCTGGACTCACTACAGCTGTTATTTTGAGAGGCATTCTAATTTACGAAGTTGATAGTGAAAAAGTACATGACTACACAAGTCTCAAGCACAGTTTGCAGTTTGTCACAAATTCTGTGTTTGTACATGACACAGATGCACACTCAGGAGGTCAATTTAACTGCTACACTACATGCAAACACAAATTTTTGAAAGATGTAGGTTTTTTTAGGTCATTAAGAAGTCCTTTTCAGTTACCAGGGATCTATTTTCTCCTCTGTAGTCTCACCGTTACTGAAACATATTTAGCGCTTGACTTTTTTTGTTCTTTTTTCTTTCTTTCTTTTTTTTTTTTCAAAATCCTTATTGGAATTTTATGGTACTTTCAAGCAGGAAAAAAAAAAAAAACAAAAAAAACCAAACCCACAAACAAGCCCTTCAGATATCATTGACCATTTTAGATGTGCCACGTCCAACTTAAAAATACCATCGAAACCCATCACACTTTAAGTTCTTTTTGTCCACCATTTCATCAAACCTGACGAGAATGCAGCACACCAAAGAGACAGGATTTCTGCAAGCCAAAGATATTTGTAACTCGCCTTTTTCTTTTTGCCATCGTTAGCGTGGTTGTTGTTTTTGAGATCAGAAAGCCTCACAAACACCGAACAGTTTGTAAATCTCTCACGGTCATTTGCTGCACCAGAAAGCAAACGCTGACCAAAACATGTGCGCAAAGTCCCGAGCGGCGCGGCCACTCCGTGTGCGTCCTTACCAGTGAATGGCCCCTGTGAAAGCAAGCCAAACGCTGTAATGCTTCGTTAGAGACACTTGAGACTTTTTTTATGTACTACTTAATCGAAACCAAAGAAACGTTTTCTGCACCTACTTCTTCTGCAACAAACTGTTCCATTTAATGAATAAAAGGAGAAAAAAAAAAAAAAAAAAAAAAAAGCCAAACCCAAACCAACCAAGGAAGCACGTCAGGAAGCAAACAAGTGACACACTGTGTTTTGACAGACATGTGGGACATTTTAGGAAGCAGATTTCGAAGAAAGGGTTGACAAGAACAAAAACAAAGTAAAGCCGGTATGATTGCTGCTTCATTTGACAACTCAGTCATCTTAAAGTTGAAGATTGTCTTTAATTTGTGCCTATGCAGTTTTTTTTCAAAAGAACAAGGAACAGGGCAACCAAAACCTCAACAGCTACAATACCAAAGATGAGGATTCTCACAACTGTTATTTCAGTTCATTATCTCTTCTTGCACGACTAAGATGTGTATAGCACCATTGATCTGTGGAAAGGTAATCAATTCTGTTTCTTTGAGCAACAAAATGGGTGAGTTCATTTATGTTTTTCCTGTGTCTACCCCACGTGGAATCTCTCTGGGAGTTGCACGGACTCCAAGTGTAAGATGTTGGGATACTAAACTGGGATGTATGAACAATGTTTTGGTTGGATATTGCTTGTTCTATCAGGTCTCTTGTATGTTTAGATCTTCTGTGTGTGAAACCAGTTGAATAGCCTATGCCTCCTTTCTCATACCCAGGGATAAAACTTGCAATGTATGTACCAAATTATTTACTTCTAAGTACTGAGCACTGTTACAGCCCAGCTCATTATGATCAGAATCTACTCTGATTTGTAATTGAGGTTTCAGCAGTTCACATGGCAATTTGGTAATTTGTCCAGATGTGTTCTGTTCCTTGGTCAAAGTCACAGTGATCCGAATCATGACATGCAGACCCAGATCCAAATTTGGATGCAGAACGATGGCCCATGTGTCATTCTGCTCCATCCCAACATTTAAATGAAACCTTCTTTCTAACTTCTGTGGAAAACTACAACAATTTATATTGAAATAAAATAAAATACAAAAATTTAAAAGCCTTGTCTGCCCAGGACAGGAGGGTTTTCTGAAAAGTAAATTCAGGATCTTCACAGCAACCAAGCTGACAACATGTCCTAGCTCTGGAAATCAAAACTTCTTCAAAACTGGATTTCCCATTCTGATCAAACATGGCTACAAACTGATCCAAGGAGCCTCCTAATCAGCCATGCTGTGAAGCTGAAACAAACAATTCAGGTCTGGGTGCTGTGCACCGATGCTGCTGGGTGCTGAGATGCTTGTATTCCACATTCACCTTTGCTCACATCTAAGGGGCTCCATGCGTACCAGCCTCTACGTGCACATTCTGAGTGTGGCATTGACCTCAAGGGAAATTTCTCATTCTGAAAGTGTTCTACTGCATTTCATAGCAATGCTATGCAGTGCTGTTTTTGAGGTTACTTTTCTCATTCCATCCCATAATGCCTTTGTAACTACACAAAGAGTGGACACAACATTGGTAGAAAACCAGAACACCATTTTCTACCTTCCTTTACCTCACTGCAATCACAAGGCAGAAAAGTGTGTTTCCAACCAGAGAGGAGCATATCAGTAGCAGTTGGTGTCCCTGCCATGAACAAAAAAACCTGCTGGTCACCTCCAGTGAGGGGCATGCACAGGCTGAGAGTGCATCCCATACACTGCAAAGGCAAAAAGGAGCATACCTCTTGGAGTTTATGAGCAAAAACCTTTTTATGTCTGTTCAGAGTTCATCCAACAGCTTTGATAAAGTGCAGATCAGATAGCACTTATAGAATAATGTGTCTTCAATGAAATAATTAATTTTACCCAAATTGTGGAAGTCCTTGTTATGCAATTCAATGGCTTAAATTCTTGCCTTGATCTTTCAAATGTTGATACTGGAAACAACATAGGTAAACTGATGGAGTGGCACTGAGGACGAAATCATTGTCCATTCAAGAGTATTTGGTTAGCAGAACATGTGAGCCTTCTCTGTGCTGGTGATTGCAAGTGTAACAGTGCCCATTTTTCCCTCAGACTTGTCAAAATTCACTTCCATCTGAAAATACTGCTGCATTTTTTATCCCTGCTTCTTTCATGGTCCTATGTTACGTCTTCCATTTCATCCTCAACTACTGCAGGCTTCTATGTAGCAGCTGACTCAGAATAGGAGTGTCGATAGCATATACTGTGGGTAGATATATTTGTATGTACACACATGAACAAAATATAGAGTATATATTTACTATATATATGTATACACTGCTATGTATACCGTAATATACACTATATTCTGTTCATACTAAAAAACCTCAAATAGATATGTTATGTTTATATACCATATATTTATAGGTCTGTATAGCTGTGTAATGTAACTCGTTCCTTTTATGTATTCTAATATGAGAGACTTCTATCTATGGACAGTATCCCAGCATCCTCCTTGTCGTGCGCTTGGAGTTACGATCATGGGCACATCCAAGATGAATTCAACTTTCAAGAAACCTTGGATATTGTTAAATCACCTGTGAAGGAACAAAGAATGTGCTTGATTACGTCGGTTGAATAGCTTTATTCCGGATCTCTCTTAACGAAAGCTAAATCCAAAGACCTGTGAAGAACTCAACCAGCAAACTACTCTCAATCCTGCATAAGGGAATAAGGTCCACCTCTTCCAAAACAAGACATGGTATTGACATGGTATTGGAAAGAGTGTGCTAGCTTTGGAAAACAAAACAAAACAAAACAAAACAATGCTTTTCTTGCTTGTCATGATACCTGTGGATTTTTAAGACATGGGGAAAGCTTATACTTGGCCTCCTTTGAAGTTATTAAGGGGATTTTTTTTTTCTTTTTCTTTAAATGGAAAGCTTAAGATGGTTTTATTTTTTCCTGACAGTTGTAGCTTTTAAGCTAATGTATTATCTATCAATGATGTAATTTAATTAATTAAGTCTTAGAGTAGGTAGAAATATCTGTTCAGTCCAAATCCTACCTATTTTCATTTTATCTTTGAAGTTCAATGGGAGTTTTGCCTGAGAACAGGATCAGGGTCAGGTGTTAGCTGTTTGTGAGTACTTAATTCAGCGATTTGTGAATTTGGGTTGGTTTTCCTTATTTATTCATTTTACTGTTGTAGTGCATCGGAGATGCCAGCCTATGTTAGTAGATACGCTTAAAAGTTAGCTTAGCTTCTTTAAGCAGCCAAGTTCTGTTACAGGCAGGAGGAAAATTACGAGTTACATAAAACATGAGCCTAATTTTAGATTCTTCCTTTAATTGATTTTAATAGTTAAATATAAAAATTTAAATTATTTAAGTTAATCTCTTCTCATCTGATTAGAAAGTGTGATGTACCTTTATTATGGCACACAAAGTCTTCATAATATAATTTATTTATTTAACTTATTCATCATCATCCCAGGATGCCCTTGTAGAGTTTTGTTTTTTGGTTTTTTTTTCTTTTTTTTTTTTTTTTAAATTACTTTTAAAGCACTACAGATAATTTCCTGTCCAAAAACAGAGCAAATTTTGAGGACAAGCAATGAATATTCAACCTAAAACCGTGCATTCAGAAACAACAGGAAAAAGAGACACTGAGATACTTTGCCTGAACTTTGTGGCTTCTTTAAACTTAAGCTGGGGGAAAAATAATCCATGCCAAGCAAAAAGAGAGAAACCCTTAACCTAGCTGCTTCCAAGAATGAACTTCTGTGTGTGTAAAAAAGAGAAAAAAGAAAAAAAAAGGAAAAAAAGAAAAAAAGAAAAAACCTTTCTATTTCTAGTGAGAACCAAAGAGGCTACCTCACTGACTTTTTCCATTTGTAATTTTAATCGTGTTGATGATACCAAAGATACCAAAGATTTCTTTCTCTGTGCGGTCTGCATTTTGCTTGTGCTCTTTTGTAGTTTTAACTTTTTCTCTCCTACTTACAGTAATGTACAGCTGCAACTTAGATACCCCAAAGAAATACTTCTGGTGGAAGCTGCTAATTCTGAAGACAGCATTTTCTTTGTTTTCCTTATGCCCTTCTGACAGGCAAAAAAGTCCAAGACCATCACCCCCTGCACCCCACCAGAGCCCAGTGGCTGGAGCACTTGTGTTGAGCCAGGGGTGGGTCTGGGTGGCATTTCCAGCCCAGCCCTTGGTGAAAGGCTGCAGGCTGCTGCGTGGATAAAGGGGTGGGATTCCTCTACTGAGTTCCAGACAGAGAAAATAAGCATCAAGTCCCGTGCTCCAACAAAGCCTGGGCACAGGGAAGAAAAGGTCTTGTCAGTCTTTGACAGTCTGTAGATTTCAGCAGCAGGCAAGGGGCACAATGAGGGAAAGGGTTCATGCAGCTGTGGTGAGGCAGAGCCCATCACCCTGTGTCACCCCATGTCACCCTGTGTCACCTTGTGTCACCCCATGTATCCCCATGTCAGCCCCTGTCCCCTCATATCACACCATATTGGGATCTATCATGGAGATGGAGGGTGAACCTTGTGAGCCCTCTTTTCTTGACATGTTTCTTGTGTGTCCATACTCCCTCTTGAGAGCTGACTGAGTTAACCAAACTTGTAAAGAAATGCTTAAATTCTTTTAAAGTCATTAAGTATTTGCTGAAGTCTTTTGCTGGATCAGGTTGTATAAGGAGTGTGGTATCACCCCACTTTATGCCTTGCATCTGCTCTTCTAGTGAGCATTGTGTATGTCCTTCATTCAACCTGGAACACATTTTTGCCACGCTTAAACCATTGTTTTTTTACATAATGCAGTGTGGCTCTTTGCCAGACTGAACCAGTATTTCAAAGAAACTAACACATAAATGCAGCATAAATGAAAATCCCATTTTCAACAGGACAAATTGATTTCTCCACTTTTCAAGAAGCTATCAAGACGATATGTCTCCGTTCACCACATGGTGCCCTCATGTCACCCCATGTCACCCCACGTCACCCCATGTCATCCTGTGTCACTCTGCCTGGCCACTGGGGGAATGACGCCTGCCAGGTATGGACCACTCTGATTCCACTCCAGGGCAGCTGCACCCCAGGCTCAGCATTGGGCTTTTAGGTCCCTGCAGGCAAGGGACGTGGCAGCAGCTGCTCAATCCTGATATTTCTTTGTTATTGTTACAATTTCCATATGAAAATCAAGTAATTATTTTTCTCAAGTCAGCCACGAAACAAATCTCATGAAGCTCTATCCGTATCCTGTTCCTAGATGATTACTTATAGTTGGCTGCTTGAGGAATGAATGTTGCCCATTCCTTTTTGTTCCTTGTATCCTGTTCATGGGGTTGCAAGCAGCGCCCTGGGGAGCCAGGCCCACCTCATGCAGCCCCCGCCACTTCCTGCTGCTAGCAGTGCCCACATCCCACTGAGAGCCAGAGGAAGGGCTGCAGATGGGGTGGGGAGTGGAACCCCTTGCCCAGCTCTCAGGCTGGGCCCTGCTCTGAGGTGCAAGCATGCCACATTAGGCTGCAGTGGGCTGCACTAGGCTGCACTAGGCCGCACTAGGCCATGCTAGGCCTCCGTGGGCTGCACTAGGCCGCACTAGGCCATGCTAGGCCACAGTAGGCTGCAGTAGGCCACACTAGGTTACACCAGGCTGCACTAGGCTGCAGTGGGTTGCAGTAGGCCACACTAGGCCGCACTAGGCCACATTAGGCCGTTCTAGGCCGCAGGGGATCTGGCCTCCCACTGTGGATCCACAGCAACAAGGTGCCAATGGCTCAACACAAGCTCCACTTTCATTAAATGTTGACTTTTATTTTGTATTTCAAGACCTTCAAGTCTATGGGAAAATAGAGGGACTTGTCAAGTGTGCTTTTTATATCTCTGTGTATTCCTTCAGTAGAAAGTTATAACAGTTCTCAGGATGCCTTCCCAGCGCAGAGGAGCCACTGGTCCCGTGTGAGGTGACCCCTCCACGCAGTGCCCTCTTGCCATGCCCTGTAAAGAAGGGTTGGGGATCGGATGGACATAGAAGATGCTCAGAGTTGGCAGGTTCCTCTTAACAGTAACTGCTTTTCTTACCAGACACATGCTTTACTTGGAAAGTGTAACATTACCACGGGACGAGTGCCTTGCTTGAACCAAAGCAACGATTTTGCCAGTCTAGACCTCTCTGTGCTTTTTTTTTTAATTCTTCCTGTGAATACCTCAGCTTCAACTGGGCCGCCATATCGTACCTGGTGGGCTTATTGTACTGTGGTGCTTTGCAATGCAACTCTGCAAAGAACAACTTGTGATAATACCAAAGGCTCTCCTCTCCTCTCCTCTCCTCTCCTCTCCTCTCCTCTCCTCTCCTCTCCTCTCCTCTCCTCTCCTCTCCTCTCCTCTCCTCTCCTCTCCTCTCCTCTCCTCTCCTCTCCTCTCCTCTCCTCTCCTCTCCTCTCCTCTCCTCTCCTCTCCTCTCCTCTCCTCTCCTCTCCTCTCCTCTCCTCTCCTCTCCTCTCCTCTCCTCTCCTCTCCTCTCCTCCCTCTCCCTCTCCCTCTCCCCTCCCCTCCCCTCCCCTCTCCCTCTCCCTCTCCCTCTCCCTCTCCCTCTCCCTCTCCCTCTCCCTCTCCCTCTCCCTCTCCCTCTCCCTCTCCCTCTCCCTCTCCCTCTCTCCCTTTCCTCATCCCTTTCCCTTTACCATTCCCCTTCCCTTTGCCCTTCCCCATCCCCCTCCCCTTCTCCTTCTCCTTCCCCTTCTGCTCTCCTCTTTTCTATTTCTTCATGGTTCCAAAGCTTTAATATAAACCTGGGCATGTTGGCAACGCAGACCGTGCAATCCCTTACCGAATTTTCTCAGATATACCTCATAGATAATAGTTGTTTAGAGTAATGTTACTATAGCGTATGTAATAAATTATTCACTGTTTCTTTTTGGTAACTGTGATCTAAAAAAAAAAAAAAAAAAAACCCCACAAAAAAAAAAAGCTTTATACGTTTTAGGTTGTGCTTTTGTAATAGACAAAAAGGTGCGCTTAAAAATGTATGTCAGTCTTTCTTCCTGTTGGATTTTTTTTTTGTTTGTTAATTATGGATTGAAGAAAAGTTGCAGAATGAGCCCAAAGTTTACAGTTTCATATTTTGCTGAAGAAACAATCTGTGTTAATTTGCTCTGTTGAAAAAAAAAAAAAAGAAAAAAGAAAAAAAAATTATTTTCTACATTTGTGCTACTTGGTCTGAACAGCAAATTGTTCTGTGTTACCGTGTAGTTTTATAAGTAGCAACTGCCAATCAGTGCTATCATTTTTATGCATGAGACAAAAACTTCTTAGCAATGTGATGCATCGTGGTTCTTAATGGCAACTTCTTTTCTTAAATTTGAAAATAGATCTTTTGGTTTAATGGCATTTATTTATGCATGGGAGCCTGTTATCTGTTAGCAGTCGTGGAGCAGTCGTGTATACGTTTAAACTGCGAAAACGTGCACAGTTTTGCCTCGTACAATGAAGTACCGATTAATACCAATATTTAGATCTGAGCTACTTGTGTTCGGAATGCAATTAACTCAAATTGAACCCCAGTTAAATTCAATTGTTATTTGAGGAGAATCTAACCATCTGGCAGTTTTGCCCAGCCAATTTATAAGGCAGTCATTAGAAGACACATTGCACTGACAGCAGAGCCAGCTGTGCATCTTCTCTGGAAAAAAAGCAGTTCCTTTGGCTTTATGGCCAAGCCAAGGCTGGCAGTGGGCTTCCCATTGGCACTGTTTCCATTGGGTCCCCACTGCCACCCTCCCTTAGTCGGCATTGGTCACAGTACTCTGTGCCCACTCAAGCCACCATTCCTGCCATTGGTGAGAGTTGCTCTTGAGAGCTCCCCCTTAACAGATTTACTGTCCATTACATCCGGGTCCAGATTTTCATCTGACCCTAAAATCACCAGTAGCACTAAGCATAAAGCCAAACCAACTATTGAGTATGCTTTACTTTGCATAGAAGAGTGCAACTTAGGGAAGTATGAAAGTCGCAGTCTTCTAACGAGACATCTGGAGTTAACGTCTGTAGGGTGTTTATATTGTCTATCATTAAGGGTATATTAGAGATGTGCTTTCATTAGTGCAAAGAAACACATTTTTATTTGGCCTTATAAAGTAGATTGTGATAATGACAGCTTCGTAATATCATGTATTTTTTTTTTTCTTATTTATCTGCCAAAGACAGTAATGGATACAAGAATTTTAAGCAGAATTTTTTTCTTTTTCTTTGTAAGACAGTTAATGATTGTAACAGTGTTTAATCTTCCAAAAAGCTTTGTATGTTCTTCCGCAATAAGCAGAATCAGTGTTAGTTTCAGTAAACCCACCCCACGCTACCAGGCCCCACAGACTCGCACGCAGCACAGTATTTGCACTGCTCCACGTTAATTCTTGTGCATTGTTCAGTCCGGAGGAACGAGGGCTGTGTGAGACAATGGCAGTGGGCGCTGCTGTGCTCAGCAGTATGCGATCCAGCTTACCCAAATTTTCCAAGGTACTTGTATTATGAAATTCAAGGTATATTTTATTATGCCATTTTATGTCCTTTTTTAACTTTGTGGAAGGTGATATGTTGAACTGAGTGTAAGCTGAGTTTTTCAGACAAATAAAGTAGCTAAAGAGTGAATGTTATTTTATCATTAAAGGGTTTTTACTCAATGATTTGTGCCAATAGATGTCCTTTATCTTATGACAAGTACTACATTGTTTTAAAATTTTTATTTATAGCTATTGATGTAAAACCCACACATCCATATTATTTGCCAAAGTTCAATAAAAGAGGAAAACAATCCTTGTGCTTTCTTGTGCACTGAGCCGTCCCTGTTTGTTCCAGGCACTCTTGTGGTGAGCAACGGGGGTACTCCTGCGGTGCAGGTAAAGTATGCAGGGACCCTGTCCTGAACACATCCTGAATCACCCTGTGCCAAAGCCAGGGGCAGAGCAAGGACAGGCCAAAAGTGCATGGAAAAAAGCTGGCACATCCATCTGGGAATGCAGCTTATGTTGCTAATGCCAGATGTGAATTGTGTAATGGAGTAAGGAAAAAAAACAAGGTATGAAGAAAAGCGACTCACATCTGACCTAAATCTCATCTCTTTTAGTTTAAACTTGTTTCCCCTTGTCCTGATTCTCTGTGGCTAGCAGGCTCAGATGATGCTTTCAGTGACAGTGATGCCATGACCAGATGGCTGGAGAAAGATTGGGTGGGGGCAAGAGCACTGACAGCAAAAAAATAAAGTGACTGCGGTGAAACTAAGGCAGCCACAGCAGGTCATTCTAATTTCACTGGGACTACAGCCTCAGGAACACCTTTTCAAAGCACTTGACAGTGGCCACAACAAGCAACACAGGGACACTGTGGGCAGCACAGGAAGGTCGGTGCCCAGCTGGAAACAGCCAGGTTGGTGCACACAGTAAAGGGAAGCGAGGGCTGTGCTGCAGGAGGAACCTGCTGGGAGGATGCCACACATGGATAAAACCTCACTGAGTGACTCCAGGGCCCATCTGAAAACAGCATAATGGCAGGAAGCCATAATATATTAAACCAGAAGATTAAAACAAACAAGGGCATTTTGGATCAGATTACACATTGCTTTCCTCATGTCTGACAGCAGAAGAAATGAAAGGCAGTAAAAGACAATCGGAGACCATAACGGTCTGATAGTTCAGCCATAAAAGTGCTGTGGGAGTGCTGCGCCCGGTACCCAGGAGCATTGCACTGAGTGCTCATTTAGGACTGCCTTGGAAATGCAACCTACTTGCTTGAGAAATGCCATTAGGCCTCAGTTGTGGGCAATGTTCACACGTCATGGATCATCCTTAAAAGCGACAGGGCTGTGGCGTGAACTGCTCATGAGAGAATTTACAAGAAAACAATGGGTTTGGAATGCACTTCCAGCTTTGAGCATTAGCATGACACACATTTTCACAAGTCACTATGCCAGAAAAGCTGACATCCCTCAGCCAGCAAGGTTTGCCATGTGCAAAGACCTATATATTATATAGGTCACAAAGTGTACAAAATATGAGTACGCATTAAGTGTACAAAACTTATCCTTAATTGACCATATACATATGCTATCATGTAGTATGCATACAATATAATAACAGAATGTATAGCACACAGATCAGACTATTTTTGTCTTAATAGCCTTGACATCTTGAAAGCTTTTAAGTCTTGTAGATGACTTACCTGAGGGTATAGCAGGAAGACAGCTGTGAAGTGCTGGAGTGGTGCCACAGGGTCAGAGCTGACCAAGTCCTGAGCTCCAGAAGTGGGGAAGGAAGATACTGGCTGGACAAGTGGGCTCCAAGAACCCTGACCAACACTGTGCTGATGCAGGGCAGAAAGACAGGAGTCATTCTCTAAATCACCAGCAAATGCCATGCCTGCTATGATACTGGACATCAAAGCACACAAAAGAATTAAAAAAAACATACCCCACAATCTCTGTACAGATCCCATTTGATCTCAGAAGAACAGGTCACAGATTCCCAAATGATTTTTAAAGCTTTAAGTCACCAACCATTATCAAAGCAGTCCTCACATTTTCCAGCACCTCATTCATAAAAGCCAGCACGAACCAAGCAGGGTCCAAACCTGGATGTCACGGCATGCTGTCTGCTCAGTCCAGAATTCAAGGAGAAATCCATTCCCCTTGGTGCTGCAGCAGCTTTCTGCTCAGCAGATCCAGGCTCTGTGCCCAGGCAATGCTTGGATTTAGGCTGTGGTTCTCTTGAGTGCTTCTGAAGCTTCTGAGCAACCTGATTGAGCCATAGATTCCCCTGTTCGTTGCAGGGGAGCTGATGATCTTTAAAGGTCCCTTCTAACTCCAACGATTCTAAGATCTACAGTACTGCACGGGAAGTAACAATCTCCCTTTAGGCAGCTTTGGGCTCAGCTGCATAGGAAATGTGTATGTGTTAAATGTGTATGTTTGGTGGCCCTGCTAGGCAGGGGGGTTGGAACTACATGATCCTTGAGGTCCCTTCCAACCCGGGTGATTCTGTGATTCTGTGACTTCCTTCTCCACCCAGGCTCCCCTTCTGCTACGTTGCTCACAATGAAGTCAACGGTAACCCCAAAGTCATACTTAGTAGCTTCAGTTTCTTGCTTGTTCTGACAATGGAAGCAGAGTGCTGCAATTTAATTTAACAAGCCGTCTTCTGCTGGAAAACATGCAGATGTAATTACTCAAGTAGGTATATGGACTTGGAATGAAACTCTTACCCCAGTCAAATCCAATGGCAGCTGATTGCCCAACCATTCTTCAGTGTCTGTCTCTCTCCCTCCCACCCGTCACATTCAGTAATGAGAGCTCACTAATGGATCTGCTTAAGTACACAACAACTCTCATCACTGTTCTAAAAAATAATCAATCAGGCACTTAATTTTTAACATAAGAAATAAGATGCCTGGAGACCGTTAACAGATAACTAAATAGATTAATGATTGCAGGTGGGAACCAATGTGAAGCTTCACACGCTGTCTTCCAATAAGGCACCGAAAGAGCTCTCACTGAGACACACAGCTCAGCCATTTCCTCCAAAAGTCTTTAATTGAAATTCCATTGTTACGGTACATGACACACAGCATGGTTATACAAATCGTTACATTACATGGAAGTCCTCCTTGAATCTCAGATAAACATGGTAGACTAAACACAAGTATTTGTGCATGTCTGGCATGAAACAATCAAAGAAACACCCCTCTCCTTTACACCTCACACTTCGTGCTGATTTCCATCTCTCTCGGTGTGACAAAAGAACACAAGATGGAACTTCCAAATATTCCAAAGAAAACCCCTCTGACCCCAGCTCACTGAATTTATCCCTGCGCTGTTCGGTATTACGGCACTGCTCCTGGAAGCTGTCCTGTCTGCTAAAATGCACCAGATTTCATAGAACTCCAAGGGAGAAAAATGTCACCCACACTCCCACCCTGCTGCGCATTGCCAAGGCAAATGGAAATGACAAACACTCTCAGACAAAGTTCTGCATGAGGAATATAATTGAAAAAGAAAAGTCGAGCTAGATTATGGCTGGAGGACGGCGGCCTCCCCACTGCTGACAATTCCATGCGCTTGGATCAATTCAATCAGAGCAAAGTGCTCAGGATCTGACGAGACCAGGTCCTGAGTTAATAGCACCAAATGCTGAAAATCTGTCAGAGGGGAAAACGGAATGCGCAGCAGCAGTGCTTAGAGTACAGCCTCCCAAATGCAGCAGCTATGAAGCACCGCGGAGTGTGGCTGGCAGGAAGGCACAAGAATGGAGGGGAAAATGCCCCAAAACACATCCCCTGACCACAGACAGGACCTAGGGCAGCGGCTTGGATGTGGACAGCCAGCTTGGAAGCATCCAAAGGAAGGTCGAGTGCACTCCACTGCTGAAAAACGCAGTGACAAATGCCCCCAGACAAAGCCCAGAATCGGGAGATCTCAGTGGCAGATAAATTCCTACTGTTGTCAGTCTCTCAGGTTTCATTTTTCAGATTTATTTCTAAGTGCAAGGGGAAAAAACTGATTCCTATTAAAAATAAGAGCAGAGCTTGCTCAGAAAGCTTTTTGACAGGCTCTTGGTGCTGCTCAAAGATGAAATAACGTGTGCTAAATAACAGGACAGGGTGATATCACAATGAACTATTCAGGAAAATGAAATAACCCACTGGCTGTATGTGACATGATCCATCTGCTAAAAGCTGGAAAATTAAGCGATTTCTGCATTATGGTCTGATAGCAACAATGGCTAAAGAAGCTTAGTAATTACCTCGCTTGCGGTTAGCTCACTAAAAAGTGCATTTTAAGTACCTGTTATGTAATGCCTCATAATTAGTGCCAGCCAGTATTTTCAGTACTCTCTCCAGTATGGAAATAAAAAGCCAATCTGTATTTATTGCTCTGCAACGATCCTGTAAAGTTAACCTTCAGTTCCCAGATTCAGAGGTGGCCACAACCAGCAGGCAAGAGGAAAGGGGCACGGGCAGAAAGATTTGACAAAGCCTTCTGCCACCCACCCACAAGCATCACACAGAGAATTGGGGATCGAGAGGAGTCTTCAACCAAAGAGAGACATAAAGCCAGAGTTCACTGCCCACACTCACTGCTGACATCATCGTTCTTTTGACATCGATTCAAAGTCTTTTCAAGTCTCAGCCCTACACCATGCGGTGACCCTGCCAACTGCACCTAGGCAGGGATCAGCTTCCTGCTCCCCCTTCCTGCTGGGACAGTGAGCAGAGCCCAGGGGCTGAGCAGAAGGCTCAGGGAGGGAGCCAACCTCCCTGCAGCAACGCAGGCATTCAGATGCCCACTGTGCCAAGACAGGCTCAATGAGAGCTGAAAAGAGTGAAGGCAACCAAAGCTCCTGGAGAGAGACAGCTCTGGACGATTGCACCCTGCTGCCATGTCACTGGTCCTACACAACACTCAAGAGTCTGCTCTCTACTCATGTCCACTGAGAGGGAAAAACTGTCCTACAGATTCTCCTGCTGTTTGAAAACAACACACTTCTGCTAATCAGAGAGCACTGAAAGCACAGTGAGGTTCTGGAAGCCACAGCCCTGGGCAAAGAGCGTGCTGCCATCTGGGCACCTGCAGGCCTGTCCCTGCTTCTCCTGCCCCAAGAGGAGGCACACATACCGCAGACAGAGGAAGATTTCCGTGCTACAGCAGCAATACAGGAGGCCCTGGTGCTGAGGACTAAGCCTGTCTCACCAGAGCCACACTGGGAGCTATAGGCTGGCAGTGGAGCGGTTTCAGTCAACCCTTGAGGCATATGGGGCCATGGATGCTCACGTGGCAAGATTTGTGTTGCTCCATGGCAATGCCCAGGCTGCTGGCTGGCCAACACAGCAGCCATTTATTTTTTTAATATCCCCTAGTTAACTCTAGTAGCATAAAACAGAACAAGATAAGTCCCTGTTCTACCAACAGAGGCCTATTAGTTTTTTAAACAATCCCATCCTTGAAAGATCAAGGATTCAAACTGCTCCTACCTCGGTTACATAAGCAAAAATTACTGTCCGAGCAGCAAGCTATCAGATTCCCAAACCTCATGATGAGCTATCATCACTTTACATAACACCCTGCATTGCTGCAGGACTGGCATGTCAGTGCTATTAAGCCCTAAAAGCTTTCTCACTCCACAGAACTGCTGCTGCTTAGCAGTGGATGCAGCAGCGTTGTGCAAACAGATACCTGCCCAACATGCAATAAGCACAGGTAAGCTAAGAGAGCAGCTGTAGGCTCACCACTGCTGCCAGAAATTGAACAGATGGAATTTAGCTTCTGACAGAGGTATGCTAAGAACACAGCCATCAGTGTGAGGGGCAGCCTGCTCTCCTCTCACTGTGTGCTTGGACATCTGCAATGTAAATGACTCTTGATTTATCATCTCACTTTTAAATAGCATCATCAATTAAGCTAGACCAATTGTACCTATGTAACTCCATAGCATCCCACAAAAACCACAGGCCTGTGACACAGCAGAAAGCACAGAGTCAATCTATAAACTTGCTGGAGATCAAGCCCAACTTCCTACACTTACCTAATCAGAGAAAGCCCTTTTTAATAATGATAAAAAAGCCATTTTGCTTAGAAGATGAACCAAAGTGTTTCAATGTGTGCTGGATTTGAAACGCGCTGTACACATTCTGCAGCATCAGCAACCAGAATTATTTCTGTATGCTTTACAAATGCAGGGGTTTTCCTGCAGGTGATGAGTGGTTTTCTTCTCTAGAAAATATAAACAAACCCTGTGAGTTCTACTATCCCAGCTAAGCTTTCACAGGAAGTTTCCAGCAAGAGAAAACAAAACAAAACCTTATCTTCATGCTCTAAAAAAATAGACATGTTATTTAGAAAGCATTAGAGGTCACTTGATCTTCAAACCCACCTGAAGTCAGAAGAAACAACTGGTGGCTACGCTAGTTATGCTATGCTTTAAGCAAAAACAAAAATAATTGTTAATGCTTGATCTGGAAAACTGAAATTAATGCACTCGCGATAAAATTGCATACAAATAAATCCCTGCATAGGAAATAGAAGCCAATCTGTATAAAAGCCCTGTTTTTTGCATTCTCGAAGTTTTTCAGTGCATACTCATGCTAACTCCAATCAGAATCAGATGAGATGAGACCTTCCCCTTCCCACATCTCACAGGATAAACCTACTTGTTACAAACACTTCTTAAACAAAGGAAACGTAAGGAAAAAAAAAAATCCTCCTCACTGCTCTATGAGGTTACCATTGCTGGGACTACCAGACTAAAGATGTAGTGCAGGAGAGCTTGGTCAAGTGCTGCTTCACCAGGACAGTTCCTGCACAAGACAGCCTGCCCATCACAGCTGCTGGTTGGTGAAGAAGGCTTTGGTCTCCCTGCAGACAGGATTCACGCAGAGCGGGCAGCAGAGCGTCAGCTGCTTGGAGCAGATTTCATTGGACTGGATGTGTGAGCAGACCAAGTCTGCCAGAGCCTGAAAGAGAGTTAATTAAAACACAGTGGTGAGCAAATCTCAAATCAGGGAACACTGGAACATGTGTCACCCAAACTGGTGAGGCTGCCTAAGCGCACATCTGTCAGTCTTTGCTGGTTTTTAATATTTTGTAACCACCCTCCAGTCTTTCAGGAGAAAAATCCTGTTTTAAAACTGTGCTGACACAGTACCCTACAATAAGTATTGCACTAAAAGACAGCTATTAACAAATACAAAACTGTTCTTCTTTGTCAAAGCAAAACTTGTGCTGTTGGAGTTGTTTTTTTTTTTAAATATGTAGCAAATAAAAGCACTTTGTGACACACAGATCAAGTTCAGGGATTTCTATCCTCTATGCTTAAAGTATTTTAAATCTATACAAAGACATCCACAGTGTAGCAGGAAACACACAACTGCAAACTACAGTAACTACTGCATCAAAGAAGATACCTTGGAGAACAGTGGGTTTCCATTAAGTGACTCTGCTCTTCTGATGTTTTCAACGCCACACTGAAGGAAAAGCAAGGAGAAAAGTTAAGTCTGTTAGATCCTTTGCTATGTTAGCCTCCAAAACCCTTTCTTCTTCATTCAGAAGCTGCCCCAAAACAATAAAATGAAATATCACATTTTGAACACAGTAAAAGTAACTCAGATGCACAGTTTCACTTTGCTGCCAAAAATCTGCTGACTCTTTTTTAGCAAGTTTAGAGTGAAGCCTGTTTTGTGCTGCTATAAAAAGCTCCTTTGATCTTAGATTTATTTTCAATTTATAGAAAAAAAAAATTTTCCCCAAATTATACTGCAAAGAGCAACCAGAAAACAGTATTTTGAAAGAGGTAAAACAATGTGGGAGTCCAGTTATAAAAACTGTCAACCATTTACCTCGTTTGCTAAAACCTGGGCATACTCAATATCCAGTTCATAAAGCGTTTCAATGTGGTCACTTGTGAATGCTATGGGGACCAACAACATGTTCTTCTTTCCTCTTTGGCACAGCCCTTTAATTGTCTCATCCGTTTGTGGACCAAGCCAAGGCATTGGCCCAACCTGTGAAGAGGGAGAAAAAAACAAACCTCAACAAATCACTCTTAGAAAATGCACCCATGTTTTTCTTTAGCTGGACAACTCAGATTTTTAACAAGGAGTCGATTATTGCTATTTCTCTGCTTTTGACTCCCTCACTTTATCTGTTAGGTTTTACAAAGACATACCATCCCACTGACCACCCATTTAAATCCTCCCAAAAGAGACCCCGGGTTGGTCTTAAAGGAGACCTCAACTGCATTCGTTTCCCTGGCTTTGCAAGATGTGAGCATTCAGGATGCAGCGAATCTGCTGAGCTACCCATGAAGTATTCAGTGCTGATGTGCTGTAAGATGCAGCTTAAAGAGCAAAACAGCACTGGCATGGGAGTGCAGTGCCCCTGAAACACACAATTACTTGCAGTACATGACTGTGCTAAAACTTCAGTTCCTTCTGATTTGCAGTAGTAATAATAAATATGAAATAACGCAAGAAGTCTTCATCAAGAATAATTAAGCCTGTTTGGATTAAGCACTATCATTGTTAAGAATGTTTGTTTCACAAGGAAAATTTCTGAAAAATTGCTCCAAGGTCATCTTAAAGTAACAAATCCAATGAGTGCTCAATTTTTCCTTCCAACATAGGAAAAAAAACCTGCCAAACTGTGTGTTATGAAATCACAGGGCATATGAAAAATGTACTTCAGATTATGCAGTATACCAAAGAGGCAAGAAACTATGGACGAAGAATACTTGGAAAAACTGATTCAGGGTGCAAGGCCGTGACTCTGTCCTAGCAGAAATACCAGCTGGCAGCACTGCTGTCCCCAGCACCCACCTTGGACTGCCAGACGAGCCGGTAGGGGTTGGAATGGTTCAACTTCTCCATGACTCTCTGGACAGTAGCTCCTACTTCTTGTGGATATGGATCACCACGGTTCACCACCTTCAACACATCAACACCAGAGCTTTTTCTTCCAAGGAATGCTTTTATGTCATTACTAAGTGTGTGGGATGGTGGTGAGGACACAGCCAGGGGCACCAGGGCTTGGCTACCAGTGTCCCCACAACCCCCCCTGCCCTGATAAAGGAACTGCATGGCACTTCTGCAAGGGTGGTTTCACTGTGCCTCTGTGCCAGCTGCACACCTTCCAACTCAATTCAGACAGCAAGAAACGTGTGGATGTGATATCTGGGGACACGGTTAGTGGGCATGGTGGAGATGGCGTGGCAGCTTAACTTGATGATCTCTGAGCTGTTTTCTAACCTCACTGATTCTACGGTTCTAAGATTCTGGCCTCATGGTCACAGAGCAGTAACTGGGGTAACTCACAGACATGGGGAGCGAGTGGGCTGAGAAGAGGATGACGACGTCTTTCCTCTTGTCAGGTGGAAAGAGGTCCAGTTCCTTCTGTATGTGATCGGCAAAGCACTGGTCAGGAAACAAAAAGGCAAAGGCCTGGATGAGGAATTGCAAAAAGGTAACACATGCTCACAAATGAGACAGCAGCTTCCACACGCAAGGCTGCCTTCGAAATGTGCTAATTCCTAGGAGCATCTGACAAACAGACAGATCTGTGTCTGTGTTTGCTACAGGCTAAGCAGGAATTCAGGCTGATGGCCTCTAGAGGTCCCTTCCTGCCAACTCCACTGTGATAACACAAATACTTTAGGACAAGGTCACTTTCTCAAGTTATCACGCCAAAACAGAGAGCATGAAATATCCCTCCAGCTTTGCACAGATGTGTACCTGAATGAGCAGGGGGTGTGTGGGCCATCGGTCAATGATACTCCACTTCATCTTCGGCTTCTTCCCCTTTTTATTGTAGTAGCGATAAATAGCATTTAAGCTGCTTCCTGAAATACAGAGAATTAAGAACAGAAATTTGTCCACGGAATCAGCAGACTGTCAGATGATAACGGTCGTGTAGGAAAGCACTGTAATATTTTAACATGCTATCCATGTTTTAAAGGCAACTCTAAATCACAGCTGAGAGCATCAGAGCAGGACGAACATCTTGTAGCCGAGAGTGACTTGCTAAATCACTCCTTAACCAAAGAACCGTTGGAGTTTCCATGGAGAAAGCTTACTCAGAGGTGCTCCTGGGCTTCAGTTTATATTATCCTACAACAAACATAAAGCTATCCTGGGCTGAGAAGTTCCCACATGAAATTCAGAATGACATTAAACAATGAAGACCTTAAAGTCTATGGAGGAGGTCTCACAAGCTCTGACCTGTGGTGGAGCAGCTGTACTGCGGGTACTGCGTGAAGGCGATGGCTCTCTCGATGCCGTCATCCTCCATCTCCTCAATTGCTTCCTCTGTCAGAGGGTGCACGTATCGGAAGCCAATGTAGTACTTGTGGGGTGCTGCCAGACAAAACAGGAAGAGAAACTGCAGGAAAAGCATCTGCCAAAAACTCCCAGTAAATAACTGCTAGCTAACAAGCACAGTGTACAGAACCAGACACACTTACGTAGATGGAAAAAAACGAGACAGAACTCTACTTCCTTGCCTCCAGATAACCCTTTTAAAAAGCAAAGTTAAAGGGAAGATGATGCAGAACTGCCATTTGATGCATCTGCATCAGCTGCCACGCTGGTGAGCCTGCTCTGCCTGCCAGCCCGCAGCAACAGGAGCTGCCTCAGACTGAGGTCACGGTGCTCAGGAGAGGCACGGATTCTTCCATTTCTGGTTAGTTTGTTTTTCACAAAGATATCTGTGCCTTTAAACACTTCATTTTGGAGGCAATCCTGTTCTCTCCAAGGACTTTTCAGGTTTTTCCATTTTCCAACTCTAATCTTTAGGGTGTCAGCTTTGAGTGTTTTTTGTTTGCTTTGTTTCAAGTGAAGAACAGCGGCTTCTAGAACAAACCCAAAGTCTCTTTTTCATAGTTTCCAGGTCACTAGCTCTGAAAAAACCTGTAGCAGGTTTCTGAAAGAAGCAGACGTCCTGTGCTTGTTCTGCACTCTGTAGTTTTAGGCAGGATTCAGAAAGCAGGTTTAGCCGGCCCCAGCTCTTTGCAGGAGGCAAGAGAGCTCCCAGCTGGGAGAAGCAGCAAGTCCTGAGCTGCCTTCAGGTCACCTGAGGGGTGACCCTGAGCGTATTCAAATGGTGTTAAAACCAAAACTCTGACAAACCTGAGCAAAGATATTAGGAGTTTAACATGGGAAAGAAGACGTTGGGAAAAAATGATGATCAGTGTGAGAACTTGTTGCAATAGTCTCATGTTGCTGTGTTCTGTCTTGGATCACAAGCAGCGAAGAGCAGGGTTTCACACGTGTACACATGTTCAATTTGTTGTTACAGTTAGAATCAGGATTACATGACAGCCCCTTCAGCAAAGAGCTGCCAATCTAAGGAGCATCACGGTCCCCTCATCTTGGGAGTTTTCATTCTGCTGATAAGGGAATCTCAGCTAAAATACAGCTTGTAAGAAATAACAAGAACCCTTAAATCTGAAAACAGTGAAAAAGGCAAAATGCATCTTCTTGAAGTCTAATTACCATCGCAAGACATTAGCCTATTTGATACCAGCACTAGACAAACAGACATGGATTTTCCTGTCATCATATTCGTGTGATTTATTCCTACAGACCACTGAGCCTACCCAGCTCTGTTCATTCAGAGCAGAACTCCTGTTTATTTTCAGACTGCTGCCTGTAACAATAAAGCTTTGTTTTAAAATTATATTGTTCCTAGATGACATTGGTGAGGCTGTTTATTTATTACTTGATCTTAGTCCCACTGCCAAAGTGTAACGTGTCAAACGCGTATCCCATGAGTCAGTGCATCAGTAGACTGATTTATGTGTATAGAAGGAAACTTTACTGATTCTGTCTAGCTTGAGCTCTTCACCAGCTCCAAATACTCAAATTACTGCAAGCTCCAGCCCCAACAGGCGGCCAGATCAAGGCAACAACAGCATGCAGTATACTACTTTTTTGCCACGAGCTTCACGTCTCATAGTCACAAGCAACAAGTTACTCATTAACAGGGCTCAGGGCTGTGAGCAATGCCCTGATACAGCACTAACATGCACAGCTCAGCCTGGATGCACACCTGGTTCAAGCTGTTCTGAAGCAGCACAGTGTTGGTATCATGACAGGTTACCCAAAATGCTCAAGGGAATGGCTGGCACATTCAGTATTTAAAACGGTAGCTGGGCAAAACCTGAAGTCTTTAAATGAATTCTCAAAGGTAAGGGCTGCAGAGAGTCAGGCATGACTGTGCAAAAAACGTCAAACAAAAGTAAGTGGGAGTGGTACACTGAGAACAGCAGATAAACTTTGTGAGCCTTATCTCCAGAACCTGTTGCAAGCCTAACCCCTCAAGAGCTGCAGCTGCTAGAATACTGCTGCCTTCCATGCCACAGAAGGGGGCACGCCTGGCTTCAGGCTCTGACTGTACTTTGACTACAGTTGGAATTAAGTGAGAAATAGCATCTGAGGGGAAAAACAGACCAAACGCATCTGAATGAAGGCATTGGTGACATGCTGCATGCTGAATGAACGGGGAATTCTGTCTTGGCCTTTCAAGAGTATTACTTTTCACCCTCCAGACACAATTAAGATGAACAAACCAACCCCAATCTCCTACTTCTAGCCTTCTCCTATCCAAGTCTGAAGAAACAGGCTCCAAAAAAGCTGAGAATCTGGGAATGTATATGGTCAGACACAGAGGGGGACTCCCTGGCACACCAGCGTCACGCTTCCAAACATTTTGGGAAGTGCAGCAATGCTGTACGGCTGCTGAGCTGAAGAGAATAGAGAGCTCTCTTTGGCTCCTCGTACTCCAGCAGTTTTTCCAATACAAACGTTTAGCGCTTCTATTGGAGTGGCAGGACGAGAAGTATTATCTGCAGCTGACACATTGGTGAGGAGCACAGTGGGTAGCTTAGTGATCTCATTAATTCCTTCTGCTCTCAAAGCCTGCTCGCTGCCTCAACAAAAAGCATGTTGCAAAGGCCTTCATGAGCAGAGGTGATCCCCAGATAGCTCATTTCAGGCAGCCAAACCATTACGGCCCTGCCTCTCTGGCTTGTCAAAGCAATGGTGCTTCACTCTGACTGTCCCACAAGAGGTCAGACACAATACAGAGTACAGCCACTGTGCTTGTTCTGCGACACGGATGCTGAAGTGTAGCTAAACTTGTACAAACTCCACCACAAGTGAGTTAAAAGTGACTTGTGTGTCAACTTTGTTGGGAGTTTTAGGGAAAAGCAACTGAACACAGCTGCCCTGAGAAACTGTGTTCTCCAACCCTGGAGGTGCCCAAGGCCAGGCTGGAGGGGCCCTATGCAGCCTGGTCTGGTGGGGAGCAGACAGAATTGCTTGTGAAGGTACTATCTGCTTCTACCCACATCAAGCTATTAGGCCTTATCTCCTGCTCCTCAGGTGGGGCTCTCCACTATCCCTGTACCAAGCCCTGCAGAGTTCAGCCACAAAACCTTATCTTTCCTTCTTCCTTGCTCCTGAAATGGGGCCTAACTGCTGTTAGGTCTCTTAGCCATTATTAGCATTTACAGATTCAGGCAAGTTTCGAGAGCTCTGAAGGAACCCATGACTTCAGAGAGACATCTCAGAGGAACACAAGACAGACCCACATCTTTGCAGAACTGCTCTGGACTCCTGACCCCCTCCCACGCAGCCCCTGTCCTCTCAGCTCAGGCTCAAACAACATCAACAGCCAGGATGGACATGCAGTTTTACTCTGTGGGTGCAGACATTTGCTGTCCCAAATGACCATCATTCTCACTGTGTATAAATAGCCACAAACCTCCAACTCCTTTATGAGTCAGAACTTCACTCCATTTCTTGTCCCTTTATTAACTCACAAGAAATACACTCTCCTTTCCTGTCATATAAGGTTCAATCACTTCTCTCTAGGGCAGACTTCTTCAAGTTCAAGTAGAGCCTGCACCTTGCATTTGTGCAAGCACAAGTTGAGACTCCTGTCACCTGACATCTGAAAGCTACGTGCTTCGTCTATGACAGTCACCCAGGTTTTTTCCCCACAACAAAAGGAATGAAACAAGGGTGCCTTTGGCAAGTGAGCTCCTCTCTTTGACAGCAACCTTGAGGGCACTCTATATGCCCTACTCTCTCTTGATAAGACAAGGAAGGAGCAGAGGCCAGTTCAACTCTAGTGGCTGCAGTTAGCAAGATGCAATGTGTTAGAGGCATCCACGGTGGCTACAACCAGGGCAGCTTTGAAACTCATCACTTTGGGCAGAGAGGTGGCAGCTGAACCACACCAAGCTCTGGACCCAGCTGGAGAAGGTGGGTGCACATCTGGCTGTTAGTTCGTGGTGCTACACTGCATTACAGTGGGATGAATGCATACTGACAGCAGGCTGCTCTCTGAAACCAAAGCCACCAGCAGTCACAGCAGTGACTACAGCATAGAATTACACCTGCATGTCTGTGGACCCCATGTTTTTGTGTATACTGAGAATAGGAATGTCTGCACTGTGATTTCCTAGCAGGACTGCGAACACTTTACACTCACAATTAAAGCTGAGAAGCAAAAATTGCTTCAGGAACTTGTACTTAGAACACATCAGGCCAAAACAGCTGTTAGAAAACAGAGAGGGGTGTAGAAGTACCGGTGTGAGGAGACATGCTGTCCAGCAGTTTCACCATGCCTTCTCCCTGCACCGCCGTCCACTTCTTGATGGGCGACCCACCTCCAATCCTGCTGTACTGCTCCTGAATTCGCGGTGTGCGGCGTTTAGCGATGAATGGTGCCAATTTACTGAAGCATTCAGAAGGGATCTGTGTTAATGTTGTAACCCAGGCACCCCTGGCCCCTTCTCCAGACACATCTGCTAGAGCGGGCAATGTCCCCAGCTTATAAACAAAACAGCACTGCATGTCTAACGTTCTATCCCATCACCCTTCCAAACCCACTACATGACAGCAAACCACAATCTGCAGGCTAAAAAGATTGATCTTGGCACACTTTTTTTCCCAGAGAATTACAACACCTTTCCCTGCACCAAAAGGTCCAAAGATTGAGCAGCCCCAATAAAAGCAAACATAAATTAAACTGCAATTTAATGTCAGAGCCAACACTGAGCAGTGACTGGAACACACAGGTTCACAGCATTCCTTACTTTTGCACTGGAATTTTCATGAGGTCCCGGTCCAGGAAGAGGCGCAGTAAAAAGTCATGTACATCATCCAGCCTTTCTGGACCTCCCATGTTTAACATCAAGATTCCTGTTTTAGGCTTCCTATGGAAGAAAGAGACATTTCAAATCCCAGTGATGTACAGTTGTTTTTTTTTTAACTGTGAAATAGTCAGCCTGCCTGTCAGCACGTCTTTTGCAGCATCTTATTTAAAGTTCACACTTATGAAACAAATGCGAACAACAAATGCGAGCAGCCTGAGAAAAAACGATCACTGTGCAACACAGAAATTAACTGGAAATGTACAGAGAAAATTCTCTCAGCTGTCATTGTAAGTTCTTCACAGAGAGAGTGGTGAGGTGCTGGAACAGCTGCCCAGAAAGGCTGTGGATGCCCCGTCCATCCCTGGAGGTGTTCAAGACCAGGTTGGATGGGGCCCTGGGCAGCGTGGGCTCCTATGAAATGTGGAGGGTGGTGGCCCTGCCTGTGGCAGAGGGTTGGAGATTCATCATCCTTGAGGTCCCTTCCAACCCTGGCCATCCCGTGAATCTGTGATTCTATGTGGTAAGGGAAGGGGCAGAACATTGCCCACAGGTCATCTCAGCTGAACGCCAGCCACAGTGCTGACCAAAACACACAGCACCTCCTGCAGAACGCAGGACACGTGCCAACACTGCTTTGTCTTCCTTTCTGGGGAGGGACACCTCGCTCTCAAAGCAGCGAGGGAAGCAAAACCTGGCTGTACTTCATGAGCTTGTATGTGAGGCCAACACATGGCTGACAGCACCATCTCCATGGGGGTTCCCAAGCACAGCTTTGCAGTTTCTGAGGCCTTTGGCTTTCATGAGACAGGCACTGAGAGTCCGGCAAGCCAGGTGGGCACAAGAGGAGCCTGGGGCTGTCCTGGTGGCTTCTGCTGCCCTCCTCCAGGAGGACTGATGAGGAGGCAGGAACCAGAAACCAGAACAGCAATGTTTGCTCTGTGCCTCCTGCACTGCCTTACTGCAGGCTTGCGCTCCATTTTGCTCAGCAGAGAACAAACACACTGATCTTCGTCCTGCATGCAGCGAGGCTCAGGGCACTCAGCAGCAGTGACACAAGCCAGACCCATCCCCACGGCCATTCTTTTTGCTACACAACCAGCTGCAGCACGCAGGCTGGACTGCTCACCCCACAGACAGCACAGGATCGTGCCCACCCATGGCCCTCAGCAGACTTACCGTGTTTCTGGCTCAGCCTGGGGCTTGGTGTTGGGCGCTGCTGCAGCCACCTGCCCCCTCCAGCGCACTGGGACCCTCAGCTGCCTGCTGCCCGCCACCACTGTGGAGAGAATGATACGTCAGTGAGCTCAGCCTGGTGGAACACAGGAGCTCAGTCAGGAGCCGGGGAGATGGGGAAACCAGCAGGTGAGGCCCGAAGCGTTCAGCACGGCGGTGTCCAGTAACACAGCCCAGCACCTGTCGTGCTGTTGTGCACAACGTGCAGCTCCCGGCCAGCGCTCCTCAGTGCCAACGCTGCCCATTGCGTGGACCGCTCCCCACCTGCCGCTCACAGCGCGGTTTCCAAACGTTTTTTGTCATCCTACGGCACATTTTTTGTAAGAGTTGTACCGGTGCAGATCTCCCACAGCGGGAAAAACGCCATGTCCCGAGCTGCCGCCCGCTCCCACCTTAACCTCCCCAGCAGTGCCCCCCGCAACGTCCCCTGCGACGCGCCTCTGACAGCACCGAGCCGAGCACTGCCCGGACCGCAGCGCGGCGGGGCGGCTCCTGCCCGGCACCGCTCGTGGCCGCGGAGGGCGGCGCTGTCAGTGCGGTGTCGACGGGCGCCGAGCGGCGCCAGGAGCCGAGCTCAGGTCCGAACCGTCCGAGCGTTAAATTCCCGATATCGAAAACATCGCCCAGCTCCACGCGGTCGGTTTGAGACACCGCCTCGAGTTCCTTCCAGAGATGACAAAGCACAAAGCCCCATTCACGGGACGGGCGGCGATGCGGCCGCGCTCAGACGGCGCTCCGGAGCCCGAGGAGCGCCCGCGCCTCTCGGCGCCGGCCGCGAGACCCACGCGCGGAGTGCCCGGCCCGGGCTGCGGTGCGGGGCGCGCGGGGGCTCGGAGCGCGGCGGCCCGGGGACGCGGCCGACGCCGTTACGCAAAGGCTCCTCCGTTGTGTAACGCGCCGCGGCCGCCCGCCCCGCCGCCTCCCGGCCCCGCACGCCGCGCTCCGCGGCCGGGATCGCGCCGCCCGCCGCGCTCCGTCCCGCCGCGCTCCGCCGCCCCCGGGCCGCCCGCGCCGCACTCACGGGGTCGCGCCGCCCGGCCGGCAGCAGCCATGTTTGCAGCCGCGTGCATTCCCTCAGACGGCCCCGCCGGCCGCCGCCGGCCGCTCCGCCCAGCCCCGCCCGCCCACCCGCGGGCACGGCGCACGCCCGCCGCAGCGGGGGCCGCCCCCAGAGCCGCCCCGGGGCTCCGCTCCGCGCGCGGGGCCGGAGGGATGCTCGGTCCCGCAAGGCGGCTGCGCTCGTGGGAAGCGATTTCCGCGTCGCCGCTCCCGGGAAAAGCCGGCGTTCTCCGTCGCCGAAACGAATTCCCCCAGCGCGCCGAGCGCTGCAGCCCAGGCCCGTAATGCAGGGCTTTAACGCTTCTCTTCTGTCCCTCGCAGACCCCCGCAGCTCGGGTCCGACTTCGGCGAGAACAAAGGAACGCGACGGTGATCTCAGAGCTGCGAGTGCGGGAGGGTCGTGGGGCCCGGGTTGGTTCCCCCGTCCAACCCGTCGGTCTGTGCAGAAATACCTCGAGGAGAAATGAAAGTGAGCATGAGGATGAAACAGCGTGGATGGCTGTTTACTCCTTCTGATAATACAAAATTAAGCTCTATTGTATTGCAAGTACCTGGAGTGCTCTTAGTAATAGCCACAACGCTCGAGGGATGTGAACTCGATGAGACTTTGCGGAGGAGCCGGGGTGAAGCTGCTGCTCTTCCCTGGCAGCTGTTGTGTGCTTTCCCCAGTGCCTGACTGATGTATTGATGTTATCCATGAATGCAAACAACATGAGGGCTTGTGTTACCAAAAAATGAGTGCTTGTGTTACTAAAAAATGAGGTCAGTTGGTAAGGACCCTTGTGGGCCGCTAGCCTAAATAACAGCAGAAGGAACAGAACAACAAACACGATTAAATTAGCCCCAAGAAAGAGCTTAAGAACGAAGTTTTTGTGCTGGAGAGCTTGGAAACTGGCTTTCTGGAGGGCTGCTGGAAACACCCAAGATCGTCATCAATATGAAATCAACAGAGAAAGTAACAAACTCAAAACAAACAAACAAACAAAAAGACACACTGCACAACCACGGCTGAATGGACAGAAATAAAACCAAGCAGCTTTTACTATTTTTCAGCTTCTAATTTTTTTTCCTTAAAGAACAGAGACCTGAATGGCAGCTGGATGCTGAGTCAGGAACGAAGAGCCAGCATTAACTGGGGCAACACGTCCCCGTGGGCTGTGCTCCAGGTGCAGCCACAGCTCCTAACCCTCCTGCAGGATGCTCTGAGCGGGGTTTTGCTGAATTCTGTGCTCTCTCCCATGCCTGGGCCTACCCAGCCCTGCCTCTGCATCACGAGCACATCATGGAACCGTGCAGCGCCCTCCGTTACAGTTGACTCCGTGGCTTTTCATCTCAGCCCTCTTCTAAGCTCCTTATCTGATCTGCCTCTTCCACTAGCTCCCTGCCAGTCCTCCATCCTTCCTCCCTGACATGGTGCTTTTTAACCCTGACAGAGCAGCTCATCCCTTCTGGGTTGAGAGGATGGCAATATGCCAACAAGAGGTATCTTTTCCCAACCTCTCTCTACCCTCCTCAGCACTGCAAGTGTTTGGACAATATTTTTTTTTCTTTTTTTTTTTAATAAAAAATACTAACGTGCTCATAAATCCCTACATATTCTGAATTACAGAAGCTTCCCAAGCACGTCAGCACGGCAGCAGATGTAAATGCAAGCAAAAACACTGACAGTGAAAACAAAAATAACAAAAAACACAACATCCCAACCCCACAAACAGCACAAGCCCAAAGGGAGCGATTACCATCTGGTACCATGGTCAGCATTTGGATAAGGGTGGACTCTTCCCATAGCTTGCTGCCAATGCATTTCCTATGTCATTTTAGGAACAAGAAATATCTGTTGTCTTGTTGCAATCAAGCTAGTTCATCGTCCCCTTCTACTTTATATGATTGGAACCTACGCAACGCTACCCCACATCACAGGAAATTTATGTCTGCAGCTGTGTAGGTATTTAAAATAATCCCTAAGTCCAGACAAACACATTAAATATATATATATATATATATATATGTAAAAAGAGAAGTAGAAGTAGCAAATGTGAGGAACAGCTGAAGCATGGCGCTGTGCAAGAAGCAGCTCTTACAACCTGCTGTCTTTTTCTGTCTCTAGGCCACAGTAGGACTCGGAAAACCAGTTAGGAGTATGAACTCAAAGAGATGCAGATAAGAACCTGCTTCTTGTCCTGCTTGTTATCCATGCTTGTTTCCTCCTGCACCTTTGAATCCTGCACTCAAGAGGCAACCTGCAGGCCACAAGGCCACTGTGGTCCCCAGGAAGCCCCAGCACAGCAGCTCTGCAAATGGTCATATTGCTTTCAGTGGCATTTCTGGTGTCAATCTAAATTAACAGTTATTTAGCTTAAAAAAAGAACAAAACAAACAACACTTTTTTTTTTTCCTTTAGAACATACATGTGCTGTGAGAGAGACATGAAGCTGTTGGTTGTGTTCAGTGGAGGGCCACAAAGATGACCCCAGGGATGGAACACCCCTCCTATGAGGACAGGCTGAGAGCTGGGGCTGTGCAGCATGGAGAGAAGGCTGCAAGGTGACCTGATTGCAGCCTTCAGTATCTAAAGGGGAGCTGCAGGAAAGAAGGGGACAGACTTCAGCAGGGTTTGTGGTGATAGAACAAGGGGAAATGGCTTCAAACTTAAAGAAGGGAGATTTAGGCTGGATATAAGGAAAAAGTTTTCCAGTGAGGGCTGTGAGGCACTGGGCACAGGTTGCTCAGGGATGTGGTGGATGCCCTGTCCCTGGAGACTTTCAAGGCCAGGCTGGATCATGCTCTGGGCGACCTGATGGAGCTGTGGTGTCCCTGTGCATTGCAGGGGAGTTGGACTAGATGACCTTTAAAGTCCCTTCCAACTCTAAGCATTCTATGGTTCTATACTGTTCTTCCTCATGGAGATACTATCTATGCCAGGGGAGAATATATTAAGCAAGTAAGCTGTAAAGGCCAAGCAAATGGAAATAAGCAGACGTTACAGATCAAGAACTGCTGTCCTGCACACCAACTTGTGCTGCCATAATTTATTGGTTGCTGATTTAAACCAGATTATATAATAGCATGCAAGATGAAGAGAAAAGCCTTTTATTACAAAAATATGGGTATCGCGTAGCTCAACATGAACGGCAAATCCAGATAAAGTCTTGGTGCAGTTAGCCAATGACGCACCTACAAGGATTCACATTATTTATGGCTAAAAAGCATACAGATGACTCAACACATTAAATATTTAATTAACTCTATTTGGTAGCTTGGTTACAGCTAGAATCTGCTAAGATGCGGTAGCACAAGAGTAAACTGAGCTAGCAAGGAAACATGGAACTGTTCTACACTGAAAACATCCCCTAGCATCGAGTGAGGAAGCAGTGCTTGAATTACAATGATCAGGAGAGGACAGTAACAGTGCACAATGCTGAAATCCAATTACATTTCAAAGTTACCGGTTTCTTGTTTGAATAACTCACTGTCTGGTGGATGAAATAACCTTACTTCCAAAGGCACTGCATATACTCCACTGCCCGTGGACAGTTCTCCAAGAACACGTCCTCTCCTCCTGTAACTCAGCCCACGTTGGGTGCATGTGGCCCCACCGCAGCACTGCGCCCACAGGAAAGGTAGGAAAGCACACCTCACAACGAGCCTTATCGTTTCTAACCAATAAATAATTTGGGAAAAACAGAAGCCTCTTGCAGTGGGATTTAGTGCTGAGTACTACATACCTTGCAACTGAACAATCTCACATTTCCATTAAAAGCAGTAACTTAATTATCCCTTTTTTTTTTCTTTTTATTAAGCATTTCATTGACCTATTTAGATGTTTCTTCAAATCATTCTCAGAGGTCAGGATTTAGGAATTTGAAAAGCTTGGATCCCCAGTTTCTCCAATAAGAAAAGACAAGAGAAAAGAGAAGTCTAAAAACAATTAGAAGCCCTGTGTGTTCTTTTTTTAAATAAAGCACAGAAATTAAAAGCAGAAGCGTATCTTGTTTTTTTTAAACGCCAGCTTACCAAGATTTGTTTCTATGTTGACAAATGCACCTAACATTTTTTTTTCCTAGGCCTTCTTCCAGTTAATTCGTAGCATTTTACTTCAAAAAAGAGAGAACTTTTTAATTTTACTTTTCACACGCCAATTTAGTGAATGTATGAACAACAGGGTGCCAAAAGTCTTGTTCTCAGACAGGTTAAGCAGAGTGTGTCATTCGTTCCCAAGCATCAGTTCCTTGATTTCTCAGGAGTTTATCACCAGGATGGCTATGGTTTGCAGCGCTGGACAAAGCGAGGGTACAGACAGACATCTCGGATGTGGTGCCGATCCAGAATCCAGGTCAGGAATCGCTCCAATCCCAAACCATATCCACCATGAGGACACGTACCATATTTTCTCTGTGAAATTAAAAACACAGAGATTAAACATTTCCTTGTTATCTATGCCACAGTTGCAGTGATACCACCAAAGCAAAAAATAAATAAATAAATAACCCAAACATTAAAGAAAAAACCCTTCCAGCACCACCTTCTGCATGACTGACGAGGAATACAGATGATGCTCTTCTCAGGTAAGGTGTTCAGTTCCCGAATTTCCTGGGGCAAAGTAAGGACTAGAAGAGGAAAATGGAAGGAGGAAGTCATAACAATGCTTTTCCAACCTCCTCCTTTTCTCCTCTCATTAAATGAGATAGAGCTATTTGAGTCTGAAAAGATCAGTGTGCTTTTATGCTCCAGAAATGTAGCACAGTAGGGAGACACTACATAAGTAGTGTACTTGCAAAGCACGGTTCAATGAAGGCAATCTGACATGAGCAGCATCCGCTTCAGCAAAGAAAAGCCATTTTAAAAGAATGCAAATTATTATCCATTGCATTTTGGCCTTGGTTAAGTGACTATCTGCTTTTGGCCACAAAAAAAATCTTTCCAATTTCGACTGCGTCATCTTAGAAGTGGTTTAAGAAAATGACATGCAAGCACATTGAACCTACTTTACATACCTGATCAGTGTACCAGTAATACGGCGTGGGATCAATGCCTTCTCTCTTGTAGCCCTCCAGTAGCTCCTCACTGTCCCAGATACGCATAGAGCCTCCAACAATTTCACCCACATTAGGCATCAGCACATCAACCTACAACACACAACAGACCATACTGTTACAACTTGAGCACATGCAGGAAAGACAGCTCAAACTTAAAAGTCAACACATTCTCCTATGCAATTTCAAGCCTCCAAAGCAGAAGAAAGGCAATTTCTTCCAGACTCTATTAACCAATGGAAGAAATCAACTCACTGTGTTCCCCGACTTAATCTTTTATACTCTCAGTGACACTGAACTGCTAAGCCACAAAAGCAGTAGCTCTCCTAACATCCACCACTCCTCCAGGCTGCCAGACAGCTAGTTTTCAGACAATAAAACCTCTAAGGAGTCACCAACCAGAGGGAATGAAAATGAAGCTCAGAGCGATGTCCTGACATTTAAGCACTTCAGCATTGTTTCGTTTATTTCTGTAGCACCAACAAAGTCACACCAGCAGATGCTCAGAATGAATTCTGGAGTGAACTCACCAAAGTTTTCCTGTAGTACTCATTCAAGTAGATACCCCCACTCTATTTAGAAGGCAACACTATGTAAAATGTGAACTTACAGATTCTGTAAGCCGGGAATCATCGTGACAGCGCTGCATGTAGAAGGACTTGATCTCTGCAGGAAATCGGCACAGCAAGATTGGCTCATTGATGGTGTCTGTCATGAACCTCTCAGGGGCTTCAGGAATATCCTGAGGTTAAAAAAGGCTCTATTAATATTTAAAACAAAAAACACTCCAAAACCTCAAGACCCACAGCATATCAGGGAGGAAGTGCAAAAAGACACTTTGAGACCACATACATTCATCCTGATGTACCTGTATTTTAGAACAAATATCTTAGGAAGATCTCAAGAAACTGTATATATATATACATATCTAAAAAACATACAGATCTCAAAAACAAATCTCTAAATCTGTTCAATAAAACTCAACTCTACCCAATAATCCACACAGAAAATTGGGCACAACTAACAGACACCGAACAGCTTACTTTCTTTCCTCCCTGAAACTGTTTTCCAGTTTCTGGGCCTTAAGAACAAAAACCTTAGACTGGCTGGGGTACCCCACCTGCCCCTGCAGGGGCACCCAGTGCTGTGCTCAGCACCACATCCACAGGTTTTGGAAGGAAAACTCATGATTCTAGGGTGCAAAGATTACATGGAACCCTAACTCCCCCTCCAAATTTACATTCCCCAGCACAAGTGCAATGAGACAAAACAGTCCAGACAAAATCCAGGCCTCTCGAAGGTTTACAGCAAAGCTCATTATAAACAGGATGAGAATTTCACTCTTCATCATTCCAAGCAAAACACAACAGATTCACACAGGAACAGTGAACACAAGGGTGTCACGGTCCAAACACTGTTCTCCAAGGGATTTATACACCTTCAGTGTACAGCTGAAGGATTTTGTTTCTCAAGAGCCTCAGAAAGACTTACTTCCCCAAACTCATAGTAAGTACCATCATCCTTCTTCACATCATGTTCCTTTAGCCACTCAATTGCCTCAGCATAGTTCATTCGTCGGAAAGGACGTTTTGGGGGCTTGAAATTCTGTAAACAAGAGTAGAGATCCCAACACTTAGGAGAGTGGCATTCTAAGATTTACCTTTCCAGTTGATCAACAAGTCCACTTCCTCAGAGCACACACAATACTCTGTGTTGTGCATCAAAAAGTTACTACTTAAAAGCTTGAAGTACAGAAAAACTAGAGCCAAACAAAAGCAAGCATCTTCCAAATCCAGCGCCTCTCACAGAACAGATGCTGAAAAAGTCAGCAGGAGACGGAGGGCAGGAAGCATTTTCAAAGCTGCTTTCTTTCTGTCTGCACTCATCACACACACTAATGTTGCAAACAGTGCAGTCTGCAGGGCTTCCAAAACCAGGGCCACAAAAAAGCACTTTTGCTTCCCTGTGCACTGAACTGGTGCAGAATTTGCTCTTGTGGGAAGTTCATAGGGTGGGTTACTCTTCACACCTCCTGCTCATCTGTGATCAATTTTAAAATGGAACCTCCCAGTGTTTACCAGGAAAACAGGTCAAAATGTCAAGGATGAGAGCGTATGTGCTCTGAGAGGAAAGCTGGTGACAATAGATAAGATGGCTTTAAGAGACTACCAACTATCCTTGCAAAGGCAGCAGGAGACAAAGGGTCTCTAACAAATGAAGACAGCTTCACAAAGCTTCATCTTCCAGGATAAAAGTACAACAGCAGAATTTCATTTCTCACTTGTGTGCGACCTGTGAGTACCAGCTGATCATTATTACGAGCTCCAGGATAGAGGTTTTTATTCCACTGGTACTGTACACAATAAATGCCAGCACACTGCTGGTTCCTGGACCATATCAGCCACGTTTAAATTCTTCCCCCCCAGTCCCCAGCTCCTGGAAGAGTCATTGCCAGCCTTGCAGCATTTTCATTCTTTATGTCATTTTAAATACCTCTTATGTAAGCAGAGCCCACTGCCGTGCCCTGTCTCCCCTAGGTAAACAGGGTGACCAGGAAAGGTAAAGACCACACTGCGCCCCACACATGGCTCCCACACCACTGCTCACTTACCGGGTTGAGGTCAAGCAGTAAGCCTGATGCAGGTGATGTCAAGACTCTGTCCACTACATCACAAACTAAGCTCTCCAAACGGTTCAGCAAGTCTTCAAAACTTATAAAAGGGCATTCGGCTTCAATGTGAGTATATCTGAAACATCAGGTCATGATGTTACATAAACAAGCACAAGCAACAGATTTTTAGCTATGAAAAAAAGTCTTCTAAGAAAATACACAAAAACCACTTTAGTCCCCTTTTTCAGCTCTCCCACTTTTACTCTGTGAAGGAAATCAAACAAACAAAAAAAAAACCCAACAGTGTGAACTGTGCATTCTTAAATGACAAAGTTTCCTACAAATGCATCAGCTCTGCTTTGACCAAATCCTCAATATCAACAACCAGCTGGACATTCACTGACAGCAGGAGTTACCCCCAAATACACTTTTGCTCAGCTGTTTCACTTTTGCATTCTGCTGTCTTCTCACTGTGCTTTCTATCATCCAGCCACCTGCTACTCCCCCAATTTAGAAATTCACTCGTGCATAAATAACAAAGAAGTACAACTCTCTCCATACTCTGCCAAGTGTCTGCGTGTCCTGGATTGCTCAGCTCTGTACGACTGAGCAATACAGAAAACGTCTCCTAGTGCTGGAATGCAGGTCTCCAGGTAGAGCTGAGATGACTGTGTTAAGTAGGCCTCTTCACCAAAATAATCCAGCTTGAACAGAGTTGAACCTCCTTCCACCTGTGTCTGAACTAATGTTGGTGGTGTGACCTGCAAAAGACCAAGAATTAAGGACAATGATGACACTGCATTACAGCAGTGACGTAAGGCCAAAATACCATCTACAGAAGTCTATGTATGCACACAAGCATTTCATTCTGATATGCTTCAGCACCCCAGAAAGAGATATTCATGCCATTTGTGAATCATGTTGTAACATCTATACACCTCAGAAGTGTCCAGACACCTTTGAGATCTACGTCTGTGAAAGCAATCACATCACGGCTCCCTACGAAATGACCTTTTTCTCCCCATTTCAGGTTAATGGGGAAATCTGTAAAGGCTTTCCAGAAAAAAGATTGCCTTAAAGTAAGGAGCTTAAAGCAGTCACTTGCCAAGAAGGGCAAATATACTTACTTCATAATATCCATTGGCAAAGAAATGATCCCTGAAGGCCTGCACCACCATGGAGCGCACCTTGAAGATTTTGGACATATTCTCGCCTCGAATCATCATATGCCTGTTGTTAAGCTGCACATCAACCTCTGAATCCTCATTGAGGAGATTGTCAGCCCCTCCTGCTGGGGCCAGACCAATAAGCTCCCAGTAATCACAGTTCAGCTCGTGGCCTCCTGGAGCCTGACAGTTTGAAAGAGAAACAAAACTTGAACAAGTGCATTCTTCACTTCTGTCTGGCACTGCGACAGAGACAGCAATCCAGTTTAAACAAAACATACTAAAATCCTTCTAAGCATAGTGCTCTCAAAGTGACTGTTGAGTAATCTGATCATATCACCCTTGCAAATGCCATTTGGAATCCACCACAACGTGAATGGGACTGAGCACTACTGACAGATAAGTAGAAGCTTCCAGATGCATTAAGTGCTATGTTTATTCATCTGGAAGAACAGACAAAGGCAAAGGAAAACTTCTTACTACCTTCAACTAATTAATGAGTGGTTATAGAGGAAAACGGGGCAAATATCTCAAGTTGTGGGACAGGAGATTTCGATTGGCTGTAACAAAGGGTGGTGAAATCCTGGAGAATAGACCTTGTTGACCACGCCATCTCCTTCCTTGGAGATGTCCACGTGTGTTTGTGAACAAGACAGTTGGCAGCCTGACCTCACATCAATCTCCAAGATGGGCCAGATGGCTTTCACAAGTCAGCACTTCACCAAAACATGAAAAGAGCAGTTTTCATGCTGGCCACTTTCCCCTGTGCTGTTTGCTGCTATCCAGCAAGCAGACCCCAGGGCCAGGGCTCAGTGCTGCTCTCAGCAGCTCCCCCGTGTGGGTCACTGCAGGCCTCTGTCTGACAAAATGGCATCTTTTTTCATTTCAAGACCAATGATTTTTATATATTTGGTGGATCTCTGCACTAGAAGCATTACAGTGCTGTGACAAGATTGAAAACCAAAATGCTTTCAGGGTATGTAACATCACAAGCAGTAACAAAAAAAAGTAGTAGCTTAGAAGTATCAAATGCATGAAAACTGTTTAAAAAATGTATTTGATCCCTGTCCTGTTTGCCTGCGTTTAATTTTAGACATCATAGTTGCAAATGCCATGAAAGAAAGGAGACTGTGCTAATTTCTGACAGGCAAACACAGCAGTAGCTTTGGCAAGTGGTTGGTTGGGTTTTTTTTCCCTAAATCAAATTCATCCTGAAATCATTCAATGTTTCCACCTTTGCTTTTCCTCCTGTCTGACAAATGAGAAAATGTTAAAGAGGAGAACCAGAACAGAGCACCATCCAGCTCCCCTACCTGCTTGCCTTCAGGAACAAGGTTCAGTGTGCCATACACTGCAACACTGCTCTCTGTAGAGAGAAGGAGCCCGTTGTAACACTGACACTACAGAGAGAAAGAAAGGGACACAGTTAATTCTAATTTTCAGTTTTCCTGATAATAATAAGATCTATTGAAATCACAGACAAGATATGCTTGTCATGCTGACAAAAAAAAACCTCAAGAGTCAGGAGATACCACTTAACAACAATATAATTTAATCAGTAGGCTTAGAAGAACTTCAATTACTTAATAACAGAACTCAATCAAAAACAGGAGGGGAGTCAACTCTTTGAAAGGGAAGATAACTGCAGAACAAGAGCAAATGGTTTTAAGTTGAAAGAGGGAAGATTGAGGTTGGATGTCAGGGGGATGTTCTTTACTGTGAGAGTGGTGAGGTGCTGGAACAGCTGCCCAGAGAGGCTGTGATGCCCCGTCCATCCCTGGAGGTGTTCAAGGCCAGGTTGGATGGGGCCCTGGGCAGCCTGGGCTGCTATGAAATGTGGAGGTTGGTGGCCCTGCGTGTGGCAGGGGGTTGGAGCTTCGTGATCCTTGAGGTCCCTTCCAACCCTGGCCATTCTGTGATTCTGTGAATATAACTTACCAATGCATCTGAAAGGACACACTGAAGAAAACCTGTGCCATCTCTCAAAACAATGAACATCAAATTTTTTCCTGGTTAAAAAGAGGGAAAAAAAAAATAGGGAGACTCAGATGTATTCACTGATCCATCTGAAAAGATCCAAGTCCAAAAACACAACACCCACTACTGTGCAGCTTACTGCAGAAGGACCACGATTTTATTTTTCTATTAAAGACAAACCACAAGCATGTTCCAAGACAACACTGAAGTATTAGCTCAGTTATAAAATAGCAAGAGAATAGCATGCTCCAAGCTCAGCATGGCTCGGATTGTGCTGTCTTGCCATAATTTTGCCATGGTCCAGAGAGAACCACACGTCTGTCTAATTGTAATGCTGTACACAAAGGCCCAAGCTACACCTGAAGTGACAAAGGGACGTCACCCTGGTCATCCATATCCCCACAGCAGCCTCTGACCCAAAGACTGACTTTCTAGAAAACGCCTGAGATATCCAGGTGTGTATCTGCTTGGTCACGTCCTTGAGTGATAATGTGAAAAAATGCCATCTGTGAATGGTATCAGCTTTGTCATGCCCTTAAGGGCTTTTGTTTTTTTTTTTTTTTATAAGCAGCCTACTAGAAAGTTTTGCACAAGTCTGTCACTTCTCAGCAAATGCTGTCTTGCAAACAAGAGCACCAATTGCTCTGAAAACAAGTTTAACTTGTTGTACTTCTAAAAGAGTTTATGCCTATTACCTAGCTTTAAAGAAAATTCTCTTTTGTTAATCATGCTGAGCAGGTGCTAGTTAGCTCCTTAGTCCACAGGATTAGACTCAAAAACAAGTCTTTTAAGAAATCCTGTAGGACACAGCTCCAAATCCAATATCTCAAAAATCTGTGACTAAGAAATATCTCCATCCTCATACAATATGCAGAATTTGTCAGCGTTGGACTGATTGGTGTGATATACCAACAAGGCCACATGAGCGACGGTCTGAAAACTTAAGAGTGAGCACTGTTTCATTTAATGTGAGTTCTGATGGCTACTAAATTTGTTCCACCTCTCTGCAAAGGTTCGGTACCTTACAAGAGCTTGTGGCTTACCTTGCCTACGTAATCTGTGAATCCAGCCAAAAATCTTTACTCTCTGGCCTCTGTAAGCCTCCAGAGCACCAATCTTTACCTGTAAAACAAGGAATGGAGAGGAACACAATAGAGGAACACAACTCACCATTTAGATGGAGTTTTCTACACAATTACTTTAAGTACACGTGTGAGACATTTCCCTCCCCAAAACAGTAACTGCCATCACAGATGCAACTCAATCAGCAGAAAATTTAGAAAGGGTGCCTCAAACACCATCTCCTGCAGTCTGAAGTGTGAGTATATCTCTCTGGATTAATTTCTGAAGACATCCAATAGTTGAGACCAGGTAGAAAAGAAGCAGAAGGCACCAAAACGTGGACCTGGCAGAGGTATACCCAGATGTGTAGCTGAGGCACCAAATCCCCAAAAGCAGCAGGACTCTGCAAATAGCCAAACAGGAACTGTTTTCCACGCCTCAGTAACTTAAATTACGTCCTCTGATCAGCAGTGTTTCACCACTCTCCACTACAATAACCAGCCAAAGCAGAATTAATCCAAACAGAAATACGGCCTCTGCCAGCAGATACTGACACAAAATAGCCTGATGCATGAATCAAAATGGTTCAGATAGCCATTGGGTGTGTGGGAAAGTCTGTATACTGGAATATACCAGTAACTAGAAAAATAAAATGATGTTTAGGGACAAGAACCCAACAGTGGCCTCCAGCAGATGCCAGAACTACAGAGCAGAGAACCAACCTTTGTGCAGACAACATGCTGAAACAGAGCCACATACCAACCATCCCACATCTTACTCACACATTTTGGTTCTGGAAGACTGGGATCATTCTTGATGATAACTTTCTTGGCTTCCTCCAGGTTCTTCTCTCTTCTCAACAGATCTTCTGCCTAGTTGAGATGAAAAAGAAAATATTAACTAATTGTGACCAGGCTTTCTAAGTATGGGCTGCAAAGTACACTTACAAATACTGTTGTCATAAAATGCTGGTGCATAGCTTGCCCCTAATTCAAGGCCAGAATGAGAAACACTGCACAGCAGCATTTCTCGTTTTTCCCAGAAAGCCTAAACCCAACAGATGGTGATAACTCAAAGCTCACTCAGTTTTACCCATTTGCTTGCCCCCATCTAAACAAGGACAAGCTGTAAATAACATACGTATAGTAATGATAAAGGTGAAGAACAAACTAAATGTTTATGGATGGGGAGAACAAAACTAATGACATCCTGTGTTTTTGTAAAGGAAAGGCAGCATGCTTAAATCATAGAATCACAAGGTTGGAAAGGACCTACAAGGTCATCTTGTCCAACCCTCCTCCCATTACCATTGCTACCACAAGCAACTAAACAAGCTACTTCCTCCAACTTGGCACCACTTGCAACCTACCTCTTTCTTCTCCTTCGCCTCATTCTTCATTTGTTCCCTGTGCCACAGTTTTTTGACATTTTTCATCTGTGACTTTGAAATAATGGCCCATCTCTAAATCAGTCCAAGCAGAGAGCAGAAGACAGAAGGTTACAACTGTGGCCCTTCACACAAAGAAGCTTTAAAACAATTTGTACTAGGAAGATCAAATGTTACAGTACCTCATTTTCCTTCTGTGAATCCACATAAATAGTAGGAAATGGTTCCTTTCCTGCTGTCATCAAAGCCTAAAAATGTGATGGGTAGAAAAAAAAAACAAACAGTGGTGCTGCAAGTGAACTAAAGGAATTCTAAAGCAACTAAAACTAAAAGAATAAAACTAAAGGAATAAAGAGAGACCAAGCAGACAATGCAGCTCCGGCCCTTTTGGTCAGAGCTGAAAAAGTTCGTGCAGCTCAGATAAAAGAGTGCATTTGCTGTACTTACCTTTAAAACAGTTTTGAATGGTTTCTTCTGCGTTCCATCACCGGTGGAATCATTGCCCTCTCGTTCAGAAACATACAACTCTTCTGTAACACATCATAAATACCAGGCAGTTACTCAAGGAAAAGAAAAAAATCAGCAATGGTAAAGCACAAGAGAAAACCAGACACACCCAGGGATGCACACCAGGACTGATGGAGCTGCCTTCTGCCTTCCTTATAGCTAACTAACTTCCAGGCAGGCAGGAACAAGCTGAGAAAGCTTGGACAGCTCAGGCCAGCTTTTGGCTCATGCACAGCTAACAACTGCATCACCGAAGAGATGGAAAAACCTCCCTCCCTCTGCCAGCAAACACCACAGAGTGAGACAGCCCTGCAGACACAGCCCTGTCCACGTGCCAACTGTTACAGTGTGAATCACAGAATCTAGGTTGGAAGGGACCTCAAGGATCACGAAGCTCCAACACTCCTGCCACATGCAGGGCCACCAACCTCCACATTTCATAGCAGCCCAGGCTGCCCAGGGCCCCATCCAACCTGGCCTTGAACACCTCCAGGGATGGACGGGGCATCACAGCCTCTCTGGGCAGCTGTTCCAGCACCTCACCACTCTCACAGTAAAGAACTTCCCCCTGACATCCAACCTCAATCTTCCCTCCCTCAACTTCAAACCATTTGCCCTTGTCCTGCTGTTATCTCCCCTTTCCAAGAGTTGACTCCCCTCCTGTTTGTAGGCTCCCTTTAAGTATTGAAAGGCTGCCATGAGGTCACCCCACAGCCTTCTTTTCTCCATGCTGAACAAGCCCAGCTCCCTCATCCTGTCCTCGCAGGGAAGGTGCTCCAGTCCCCTGCTCATCTCTGTGGCTCCTCTGGACCCTCTCCAACAGCTCCCTGTCTTTCTTGTACTGCGGGCTCCAGACCTGGACACAGCACTGCAGATGGGGCCTCAGAAGGGCAGAGTAGAGTGAACGCTTGTGTCCAAGGTTCCACGGTTTGGTTTCAGTTTGCAAAGATCAGAGCACACCAAGGGCTTCTATACACCCCTGCGCTTATGCACACAGCTACAGCTGTACCTATGTGTGTGTAGCTATAGGGATAGATAGCTGAGCATGTATAGTCATCCACAGACATATGCTCTGCTCTTTGTTCCTCGTGAACTGCCAAAATCCGCGTTAGAAGTCCTGGGCTGGACAGAAACGCATTATTTGCTCAGCTATTGTCTGTTCACTTCTTATTTAAACGCCGCAGAACAATTCCAGCCTGAAAAAAACTGAGCTGCGTGCGTGACACGCTGCCACGACGCAGCCGCCGGCAGGGTTCCGCTGCGTCCCACACAAAGTCACCGTATTTGGCGCAGCTGTGACAATTTTCCCTTCCAAGAGCCGAATTCTTCACATGCCAAGGCCAGGCCGCGCCCAGGGGCGCCGTGCCGCCCCATCGCTGCGCGTGCTCGGGGTCGGCCCGGACGGGCCTCCGCGGCCCAATCCTCCGGGAAGCCCAGCGACCGCGGCTCCAGGCGGCCGCCGCCATCTTCTGCTGAGTGCCCGACCGCCCCCACCTCCCCGACCGCCCCGCCGCCTCACCCAGCGCCAGAGCCGCCGTCCTGCCGATCACCTCCCCCGCCATGGCCGCCGACCGGAAGTAGCCGCACCGCGCTTCCGTCGCTCTGCGCCAAATCGCCGCCGTTCGCGTCAGCCCCGCCCCACTGAAGCCACGCCCACTCGCGTAGCCCCACCCCCGCGTAGCGCCGCCTTCTCTTTTGCACGCGGGTTGCCCACCTGTGATCGAACTGCAGGTTCAACTCTTCGTGGGGTTTTCTGCCTATTAGAATCGCGGAGTAGAACGGCTTAGGTTGGAAGGGACCTTTAGGATCATGTAGTTCCAATCCCCTGCTAGAGGCAGAGACACCTCCCACCACTCCAGGTTGCTCACAGCCCCATCCAGCCAGGCCTTGAGTGTTTCCAGGGACGGGGCACCCACAGCCTTGCTGGGCAACCTCTCAGAAAAGAATTTCTGCCTAATATCTAGTCTGAAGCTACCCTCTTCCAGTTTCTTAAAAAAAGAAAAAAGCCTGTAGGTTCTGGAGACAAAGGTGATCTTGGCTTCAAATTTGTACCTTTTGTACTTCTTGTATTTTTGCACAAAAATACCTTTAAAAAGATGATTCTAAGTAACTCCATCTGAAGAAGAACCCTTCCACTTATTTGTGCTGGAATAGCAGCAGTAACGCACTCATGTTTATTTATCTGACTTTACCATGAGACATAATAAGCACAGGCTAAATCTTGGCAGTAGGACAAGCAGGAAGGGATGTGAGTTACAGTAAGGAAATTCTATGAGATACTAGGAGAAATATTTTACCCTGAGGGTACTCAGCTCTTGTAACAGAGACACAGAGAGGGCGTGGGATTGCCATCCTTGGGTGTATTCTGTGTGCTGGACCAACACTGGACATCTGGTCCTCCTCTGAGCCCTGGACTGGACTACAGACCTCTAGAAATCCTTTTAAAGTGAACACCTGTAACAACGAGTGACAGCAAAGTGTATAGCCACTGCAATGTCACAGGAATGATGGATGGATCTTAATACTTAGAATTAATTTCCAACTGCAACAGGCCTTGTACAGAAATGCCTTATCAGAGAGTCCTCAAAGCGCAGCACCTGCCTTGTTGGTTTAGCTAGCTACAAAACACCACATTTGTGTTTCCAGTAGCTGTCTATTCCCCAGCATTGTTTATGCCTTCAGAGGTTATTATCAAACTTAGAAATTACTTATCTTTTGCTTTAGCATCTGCTTTGATTTTTTTTCTTGAGCTAAACGCTAGAATTTCCTGTTGCTGCAGATAGGAATATTGAGCCCCGTCCCTGGGGCTGCGTGCCCTCTCAATGGGGACTGCCCCCAGCTGATGCCCGCTGATACCCGTATGTATCATAGAAGAGAATCTGAAAACTTCACTGCATTTATTTGCATCACGTGTTTGAAATGTACATTCCTTTGGACAATAACTGCGTACCATGATTTTCACTATAAAAGCATTGGAGGAATCGTCGTCATCCGGAGGCAGCTGTAGGTAACAGCTGCACATTCATGCAAACGAGGGAACACACCTGCAAGCACAGAGATCACAAAACACTTTGCACACTGCAAGAATGGCGTGTGATACCTTTCCTACAGCGGCCGTTTTCTGGTTATAACAGTGACAGCTGTACCTAAAAACGAAAAGAGCAAACTGCCAGCTAAGGGCAGAGCTCCTGGGACAGCCATCCATTAACAAATACACGGCGTGAGAAACAAGACCTGAGCAGAAAGACAGCAAGTGAGAAACAGACCTGTAATGATGGGTTTGGATTTCTTCATTGCAGGCAAATTCGAGCAATGAGCCATGCAAGGCACTGTGGCACAGCTCTCGTACAACAAGGTGCAAGGAGAGCTGCTCCATGCCGTGCAGCGAGCTGCAGTCAGACACCGAAGGAATAACAAACAGAAACACCTGCAAGCATCGGAACACCTCAGTCTGACACTGACTACAGGTTTGTCACCAGATGTGTACAGCTCAGGTGACAGTATCCATGTCTTTCTCAGGAGTGATCAACCTCCTGAGTCTTTATCCCCATAAAACGTAACAAAATGGTGCACACAGAGTCACTGTTGCTTAGCCATTTGTTTTCAGAGTCAATATGAAATGTAGCTGCAATTTTGTACCAATACAATGTTAAAAATGTGGAAAAAAGTTTTTGATTCCAGGTGTCGCCACATTGCCCTTTTCATACTGCAGCACACCCGTCCTTCAGTTTCACATTACACAGCTGAAAAAGGTTTAGGAGCTCTTGTAGGACGTTGTTGGCTTTTCCATGCTTCCAGCAAACTGAAGGAGTTCTGATAAAGCACAAAAAAATCAGATATCCTTATGCCATTCAGTTTAAAAAAAAGTATCCTGAGTTTAATATTCTGTGTGTGTGTGTGTGTGTGCAGTCATTTGGATAAGAAACTTCTCCAGAACTGCAGTGAATCAGCTTGTTTCAGCAGCTCCTGTGCCTCCTGTGGTGCTGCCCAGCACTGCATCCAGTGGAGCTCTCTTCTTGCGGATGCTTCGCCCCGAGGCGATGAGGTCGGCGTATCCCCTCTGGTGGGAGAAGGCGTAGGCAGAGCGCCGTGCAGACACCCCCCGCCGGAAAGCACTCTGCCTCCGCTGCCATTGCTCCTCTTCTGCCAGGTACTTCTTACGGTTCTTCTGGATCTGCGTGCATGCAAAGAGAAATAAATTTGTGGGTTGTAAGGCAAATCACTTGTTTTGTATTTTTTTCTTTTTTTTTTTTAAGAGTGGAGACAACCTGATACTTTAACAGAAAGTGCTTAGCAGGAAGGTTTTCTTGTTTAAATTTGATTCTGTTAAAAACAAGAATAAATGCAGAAACGCATGGAATTTTCAGAATGACCTACTGCATCGTTTTGCATTTTGTTACGTTCATTTATTTTTAGAATGTCTTTCATTAAAGCAAATTGAAGATGCACTGATTGAAAGCTATTCTTGTGTTTTCACACAGAATCACAGAATGGCCAGGGTTGGAAGGGACCTCAAGGATCACGAAGCTCCAACCCCCTGCCACACACAGGGCCACCAACCTGCACATTTCATAGCAGCCCAGGCTGCCCAGGGCCCCATCCAACCTGGCCTTGAACACCTCCAGGGATGGACGGGGCATCACAGCCTCTCTGGGCAGCTGTTCCAGCACCTCACCACTCTCATAGCAAAGAACTTCCCCTGACATCCAACCTCAATCTTCCCTCCCTCAACTTCAAACCATTTCCCCTTGTCCTGCTGTTACCCATCCTTTCAAAGAGTTGACTCCCCACACTAACACTTAATATCTTTTTAGACATAATTGCAGTATTAACTATTTGCAAACTCACATGCAATTTGCCAGCTCAAGGCAGAATAAACGCAAACAAAAATTGGCCACTGTATCATGACACATAACAGACACTCCAAAACAGAGCAAATAACAAGAGAAGTTGTGCTGTCAGTAGCCTCAAAGCAAGTTTCTGTGGTTTTACAAAGAGAAGTGCTAGGCCAAGCCAAAGAACAGATTAGCCACTGATCAGTTCACTGATCTGTAGGCTGAGATGCTGCATGTACATCTGCATTACACAGAGGCACATGAGGGATACAACAACATGTTGAATAAGGCAGTGTTTGTCACACAGTTGGAGGCAGGCCTGAGCCAGCCCCTGGAGAGCCCAGCAGCCTCCTGGCCTCCAGCCTAGGGCACAGACCCCAGCTTGTCTCTCATATTAACACCAATGCTGATGCCTGTAAGTAAATATGTGCCAAAGATGAGACTTTACTCACTCGATCACTTTCTGAAGGACAAATTGTCATGGATAAGAAACGCTGTGCCACCACAGGGAGTAAGCAAACAGCGATTGTTAAAGCCATGGTCAGCCAGAGGTACAGCTGTCTCAGAGCGTTTGGAGCAGTTCCTAGGAATACAAGGAGCAGAATTTAGTGTATGATGTGATCGTGGAAAGTAGCTACACAACACAAATAAGACAATGAGTGCCACAGCTTCTTTCCTGTGAAGCTAGCACCCAGGCACTGAGCTGTGAAGCAAAACGTTCAGCTTTTATTCAGGCTCCAAAATAAATAAGTAAAATAATACAAAGTTATTATAGCACTACTATTACAATTTACCCACAGCCACGTCAAAACTCCTCTACAAGCTGTGCGATGCTGCAAGACAAATGCCTGGCTGAGAGACAAGGGTTTTGTCCTGCTTTAAAGGTTACAAAGCAAGAAGTTCTCCTGGTATCACTGCTGCAAATGTGGTCTGGAAAGCAAGTGATATTTTAGTACAAATGCCAAACACCCAATCTCACAGAACTTTTGTCAAACTGAGTCGCAGGTGTATCTTTAAACACACATAGAATACCCAGCTAGGAAGTATTCATAGAAGTCTAGAACATTACTAATGTTAAAAGAAAATATTATGTTAGAGGCAACTACCTTTTTTCAATTGGATTCAGTTTAGCAGAAGAACATAAAATTGAGGGCTGTGTTATCTCTTTTGAGGTTATTTAGATCTGAGGCAAGATAGAAAAGATTTTAGAAAATTACAAAACTTGGTTTTCCTAAAAATGAAAAAATTCCAAACAAAGGGCAAGACACACAAAACACTCACCTGTGAACTGGAAAGTAGAAGGAAAGAGAACATGGATTCCTGCACTGTGGAAGTCAAATGTGACACCAAAGTAAATTGCAATACTCCCAAATACTGAGAAAGCATTAACAAAAGTCCAGTAAGATGTATCCAAACCAATCTGAAAGTAAACAAAAACTCCAAATGAGTTTATTAATTCAAAAAGCAAAGACAGGACAAACAATGTTATTATTTGTCATTCATGCAATAATGTCATTCAGTTACACTTCAGCCTAAGATACATAATGTCAACAGAGAAGCAAAAAGGCAAGCAGATGAAAACTTTTGCAAATTGTTTTGCTTTAGTAGACAAAATTAGAAACATGACCAGAACGTGTTTTCAGAGCAAGAGAAGTAAGGAAGCTAAAGCTTACTTGCCTGAAGGTTGACAACAAACACAAGAGAAGTTGCTGCTGTGACAGCAAATGACTGATAATCTGAAGGTGCTTCTCCATCTTGCCCCATAGTGTGAAGGAAAGCTCCGTACGGTATGAAGAAGATTACCAGTGAAGTTATAGCTCCATGAAGCAAACTTCTGAAGAATTTCTTGTAATTAAAAAGTAAATCTTTCTGTCCCAAAACATACAGTCTTGGGAATCGAAGACTCAATTTGTCACTCACATCCTTAATAATGGAACAAAAAAAGAAAAGTTGCAGCAATTTCTTGTTCTAAGTGTGAACTTCAGAGAGTAAGAAATTCAACTACATAATGCCTCCCACCCACTCCCCCACCCCCTCAAATGGCAGATTTATTTTTCTCTTCAAACATCTGTGCAGGCTGCCAAACTTTCTAGAGTCATGCACACAACCAGGAAGAAACAAGACTAGAGCTTCTAGCAAAGCTATTGCATATTCCATTTTCAGGGCTTAATGATTTTAATGATTTTTTTCAACCTTCAAGAGATTCTATGACTCTATGCTTCTCAGTTTTCAGCCCATTATTTGCAAGGACAAGAACATTCACATTTGTGTAGGGCTTTTCAGCTACAAATTGCGTTGGAGTTTTTCCCCTACACTGTGAATAAGCAGAAGACTACCATTGCATATCCTGACTTCTGTTCTCTAACCTATTCTCAAATGAGAGGTTAATTTGATACTGAACTTATTTCTTAACTTTTGTAGTAGATGTAAACACACACATTGATTTGTTTGGTCAGCAGGTAACCCTTGCATCGTAAAAAAGGTGAAGAGGGCCAACACCACTTGTTCTATTCCACTAAAAAGAAGCTGCACAAGGTGTATTTATTCCATTAATAAAAGTTCTTGCTGTATCGTATACATGAAGTCACAGAACATATTTTTAACAAGCAGCACTGGCACTGAAGACCTCAGAATCGACTGACTTCAGCTACTTCAGTAACGCCCTCCTTATCGTCTTTTGCTACCTCACATGCTGTAAAGAATACATGTTAAAAAAAAAAATTCCTTCTGCATAAACGAAAGCAACTTAAAACTTGATGCTGAATGTTTTTGGATTAATCTGTTGTTAGCAGTGTGGAGAATACCTGGTCAAACAAGCCAACTAACAGAACTGGGAGACTCGAATACAGCACGTTGTACAGCGTGATGAACCAGTCTTCGTATGCTGTCTGAAAAGGAGGAAGAATTTAAATAGCTACTGATTACCTTTTTTAATTCACCTTTTCTATGATTTTCTTTCTAATACTTCAGAAAATAAATCTGCCCCATCGTACCACTGTATCATATGTCTCTGTTTACCATTTTGCTTAAGCCCGTGGAGATGCATCTCATCTCTCACAAGCTTTCTGGCACACAGATGAGTACAGCCTTTCAACAGCATGTGAATTTCAAGCATTAACATTTACACTGAGCGCATTTCAAGCCATTCTCACCAGCAGTTCAAGATTAAGAAAAAAAAAAGAAGTTTTGTTTTTTTGCTGATAAATAAATGCACTGCCTCTTTTTACCTAGGAATGTTTTAAGCAGAATGGTTAAGTGAGGTTTCCCAAACTACTGTTTAACAATCTCCTGCTTTTTTTTCTTCCCAGTACAATCATGATATTTATTTTAAGTATTCTGAAGTAACACTTGAAGTAAGTAGCTTAGTAATTATTATTCCTAATTATTAATGCTAATTTTGGGTTCCCAGCGCTTCCCAGGCTAAACATTTGCTATTCACAGAATCACAGAATCACAAGGTTGGAAATGACGTGCAAGATCATCTAGTCCAACCACCCTCCCATTCCTATCAGTGCCACAAGCTACTAAACCATCTCTCGTAGCTCCTATTCTGCACTAACAAAAAGGAAGACTTGCCTGTTAATATTGGACACGAGCATGCCTTCTTACCTGGGCAGAAAAGCCATTGAAGAATGAATACCAGATGTGGACTAGTGTGAAAGCGAAGTTTTTGTAGAAAAAATATCTTAGAAACTTGCACATCCTAATGTAAGACCATCGCCCGTGGACCAGCAGCAACCTCTGCAGATAGCGGAACTGCCCAAAAGAGTAATCGCTGGACATGACAGCTTGCATCCCTTCTTGGCCACTGATTCCAACTCCAATGTGGGCAGCTAAGTTAATGAAACAAACACAACATACATTGCTAAACAAAGAGAGAGGAACAACGCAACCAAGGGCAAATCTTTCACCAGTTCTGATTCTCTGCTTCACGTTCTCCAGCCTCGTTTTATTTCTGCATAAAGCAGAGAGGCTTCATTAAAGATTAACGCAACAGTGCAAATGCTCTTCCTTGCCCTGTTATTTAGTGCTCACACCTTCACTGCTTTTTGGATCCTCTCTCCATGTTTGTTCTGTCAGAATGGATACAGGCAAATTTGGCTGAGGAGATAACTAAGTGATGAGACAGAGCGAATACACCCCTGAGCAAACTGGCCAGGCAGTTACAGACTTCCTAACATGAACCATATCCCAGACGTTTGTTTTTCAATGGAATTCCTTAGGAAGTGTTTCAAAGAGTGCCAGCTGCAACACAGGAGGACAATGCCACAGAGCAAGGTGCATCTAAGCTATCCTTTTGTCTTGATAATGTTACACTCCTGCAATCCTTAACATGGTAACAGATGTAAATCAAACCCCTTCTCACAGACTGTCTACATAAAAAGTTAAAACACATCGCCAAAAAAGCATGAACCATTTCACAAAGGGTCTTCTCAAAAAGGGAAAGCACAGTCACAGAAGGCTAACAAGGACTCAAGAAATGTAAACGTGGGCAATGAAACAGATGGCAGAGTCTTCTGTACAAGCAGAAATAGAGAAGAAACTGTGGAAGAACTCTCATAAGATATTCCCTACCAAGAGAAGTCTTACAGCTGCCTTACTTTTAATCATGTTCACATCATTGGCACCGTCCCCAATAGCCAGAGTAATAGCTTTCTTGTATTTCTTCACAAGATCAACCACCATAGCTTTTTGCTTCGGAGTCACTCGACAACAGATCACAGCCTTGCATTCACATGCCAAATCGACAAAATTCTTCTGCTGCTGCTCTTTGTAAGCTTCAGCCCTTCTTTTCTTCTCATTTTGCTTTTCTTTCTCTTCTTCTGTTTTGGGGAATTTCAGTTTAAGTTTCTTCTTCTTCTTCTTTTTCTTCTCTAGCAGGATTTCATTCTGTTTAACAAAAATGTTATGTTCCCTTCTACACCATTTTAAAACAGCACTCCAAGGGCTGCCTATATGCACAACACATTTCACTTCACTGTGCCCCATTTACAGTATTTTAACAAAATACTCATTAAAATGTTTGTCCAGAGAAGCAAATAAACAGCTATGGAGCAACAGAAACAATACACCTGGTGGAATGAACAAAAGTAAAATGCTTGTGTTTAATGTCACAGCACATCTACAAAGGAATATTTCTTCTGATGGAAGCTAATTCACCTGTTCAACACAGGTAGAAGCGTTTCTTAAAAGCACATGTTCATTTCTTTATACAGAATAAAGGCTCAGGTCTGGAATGCTGAAGTGCAGCAGACGGTCCTTAGCTCTCTGTTGGACTTTCTCCTTGGCAGGTGTCTGTAAAAGCAGCCTGCTGACAGGGCGGGTAATAGTCACTGAATTACTGATAGTCATCTCTGCTAAAAGCTCTTCTCTGCTTTCTAAGCTCACGTAAGAGCACCATATTGCAGGACTGATCAGAAACCTGTCTTTTGTTTCTATGCTTTCACTCCTGTATTTCATTTCAAGCACAATTTCTGTGCTTGTACAGCCCAGCATCCTCTACAGCTGGCAGTGATCTCCTTCATTTTTTCATTTTGTTCCATTAGACTGGGATCCCCACGAAGAACAAACACTCTAAAACTCATACTGTGCTTTTGTAGAAGCTTCGTTTTACTTTGATGGCAGCTACCAGGGTGATGTGAAAATCCCAAGGCAATCCTTCACTGACTACTATTTTCAACCTTTAAAACTAAAAATACTTCTGAACATAAAAAGCAAACAGAGATGGTCAACTGGTGGCACAATGGCTAAAGAATTTTCATTAATTGGTTTAGCAAAGGATACAAATGAACAATCCCCAAGGAAGGACACCATGACATGGCAACACCCCCACGTCTCAAATACAAAGGAGATCCTTCTTCATACATACCAACCAGGAGCCAGTGATGATCAAGGCACGATTTCTACTTCCCTGAAAGAAGGGTTCATTCATTCTTAGAGATGAGTGTGTAGTTGATCCAGCTCTATTCCTCTGGTTTTCTAACCTAGTCTGAAGAAGACCACTGGGAAGAAAAATGAACACTATTAGAGAAAAAGAGTTGAGACTAAACTTAGAACTAAAATAAAGTTTGCAGACACAGCATTTTGGGTAATTATTTACTGGTGAACTTAGCAGTGTTGGGCTCATGGTCGGACCTGATAATTTTTTCTAATCTAAGTGATTCTGTGCTTCAACTATTCTATAATCAGTCCCGGACTGAAAATCTGCAGGAAAGAAATGCAAGACCTGCTGCAAGGCTTCTCTTGACTTTCCTAAAATTGAGTCAGGAGTGGCTGCAACACTGTCACACAACCCTAATTCTTCTCCTAGCCCCACACAGCTTTTCCTTGGGTCTGTTCATTTTGGCAAAGCTCAGAATACCTTGTAATCCCTCATATGTATATTTTTATAGCTTAGGTCTGTGCTGCGTGAGCACAGGACAGCATAAAACATCAGCTGGAGTTCAAGGATAAGCACCAAGAGCAAAACCTGGCAAATATTCAAGATTTGGAATACAAAAGACCTGCTTAGCCCAATCCAGATTAGCTCTCATAAGCACTTTATGAAATCTCATGATTATCAGAGGAACGGGACCATGAATCAAAACAGGAAGCCATCCAAACTGATGGCATAACGCACTCTCCTAAATGATGAGAAATTGTCAGAGATGAGCCAGCCACATCAAGTGCCTCAAAATGCCTACAAATCAATGAAGCATGAATGCTCTTCATGTTTATTTTATTTTATTTTCAGGCCATGGCAGCAATTTATTTATTTGGTTGCTTATTAGCATACTGTAGGGACCATCGTGACATTGCCACACAGTGAGAAGCCTCAGCATGACCACCTCCTGTAGAAGCCCAGAAGTAAGCAATCACCCACTACATTAAAAAAAAATAATAAAAAAAAATCAACTAACAACACATGTTTTTCCATAGAGCTTAGAATATGCTAATCTTAAAAACAAATTCTTCAGAACCATTCAGAAAGTCTGTCTTCCTCAATACCAGTGTTTTCCCAGTAGAGGTTGCAGGTTTTTAATCAGCTGCACTACCAAGGACACAGAACTGAAGCTTAACGTCAACAGCAGCTGAACTAGAACTCAAAACCTCCTCCAGAATGCTACCACATTTACCCACAATGAAGATGTTGGCTTGTAAAATTAAATTTCCAGAAAAAAAAAAAAATGGAAGCAGTGTACAGTTAAACAGCCAGCAAATGCTGTTCAGTCACTGAATGACCACCATGGGACAAACCAATGTTACTGCTAATCATGAAAAACGAACATTTTTAACTCCTACACAAGAAATTCCTTGTGTTTTTCACTTGCCTGATATCTTCTCCATAGCAGATTGTTGTTTCATCTGTTAAGAGTTCACAAGAAAATCCAATATTTTCAGCAGTTTCTACAACAGAAATAAATACATGAATATATAAGAGAGGAAAGTCTCTGCTTAAAGTCGAGTCTTGAGTAACTGCTGGGAGGAAGCCAAAAGTAATTTCTGAAATTATGTTTCAGCATGAAGTGTTCCTACGAAAAACAGAGAAGCAGGGGAATACTTGTTAATTATTTCCCATAGAACAAGAGCTGAGCAGCAATAAAGATACAGTGGATAAGGGGTTTAAAGTCAACAACTTTATATTTTCTGTGCCGTGTTTACTACCAATCATACACTATTGTGGTAGAATGCATTGTTACATGATGTTTTGAGTGCTGTAACTCCTTGTGGCCTGAAGAGTCTATCAGCCAACTTTATGGAATAAAGTTCTACCAAGACTTATTTAACTTGCTTATGGACATGCTGTCTCCGTATCAGAGAACCATTACACTAAATCCAGCACAAGAATCAGTCAGTGCAAGAATGCCACACTATCCTGCCCCATCTTTAATCCCAATTCACAAATGATGCTGATCTGACTGCGTCTCCATCCAGGTTGTACTACAGCCAGTCTTACTTGCAAACTTAATACCATTTTTTGATGAAATCTGACTGCAGAATATTAACTTCCAAAAGAAAAGTAAATTAATCTTCGTCAGCAGCATTTGTAATTTCTTTGAAAAGTACATTTTCATTGTAAAAATGATGAATTTGGCAAGCAAGTGTTCTGTCTTCAGAGCCAGACAAACTTGGTGGCAATGAAGATGCTTTTTGTTAAAAGCAAACTGCCGTTTGTTTGCTTTGCACCGAGAAAAGCAGTCACTGGGTACTTCTCTACAGAAGACAACCACGAAATCTGTCATGAAAGCTAATCTCATGGAGGAACAGAAGTTGCACAGAAGCCCGTCCATTAAATCTGGGTTGGGAGCAGCTGGCATGAACTTCTGCACAGTTTTGATTTAGTTGGACTTTCATACTGCTCTTCTAGAAAATGTGCCTTATTATAAGTCTGCATTTGTCCTTGTTTCTCTTCTCACTGTTATCCTATTCTCTTTGGCTGTTAACAAACTCACCTTTTTTGTCTCCAGTAAGCACCCAGATTTTAATATCTGCTTTTGAGAGTTTTGAAATAGTTTCTGGAACTCCATCCTGCAGTTTGTCTTCAATAGCTGTTGCACCAAGAAGCTAGAAGACATGTGAGACATGGGCATTCAGGAAGATAATCATCTGTAGAAAATAATTCTTCTGCAGTAAAGAATAAAACTACTTTGGCTATGTCTTCAAGCCAAGGTAAGGCTCAAGGTAAGAATTAAGTAAAGACAAACCCTTGCATGTAAAAGTCACTACACTGAAATATAGGTCCTAAAATGTAAGAAGATAAATTGTTAGAAACTGGAGAAGAGGATGATTGAGATGGTGGAAAGTAAAGAAAACAAGCTGACTAAAATACATCCCCCTCATTTTTAAGCTTTCCTTAGAATTTGTATTGGTCCTAAAGCCAATAAAATACTGAAAAGATCTACATCAAAAGATCCTATAAACAAGGATAAATTATTTTCAAAGAGATCTGTTTCTTCCTACACAGGAATAAAAACACATTAAAAATTTAATGTCTGACATACAATCAAGTCTTTTTCTATTTCCTCATATACTTTGTCCAGAGCTTCATCACGATTGCTTGTAGCTACACTGGCCTCCATGAACTTTTTATTCCATGCTTCAAATTCATCATGACTGATGTCTCTATAGCAGAGACAGAGCGTTCTTAGAGTTTCACTTGCAAAAACCTGAAAAATAATGAAAAAAAATTCACAAAAAAAAAAAACAACACAAAAACCCTTTGAAAAAAGGACTTCAAAGTTACAATCATAAACGTAAATCTAATAAAACAAAGTCTGTCTGCATAATAAATCTTGAACATCTCATAAATGCCAAAATTAAATTACAACTGACAAGGCAGCCTGAGTTAAAAGTCAATCTGAATAAGTGATAAACAAAACAGAGCTTAGTGATACGGAATACTCCTTAATTAATAACAAAAATATAAACTAATAGACAAAATTTAAGTTCACTTCTCTTGGCAATATAATTAATGTTTTTTTTTTTTTTAAATATGCAAAATAACCTAGTATGGGTATGATTGTTTCTCAAGTTTGGGATTATGTATATAATCAATTACATAATTGCATTTGTTTTAATAGCTCAGCAAAAGGACATCAACTAATTCAGACTATGATCAAAATAAACTTAACATGAGATTGCAAAAACAGCATATAAAAGGCAAACATACATCTAGTGCTTCTTCCGTCGCTTCTCTCTTTAAATTTCTTGGGTGCAACCGTTCAAAAATTACTGTATCAGCTCCTTTACAATACAGCCTGATACGTCCATTGGATTCTCTTACTGTTGAGTAAAACAGGAGTGTTGGACAAAATCGCGGGAGGACGTTTACATAAAGGAATATTTCAGATTAGATTCTTCATTCTACTACTAAATACACAAACTACATGACCACGTTTCTCTGTGGTACATCAACCCTCATGCTGTTCAGCTCAGCACCTAGGTTGAGAAGTGCATTTCTCTTTCATGACAGGACAGGATATTTAGATTGTCCCCCAAAAATACGTTTTTGGTGATGTTTCATACAACATTAACATCTCACTTGCACACAGGAGCAGGGCAGAGACATACACTAAAGATATTATGCATCATAACCATCACCACAAAATCAAAAGGTCTGCAAACAACTCAAGACTGACTATTTTTAAAGGTAATTAGAACAAAAAATAAAGAATTTTTATTTTATATTTATTATTATTATTTTATATATTTATACCTCAGCCTGCATACCTCATTCCTACGAAGCACATACACAACCAATTTGGTTCTAGGAAAACAGGGAATGAATTATCTTTGTCACATTACTTCAAACTTCTACTAAAGGAACATAAGATCTCCAGTAGAGGCCTCATCTGAGCACCACTGACTGCTGAATGGACACATTTGCACCTAATTACAATGCCTTATTTTGCGACTGAGATCAATGTGGACTAAAATCTATCATAAAACTTTGTGTCTGAGAGCGATCTCACCTAGGAAATACAAGAGACTTTTCCTAGAAGAGATCTTGCAAACTAGAGGTTGGCTGTAGTCAACTTACCAATGACAGACATTCGTTTTCTATCACTGTTGAAATCCAGGATCGCGAGGACATCGTAGGTTCTTTCAGTCCCCATTTCACTTATTGTGATGGTATTTTGTGTTCGTGAAAGAAAAACATACCCAAAGTTTCTGGCTGCTGTAACCAAGGCCCCTTCATCTGGGGAGGCTGCCTGGTAATTGATCTGACCTGCATCATTGACAAGTGAGAAAGAAAGCAAGCCAGGGCGCACCTGAGCATTACAGGGGCACTCGGATCACACAGCTGAAAATTTCATGCAAAGTGACTGAAAGCCAAACATGTAATGTCGCATTCCTCCCCCTTTTGAAGTGGCATCTGACACAATGCTGCAGCACCTGACAGGAGTGCCACCAGAGGAGGAGCACTGGGACCATCCCTTTTTATTATGGGTACTTCCCAAACAGGCTGAGTCACTGGTCCCCTTCCACCCAAGCACAAAAGCAAAAACTAACTTATCCATCTCAAAACAAATATTACTTAATTTCTCAAGTACTGTCATTTGAGCACTTCCACAAAAGTGCCAAAAACCAAAGCAAAACATAAGTCCTTGCCCACAGGTACCACCAACACAGTACAATGGAAACAACTCCCAAAAGGTCAGTAGCAAGAGCAGGAGCATGCAGGAAACTCATGGTTTCAAAGAGATCTCTCTAAGATTGGAGTAAGGCAATAGTGCTCTCCTCTTATGTTGAGCATCTCATAAATGTTCAACCTTAATTTCCACATGTATGAAGTCTTCATCACACCTTCATTCACCTTCACACTTAGTTTCTATCAGTCTTTCTGTTACTCATTTTTGTTACTGGCTGCTGACATCATTTGGGTACACCTATAGGACTGTATTTCAAACAGTAAACAAATGAAATCTTCATGTGGAAAATGCTCAGCTTTCCACACTGAAAACAAGTTTCCAAATGTTTGCACTTCCACACGTGTACGGGCAACCAGAGACCATGCTAGTGTCATTTTATTTAAGGCTTATGTTTTTGAGATTTAAAGATGCATTTGAGTAGAAAGAAAACTGTTCACAGGAACTCAAGATGTTTATATAAACTGTTCTACTACCTTTCTCAATCTGCTGTTACTGAAGGTGTGTATTTGCCAAAACTGTAACCATCATTAAGGACAGTTTTCCTTCCGCAAAGAGCTAGATAAATTCAGCACAGGATCTGGGTTTTGAAGAAGAACTTGGTCTTACTTCTGTTTAATTTAAAAGAACAGTCTATACCTCCTTGCTTATAAGATCGACATTAGTTTTGGATTGCTCTGTTGTGCAACTCAACTTCAATTACTGTTTCCAAGAGCAGAAGAAAAAAAAAATATACTTACCATTGGAAACATCCACCATGACTGTATGACAAATAGCAAGCAGAAGAAAGAACTCCTGGATTTCTGGTTCCTTTTTGGACTTTATTTGCTCTATGAGATAGTGATCATAGAACAAGAACTTTCCATCTGCATACATATTCCAGCTGAAATCCACTTGCTGCTTAGAAATAGAAGAATTAGTGTTATCCCATGTGCAATTTTTTGAGCCTACCTGCCTCTCCTCATACCTTAGCATGACAGTGCTCCTACAAACTGCAGGGTTTGTGATGCTGGATCACACCAACCTACCTCTCGGTGGCTTGTGAGCTGGCCTGCTCCATCCCGACAGTCTCCTGCGATGCGAGCACCATCCGTTCCAAGAAACAGAACAGGCAAAAAAGATTGTTACAACTCGTTCACTAGGTCAGCAGTACATTCATATCATCAGTACCTTTTATTCTGGTGGCTATACCTGCCTATGCCAGGTGTCACTATGCCAGTGATAACAGAAAAATTAGAAAAAAGGCGCCTTGCAGAATTGTCATAAAACATCCATGCTGTTCTAACAGAGCTTTCACTGTCAGAAATCCTTCTTTTTAACTCAGAGGTCAGATGTTTAAGAGGCACACTCTGTTGTTTGCACTGACAAACAGTGGTTCTGTTACGGAGAACACCACTGTGTTATTCCAAATACTGAAATCTAGACAAGCTCTAAAAAAATAGAAGGAACTAACATTAAAGTGAAAAGCTACTGCTCTTACCACACTTGCTTAGTTGTTCTTTGGATTAACCCTGTGTCAAAGCATTTCTAATAAAAGAAAGCAGTCTGTAAATTACTCGTTTCAGACTTTTCTGCTGGGAAGATTCCACTTCACTGTTTGCCCTTCAAAAGGATGAAAACAAGGGGAAAACTACAGTTCAATTTTACTGGAGCTTTACTCAGTGCCAGGGCTACTCTGTGGAAGTTTGAAATGAGAAGACCTCCATGCACCTGATTTCAAGCCAGCATTCATGTTCCTACTCATTTTCACAGACTTACAGTGGAAGATCAACCCGAGGCTGCCAGCTGTGTTGTGCATGCAGGCTGTCAAAGAGCCCCTGACACACATCAGGTGCACAGAGGACAGTGGCTGGGCAAAGACACTCTGAGCCGTGCACCCAAATATGGAATCGCCAGTGCTACTGCCAGGAGCAAACCCTGCCTTTGGTACTGCAATGCTTTGGCATTTGACGTGGAAATCAGAACCTGGTTTTCCCTGTGGGTCTTGCAACGTCATGGCACAGACTTACCGTATCTTTGGCCATTTATGCAGCATTTTTTAAATGTCATGATGTTCTGTGTGAGAGTTCCTGTCTTGTCGGAGAAGATATAATGGATCTGCCCCAGCTGCTCATTCAGAGTGGTGGTTCTGGCCTTTGCAGCCGTGTCCTTCTCAGGGTAATACATTTGCAGGTCCCAGTTTATAAAATAACTTTGGCCCAAACGAATCACTTCGACGCTAAATGAAATAAACCAGAAGTTGTTGCTGCCAGTTGTAACTTATATTTAAAATAATGACATTTTATCAGGTCTGGAGGGCTCTGGCTGTACTTTCAGGGACTCAAGATTGCCCATATAACATAGGAGCTTAAGCCAAAACAATCACATTTTACCAGTTTATTACAGAGTGCCATAACCCCTAGACAGGCCACTCAACCCAACGTCAGACCACGCAGCTCAACTTCAACAACACTGCAGTGACTGCGGAAAAGCCTCTGTGGCCTGATCAAGCCAAAAAATATCAATGCTGCTACAGCAAATAGAAATCCAACATGGGAATAGCATTTTAAGTACCATTTGGAGAAGAGGAGGTAGAAAGCTGAAGGACTTCATGTTCTAGATGTGCTTGTCAAGAGTAAAATCATTAATGCGTTTAAACTCTGACATCAGAGCATCGTGTACCCAAATTCTAGTGATTTTGAAGTAAAACAAATACTAACATGCTATTTGTTAGAAGCAACTAATAAGAATTCATTGTAGAATCCCCAATTAATAGAACTTTATTTTTATTACTACTATTAAAAAGCACCTCCTTTCTGTTGTATTCATGTTCACTGTGGTACCGTAATCTTTTCTTTTATATCTACTTCATGTTAAGAAGGATTTAAGCTTTGAAACTGAAGTGTGACTAGGAGCTTTGAGGCTGAAGTGAAAGCCACTGGAAATAGAAATTATTTTGATAAAATAAAAAGTCTTAAAAATAGTATTCAACTTTTTGTTGACTTTGTGAAAACTCTGATATTATTGGGATCATAGTAGTTAAATCAGAAAAAGGCCAGCTTTGCACAGTTTTAAAGGCTGGGCTGGATGAGGTTTTGAACAGTCTGGTCTAGTGGATGGTGTCCTTATCCATGGCAGGGGGGTTGGAAAAAGATGATCTAGGAAGATCTCAGGATCTTCCAACCTGAACTACTACACGATTCCATGATTCTATGATTAGAGCATTAAGGTTTTTCTTTAGAAGAATTAATATGTTTTTTCATTTTATTACAAAACTAGTTTCCTTCATGCACTGTAAGATTGTAGAATTAGATCAAGAATTTAAATAGCAGAAAGATATGTCTCCTATACTGTCACAGATCACTGCTTGGGAAAGTTTTCTCCTTAGTCAAATTGTAAAGTACACATACACTTAACAATGTAAGAAAAGTTCAGCATCTTCAAATTCTGTCTCAAAGGGATTTGGGTGATGATTCTATATGAAAATGTTACAGAAAAAAATCACCTTCTTCTAGAATCCTAATGAATAGAGCATAGATAATATATCTGCCTGCGTTACCATCCAACGTGAAGCTGCATCTGTCACTACCATGGAAAATCAACTTTGTTGGCTGTTAGTTCATGCAATCACAGAATATCATCTAGTTCCAACCCCAGTAATATAGGCCAGTCACTACAGCAAGCTGCCCAGGTAAACTCAGCCCTGAATGCCTCCAGGGAAGTGGCACCCACAACTACTTTGGGCAACCTGTGCCAGTGCCTCACCATCCTCTGAGTAAAGAATTTCCTCCTAGTATAATTCTGAAGTTTAGTAACTGAATTCTATCAACGGTCCGACTGTTGAAAGGTGCTGACCTACCTCACATAGAGAGAAATGGGAACCATAGTGTTGAGAACAATGATGTAGCCCCAGAAGTTAAGGAAGCCGCGGTAGGGAGGACTGTAGTCCTCTGCATCGTAGAGGTACCAAGACGAGTTGCCAATCTGCTGCTCCCAGTAGGTGTGCCCGATGGCGAGGCCAGCCGAAAGCAGGATGAGGACAACAAAAATCTGCAGTGTATACACACAGGCATATGGCACCTCAGTAACATTTGCTAGACTTAATTACCACATCTCCAAATTCAAGCCAAAATATTACAGGTACAATAAATAAAGAGAAGGTGAGCGAACCTTTCCCACAAAACAGACTCTTTAGGTTATCTGGGTTCTAATTTCCGTCTATTCCCCAAGCACAGTTCTCACGTTTTGACACTTGCTTAAGTAGGCAGCAAGGAGGGCACAGGAACATGCACTGAGCAGGGCTGTACTGGTGCTAAGTGCCTCCACCTGCCAGCTGCCTCTACCTCTTTCCCATATCTCAGGGAATCATCTTGCTGATTAAAGCATGGGTTGGGGGACAGAGGCATTCCTCATACAGGCTCCAAGAGAAGTGCAGGTGCTGAGAAGATCTTGGGAGGACCTGGATCCTCAAGGCTCTCTACCCAGCAGCTCAGTGCAGACAGAAGCACCTGCAAGACTGGTTATGACATACATTTCTGCATTGTGCAGGCTGCCTTATATCTCCATTTTAGGGCCACAGATTCCAACAACGTGAGATACACTGTTAGATTCCTCCCCCTGCTTCATCCCAACTCAAAACAAAGTAGATGTACACTGTTTATATCAGAAGGAAAAAAAAAAGCTTTCTAAGTTTGCACTCACTGTGTTTACTTAAAAATGAACCCAAACTTCTGAATTTTAAAGAAAAAAAGCTTACAGTGTAAACCATGTAATTCATAAGGGAGTCAATTTTTGTCCTTTTAAATTTTGTCTTTCCACTGTTTTTCATTATTTTCGTATCAGCACCTAAGGGAGAAGAAAGAAAAGGAAACATTTAACACAGCAAATGCGATTTTTAAAAAGTGGGAATAGTCAAAGTTTATAAGAGAAGGGCACAATTTTCCTCCTGGGAGTACTCTTTTGATGAGCAAACGTTACACATATTAATTCCACACATACCTGCAAATATGACAACCCCATGGCAGAAATCTGTATTCCTAATTTTACATCCACGTAATAAGATCTTGTCAGCATCTAATGCATAGCTCCTGTTTCTCCAGAACAACGTTCCTGTGAACTTATCCAGTCGGTTATTAGGTTCTTCACATTCAATCAGACCTAAATTTTGAGAACGTGTTTAATAAACAGCATTTTCCACCAAAAAACTCTTGTCCTCTTTTTCTTTTAATACTTCTCAAATTTTAACAAGGGCCTGACTGCAAGAGTGAAGCTCTCTCCGGATCTTAAGCTCCAGGATGAACACAGCATTCGGCTCCTTTTGCTACCAAAGACTTCCCAGCAACGATCTCACAGGGTAAGACAAGCCTTTGCTGCCTGTTCAGACAACTGTGAATATTTAGGCTACAAAAAGTGACACTTTAATTCTACTCTTAGAACTTGCCCTGTTCCCAGTGTCTCTGATCAATCACCTGATAGTTCCACTCCCACATTCAGCTCACCCTAGAATTTTGGTTCATGTTGCACTCATTTTCATCAAAACATAAGTAAATAAATAGACAATAGACTTACCAACACATAAGTAAATGAATAGAAACCTTTCCAGGTACAACTCCAACAGCAAACTGCTCTTTTCTTTCCCCCCATAGAAAAACACATGCAAATGCTAGTAAAAGGTCAATGTGCCATAGTTCATTCAAGCCCCAGGTCTTATCTTCAGACACACTGTATTTTGCTCGGCCTCACAGCATCCTTGTGCAATTTGCCAGTAACTCCAGCATCACAAGCACCAGTATTAATGCTTCAGTCCACTCTCTGCTGTATTTATGTGGGCTGTAAATTATTTGATCAACATTTGAATAGCTGTAATAATAAAAATACAACTGTACAAACCATTGAAGTCTGCCATTGCATTCTCCTCTTGAAGATACCTGTCCGTTATCTCAAGGGCCATTTTAAATTTTAAGTTTGTCTCACTAAAAATAAAGGATAAAAAGCACACTGTATTAAGAGCTTTGATACAGGAAACATATGTTTTTGAACAAAATTAAATTAAGTGAATCAGTGCACAATAGACACCAGCCTCCCACTTGGAAGGAACAAGCAAAGCTGTGTGTTTCCACGGGCATGAAACACTCATGAGCAACACAATCAATTATTACACTGGCTGATTTTCCTCACCTACAACATCAGACACTGCAACAACCCCTTACCTCCTCTCACTCAGAAAAGTGAGGTTTCTCAGAAACACTGCTGTACTTCTACAGCAGTAATTAAGTGCAATCAATGGTTTGTTCAAAGCAATATTTAATAACTGACATTGTTAAAAGCTCCAATTGAGAGCAAACATTTTGCATGATGTTATAAATTACTGCTTACAAGATCACTAAAAGTTGACTGAGAAAGCAAAATTAACATCACCTCATTAGGTGAAGTCCCTGCCATCACAGACTTCTCTTGAAAAAACAAAAAAAAACAATACTACATTCTCTGACAACATGAACTAAACAACACTTGCAAAGCAACATGACAGAAATAGTAAGATTTACACTGTTTAAGCAGCATCAATGAAAAAAAACTTCCACAGAAAATTGTTTGCTTATTTGGACTTTTGTTGGTGGTTATTTTAATTTTTCTCGCTCAGGCAATATGACACGATTAGAAAAACAGAAGAGGGCAGGTTGCAGATCTCTGGCAATAGATAGTCCAAGCTCCTGTCAGCAGCTAGACCTCAGATGAAGTTATCCAGCATCCCATCAACCTAAATCTTGATTACAGCAATGGTAAAAATTCTTCATCGTGAGAATAACCAATTCTTACATAAATCCAGGCAGAATTTCACCTTAAGTCTCTTGCATTCCTTGTGCTGTCAGTGTGCATCCTTGGGAACACTGCATCTTCACTGCAACTGTGAGATACTGAAAGACTGTTATTAAACGACACTTCTCCAGGCAGAATACCACCACTTCCTGCTCCTTTTCTCAGTGTTCCATGTTCACCAATACTTCAGCCATCTTGGTGGCACTCCAATGGACCCTCACTAGTTTTTAATGTTCTTCAAACTGTTGGAATCAAGCACTGGGCATTTTTCCTGGTGTGGCTAACAGGTGTCAGGAACTATGGAACAATTTCATCTCTTGGTTGGTTATAGTAGGCCTGCCAGAGCCCACTGCTCCAAGGGTGCACTAATGGCTTGCTGTCCACAACAACCCCCAGGTTCTGTTTCATGGAGCTCCTGCCAGTCAGATCCTGGTCTGAACTGCTGGCTGGGATTACCCCATTCCAGGTGCAGAACCTCATAGTCACCTTTGCTCTCAATTTAGTTCAGCTGGTTTCCCCATTCCTGTCCCCCAGACTTATGGTCTGTCTGTCCAGTTCTGACATTAGCAACTCGTCCATAAGCGTGTATTACCAAATGCACTCATAAAATCAAGGTGGATTACATCTTCTGCTATGAAATGGGCCCCATATCCAATATAGAAGATATTTCGAGACGGAAGCAATAATCAGGCTGGTTAAGCACAATGTTAATTCTTGGTTTTCCCCAGTCAAATTCTCGTCTTTCACACGTCTGTAAATAGCTCCCATGATCTCTCCTGTTCCACAGTTTTTCCAGGGAATGAGGCGAGGCAGCCTGGTCTGTAGTTTCCTTCATATCGTTTTGGCTCTTTTTGGTGGGAGGGTGTGATCCTTGCTGCATTCCATGCCTTGGGAACTCCCCTTGTCTCTGTGATCTTTTGAAGAAGGCTGACAATGATGCAAGAAAGCTTTTACCACCCTCAGATGAATCCCATCAGGCTTGTCAGGGACAGTTTGTACAGGTGATCCTTGACTGGACCATCCTCTACTACCAGTTGTTTGCCATTTGGTTTACCACTGCTGCTTAGCACAAGAAGTTAGGAACTGACCTTTCCCATGAAGACAAAGCAATTAATCACAACATTACCTCAAAAATAACTGCATTAATTTAATTGCCTTATTTCTGAAATATACTCTTATTGCTCTTTTACCAGAAAGCCAAAAATAAATTAAAAAAAATCCTTTTGTACATTCTTACCCATCTAGTTCAGCTGTCTCTACGTAGCAGAGGCTGTTTGGTTCTGAGCTGGATAGCAGCAAAATATCAGCCTAGTGAAACAAATAAATAAGCAGCAAATAAATTCAAGTCAAGATCTGTACAGAATTCTGTAGGAATATGAAAGAAACGTATCTAAAGCACTTACAGGAACGAAACTATTCTTCTTCAGACGAATGATATCACCAACTTTAATATCTTTCCATTTTGTGCTTTTGAACCTAGTAGCAAAATAGTTTAATGATGATTACTATTTCATCTAGAATAGTATCCACCCTACAAATCATGAAATACTAAACTTTCTACAGTACAAAAACATTACAGCTTGGTTAAGATGCCTCTTGTTTTTGGAAACAGTAATTTAAATGGGGGTCTAAAACTTGGAAGAAAGCTTATCTCCTTTCTTCCCTGCTTGCTTTTATATGGGTTTCTGTCCACCTCTCCAACGAAGCTGCTCTTAGCACAGATTGAGTGTCACTAAGAACTAAGTTTAAATGACTACTTTCAGCAATTTCCTTCTTTTTCCTATTCGCTTTTCACACAGGCATATGGAATAGCAGAGAACAAAAAGCTGAACCTCTTCTGTCACGTATGATTTATGTAACAAAGCAACAAACATCAGTTACTGACTTCAGAAGAAAACCACGAACCTTCCTTCCCTGATGACTTCACATGCTCTATTATTAACCTCATTGTCCATCCTGTGACGAACCTGAAAAGCAGCAGGAGAGAATGTACACCCAACCGCATAGAACAACTGTTTTCTTTTGCTTTTAGTATCAACAGAACGTGTTTCTTACTATGTCATCCACTAGGTCTTTGACCGCAGTTATTCCCAGCACCAAGAGCAAGGGCACCAGCGTTGTATACCACGACAGAGTACTGATCTGGGGAATTGCCTATCAGAGACAAACAGAACCAGTGCAGGATAATCATCAGGCTCACTTCAGAAACAGTAAGAACAGTTTAACAATTGTAATTGCTTGTACTTTCTCTTGGAGCTTCTGGTTTATGAATGGGTCATGGAAACCATCATGTTTTACACAGTAACAGACAAAAGAAACAGCTTTTCCTCACAAAATTAATCAACTTTGCAACTAGTTAGTCTAAGGTAATACAAAAGTAAGGTAAGGTGATCAGGATTTCTGTTAAGATATCCTTAGTTTCTATAATTGTTCAGATACGGTCCCTCACAGAGCATCATGCAATTTCCTAAAAGGACAGCAATGAATTGTGTCGTGTTATTCAGTTTGGTAGATCAGCACCTCAAACTCATTTCACAGTTCGTATTCTCTGTTTATAAAACATGCCTTACCTGCAAAATGAGGAGTACCAGAAAATAGCTGTTGGCTGCTCTTTTGAACTGTTCAAACAGATTCAGTGGTAAAAAAGTGACAAGGTTGTACTTGTACGTCTTAATTGCATTTCCCTGTTGAGTAAAACAAGTGTCATTCATAACATAAGATTCTTCCTGCTTTACAAATGTACAGATCATACTTTAATAAAACATTTTACTAGTGAAATCTTTCCTATAAATTTTGTTAGACTTGTAGCTTTCTTCAACAGTTTCACATGGGTTACTATCATAATGAAACACAAAAAAATAGTCTGTTTCACTGGCATTAACACAGCCAAAAACCATCACAGACTTCATATCTAGCTTTATATCACCAGGGACTACAGAACATCACACAGCCACAGTGCAAAAAGGACACAGCCTGTCCCCAGGTAGCTCCCATAGGAGCATGGTGCAGGGGGTAAACTTCAGTGTTCTCCCCATCCTGTTCTGTTTTCTCTGTAAGGCATATGAGCATTATTTGCTATATACACAGCATCACTGTTAGGGATGCAATTGGTGTCTGATGTCTACCCACAAAAAGTACATTCAGACACAAGTCTTTGAATCTGACTTCAGGAGGGACTATGTGAGATTTGCTCATGATAACCTCCATCAGTCAGGCATAGAAGACTTCTATTTGAATAACAGCTCCACCTGCAGAAATTTTGGTATAAAATGTTCATACTCATGCATTAAATAACATGAAGTTTGCAAGGCAGATATCTCAGCAGGCACAAGGAAACACATAGGCCAATGCACCACCAATAACACCATACACTTAACATGTTAACCCCAAAGTCCAATTTTGTGTCAACCACAACTGGCACCGCAAATTTAATACTTCGAATTAAGAAGTCTCCTTGATCCTAATCAGGTGCACTTGCAATAACACTGTTTAAATGAACAGACATTCCCTACTGTCTAATTTTAAGACTGTTCCAGACAAGCTTCATCAGAGTATTGCTTAATCCTACACACAGCCTTCTTTGATGAAAGAAGACAGCTTTATGGATGTTTGCAAGAGCTGTAGTTTGGGAGATAAAATTCAGAGTCAGGACTGAGGATATCTAGCTTTTAATTCTTTACTTTGTCTTAAGTAAGTCTCATGATACCTACATTTTCTATTCACAAACTCAAATCAATTACATTTCCCTGCCTCTACTGGAAATCCTAATAGAGTATTCATTGTGGCTTTTACACCAGTCAACAACGTTTGAAAAGATTTTAATGAGATCAAGAAAGCATTCACCCTGACAAGTCCTATAGCCATATAATTGAGGCACAGAAAACTTACAGCATATTTGCTTTTTTTGAAGCACAGAAATACTTTTCTCTTAAACTGGGGCTGTTCATGGAAGTGACGATCATTTGCTTTAACTTGCCAGCTGCAGTCTGGAAGAAAAAGGTAAATAAGAGTCAAGATTTGATCGTCACACATGAGGAATCCATTCTACCAGCATCAGGTTCTCTCAAACGCCATCTTTTTAAGGTAATTCCAATTGAAACAAGACTGGAACTGACTTTTTATATTATTCTGTATAATAAAATGTCTAAGATATTTCCAGATTACTAGTCTTTTCTAATAAATAAATTAATTAAAAAATAAACTCATGTAGGAAAAAGTCAAATAACAATTTGGAATTTCCACAGGAAACTGAAAACGTAGAGAAACATTCAGTCAAGCACCCTTGACTAAATTCCCTATTTCCACTCTTTCAGTTTGCTTTTGCTAACAACCGAAGCATCGTGCACTCAAAACACAGGGTTTCTCAGTCTTCTTAAAAATTGAAAGATACACTCATTTTTCTGAAAAAAATGCATTAACATAAACATAGTGTGTTTTCATGAGCAATCACAAGTAAAAATTTGATGTGCTCAGCCATAAGTTTTCATTGCTTGCTTGAAAACTCAGGAATATGAATTACAGTATGCAGCAAATTTAATAAAACTAAACAAGAGACATCAGCAGCAGCCTTCTGAAGTTTTGGACAACAATCTTACAGAATCACTTACAAAGCTACCCAGCAAGCTTGCTTAGATCTGCTACCTTCAATATTTGGCATTTTAAAGCTGGAATTGATACATAGCCTCCCGAGGGAAAAAGTCTCAAAAGCATTTCCTAGGAAACCATCCATTTCTATTCTGAAGTTGTTTAGAAAACTAAGAAAAGTAACAACCAAATAGAAATAACTGTGTTACGCTTCTTCAATTTTCAGGTTATGGAGAAGGCAAGTAAGTGAAGCTCTGCTCAAGCAGTTCTTGGACTGCAGGCCATGTACTTCTAGGATCCACCTTAATTAACGTAAGGATACAAGGCAGATCATTACTGTTATGCACCAGGTAGTGGCACAGAATTCTAGATGCAGGCTCGAGTTCAGTTGATTTTCATACAGATATTTATTAGATTGAATTGCCACCAATCGCTCCTCCTTTTGGGTAAGCTAGATGATCTTTGGAACCTTGAAGAAGATGTTCAAGGCCCCTTCCAATCTGAGCCATTCTGTGATTCTAAACCAGTCCAAATCCTATCTAACACACAAATTACAAAGAGAAGATGGATCCACATGTGGCTTGCTTCTGGCTTCAGTACTACTAGCTACCCAAAGCAAGTTTCCATCAGAGTAGTACCTTTTTTCAGTGGCTCTTGGCTCTCCTTGGTGCTCCTGTTGATTTGGTTTTGCTCTGCTTCAATGGCAGGCTGCTGGCTGTCCAGCTCATCCTCTGTGTCATCATCACTGTATGGCACCACTTCGTCATTAGGTTGGGAATCCTCATCGAAGGTGGTCTCCGAGTCCCGTTCCAAACTCATGCTGCCAGTGCCCTGCAGGCATTTTGTAAAGGTTTAGAAGCAGAGCTAACAAAGCAGGTATTGACAAAATTTATTTGCCAATAATGTTTAGCAAAAAAACAAATTTGAAACTAGTTCCCCTGGAGTAGCTGAGGGCACAGAACTGTGCTGTATTTAATTACACACACACAACACAGCAGACCAGGAAGATCTTACAGTCATGATACAGGACATCTTTAATGGGATGCAGAAACAAGCTAGCCTAGGAACATCCAGCTCTCAGTAGACACGCCACCCACATCTGCAGCAGCATCAGGATCAGAGGGGTGCAGGAGCTGGGCCCCAGCCTTCTTCAGCATTTTTAGGTCACTGAGACCACTTCCACGCCTTCAGCTGCTTGCTGCAGCTCACAGCATCCAACCGGCTGTAAACTGAACCCAGCAACCAACTCTCACTTGTAACTTCAACCCACATCCTCCCACAAACAGCCACCTGTACAATTCCTAGGGAGCTCTACACTGACAGTTGGCCTATTCACTGCTTCACTTAGTGTTATTTTAATGACTGACCTGGTACAACAGTTCAGATTGCCCTGATGATGTGTACTGTTCATTTCTAGTCACACAATTTCCAAAATTTGTTGTACTCAAGCTTCAGTTACTTGTTTTGGAAGATCGACACTTCTGAAAAGACTGATGTGATTGAAAACTCCAAGGAGAAGAAGGGGCTGCCTCCTGGAGCTCAGGAAGCCTGCCAGCCCCAGCCAGCCTCCCCTGGGTCCCCACAGCCCAGTGTCACCTCAGCACATGCAAGGCTGTGTCGCTCTATCTCCACACTGCTGTCAGCAAAGCCAGCCAACAGCAATCACTGGGGCTGACACCAAACCCTGCTGGTAACCGCTTTGGTTTCCATTTTTACAGAGCAGGACTGCCTCCCTTCCTTAATATCTCTTATGAGAGACATAAATATTAAATGTGCACTTAATATGCTGCTCAAATGACACGACCGTGGGCTGGCAGCCCAAAGCACGATGCACTTCTGAGCAGCAGCACACGAGAGAACGCTTCGGAACAGCCAGCTTAAAATTAAAACCAAGCCTACAGGCACCAGATCAGAATGGACGGATGGACACAGCTTCTTAAAAAGCCACACATGCTGCTAGGAGCCACTCACCAATACCATTAACTGGGACATTGCAGCTGGTCACTAACGCATGGGACATGCAACGTGAAACTTCTAATTGCCTGTTCTAAATACTCTCAGAGTTACAGAACTCATGAGACTCATAGACTGAGCAACCACAGTTCCCTCAGCTGCTCCTCACTGAGACTTGCAAAGAAGCAGTCACAGACACTGCAATATTAACACCTCGTGTGTGGAACAGAATGCAGGGAACAGCTGAAAATACTGACGTATATGGTCCTCAGAACTAAAAGCACCACTGGATCTTTGAACTGCTCTCAAGCTAAGGCAAAACAAGTTCACACACCGGACACACAGAGTCTTCAGTCTATTAATCTTTACTCAACTGATTAATTAATTAATTAATCATGAAAAGACCTAGATGTATAAAATAAACCCAAACCACCACGCTGCATTTCTTTCATAAATGCACAGCTAAATGGAATCACCTAAAACACGCCATGATGCTACCAGTCCGATGGCCTGTCCAAGGGAAATTGAATGGGATTGCCTTCCTTCTGCATCCCCAAAGAACTGAACTGTCAGGGGCACTCTGCCAGCAGAGAAGGGGTCATTACAGCATGTATGTGTGGATATGGCAATTGGGTACATGGCTTAGTGGGCATGGTGGGAGCAGGATGGGGTTGGACTAGGTGACCTTAGAGATCTTTTCCAGCCTTAAGGATTCTATGATTCTGTTAAGGGATAGCATGGGTCTGGGTAATCCTCCTGCAGCCCACTATTTAGCTATCATAAAGCAGCACTGAGAACTGGAGTCTTTCAATGGCAGGATATTGCATTTCTATCCCCACTTCAGGGATTCCAGCCAAATGCTTTAATAGAGTATCACCCCTCATTAAAAATATATTGTTGAACTAATCTACCTGTAAGAAGAGCTTCTGCAAGATAATAGGCTAATAACAAAACTAGATTTGCTTCCAAAATGTGAGATGGATGACATACTGCTCAAAATAGGTAGACAAGTTTTTGAACAAGCACACAACGTATCTAATGAACAACCTCCTTAACGACACTGTAAGGAAAAGCCTTCACTTAAAAGAGTATGAACAGCACAAATAGGACAAGCACATAACCATCACTCCAAGCTCTTCTAAGCATCAACTGAATGAGCTCAAGGCCTGCAGCCACAAGGCCATCTATCTGTGCATCTACTTGATACAGAACAGCTGGACTTACTTCAGGGAATGACTTCATCAAAATAATTGAATATCCCCAAAATGACATACATGGGAGGAATGATGTTTCCCAATCAGAACAAACAGTCATCGTTTTGAAATGCACTAACTTCCTTATGTATCCTCACGGAATACTGGAATGTTGGTAGAGTTCCATTTTGAAATACTTTGGAGAAAGGCAATATCAGTAGTTTACATAACTATTTTAATTCACCTGTGACTGCAGGTACAGTTCTTTTCACCTGAGGCAGTCTCCAGGCAGGCTCTGGTTTTCCCAACCCTTTCTGAGAAGGCTCAAATAGTATCTCTATTGTTCTTCCCACATCATCTGTCTCTGTTTTCATCTTTCTGTATGTGTCCTTTTTGTGTCTGAATTTTGGCAGCAGTTCCTTGTTGATCTATGTACATCCTAGCCACACTAGCCTGACTTCCTGCTCCGGGAGGAGGAGATCCTTGGAAACCAGACAACAAATCTGAACTCTCCTCTCCACGACCGTGCCCCATGGAACACTTCCAAGCAGATCCTTGCTCTCCTGATATCCAGGACTGTGGACTTGAGTGGTGAGGCACTAGCACAGGCTGCTCAGGGAAGTCACTGAGTCACCATCCCTGGAGATGTTCAAGAACCGTGGAGACATGGCACCTGGGGACATGGCAGTAGGCATGGTGGGGATGGGCTGATGGTTTCTCTTGGTGACCTTTTCCAACCTTAATGATTCTGTGACTTGCCTTGCTTCCTCCTGTCAGGATTCCGAATTCCACCATCTAATGGCCCCAGCGTGCAAGACTGTCCCACCCTTCAAACTCCAACTGCTTCTTCCTTGTTTGGATATATAAAGGCTCAGTAGACAATTTCCTCTTCGCTTTCCTATACCTTAACAATATTTATCTTAACTGCATATGTTATGACACACGCAAGATAGAGGAGGATGTGAGCAGTTTATTAAAAGCTTAAAGTTCCACACCTAGAAACGTTACCTGGGATTCAGTTTAGTTGGAAATTCTCAAATGCACTTAGAAACCCGAGGCCTCAACTCTTCAAGGTTAATCAAACAAATGTTGCATTAAGGAAAAACAAACAAACAAACATGGCTTATAATTCAGAACACATCATATATGTTATACGACCTTGACGTCAGCCTAAGAGTTCTCTCTGACTATCATAAACCATGGGGCTTGGTGCCTGGCACAGCAGAGCAGCAGACTCTGCCCAGACATCACAGGCAACTGGCTCCTCAGCACCTGAGCTAGCAGACACACACCAGCTCTCAGCACAGTTTCAGGAAACAAAACGGCTGAATATCTGTCCTGGGAAAATAGGTGCTCCTATTTACTTACTTTCAAGCTGCTCCATCAGAGTGCAGGAAACAAGCAGCGACTTGCTGGTCTATCAGAGCTCCCACTCTCTTCCTGTGCATGGTGATCCTGAAAAAAGTTGCCACCTCGAAACCTGCTGTACTTGGGCAGTGCCAACACAGGCTTAACAGGAGGTGACTCAGACTTCCCATCCTAATTCAAGTGATTAAATGTGGCTAAGGGAAAAATACATGTGGTGCAGCAACACCTCCACATCACAGATCCCAGCTCATCAGAACACATGTCACACCTGGCAATTCTGAGCTCACCTCCGTGGCACAGCAGAACTGAAAAGGTTAAGGCAGCCCTTTCAGAGAACCAGATGATCACTGCAAAACCTTGAGAAACCTGTTTTGTGAGCGGCGTCTCATTTGAGTCAGGCTGTTTGGGTCACCTACTTCTGTCACTCACCCAGACTCAGATTTTACACACACACATGTATACGAACAGACATACAAACACTGCAAAATATACATTATGTATATTTTGATTCACAATACTCATCTCATCTCACAGGAAATATTTCTAAAAAAGATCGTTTCGGGCAATTTTTGGCCACAACTTGTGCAGAAGATACTGAGAACTTCATCCGAATAGCAGATTATTTCCTTTTCCCTCAAACATTACCATAGTGGAGGCACCTTGCATCATCACTGACAGCGAACAGTAACATCAGCACTGACATCCACCACAAGAAGACAGATTTAAGATGGTTACAATCCAGTGAATAGCTGACTTCTCCTCACCTGCCTTCCCTTCCACTCTTAGCTCCAGGATAAAGTCACCAAGGGCAACCACTCACTAAAACGGGTCCTTCCAAAAACATATTTCACCAAACCGCAAGGATCAATGAGTTACAAAATTACTGAACGTGTGAAAATGAACACAAAGAATATTCTAACATAAATAAACTATCATTATGAGCCAAAAGGACTCTACAGAAGGAAGGGATTAATTTGACACTTACTGAAAACTGGAAGCTGACAGCAGACAGATCCACAGCTCACAGTCCCGACTGTCTGAAGCCAAGCAATGATGGCTGAAGATGAGGGCACTTACAGAAACAAAACGCTAATTTTACCCATTATCTGCACTAGGATTTTTCATTAACAGATATGGACTTTCCTTCTCCTAAAGTCCAAGTTATGCCAAGTTATCTTTGCAAATGATAATAAAGAAGGCAACCTTTGTTCAAGCTGTAGCCTTGCTACTCTGCGGGGGTTTCCACCTGGATTTTACACAGATTATTAAACTTCCTCCCACGGTTCATGGTATAAAACTACATGGTTTAGATTAATAAAGGAAGAATTAATTATTTTTGTGCATATATGAACTGTTTTGGAAGACGTTTTGGAAACTTCAACAGTTATTTTCTCAAGTGTTTCACCTCTCCATCAAAACCAGCAGGCATTTTAAACCGTACAAGTTACTTCCCGCTACAGATCACAGTTGCAGATTGCAGCTACTGCACCTTTCCCATCACCATTAAAGCTGGGAACTCTCCTGGGCTGCCCAGCAGGCAGCATGGCCTGAGGGAGCTGTTGGACAAAAAAAGCACTATTTCTGATCAGATCTCCAGGCCATTCATGCTACCTCCTCTTCCTACCCTCCTCCTGGTGCTGTCCTTGGATTTGATTACACTGCTTTCTCTCCAGTGCTCACCCTTCCACGCTTTTTCTTTGCTCCTTCCTGCGCATCACTCTGCACCAGCCTATAGACAAAGGCATCCACAAGTTTGCCCAGGTCTGCTTTAATCTGCTGGTCAGATTGAAATTCATATTTTTGGTTCTAAGAATAGATGAGAAAAACAACAACACAACACAGCACTAAACGGATCACTCTAAGTCACAGAATAACTTCGTGAGCTTGGCAAAAAATGGAGATGCAGAAGCAGTGCACTGTCCCTGAGTACTTGCAAACGGGTCTGAGAGCCTGAAGGTCCTGAACCTTCAGTCTGCAGCGGACAAGGCAGGAACCACATCCTTCACCCCAACAAGCACAGGTCACAGAGGGTAAGAGATTTGCCCAAGGCCACATGGTAAGTCACAGACAGAGCCAGGGTTGGGTTTCAGGAGCTCCCGGCTAATATCCTGCATTCAATTACGTCTAAACAAAGCACCTCATTTAGCAGAGGCCAGGTAAAAGAAACTGCCAAGGAAGAACATCAAAACCCCTCGTAATGAAAACAAAATCAATCAAACCTTTCCCAGTATCTAAATACAGGCAGCTCATTACCTGTCAAGCCCAGTACGAACACCAGTGACATTAAAATAAAAGCCACAGCAACAAAAGAAGACGGAAAATTAACTCCAGCTAATTTAAATAGAGGACTTCAATGCAAAGCAAGCAAGTGGCTTGTTGAATTCAACATCACAAATTGCAAGCCAAGGGACTGGAATATTCAGAGGCTCTGAATGAAGAGCACAAGTTACAGGGCACTGCTTTGCATTACCTACAGATTAACAAAGGGACAAGCACAGGTTTGGGTCAGATGCACAAGCAACCACACTCTAAGGCGATCTTCAGTAATATCAATGTGGAGACTGGTGGAGAAAAACACAGACCAAACACCCCTCAACGTTTGAATCAGTCTCAGAAAAGAAAGCCAAATAAAACAGAACCAAACAGATCCAAGCAGAAAACTTGTGAGTAAATCTGAGCTTATACGGATACCTTCAGCAGGGAATTAAACCCACGTTATCTAGAGACAATTATAGAGTTAAGGAACACATGGCAGTGAAGTTTGTTAGCAGCCCCACCAACATGCCCAGCCCTTGGGCTCCCTGCAGCTGCAGCACCCGCTGCCTGCCATGCACTGAGCAAAGGCAGTACAGTTACTGCCAGGAGCAGCACATGCTGTGCCTGCAGTTTCAGTGTCTCTGCTGACATTCACTCAGTGGAAGGACACCTCGTGTGCCAGTCCATTTAACACTGCTGTACTTAGGCCTCTGGAGGAGGGATGCTATGGAAACAAAGCAGCAGACAGTAGGGCTGAGATGCAGATTTGTGTCCGTCAGAAGCTTTTTCCATCTGCCAGCAGCCTGATGAGCCTCACAGAACAGCCCGGGTTGGGAGGGACCTTAAGGATCACGAATCTCCAACTCCCTGCCACACGCAGGGCCACCACCTCCATATTTCATACCAGACCAGGCTGCCCAGGGCCCCATCCAACCTGGCCTTGAGCATCTTTTGGGACAGGGCATCCACAGCCTCTCTGGGCAGCTGTTTCAGCCTCACGAGTAACCTCCAGCGCTCTGCTACAGAACCACGACAGTTTCTTAACATGGACTCCTGTAACTGCTCTAAAGGCTGAACAAACACGAACTAACGGATAATTACCCACAACCACCAAGGGTGTTTTCCTCAAGAACACACACGAGGAAGGAAACCGACTCACAGACGCGGTGCAGGCAGCGGGATCCGCAGCACGCCCCGTCCTTCCCTCGGTGCGCAGCTCAGAGAGCGAGCGGCGCGGCCGGGTCGGCAGCCGGGTCGACGTCCGGCTTCAGGACACGGCTCCGCATCGCCTCGCCCGGCGTTCCTAAGCGAGCAAGTGCAGGCATTCACGTTTTTTACAACAACAAAACACACGGCCTTCAGGCTCGGGTGTCCTGAAAGACAGACAGACAGATAGACAGAAAGAAAGAAAGAAGGAAAGAAAGACCACAACAAAACGATTTGCCCAGACCTCGAAGCTCGACTCCTTGCTTCGCCCTCCCTCCCCGCTGCCTCCAGCCCCAGGTCCGGCCGCGCTCCCGCACACCTCACCACAAACGCAAGGCGCAGGACGCCTCGCCTAGGCCAACGGGCACCAACCCCGGCCCCCGCCCCGAGTTTCGGCACCGCCCGCCCGCACCACCTGTGCGCGGCTCCCGGCCCCCACGCCCGCTGAGCGACCGCTCGTGCCCCGACGGCCGCCGCTCCGCCTGCCGCCAGACCGGCCGGACGGGTTCCGGGCGGGGGGAGGCGCCGCGCCGGCGGCGGCCGCGAGCCTGGCAGTCACGCGTCGGAGCGGGAGGGAGAGGCTGTGACAGACCTGCAGCCGGGCCTGGGTCGGGTGCTGAGGTGTGGGACGGGCACTGAGCTGGGCTGAGAGGCCCGGACACAGCGGTGAAGTGGGGTAACGCCTGGGAGGCTGCAGGCGCAGGATTGCGTGGAGCTCTTGGAGCGGGGCAGGAGGAGGGCACTAAGATGGTCGGAGGGCTGGAGCACGTAACTACGAGGAAAGGTTGAGGAAACTGGGAGTGTTTAGCTTGGAGAAGAGAAGGCTGCAGGGAGACCTCGTTGTGGCCTTCCAGCACTTGAAGGGAGCGCATGAACAGGAGGGGGAACGGCTGTTTGTGAGGGTGGACGGTGATAAGACAAGGGGGAATGGTCTTAAACTGAGAAGGGGAGGCTTAGATTGGATATTAGGAGGAAGTTTTTCACTCAGAGGGTGGTAAGGCTCTGGCACAGGTTGCCCAAGGAGGCTGTGGATGCCCCATCCCTGGAGGCATTCAAGGCCAGATTGGATGTGGCTCTGGGCAGCCTGGGCTGCTGTTGGTACATAGCAGTGGGTTGGAACTACATGATCTTTGAGGTCATTTTCAACCCAGGCCATTCTATGATTCTATGACTTCTTTGGACTTGACTACAACAAGAGCCAGCAATGTGTGTTTGCAGCCCAGGAGACCAACTGTACCCTGGGCTGCATCAAGAGAAGTGTGACCAGCATGTCGAGGGAGGTGATTCTGCCCATCTGCTCTGCTCTCCTGAGGCCACCTGGAGTACTGAGCCCCCAGCACAAGAAGCACATGGAGCTGTTGGAGCAGGTCCAGAGAAGGGCCACAAAGATGATCAAAGGCTGGAGCATCTCCCCTATAAGGACAGGCTGAGAGATCTGGGAGGTGAAGGCTCCAGGAGGATGGTATGGTGACCTGCCAGGACATGAAGGGGACTACAGGAAGGCTGGGGAGGGACTTTTTTAAGGGCAGGTAGCAACAAGACAAGGGGAAATGGCTTTCGGCTATCAGAGGGAAGATGTAGCCTAGATATTAGGAAGAAATTCTTTACTGTGAGGGTGGTGAGACACTGGAACAAGTTGCCCAGAGGGGTTGTGGATGTCCCCTCCCTTGAAGCAATCAAGCCAGGCTGGATGGGGCTGTGAGCAAACTGGTGCGGTGGGAGGTGTCTCTGCCTATAGCAGGGGGCTGGAACTACGTGATCTTAAAGGTCCCTTCCAGCACAAACCATTCTATCATTCTGTGATTATTCTGACTTAATAAATATTGCATAGCACAGCCCCAGAGAGCCGTGATTTGCTCAAGACAAACTGGCAGCTGTGCGATGGCAAAAGCAACATGTCTTGATGTGTGTGAATGGCGAAATGATCGATGTCTTTCAGTGTGATGGTTACACCTAACCAGGGGATGCAGGATAATCAGAGCCTGAGGCAATCCCAGTATGGAATTATTATGGATAAATAAGAAGCATTGGTTGTCCTTTGAGGGTGAAACTGGAGCTGTAGGAACACACAGGGAAGAAAGCCTTCTGAGAGGCACTCAGGAAATTTTAGTGCCCCTTGCAAGTATTCACTGCATTTGGCATTGTGAAGGAAATTGGTAGGATGGGCTTGGCAGTTTGTGTTTGATGAGAGACAAGGAATGTGAAATGTAGTGCCATTGAAAAGATTTTTCAGATGTATTATGTAGCCCGGCCTAGAGGAAAATGGTCACTAAATATTCCTAAGGAATAAAGAAATATTTAAAAAATGAGCACAAGACTTCTGCGTGCACTTTCATTCACGGATAATGCCGTTTATGGCAGGGGAAATGCAGATGTGCTTGCTGATCTGATGTCTTAGTTTCAGCTGAGACTGAGCTGATTTCCTCATAGTGTCTGGTATGATGCTATGTCTTGGTTCTAGGAGAAAAACACTGTTGATAACACACAAATGTTTATTTTACAGCTGCCTGCTAAGTCAAGGCCATTCTCAGCAAAGGGTCCAAGTTGCTGGGAGGAAACAGAATCAGAGCAGCTGACTTAAACTAGCCAAAGGGATACTCCATATCATATGGCATCGTGTGGAAGGAGTTTTGAAGGGGTTGGAATTCATCTCACTCTCTTCTGCTGCTGGGGGCTAGCTGGGCATTGGATAGGGGGGGTTAGCAATCGTTTGTGCATCACTTGTTAGACACATTCATGTAATATATATTGGTCATTACTGTTATCGTTTTCTCTTAGTAAATTGTTCTAGCTCAACCCACGAGTTCTACTTGGCTTTTTCCCCAAATCTCTTCCCCATACCTTTGAGAAGCACAGGGGAGTGAGCAAATGACTGTGGCATTTGGCAACCTGCCGGGTTAAACCACAACATCTGATCAAACAGGAGAAATGGAAAATCATTGCTCTCTCTTAAAGTAATGGTGGGAAATGTAACATCAGTCAAGCACTTCAGTGTTTAACATGCTCTTTCTTTAATAATGCTTTCTATTTTTGATTCTGATGCTGACCACAGTAAGATAAATATTTGTTTTCGTCAGTTTCTCCCTAAATCAGCACAGCTTTTTTTTTTTTTCATTTAAATGAAACTTTTTATTTTTTATTTGACCTTACGTGAAGCCTCAATAACTTCAGCAAAAGTTGCTCTGCTACATTCTCTCTGCTTTTTGCTTGGCTACCCATGTCCTGCGGCTCTGCTTCTGAAGCCATACGCCTCAGGGCAGATTGAGACTCACCCACTTGCACCCACAGCATGGTACTTGTCTCTGCACAGGGGAAATATGTGTATTCTGGTGTTGCATTGCCTGTGTTGATCCATTCTTGCTGTGGGCAGGTCTGGATCTTGGATGTGTTACAGCTGACTGTGTTCAGTGGCACCTGTGGGAGTAGCAGGGGGGTGCAGACAGGAGCTGAGCAGGGTCCCCAGGCTCCACGAGCAGTTGTGCAGTACTTGGGGAAAGCATAAGGGGAAAGCACTCAATCAGGAAGGGCAGGCATCTGGCCAACGAGAACTGCTCAAATGCACACTGGGTACAGCTTTGAGATCTTCACTGTGCTGCCTGTTCGCATGGCTCCTATTAGTTTCTCCTCAAACAGCAGATGCTGTTTCCCAGCTCCTCTTCTTGCACTCAGAGGGCAGCAGCCGAGCTGCCGCTCTGCACACTTACGGTTGCCAATGGTGCTGACCCTTAACACTAGCACCTAGCTGGGGCTGGATCTTTCCACAGTGACCAAACCTGAACGGAATGAAAAGATCCTTCACACAGCAGAACACTGTCATAATGCAATTATATGCAATAATTTCAGCCAGGAGGGAGGAATCGTTCCTCCCTGGAAGGTGTTCCCTTGGAGGTATGTTACTGTGCTTCAGGTGGTGAGGTTCAGTGTCATGGCCAGCTGCAGGGCTACCAGCAGCAGCATTCTTGAAATGAGAAATCTACATTTTATCTTAACGTATTTTCCTTCTGGCTTAACACAAGTCTCGTTGTTGATCATGCATAGAAGCAGGAAGAAAAAATGATAAAAAGAGAACATGCTTGGTTTCTTGCTGTTTCTAATCAATGAATCATCAAACTGTCAGATTTTTGTTCCCTCACTGCAGGCTTAGCTAACAAAAGTGTAATTGATCAGTATATGTATGGGAGAGTAAGGTTAGCATGGTCTAGCCATTCGTTTATGAGCAAGTGTTGCAGAAGTGAAACCTGCAGCATGTGGATGCTGCTCTGTAATGAAAGTGACCATTGTTGCAGACTGGCAGATGTAAGAGATTACTTGGTTTATTTTTCAGGAGCAACAATATTGAATTTCCCTGTGCCTAGAAAAGGCTTATTCAAATAGACTTTTTTTCCCCCCTAGATCTAAAATCTAAGGCTGAATTCCAGAGTTCTGTCTTTTAACTCCTTTCTCTTATACTACCTGCATCACTCTTCCCTTTCATAGAAATGAAACCATGTTAATTAAAATCAGTATCATTTTGGGTTAACAAAAAAGCGAAGGTTTTTTGTTATGCCTTTGAGAATTCTATTTCTGTCCAGGCAGCTACTTCATGCCTGGGGCCAGATGGTTTGTGTATCAGTTTGTGGCAGGCATCTGTATGCGCAACTGGGTTTGTTTGGTGCCCTGTCTGGAAGAAAATTACTAGACACATTAAACAAATAAACAAAGCAAAAAAACCACCAATACACAACAGACTTCTTGCAGTGATTAATTACTATGACAGTGATTAATGGTGCAGGCAAATACTACCTGTATTTGAGGAAAACACAGTGACCATCCTAGAGATCCGGAGTGTGCAGAAGCTCCCACTGCTGCCACCTGCAGACCCTGATCTAGACTGGTTACAGCAAATACATCTAAATTTCTCCTCTATTCCTACTCTGTTTCTGAATCTTTCTCCTGTATAATTCCTTTCTCTCCCTTATTCTTCCAGCCGTGTTCCAATTTCACACTGCCTGGTTCAAAATGCTAATGGTAGCTTTCACATTTGCAGACCAAATATATTTCATTTTCGTGCCTCTGATCACTACTGCATGCAGGTGTATTTCAGGATTAAACAAATTTCCCTTTGCAAAATTCCATCTGGTAGGTAAGTTGTGCCATCCTGATTTAAACAGACACAGCACTGAGAAATGATTTTCTCCATATCCTAAGAGCTTGATGTGGATTGACCTGCAGGTGAATAACAGTCCTGTTTGTTCATCCTGGGTCTGCATAGCGTGATGGTAGCATGCATCTTGAGGACCTCCTTGAAGGGTCCTTTGTGTATAAGGCATAACAATAACCAAGGTTCACCAAAAGGTAGAGGTTGTCGCTTTTGTATCATGATAGCTTTCTTGTGGACTTCATCAGAATGTATCTGCACACCTACTTCCATCTCTGACTGCCTGGAATGTCAGTCTAGGCTGTATTGCTGAACTTGCCATGTATTCTTCATAGACTGATGTTTCCTCATTGCTCTGTGAATTCTGCCTACCTTTCTCTTCTTTCTCATACCTCTGCTTACTGTGCCCAAGAATGCCTTGACTTCTTGCTCTAGCAGTCCAGCATGATGCAATTTCATGGTGCTGCTATCAGCAATTTCAGTTCACACCCTGTGTTCATTGCGTATGTGAAGACTCAGTGATATGAGCCCGTAATGTAACCATGGAGCAGCACCTTTGCATGGGAGCTTAAAATAACAACGGGCTCAGTTTGTAACTATATCCTCTGCAGACAATAAAATTCATCTCCAATTCCAACTGATAAAAAAAATTGCTTTCTATACATTCCCTTTCCTGATGATGATCCTTCAAATATATACACTTAGATGTTACAGAAGTCTCTGTTCCTATGTAAAACATCTTCCCCTCCCCTCCACTCTCCTCCCCTTACCCTTTGCCTTCCCTCCCCTCCCCTCCCCTTCCCTTTCCTCACCTCTCCTAACCCTTTGCCTTCCCTCCCCTCCCCTCCCCTTACCCTTTGCCTTCCCTCCCCTCCCCTTCCCTTTCCTCACCTCTCCTTACCCTTTGCCTTCCCTCCCCTGCCTCCCCTCCCCTCCCCTCCCCTTACCCTTTGCCTTCCCTTCCCCTCCCCTCCCCTCCCTTCCCTTCCCTTCCCTTCCCTTCCCTTCCCTTCCCTTCCCTTCCCTTCCCTTCCCTTCCCTTCCCTTCCCTTCCCTTCCCTTCCCTTCCCTTCCCTTCCCTTCCCTTCCCTTCCCTTCCCTTCCCTTCCCTTCCCTTCCCTTCCCTTCCCTTCCCTTCCCTTCCCTTCCCTTCCCTTCCCTTCCCTTCCCTTCCCTTCCCTTCCCTTCCCTTCCCTTCCCTTCCCTTCTTTTTCCAACGAGTTCTCACAAATCAAAATCCTGTATTTTCTGGCTGTCACCTTTCTTCCCTGCAATCTGTACAGCAAGCTGTCATTTGCCATTTTTGTGTGTCTTCCTTAAGGGAGCATTATTCTTGCTTAGCATACGCTTGATGCATTTCACCGTTCAGCTCCGAGCAATTATTTTTGCACATTTTTGATATGGTGACCTGCATTGTTGGACACACAGCTGTGCACATTTGGAGCAGTTTGCTGCTTTCTCACTTCCCTCAGTGCTGCTGGTGTGAAGCTGAAACCGGCTCTGTTGGGCAATGCCTGCAGTAATTCTGCAGAAATTCAGTGCCACAACAGGATCATCAGGACAGAAAAAGGTATTAAAGTAATAGCATCACTTACAAATTCAAAGTGTCATACAAACATTCAGTCGTTCCAAAGCAGTTGAAGGAGGTGATTTCTAGCAGGGTAATCTCAGGGACCTGAATGAGATCTCGGCAGCCCCCCCTGCTGGGCTGGAAATAAATCGGTTTGGTCTGCCCTCTTTTTGTGCATCGCCTCTCTACAGAAAAGTTTATTGACAGAAATTTAGAGTAAAATCTAGACTTAAAATGAACACGCAGAGAAGCATCCGCTATCCAGAAATGTACTCGGCTGCAAAAATGTCCAATAATACATTTATGTGTGTGCACCCACAGGGAGGTAAGTTCTGTTTTTCTCCCTGTTAATTTGTTTAAACACAGTGGCTTAGAAATATACTTTCATTATAAATTTTCATCAGAGGAAGCATGTAAATATTCAGTCTGGGGAGTATGCCTGTTGTTGGCATATGGCAGCCTCGAGGTGTGTCTGTCAAAGTATGAAATACAATTGAGAAAGAGAAGTTAGGGAGTTAGGGACATCGTAGGAGAGAGAGAAACGTGGAAGTAGAGCAGGAGAAATCCAGATGGGCAGGAGAGATGAGGAAGGGAGTGAGGTGGAGAGGGAGAAGGCAATTAGTTCATTCCTTGTGGTATTACGTATTTGTTATTTATAATTTTAAAGAAGGGTGGGTCTTTCTGGAAAACTGTGGGAGAGGGATATATAACCCCTCTTCCATAAATCTTTTAAGTTAACCAAGTCAATATTTTGCTTTAATAAAATTCAAAAATACTTCACAAGACTGATGAGCTGTATGGGGCAGAAAATCATACATGTATGATAAAGAGATGGATGTGTAAAAATGGGGCAGAACCTCACCAAAATCTGTGTTGATGGCACATAACGTGTCTTTTCACTGGGTTGCTGGGTTGCTTTATTTAAGGTCAGACCCATAAACTCACTTTTTAGTTTTGTTAATCAAAAATAGCAGAGCTCTTTGGAGATTCTTCAATCTGAAGTTTTCAGAGGCCTCCTCATGGCTGCTGGTGCTTGCTGTATCAGCTTTGTTCAGTGAATGAGAAGGAGCTTAGGCTGGTAAGAGGTGGAAGTTTCACGTTTTAGACCATTCTTTTGATCTGAGAAGGAGCAGCTTTCAGTACTTCCACTCTTGTCTGTGCAAGATGGATACAACTTCTTCCCTACTGCACGTTTGTGGCCCAGCACCAGCAAGCAAATAGTGAGCAACAGCCAGCGAGTCGCACCCACACGGTGCTGCAGCAGCAGCCGGTGTGTTCCAAGTCAAAGATCGAGTGTCCAACACAGGTGGTTGCAGATTAGCAACATTAACTCCAGTTTTGGAGTCTGAGTTGTTAATGAGCCTTCTGTGGCTTGGAAATGATAAAGAAAGACATCAGAGAAACAGAAACACAGAATGAAAACCTGAATTCCCCCAGCCTTATGGAGATAACATTATGAAAGGAGAAGTAGAACTCCCACCGAAGCGCTTAGGAAAGGAAGCACTCGTGCTGGAACACTCATCAGGGTTTGCTTTAATTTTGTAGAGGCATCTCCCACTCCCGAGTCCTTCGAGAGCCCTCCAGAGAGGCGTCCTTTGCTTTGCGCTCCCTCGTAGAGCGTTCTATTTACGGTCCACTAGCGGCACCATCCGGCCATGCTCAGCAATGCTCTCAGCTCCTGTTCAGATTTGGGTTCCGAAATTTGAGATGTAGCCTTTCTCCATCCCCGTACTGCATTGGCCCTTGGAGATGGTGAGGTTATTTCTCGTGAGGCAGCCGGTACCCTTTCCCAAAACAGCTTGTATGTGGCAGGCAGAGGAAGGCAACCCTTTCCTTTTCCAGATTCAAATCAAAGTGTTTCCTAGCAGATCTGTCACTGAAAACGACGCTTTCAGCATTTCTTGCTCGAGTTGGTCCCACTGCCTGCCCCAAAGGCTCCTGTGCAGCTCTCAGACCCTTCATCTGTGTACATCCTGCTATGGGACTTCAATCAGCTCTCTCCCTCTTGCTGACTTTCTTCCTCCTCACACTCAAGTTTATTTCAAAATTTATTTAATCTCTGCTTAGTTTTCTTCGTCCCAAACTTGAATTTACTTCATTTCTCTGTATTTCTTTTCCTCTTCCCCCCATTTGCGCTCACCTGGCCCCACCGCCGATCAACACCACCTAAGGGCTCTCTGATTATCCTTGTCTAAGATCGCCATCATGTGGCCTTTGGGCGTAAGTCCACAATCTTTTCTAATTTCTGTGTCAACAATTCGAAGAGCAATTCAAAATAAGCCACTTCATCCCACTTTCATCCCCTTCTACAAAACCACATTAATTGCAAGATGGTGTTATGACTAACAGATCCATTGGCAGGCCATTCTTCTTGGTTTTCCAGGGGTTACCTCAGCCACCAATGTTTACAGAATTCCATCAATTTCTTTCACCCCAATGGATCACTCCCAAAAACATTTCCTTTGGGGTATCTGAATATACACCCCAAAGGAGGACACTTTGGGATCCCCTATCCAGAGGGCTGTTTCACTCCCATACCAGCAACTTTGGTGGAACACAGGTTGACAACCTCAATCTCTTGCAAGACCTAAACCCAGTCGTGGGACTTCAACACTTTATAGCTCGGTCCCTGGTGGGACTCAGACCCACAACCAAGACTAAAACTCACTCTGGGCATCCCTGTAGTAGCATGCAGTTTCTTAGGCTATCTGTCACCAAACTGAAATCATTGCTGTGTATCATTTTAATAACTGAAAATCTGATGACTTCCAGATCATTCTCAGCTTCAGGAGCTGCATGGTAAGGTAGATGCTGTCAGGCACTTACACAGTAGGGTCGCCAAGGGAAAGGAACAAACATTGTTGGAGCACCCCGTGGTTCTCTTCCTGCTGTGTTATTTCACAGAGCATTCTGAGGTCCAATGCTGGGTGTATAACATTTCTAAATGTGATGTGTTGTGCAGTTCCTGTCTTCTAACTCTTCTCAAGTGAGACTGATACTTTGCTGCTTTTATTCACACTGAAGATAAGAGTTTCTTGTGTCTTGCAGCCCTCAGCACCTCAGAGGGATTCACAGCTTCTTCACATGCAGCAGTGCATGCTCAGCTGCACTAATGTAGTTGAAAAATGTTGTGGTTGTTCATTTTTTGATGCTGACTAAAAAAAAGAAGTTCAGTGCCGCTTGCTGGGTTCACCACTCATTGCCACTGTCTGTCTTTTCCTCTATCAGGTAGTTGGCAAAAAAAGAGAGAGCCACTAAGGATGTGCAAGACACTGGAAGGCCTTACTGCAGCCAGCTGAGATCTTCACTTCTCTCTACAGCTCCTGGATAATTGCTTGACCATAGCCTGAGACTCCATTTAATGCCATTACCAATAAATCATTGTTTTTGAGATGGAGTTTCGGTAGTGTTTCTGTTGTAATCCTCATTACCTGTATTTGTAAATAAAATTCATTACTTTTGCCAAGTTTAAATTTGTTGTTCTGCTAACTGTGACTCTTCCCTGTTCCTCTCGAACTGCCCAGCTGGGCTGCAGTGGCAGAGACAGCGGATGTTGTGGAGCTCCTCTGTGTAGGGAGTGCAGGACGAAGAGCCAGAGATGGCTCTTCACTGCCGTTGGAAGTCCAACCCAGAGCAGATTTGCTGTGAGATGAAGGAGCTCAGCGTCACTGTTTGCACAGCATGCAGAAATTTCTCAGCTGGGCACAACGCTGCCTTGTTTAGGGAATTTCCACTTCCCACCTCCAACAGCACAGGATGGGACCTGTGGGTCTGTTCCATACAGCATGCTGGTGTGGGCTGCTTGGCACTGAGAATTCCTGTGTGCTTGGAAGGTTTTTCTTCTGGTATTGGTCAATACCTGTCCCAGTGGCAAGCTGCACAGCTACGGGGATAAGCAGAGCCTTGTGCACACACCTCCTTCCTTTTGTCTCTTTTGCTGGCCATTCTTCCTTCCTCTGGGTCTTGGCAAGGAAACATTGATTGCAAATACCAATTTTAAACCTTAATTGGAGTTCCTGTACTACTTTAGTACCTTTCCTTGGAAGCATGCCTCAACTAATTTTAATACGGGGGGCATCGACCAGCACTGTATGTACAGAATGCTGTATAAATTCCCAGTAAAACTCACTAAATATTTTAATAATAGAACCACAGAATCATTGAGGTTGAAAAAGGCCCCAAGATCATCCAACCGAACCCCACCATGCCCACTGACCATGTCCCCAAGTGCCACATCTCCACGGTCCTGTAACACCTCCAGGGATGGGGGCTCCTCACTTCCCTAGGCAGCCCGTGCCAGTGACTGGACCTCTCTCTGAGAGAAGAAAATACAATTCAGTCCATTGCACAAGCTTGTAATTGCTCCCGAACACTTGGCTCTGGAGATGCTATGTAAAAATGGAGGTAAAGGGAATGGTGGTGAAGAAAGTCTGTGCGGGGCACCAGGCAGTGCTTATGCAGCCTGCATAGACTGCAGGTGAGCTGCTGCCCAGGGCTCCTTGGTTTAGCAGTCCGGATGCACACAGGTGCAAACGCACTTCAAAGGATCAAAAAAAAAAAAATAATAATGAAGTTTACACTTTGCATTCTTCATTAAAAAGGAAAAACCAGAAAAACATATTTTCTCTCCCTCTGGCAGGCTCTGGGGAGCAGAGAGCCCTGAGCTCTACAGCCCCTCAGGGCTCCCATGGGAGCCCAGAAGCAGCTGCCCTGTGGCTGTCCTGGTTCAGGGCTGGGCTCCCTCTCTTGTCCCCCCCAAAGCTGTGCTGTTCTCTGCATTCAAAATGCTCAAAAGCTGTGAGAGCTCCAGCTGATTCCAAGCCTCGGTCACACAAATGGCTAATGTTTGCTATTCTGGATGTTAATTTCATAAAATTAATCTAACACATCTTGAGGGAAATTACTGTGTGCAGATGCTATCATTTATCACAATTATTTTAAAAACCCTAATCTAGCACTTCACCGAATTCTTCATATCCGCTCGCAGCCACGCAGCCGTGCTCCCCTTTCATTCCTATGGGGTTCTCCATTCATTCCTATGGGGATCTCCAGTCATTCCTATGGGGTTCTCCAGTCATTCCTGTGGGGTTCTCCAGTCATTCCTATGGGGATCTCCATCCATTCCTAGGGGGACCTCCACTCATTCTTATGGTGATCTCCACTCATTCCTATGGGGATCTCCATTCATTCCTACAGGATTCTCGTTCCTGTGGAGTTCTCCTGCCACAGTTCAGGGCACTGTGGGTGGAAGAGAAACACATGGCCGACTCCTGCATTCGGTGCTGTAAATGTGTCAGGGTGCAGCAATCTTCTGTTACTCTGGAATGAAGTAAGGGCGTGATCTCCAATGTCATGCTTTAGTCATTCAGCTATTGCTTCCAATTTCATTCAATTCATAAACAATAAATTATCATATGATGTAATTTTACATAATTCTGCTTCCAGTGTAGGAGGCAGGAAAAAAAAAAAAAAAAAAAAAAAGCTGTATGCAGAAATTCAATCAGAAGACTTGTTTTCAACCTGAGAGCTCCTCCTGTTAGCAGAGATTTTCCTCCAGATGAGGAACTCCTAATAATGAGCTGTGAGGCTGCATGCTTAAACCATTATCCCCCAGAAATTCCTAACCCTTGCTTCAACAAGTCAGTGCAGCTAAAGCTGGCAGAAAGGAAATCATCTGAATGAGTTCTCATTGGAAAATACCCTTTCATTGGAACTGGCATGGCTTATGGCAACACTCCAGTTTAAAAAAATATATTCAATTGATAAATTCTGAAAAAGATTCACAAACAGTGAAAGATTAACATTGCAATTGGTTTTGAGGTCGTGCTTCATGTGTAGTATTTAAAATAATTGCTTCATTTCCAAAAGGTGATTCTCAAACTGAAATATTTTGGAGTTTCCATTGCATAAATGTTTTCATTATTTCATTTTTCCTGATTCACTCTGAAGCAAAGTGTTGGAAAGGAGGAGTCTCTCTTAGGGCAGAGGTTTAGGACTTTGGGATGCTCTTAATTATTATTGCCTACACCTTGCCTATGTGCTTTGTGCCTTGGATTGATGCTCTGAAGCCAAGCACAAGGTGGGCCACCATTATGGGGCTGTTGGACCCCACTCTCCGGGCACTGTTGAAAAAATGAATAAAATTGTCATGCTGGTATAAAAAAAAAACAATTTAAAAAGTCAATCGTTTAGCACGATCACTTGGCCTGGACTGGTAAAACTTGGGTAAGACCCCAGTAAGATCAGAGTGGCTCTGAACAAGCTGAAGGGCTCTGATTACCAGAGGAGACCAATGGTGCAGTCCCAGCACTTCCCAAGGAAGTTCCCAACTGAGGGCTGAACTTGCAGCTCCAGCTCCCAGTGAAACCAAGCTGTGTAATTAATGAACCAGACGCTAACATTCCTCAAAAAATGCATTCTTTTGCCTAAGTGATGTGCTTTGTGAGAAAAATTAATTTGTGCTTAATTATATGGTATACTTGGTATACTTGGTATAATCACATCAACAGGAGAATCCTTAGCAAAACTCACTACTTACTGCTTTTGCCTTCAAGGCTATCTCATAATTATGTATTTAACTAATCAACACTCCAGAACTTACAGATGCAACAGATAGAAGCTTTGTGAGTGATTTCCCCACATACATCTTCACTGTATTACAGCAGCTGAAACTGTAGAATCATAGAATGGCTTAGGTTGGAAGGGACCTTGAAGATCATTCAGTTCCAACATCCAGCTCATGAGATCCCGCACAGGATAGCAGGACTAACAAGGAGCTAATGTATTTTTAAACTGTGTGGGCACAAGCTCTGGTGGTGGCAAAGGGCTGCAAAGCGTCGATGGTGGCTGGATGCTGTAGAGCACCTCGTCTATAGACAATCTGCTGGTGTGCCAATGGAACATCCCAACACTCACTGTGTCCTTCAGCTTCCTTTCTCCAGCTGCACTGGCTGCCTGAGAGCCAAACCTAGCTAGATTCTTGCAGACATTTCCCAACTACTCTTGAAATACCTTACATTCTACAACATCATCTAATTTCCTAGGATCTCCTCTATCATCAGCTGCAGAATTTGTTGGTGCTCGTAAAGATAGTATTGTCAAACCTACCAAATGCTCAAGCAAAAACAAATTTCTGCCAGAAATGTTTCCTGTTTCTTTTGTTGTTAAATCTGCTGGGCCTTGTTTTCCATTCAGTTGCACTGGTATAATCATAACAGAGTAAAGATGGGAAATATTCTGCATCAAGTGCAGAGGGAAATTGAGTTTCCTCAGTTGGCACAGTGCAGGTGATGGGTTTGCAGAGGAAGGCAGTGATGTGCCATGGAAACCTCCTGCCTGGTCCAGGTAGGGATGAGCTGTGCTGGGTGCTGGTGGCTGTGCTGAGCTCTCCCATGTAAATCCATTCTATTGGTGGAGCCCGTTATTCACAAACTCCCAAATTATCCAGGCAAATGATTTGTGACCAGCTGAGCTGTGTTGGTTTGTGTTTGATGAATATCTGTCCATCACAATACTAACTCACTGCTTGGATGCAGCTTCACAGAATGATGAAGATTGGAAAACACTTCAAAGGTCACCAAATCCAGCCCATTCCCACCTTTCCTGCTGACCATGCTCCCAATTGCCACATCTCCACATTACCGAGCAGGAACATGTAGGACTTCCCTCTGCATTGCACAGTCCCATGATTTCCTGTATCATTTTTCTACTCACTGTAGATAATCCTGTGGCAAGTTTTGCAGGAGTTCAGAACAGCAGTTGATTTGCATTAAGGCTGCTGTCACGCTTGGTGCTGACCTATACTGCGTGTTATGAAGGCTGTTGTTTTCTTGTATAGTTTTGGTTTGGATGAGCAGGAGCCGTGTTGGTTTAACTCCAGCAAAGCAGCCATGTGAAGCTAATGCTATATTATTAACACTAGGTGAAACTTCCAACTTTCAGCATTGTGACAAAAGAGAAGAGACAATAGCAATTGCTTGGTGGCTTTTTCTAACCTTTGAAACATGTATTTTACTCACCAAGACCACTGCCTCTCTTCTCTGTGCTCTCAGGCAACGCAACAGGAAGGTAATAAGCATGACATTCACTGGGGAAAATGCTTTTTTTTTTCCCCAAAGCAAACTTTCATGAAATTTTAATTTATCCATTCTCATTTTTAAGCTTTTGCTATTTCTTTTTTCTTGATTTACATCTCCATAGATCCAAAGCTCCGCATGGCGACATGAGTATCAATAAGCACAGCTGTGGGATGTGGATTGGTAAGGCACTGTCTGTCCTTCAGATCCCCCAAGAAGGGAACCGAGAGGGGTCTGCAAGGAAAAGCAGGAAGGGTTGGTTTGGGAAAAACGTGGCTTACAACAGGAAAATGGGAATTTTTCATCTGGCTGTATATGAAGAGATACACTTAAAGGGAAGATTACCATTCTAACTATTATTACACCTCTTCACTTGTCTGAGCCACAGGGCTTGAGAACCCCTCTAGTTGCATTCCTGCCCCCAAAGGGGTCACTGTGCAGTGCAATGGGGCTGGCCTGGGGGCAGGAGTGCCTGCTGCAGTGAAACACTTTTGGCTTTTCAGGTGAAATGGGTTTCAAAGGGATACTTGGAAGAGGAAGGCACTTACCCTTGTGAGGAGAGGAAAGCTGAGCAGATGAATATGAAGGGACTAGAGAGGGGAAACATAACAGTGTGGACACATATGTGGAATATTTTCCAAAGTGCTTTAACCTGGGGAATTTTTTCCTGGAGGGAATGGTGCTAAATCAAAGAAAAATGACGGTTTGTAATTGTGGAATTCATTTGTGGGCTATACTGAGAGCTGGAAAGATGTATCTGGAAATCTAAAAAGTGTGTTTTATCAGTTCATTTTTCTGAAGAGCCAGACCTTGCTTGCACCTGTAAGTAATCTGCGTTACAACCCCTGTGAAACCCATTGCCTTCATGGCTTTGTTTTGCTGTGCATTTATCTGTGCACAGAAAAGCTGAAATACATTTAACTTTCCAAAGAATTAGACTGGGATGAGCTCTTAGGATGGACTTTTCCAGCATCACAGCAGTAGTAGGTCAGCTTACAAATTTGGGTTTGAATTTTGTCCATCCCAAACATGAGTACATGGGAACTCCTAGGGGCTGGAGTGGTTCCTTGGCCTGATGGACCTTCCTTGGGCTGATGACTATTCCCTGGCCTGATGATCACCCCCTGACTTTGGCCATTCCTTGGACTGATGACAATTCCTTGACCAGACGGACATTCCTTGACCTTGACCATTCATTGGTCTGATGGCCATCTTTGATCTGATGGCCATTCCTTGGACTGATGATTCGTTGGACTCATGGCCATTCCTTGACCTGATGATCATTCTTTATCTTTGGCCATTCCTTGGCCATACCAGCGATGCTACACTGATGGCCTCATGGACAGAAACAAATGTTGGTCTCAGAGAGATGTCCACTTCTCTCTGAGAGAAGGTTGCTCAAAGTGCATTTCCATTGGCCTCACACCATGAGACACCAAGTCCTGCCACCACTGGCTCCATAATTAATGGAATTAACCAACACCAACTGTACAATGCTGTGTTTGCTCTGCAGTAGCCTGGTGCATAGGTCATGGCACTTCTGAGCTCTGTGCTGCTCCAGCATTTCACTCTTCTTCAGTAGTAATGCTTTTCCTTCCTTCCTTCCTTCCTTCCTTCCTTCCTTCCTTCCTTCCTTCCTTCCTTCCTTCCTTCCTTCCTTCCTTCCTTCCTTCCTTCCTTCCTTCCTTCCTTCCTTCCTTCCTTCCTTCCTTCCTTCCTTCCTTCCTTCCTTCCTTCCTTCCTTCCTTCCTTCCTTCCTTCCTTCCTTCCTTCCTTCCTTCCTTCCTTCCTTCCTTCCTTCCTTCCTTCCTTCCTTCATATAGAAACACTCTTTTTCAAGTTCATCGTTCTTATGTGTGTGTGTGCATATGCACATGTTTTGGATCTGCTGTATGCACATCACACAGACACATGTTGCCTAGAAATGCATTTCATCTCTCTACGAATATTCATTCCTTTCCCTCCAAGGACCCTCCTGGCACTGGTTCTGGCTGTGGCAGAAGCCAACTCAGGATTCGGAGAGCCCAAGGAGTCAGACAACCCCAGTGCCCTCCAGAATGGAAAGAAATGGAGATGTCATTTTAAGTCCATGCGTCACTCCTTGAAAGTAAGCCTTCTTATTCTGAACATGAACAGCACAATTACTCCCTACCTTCGTGCAGGGCCAGTCCTTTGCATCTCAGCGTACCAGGAGTTCTTAACAGACTTTGTGAGGTCTCAGGACATCTGGGGCCATCTGCATGGCATGGAGGCCATGGAGGTGGCCAGCAGCTCTGTGCCACGTGGTACAGCCCAGGTTCTGGACGTCGGGTGCAGCAGAAAGGTAGGAAAAAATATGTTTTTTACTTACCCCACTGGATTGAATCTTAAAAGAACCGTCATTAGGTTCTAATAATTACTTCTAATACACGAGTGAGAACAGCTCTCTGAATAACTTACAGAGGAAACAAACTTTGAGGCACCATGCGCTCCTGAATATCTGTTCATCACATTTTAATGCTGATGGAAAAGAGAAAAATGTTGACAGCATTTTTGTGAAGTTCTACCCCTTTATGGCCATTGAAATTAAAGCTTTTATACACATATAAAGAAGCTCCAAAGGGAACAAATATATTTTTCCTACCAAAGCTTAAAACATATAAGAAATATGATTGCATAGCTCAATATTTCATATAAAACAATATGCTCAACCGTTTTAATTTTCTTGTACAGAATTGTTTTTTATGTGAATTCATATTGCATTATTTTCTGATTGCAACTAAATTAGCAGTATATGGATATAAATGATTTACATTACATTTATTGTACATAATCTAGGTAAATATTATGAACTAATTCATCAACCGTATCCCAGCTTTCATACAAATGATCTTTGGGGCATTCTGTGCTTTATACAAACTCTTACAGTTGAAGGATTATTTGGCTGTATTGAAAACTATTACAGCGTTAATTTTATTCCATTTCTACAAAAAAATTAATGTTATTTTCTGATAAGAAATACTAAAAGCAAGGAGAAAAGGGGTGCAGTACCTTTTTATTTCAAGTATTTGTTCTGTGTTGATTGAGAACAATTGCACAACCACATCCCTTAGCATTTGCAAGTTACTGACTCAGTGAAGCGGAGTAATGTTAGATCTGGCCCAAAAGGACAGCACACAATGTTATGTCATTTTTGGTGTCACTGCATATACGCTCTCCAGGTAACTCTTTGTGTGGAGTGCCACGTTCTTTGGGTCAGGTATTTTGTCATGTTGTGCCGTGCCATGCTACATTGTGCTGTGCCATGCCATGCTGCGTTGTGCCATGCAGTGCTGTGCTGCACTGTGCCACTCGAGGCTTTATTGTGCCATGCCATTCTGTGTTGCACTGCCGTGCTGTCACACCATGCCATGCCATGCCGTGTCATGCTGTTGTTCTGCCATGCTGTGCAGTGCTGTTGCATGCTGTGCTGAGCCATGCAACGCTGTGCCATGGCATGCATTGCTGTGCTGCACTGGCCATGCATTCAAGGCTTTACTGTGCCATGCCATTCTGTGTTGCACTGTCATGCTATGACACACCATGCCATGCATGCTAGGTCATGCTGTGCCATGGTGTACCACGTTGTGACATGCCATAACATACCATACCATGCCGTGCTGCACCATGCTGTGCCATGCTGCGTTGTCCTGCGCTGTGCCATGTCATGCCATGGTGTGCCATGCCACACCATACCCTGCCATGTTGTACCAGACCATGCTGCACCATGCTGTGCCATGCTGCGTCATCCTGCACTGTGCCATGCCATGCCATGCCATGCTGTGTCTTGCTGCGTTGCAGAGTGCCATTCCAAGCTTTTCTCTGCCATGACACGCCATGCTGTGCTGCGGTGTGTCATGCCACGCTGTGCTGCACCATGCTGTGCTGTGCTGAGCAGTGCCATGCCATGCTGTGCCATGCAACAGGGTGTAATAGATCCTGTGGGCCAGCTGCCCAGAGCGGCCGGGGAGCTGAGCGCAGGGCTGTCACTTCCATCACGAAGAAATTGGTCTTTTGGTGTAATTTTCCTCCAGTAATTAGTCTCTCTGTGATTTTTAGACTTTGTGTCATGTTGTGAGTGCAACATGTTCGACAGCATACCTGCCGGGGAAAATATCTTCCGTGATGGGTAAGGAAACATCATTTTTCATGAAAGCCATCAGAAAAATTGAACGTGAAACTTGTGAACAGTTGGGGGCAAGATGACTTTCAGTGACAAGGACTCTCTGAGCCAGCTGCCGTGCTTCAAGGCTTACCCTGGGCTGTTTAGGGTTCCTGCCCCACAGCAGTGGAACTGTTTGCAATTAAACCATGAAATTTAAGTGATGGATCCTAGTAATGGAAGTAAAGCAGATAGATACATTGATGATTAAAAACAAAACAAAAAAACCCCACAAAAAAAACAAACAAAAAAAATACCACCCCTGATCTAAGCTAATTGTGATTCCAGTGGGAAAAAATGAGAACAAATAAACAAGAAGTGTAGAGATGTGGCAGAGATGTGGCACTTGGGAAATGCTGAGTGGGCATGGTGCAAATGAGTTGGGCTTGGGGATCTTAGTGATCCCTTCCAAACTTAATGATTCTATTATTCTATGATTTTAGTGTCTGATTTTCACTTCAGTTCCACTGGTGACCTGGGATCTCTGCATCCATGTACCTTGGTGACCTGGCATCCTGGTGTGCACGTGCTCTCATGTCCTGGCATGGCTGCCACTCAGAACTATTGATTAATACTAACTTACTTCCAGACCTGCTTACTTCAGGTTTCTGCACCACCTCCCCACAGGTTGGAGATGACCCCAAAGCAGGAAAGTGCTGCTGTACTCCCAGACCACAGGCTGGCATTGGAACCCTTTCTGTGCCCCAAGCTAGGGGGTGTCAGAAAGGAAGGTGAATGATGTGAATTGCTGCTTGTCTCCTTTCCCACACATTCTGCTCTGCAGTGCCACAGAGGCCATGCAAAATTAATTAAAGCAGTGAGAAATCACTAATTCCTCCATGCTGTACCCCATGAGCAGGTGCAGGGCAAGAAGGGGACACACCTGTTCCCATCCAGAGACATCACTGCTCCCTGTCCCCTGGCAGGTGAAAGCTTCTTTCATGGAAGATGTTGAGATTAGATAATTTAGGAGACTCTTACTTGATTTAGTGGAAGTTAAAATATCATAGGTGTTAGGGCTTACAGTATAGTATGTTATTTTTAAGGGCCACACTGTTGTAGGAATGGTAACTAAATATGTTTCCTACCACGAAGAAAAGTACAGGCTTAGGTATTTTATGAATGGCAGCTGTGTTAGGAGTGATTCAATAAAATACATGTGCCATATGATTAACCCTGGCAAGGCTGGGCAGCAAGAACCCACTGGGTCAATGATAACATAGCACTGTTCCCTTCTCTGTCTTAAACTGCACCTTTTTAGGGATAATTTTACAGCACCGCTGAGAGGAGAACACTGAGGAGTGACGGGGCTGGGGAGCAGGGACCCAGTGCCACCCAGTTTCCATGCAGCAAGCCCCACTCAGTACCCATGTACCTATCACTTCCCATACCACTCTATCCATCCATCCATCCACCCACCCATCCATCCATCCATCCATCCATCCATCCATCCATCCATCCATCCATCCATCCATCCCCATTCATCCATCCCCATCCTACACTCATTCATTCATTCCCATCCACCTATCCCCATCTATCTCCATTCATCCCCATTTATTCATCCCCATCCATCCCTATCCAACCTTCCTTGTCCATCCATCCCTATCCATTGACCCCCACCCAGCACCCATCCACCTCTCCCCATCCATCCATCCCCATCAATCCATCCCCATCTATTCATCCTCATCCAATTCCCATCTGTCCCCATCCCTTCTCATCCACCCCTATCCATTCCCATCTTCCTCTCCCAATCCATCCATCCCCATCTGCCCCTCCCTGTTCATCCATCCCCATCAATCCATCCCCACCCAGCACCCATCCACCTGTCCCCATCCATCCGTCCCATCCATTCATCCCGTCCACCCTTCCCCATCTATTCATTCCAACCCATCCCTTTCCATCCACTCACTCCCATTCATCTCCCATCCACCCCTCCCCATGCATCCACATCCATCCCTCTGCATCCATCAACAGCCCTCCATCCTGCCCAGGTGACATCCAACCTGTGCCCAAGTGACAGCACGGGTGACATCAGAAGATATCACAGGAGCAGGGCCACCCCAGCACAGGCTGAGTCTCCCACCATGAAGTGCTCAGTGCCCCTGCAGCCCCATCCCCTGGCCATGGTGGAAGAGCTGGTGTCCCCATGGGAAATGGCACCTTCTTGTGGGAAATATCACCCCAGGTGGGAGGCATCTCCCCTGAGCTCCCATCTCCAAGCAACAACGCGGTTGTGCCGCTCCCACTCTGCACCTCCCACCCTGTTCTCTCCCATTCAGCTCTGCTGCAAACCCAACGGCCGGCTGCTATCTTTGGGTGCTAGAAGATGGTGATGAGATGGCATGGGGAGTGCAGGCGGCCCTGGGCCCTGAGTGGTGCCAAAATGCCACTGCCCATCCCAGGGCCTAACCCTTAGCCAAAAGTTGGAATTTTTCTTTTCTTTTTTTCTTTCTTTCTTTCTTTTTCTTTCTCTCTCTTTTTTTTTTTTTTTCCCATCAGAACTTCAAGCCGATCAAAGAAAGAAACACTTTTAATGAAACATATGCAAGATACTTAGAAGGAGAAGATTCACAATGCATCTGCTGTGGGACCAGACGGCTTATCAGAAGTGTGAAGTAGGAGGAGAAAAATGGCTGGTGTACGATGCCAGAGAGATTACAGAGATATTAAGCAGAAGGAATACCGACACGTGGAGCTGGCAGGGCTGAGCTGTGTGCACTGCCTGCTGCATGCTGACCAGCTGCACTGTGGCCGCTGTGTCATGGGGAGAGCTGGGGGACACTGCAGTTTGTTTGTGCTCCCTTCCAGAGCAAACTCTTCAGTGCAATAGCAGCGTCCTTGCGTTGCATTTTATTGAAGGTGTAAGTATTGTGAAAAGCAGCTGTAATTTCTGGTGATGTTAGGCTCGTTATCAGCTGAAGCATCATGCTGTGATTTCTGTCCCATGTTCAGGAGACTGCAGGCATATGGTTCATCTGCTCCAGTCACCAGCCACATCCTGCCCTCCCCCAAATCCTGCAACTGCTGCACCATCAGAGCTGGGTGCCCGATGCACTTTGCTGTGTGCTGCTTCTATAACCCACACAGAGCTCTTGTGGGGCTGGAGAGAAGCACACACCTCTCAGCAACTTCTGGCTCTGCCCTTGTAAAGTCCAATTGCTTCATGCTTTGAAAAATTTGCAGAAGCAAGCTGGAAACACAAGTAAACAAAGGTATGCAAATAAAATTATTTCCAAAACACCCATGCTGACTTGTTGGGTTCTTTTTTTTCTACTGTCTTTAAAAAGCATCTGGCAAGCTGTGCTTCAGATTTATTTTAGCTAAATGCAAACAACAACAACTCTAATAAGCAGAGGAACATATTCATTAGCAGCTCTGGCTCCAGCTTTTGAAGATAAGGTGAGGAAAGGGTTCTTTCATTTCAGATGGGGAAATGTACGCCATCACTGGGAGAAGGATTTTAATCTCCAGCAGCAAGGTGTGAGCTGGGCACTGCTGGACTACTGCTGTCACTGCAAGTGAGAGCAGTGCTCTTTGCTTCCCTGTTTGCCAGCAAATGGCACTGAAGTGACCACCAGAAATATTCCTGGTTTCTCTTTTTCCATGTTCTCTGCACGCAACAAATGTCTAAATTAGAGCAGGACTGTTTAACTGTTTCATTTGCATGCACCTGGTGGGTGCATTTTCTTGTGGAAAAGTTTGCCTTCAGACATGACATTCAAAAATTCATCCATTTGCACAGAGCTGTTGGGCATAGAAATCATTTGATCATTTCTCAGCAGGGTGTCTAACCCTGCAGATCGGCCTGAATCTCTCTGTGGCCTGTCAGCCCCACAGAAGTATGGCACAGCAACATGGAAAAGCCCTTCTTTGGTATTACCCTGAGCCCAGGTGCCAGGCAGAGGCGACTGCAGTGTGCGGGGAACAATGGGCATGAGAGATGAAAACGCTGCAGTTCTGGGTTCCGCTGCCTTTATTTGAACCACAGCTGGTGAGAAGAGAACACAGCTGTACAGATCAAATCACGAACATTGCCGTTCTGCTTTACAAAGGTCGGCACAGCGTTGTCTAAATTGGCTTCATGGGGTTTTGTACAAGAAAAGACAAGAGCAAATCACCTGTAGGCACGATCCCTAATGAAATCTATTCCCATATGCAAATTCACTCTCCATCCTGGCTCTCACCCAGGCTGGATGTGGCACAGCTGCCCTCAAACATACAGTGCCTGTTCTGCATGCTGCCCATCCTGGGCACAGTGCCTGTCCTACTGCACAGTACCCATCCTGCTGCATGGTGCTCATCCTGCTGGACGATGCCCATCCTGCTGCAAGGTGCCCATCCTTCTGGATGATGCCCATCCTTCTGCATGACGCCCTCTCTAACTTCTGTAAGGTGCCCATCCTGCTGCATGGTGCCCATCCTGCTGTGCAATGCTCGCACCTCCTGCTGCGTGGTGCACATTCTGCTTCACAGTGCCCACTTTGCTGAGTGCTGTCCATCCTGCTGCACAACACCCATATGGCTGCATGGTTCCCGTACTGCTACACAGTGTCTGTTCTTCAGGCTGTCAAGGGTCTCAGCCCCACCAGGCTTCGTGTACTCTAGAAGTAATGAAAACAACAGGCTTGCAATTGGATAAATGAGAGTCATTAAAAAAGATGGGGCTGATCTGATCTGAGACATCAAGACCGAGTTTCCCAGATTCATTTAATATTCACTGTGCATATTTTCTAGGAAGTCATTGCATCTTTCTAAAGATTTCTCTGCACACCTGCAAACTGCAATGGCTGTCTCTGGTCTCAGCCACGTGACGCCTTCCCCAAACCATTGATAATCACGTCAGGTTACTCAGGAGAAGCCAATATTTTTGTGCAAAGCTCAGATAGTAGCAGGTAATGAGTATTCCCATCCCAGCAGATTTCTAATGCAAACTCATACAGAGAAATATTACACATTAGCCTCCTTTAGAGGAAGCTCATTAAAATAGGAGTGTTTGCTCTCCCAGTGCCGTATGAAGATGTTGCATTTTTCAAATTTGATTCCTAAACCAATTAGTTTTCCATACTCTAAATGCCTTTCTTTCTACACCGCGCATTATAAGGGAGGGTTGTCATTTCTTTAATGGGAATCATTATTTGAGCTGAAACGTTTGGTCTGGTGCGTCAAGTTTGTTTCCATCGTGGAAAGCAAAAATGTGGCTGCCATTTGCCTGCTGCTTCCTGCTGCTGTGCTTTCTGGATGCTTCGCCTCCTCCAGGCACACAGAGCAGCTCTGCAGGCTAAAACCAATGGGTTACAGCTGAACCTCCCTTTGCTGTGCATTTCAGTGCTGCCTCGCACAAAACCTTGTGCACTTCTATATATGCGCCCCACAAGAAACTTGAGATGCTCGGAAGCCGTACACAAGGAACCTATTAAATTCCATTTGTGTTAGATTAACTTGGGTGGTCCGTCCGTTATCAAACATCTGAAGGACCGGAGAAAATGCACAGCTTCAGAAAGCCATTACCGCGTGGGCTCCGTGGTGATCTGTCTGATGGTGACAACGTGTTTCCTCTTAGGGACCCACTCCCTCCTGCTCCCAGGAACCACCCAGCTCCCGGATCTGCTGCCAGAGCTGCTTTCGGGAGGGAGAATGGAAAATTCCCTTCATTGCTGCAGCAAGGCAGAGCGATGGCCACGTGATTGCTCATTAGCCATGAACATTAATTCCCTTTGTATTTGTCCGCGTTTAGTGCGGCTTTATCAAAAGTCAGGGCTGGATAGAGTAAATGATTGGAATGAAGATGGTGAGCCAAATTTAGCTTTCATTTTCTGCCCTCAGGAGAGATGACCAGAATGTCATTAATAAAGTAAACAGCAGTAGGTGGCTTACGAATGAAAGACATTAATTCCTGAAAGCAGGACACACATGGCAGCATAACGTTGGCCAATAGTTTAAAAATAATTATGTCTGAGTTGTTTATACAAATGTGGCTAGATTTTGGTTTTATCTGAACTAGTCAGACTGTCCCAAAAACCAATCTCAATTCTGATTGCTATCTGCTCTAATGGCTCCCTGACCTATATCTGGAGCTCATAGCACATACGTGCGATGGCAGCACGACAAGAGGCATTGTTGGTTTGTACAGGTCCAGGGCAGAGCATGGCCTCAATGTTTCCGTCACTGCTGGCAGTGATGGAGCTCAGGTAGGTATGGTGGCAATGGTGGGGCTCCATGCATTGGGAGGTGCCCAGAGAACCGTGGGTGCCCCATCTCTGCAGGTGCCCATGGCCATGGACAGAGTCCTGGGCAACGCGGGCTGATGTGGGGGTAATCAGCACATGACAAGGGTGGGGCTGCAGGGGCTTTAAAGACACTTCCAACCCAACCTTTCTGTGGTTCTGTGGTCTTTAAGGTCCCTTCCAACGCAATCCATTCTGTGATTCTATGAATCCCCTTGGTTCATGAGCTCCAAAACCATCTTAATAATACCAGTGATAATCAAAAAGCTCTGCTTTCCCCCACTGGAGACTTCAGCTCAGTAGCAAGACTTACTTTTTGCAAACTGTGAATGCAAAGAAAGTCCAGTGCACACATCCAGAGGCAGCAGAATGACTTCAGGATGGCAGAGCATTGACCCACGTTCCTCTGCTCACGGCACTGTGGGTCTCTGTGCCCTGTTGCATGGTTAGGAGTGAACCCTTGGGTGGTTGTTTATGTATAGCCATGAAATAGCCCCGGTACATTGGTAAAAATGTATGTGATGGTATTAATGGCCCCAGTATGTCTATTGGCATGTGGAGTCATAGAATCACAGTATTGATAATATTGGAAAAGACCTCTCAGCTCATCAAGTCCAACCACCAACCCATGGCCATCATGCCAACCACCATGTCCCAAGGGCCACATCTTCACACATGCATGTATATACATATATATGTAATATACATGCACATATTTCTCGCTTCTTTTATGTCTCTCATGACTTACAGCAGCAGTTGTATCATGGGTCAAGTCCTCAGAAACAGGACAACACCCCAATCCGAACACTCAGGTGTGTGTTGTTTGGGCAAACCCACTTGTTTGTTGCCAGCTGGTAATGATGGAGAGGTTTCACTCTGTGCTCTGACAAGTGCTTGGCAGGAGTTGTCAGGAGCAGCCCAGTCAAACCCCCTGCACCTGTTAGCATGCGGGAAATGGCTGCACATAATTCAGTCATCTTTCTGCAAGCCTGAAAAATTCACAAAAGCAATCCTTATTATTGCTTTTATTTTTTTAAGTGAGCATTTGATAATAAGCGTACTAAACTTGGAAGCTGGTTATAAACAATATATAGAATCACAGAATTCCTCAGGTTGGAAAAGACCTTAAAGATCACCAAGTCCAAGCATAACCTAACCAAACTACCCTAACTCTAACAGCCCTCTGCCAAATCAGGTTGTTAATAATACATGTTGTTAAAGCAGCATAATATGACAGTAAAGAGTATGTAGGTTCTGGTAATTAGATGATGTGCGTGGAAACAGCCACACTGATAGTTCAGCCATCCTCGGCAGCCAGCGAGTAGATTTCTTGAGTAAGGCATGAGGAGAGATACGGCTCGAGGTATTATCTCCCTTATATATTAACAACTCCCAAACACACAATAAACTCAAACAATGCATTAGTTTGCAATCAATAGCACTCTTTGGGCGTAAGGGTTTATGTCTTTCTCTCTTGCCATCTGAAATAGGAAGCCAAAACGAGGGTGACGGCACGCTCCCCGCACTCAGTTAGGAAAGTCATTTTTCATTTCAGGAGAAGTCCTCTCCAATAATGGAAATGCTGAAGGTTATTACAATAATAAATGAGCTGGCAATGCGATTTATATAAGAAATGAATGCATTTTCTTACAGAGCACAGTTTAATTCCTTGTAAATCTCACACTTCCCGGACAGGCTCTGACTCCAGAGCAGCTCTGCCGAAAGCCTGCGGAACTGGAGATCACGTGGCTCTCTTCTTGTTGTCCAAACAGCTGTTCCTGATCGTCCTCCCTGCAGGTATCTGTTTGGGGATTAGTAATGCTTCACATGGTTGTACATCACAAGAAGTGGATGTGTAATTACATTAAACATGCTTCATCTCCTTGGATCCACGTATCCCAAATCACTGATATTGGCTCAACTCAATGGGCTTTCTTCACAGAACATTCTACTTTTTAGCACGCCCCCATCGGCCAATAGCTTTCAGCTTCCATGCTGGGTCTCCTTATGTTTCAGCAGGGCCTTTCCTCTCACATGGGTAGGACAATTGCTTCTTGCACATCTGTGTTCTGGAAATGGCTGCCTGGGGATGCTGGCTGCTCCCAATGGGACTGTGGGGACTGGGGCTGGCACCAAACCAACCTGGACTATTTTTACCTTTCCATGTTGAAGACCAAGTTCGTGTTGCTGGGCACAGGTAAGGCAGCCAGTGGGTTTTGGTAGAACAGGGCAGCTTGCTCATAGTCAGCACTGGGCTGCAGGGACACAGCCAGGTCTGTGGCACCCACACCATGCATAGAACATCCACCACAGATGACACAGCCCTCTACTGAAAATAGAGAATTGTTTTTTTTAAGTAGTAAGGTATTAATATCCTCATTCTACTGCCATACGGTGTCCAAGCCTAGAATCATAGATCAGAGAGTACCCCGAGTTGGAAGGGACGGACACACAGGGATCTTCAAGTCCAACCATCAAGCCATTCTCGCTAAACTGTTTCCTAAAACGCCCTATTTCTTGAGCACCTCAAAATTTACCAGCAGTTTTGAGTTAAAAAGTATCCCGATTCAAAACCTTGAAGCTTCCCAGGACAACCCTGCAAAGAATGGCAGCCTCAGCCCAGATGGCAGCAGCACTTCTCTGATCCACCCTGGGTTCTTGCACAGCGTCTGCTGAACACACGCATCTGCAGCGCGTTGGTTAGGGAGACAGGAGTCACACTTAGATGCCCAATGTATTTTTCATTTTCCTTGGGGGTCTAATCAGAAAAATCTATGATTGAAATAGATGAAGACAGTCACTCCGCTCTTTATTGCGGGGATGAAAAAAAAAAAAAGAAAGAAACAAAATGAAAAATTAAAAGGGAAAGATGACAGGCATGAAAACTTTAAATGAGAACCTCATGCCTCTGGAGTGATTCACGTCTCTGAGTGTTTCGGTTCCCCCATAGCTGCACAGTGAAATCCATGCAGATTTAGTGTACTTCCGAACAGACTTCCCCCCCCCCCCCCCCAACTCATCTTCCATGACTGAGTCTCCTCGATTGAATCATGTTTATTTTAGTTTATCTCAGCCTCAGGAAGCCGCAGCTTTGCCTACAGCGGAGTCCTAACAGGATGAAAGGTGAAGTTCCCCACGTGGGAAGCCGCCGGGATGGGATGGGGCAGGGCTGCCTTCGGGTCCCACGCACTTAACGCATTCCCTCGACAAGGGCAAAGCCAGCGTGCAGTGGGAACGTTTGCACTAGAGCACGTCCCTCGGTGCAGGGTGGCACGGGCTTCAAGTGCATTGGGCTGTTCCGTGCTGAGCAGATCCCAGAACAGAACTGTGCCATCCTTTGGGTTGCAGAAGACCTTTGAGAGCTCCAAGCACAACCCACGTCCCCATTTGCCGCATCTCCACGGCTGTGGAGCATCCGCTGGGAACGGCACTGCACCGCTCCCTGCGCAGCCCGCTCCCAACCGCGGTTCCTCATGCTGACCATCAAACCGGGTCCGGGAGCGGAGGTTTCGGCTCTGTCCTTTGTCACACCCTCTGCTGGACGCGGGAGGCGACGCAGGGACTGCTCTGCGCAAACAGCCACGGCTGCGCTGCTCCTCGTCGCTCCGTGCGATCTCCCTTTGCAGTTTGGAACGTTTTTGTGCCTTTTCCTAACACCGAAACAGTTCGGCGATTAGTCCCGATTTCGGAAAATTCTGAAAATCGGTGTAGCGCGCAAACTGGCTCCGTTTCCTTTCATGTTACTCCTTGAGAGTTAGCAAGCGTTCAGTGTGAAATTTCCGCCCTTCTTACGAGCCATCCTCTGAGCACAAAGACGATGCGGACCTCCAGCCGTCCTTCACTGCGAGTGGCATGCAGTGAGTGCTGGGGCTGTCGGACGGCAGCACCAGTGCGGCTGAAAAGGCTCGAAGTGGAAAGGAACACACTACAGGCAGAGGAAAGTGGCACAATTTTTGACTGCTCCGTCCTTAATAATTAGATGATGAAGTTTTTCTTCTCTGGTCCTTAAATGAAAATCACATTGCAGAGCTCAACGAGAAGCGGTATTGAATTATTGCATTACAGGGCAGCCTGTAGCATGAGTACTCCCCCTCCTTCAGGTATGAGACTTCATTAATTGCTTACTGAGGATAATAGACAAGGTAGATGGCTGATTCCCTCTATCGTCTTTTTTCCCCTTTAATTTTTTTTTTTTTAATTATTATTTTTTTAGGAAGAACAGAAGAACAACGAAACGAGGGGGAGAAAAGGAAAGATGCAATAAGACTTGCTTTCATGTAGATGTTTTTTAAAGAATCACAGAATGCATTCCTTCCATCTTCTGCAAAGTCAAGGAGCATTTCAAAAGCATCCACACAGCCACACGTCCGGGAATATTGAGGCTCATACCTCTTCTCCATTGATCTCTAATTCTGCCATTATCCAATGAAAAATACCAATAGCAATAAAACAGAGAAACGAGATGTGCCACAGACAGTCTTCAAACGGATGGCTTGGCGAGTGAGAGGAGGAAATGAAGCACTTAAATCTCTCATCAGATGTTCTGAAAATTATTTCAGCTGCTAAAAATGCTAAACAAATTTTTATTTCAAAGGATATGTTCCAAAAATCTTCCCCTTTGATAATTGCTTTTTTTTTTTTTTTTTTTTTTCTTTTTTTTTAAACCATCTGTCATATATTTCATTCCAGTCTCACAGGGCCAATGCTCCCTCCTCTGTTCACCTCCTGCTTTACCCCAGGTAGGGCTATGGGATGAAGTCCTCACCCCACACCTGGGTGCAAATCACAATCTGGGTGCATGGTTGGGCACAGCTGCCGCTGGTTGGGGTATCTTGCTCAGATTTCTGTAATTTTACACTTTTTTCTTTCCTTTTCAAATTGATATTCTTTATCTCCAGTCATCTAGGTTTATATTTAAAGCTTGCCCCCCAGCCTTTCAAAATCCTTTGAGGCTACATCCTTGGCCCTCAAAGTATTTTCTCTTACTGATAATCTCAACCAGAATGTTGTTTTTTTTTTCCTTCTTTCTTTTCTTGGAAGTTCCTTCAGTCACAAAACAGCTAAAAAAAGGCACTAGAACCGGCCTGCCTCACTGGTTTGGCAAGAAGTATCTGTTTTCATTTTTTTTCCCCCTGCATTTCTTTTCCCTTCTCTTTGTTTGTTGAAACCCAACTCTCCCTGTGCCCATGGCAGACACAGTCTCAGTCTATATTTAGCCTTAGTGAAGAGCACAGAGGTGCAGCAACTCCTACAGCAGGTTGGAGAGCAGCTTGAGGACAACTCCTTCAGCCACACTGCCTGGCTGGGTTGTGGTTGGTGGTGGTGCACACACACGGGCTCACCATGGGATGCCATGGCCATTCCATGGTCATCCACGGTGACCCTCAGACACGCATGGCCCCCAGCGGCCACACATGGCCACCCATGGTGCCTCACAACCACTCATGGTCACCAATGGCCACACATGGTGCCTCACAACCACTCATGGTCACCAGTAGCCACCCATGGCCACCCATGGTGCCTCACAACCACTCATGGTCACCAATGGCCACCCATGGCCACCCATGGTGTCTCACAACCACTCATGGTCACCAATGGCCACCCATGGCCACCCATGGTGTCTCACAACCACTCATGGTCACCAATGGCCACCCATGGCCACCCATGGTGTCTCACAACCACTCATGGTCACCAATGGCCACTCATGGTCACCAATGGCCACCCATGGCCACCCATGATGTCTCACAACCACTCATGGTCACCAATGGCCACCCATGGCTACCCACATCCACCAATGACTACTCACATCTACTGATGTCCACTGATGTTTGTCCATATCTACCCATATTCATCCCCCCATGTCATGCCCACATCTACCCACAGCTGCCCGTGGCCACTCATGGCCACTCACCAGTGTCCACCCACAGCCACCCACAGCCATTCATGGGCACCCGTGTTTGCCTTTTCACCATCCATAGCCCCTCTAGGCCACTCACAGCCACTCATGGCAACCCAAGGCCTCTCATGGCAACTCATGGCCACCCACAGCCACCCACAGTCCCTGATGGCCATCCACATCCACTCATGGAAGATGTCAGCCTGCTGTGGGCTGCTAGGGGTGCACCCAAGCAGTCTGCACTGATGCAGAGCTTGCACCCATGAGATGGCATCGCACGGTCACAGTAGGGTTGTGCTTCTGGCTTTTCTGCACACCTTCTCTACCATCTGTGACAGCTTTGCCTCCGATTGTTGGTTGTTTTGTGTGTGTGTGTTTGCACTTCTAATTCTCTTTTCTCTTTCACTAAAAAAAAATAATAACTGAATAAAATTATAGAATAATCATAAGTGACTCTCAGCCACTATTTTCATAACAGAGAACCTCTTCCGTCAGGAGACAAACAGGAGAAGCATTTTGCCATGCTTTAAGCCAGCAGTGCCAGATTCTGGGGGGGGAAAAAAAAGACAAAGCAGTGCCACCTCGTGGGATTTGCCTTTTTCCAGTTTTCACCCCAAAAGAGTTCAGAGGTGGAGGTAAAGCTGGAGGGGCCGAAGCTGGTGGGGTCACCGCAGCCTGGCCCAGCCTGGCTCCCAGCTGGGTTTGCTGCACTAGCTTAGCACTTCCCAGAGAGATTGTCAGCGGTGGCTTCTGTCAGCGACAGCTCCGCGCTCGCTCCGTCGGGTTTTTCCAAAACAACATTGTGAGAAAGTTTCAGATTTGCAAAAACGCTTTCAATTTGGTGATGTTGTTGGAAAAATATTTGCTTCCAAATCAGTGTGCAGTGTAAAACAGAAGGGCTTAATGCTCGGCGCTTTGCATTACATGCTCTGCTGAGGAATGAGGAGCGCGGCTCCTTTTCCCACTGCTGGGGAAGCTGAGCGCTCTACGCGGAAAACAGGATGTTGTTGCCTGACTTCATTTTCTTAGGGGGGTTAGGATCTCAAATATCACTCAAAAATACCAAAGCTTGTGCTACTCATTGACAGATTGATAGCCCACACTGCGATTTGTAATACTTTGGTGAACATCTTGAAATACTTATGTCATGACGGAGGTAAGGTTTGAAAAAAACACATTTCACAGAATTCACTTATTTTGTTACACTTTTTCAAGTGTTATGATTTCTCCTGATATCTGAGCATTGCTAGCTCAAACAGCACTGCACTGTGTCGTGCTTTGCCCGTGCTGCTGGGTGAGAACCTCTCATCCCTGCACAGGAGCAGAGATTTGGCATCATTCTGAGCTCTTTCATGTTTCCTTGGGTAGGTATGCTAAAGTCTTTGGGCTTTTCTTTTTTAATCAAAACCTCTGAAGTCTGACGAGCCTAAGGGTCTTTGTCAACATTATAATAACATTTGAAACAAATTTGTAGGAAGATACACAAGAGGGAGAAAAAGTCATATTACCCATAGTAATATGGGTATTATGTGCTATATGCAGTGGAATTCTAAGGGGGCAGGTGTTGTTGAGCAGGTGAGCTGTGGGCTGTCACCTGATGGTAATTCACCTTGAGGTGCTGCGAGTTACCATGTTACTGCTAAGCAGCATCTTTCCAGCATGGCACTGTCCTGCCCTGAGTGCATCCTGATGGATGCAGGTCACACAGCCAGTGCAATGGGGACTTGTCTGCAATGTCGAGGTGGCTCTGTCTGTACCTGTCCTTGGTCTCCTCCTGCAAAAGGGCCCTTCTGAAGGTTGAATGCAGAAGCACTGGTTGTGACGTATGACAAGTGTCATTATGTGTGACAAGGGCCATTACGTGTGACAAGTGTCATTTTGGACACCTTCAGCATTGCACCCTCATAGGTTGACATCGGGGCAGTCTGGCTGTTTTCTTTTGAAGGAAAACAGTTCCTTGTTTCTACAAACTGACAATGATAAAAGCCTGTATATTGCATTTCTTCTGTTTGTAGAAGAAATGAATAATGGCAGACTGAGCTTCTCAGCGCCTGCTCCGGTTCCTTTCCCAACCCCAACTCCATCCCCATCTCCATCCCCATCCACATCCTCGTTTCCATCCCCATCCCTATCTCCATACCAGCAGCACAGGGCTGCATTCTGGGCACACGGACCAACAGCCTCGCTGTTATTCCTTCCAAAAAAACAGCCCCCAAATCCCATGCCTCAAAATAGCACAGAACTCCGACCTTGCATGCTGATGTCTCACTGGCTCCCCGGTGCCAGCAGTTGCAGCTCATCTGTTGGCAGTCGGCAGTGTGCTGAGAAAATGAATCTATTGGATAAAAAAAAGGCTATAGGGTGACCAGATGTTCTGGGCACCAAACCAAAACCATTTGAGGGTGGGGGAGTATGATGTCTCTTGTAAAAGTGCATTAAGTTTCAGGATTGTCTTTTCTCTGCACAGAGAGCTCAGTCCTTCAGGGTAGGCTGCATAGCCTGGAGGCTGCAGAAGGCATCTTCCTCCAACTTGGGCTCTTGATGCATCCCTGTCTGCATTTGACCTCTGGCTATAAGCTGTACCTACATTAAAGCTGCCCCTGCGCTGGGCATCCAAGGATGCTTAGTCAATTCCTCCATAGGGGATGGGGGCACAGCAGAGTGATGGCAATACTGCCTGACATGGATGCTGCCATCGAGGGTTTTCAAAGAGTGCTTGGGATTGGTGGAAGGCATTGGAATTACATTTTTGGAGACTGCAGACCTGTTTTGCTCAGCCTCTCTCCAAGGGAGAAATCCCTTGTTGGGCAGAGGCATCTCTTGGTCACCAATCCTTGTTGATACAGCTCCTGGGCACTTTGTGTCTCTGTTTCCTTCTCTCCCTTTCCCAAATCATCCAGGTTTTCATGACTCAGCTCCTTCTATTCTCTTTTCCACCCATTCTTCTCAAACCGTACGTTGGCTTTGATTTTCAAGAATGGAGCTTTGCATGGTTCTTAGAATAGCAGCGAAGCCTGTAGGAAGAGAAATTCAGCTTGAAAACAGATAGTTTCCCCTTAATTAGATGCAAATCAGAAAGCATGAAGAACAGTGGAAAATCAAGTCAAGTTTAGTCCTGGTAGCTATTACCTCCTGCTGGTGGTTAAGGACTGTACAAGAGCCAAGTTTACAAACATCAAAGTTTTCACAAATTAAAAAAAAGTCATCTCTCATGGTGCTTTTGGAAATGGGATGGGCTGATGGGGAACCAGCGTGGGCCTCTTCATAAAAGGGGAAAATTAATACAGAAAGAGATTTTATCGTAGGAAATTGCCATATGGAGCCAATACTGAATTTCAACAGTAGATACAAAAATGACCCTTTAAATCAGTGTCAGTTTTACAGTATCCTCGCTTTCTTTCTTGTTCATGGGAGTGGCTGAAGAGCTGAGGGGTGACTTCAGCTCTTTCGGGCAGCTCATGCTACAGCATCAGGCAGCACGTGGCTCTTGTCGATCATCTCTTTTCAACAAACTTCTGAAATGACATCTTTTTAAAGACTTTTTTTTTTTTAAATTTGCTTGAGGGAGGAATATTTTCTTAAACAGACTCATAGAATCATAGAATCACAGAATGGCCTGGGTTGAAAAGGACCACAATGGTCATCTTGTCTGAACCCCCCTGCTGTGTGCAGGGTTGCCAACCAGCAGACCAGACTCCCTTCCCTGCTAATGGTAACCTCCACCCAGGGCGAAACAGTGACTCAAAGCAATGACAAGACAGAGGAAAACAGGTGCAGACAGGCTACAGAAAGCAGTTACACATGAGATGATCAGAAAAGGAGTGTAAGTCCTTGAGTATACACATATCCATTGATACTTGTGCTGAAACTGAGCTCTTCCAAGCAATTCAGCACGCACATTTCCTTGCCTGCAGAAGAACTTGCTGGTATTTCTCAATTCCAGACACCATGATCTGAAAGGTGCTTAAAGGTTTTCAGAAGCTGGATGACCAGCGTCTTGAAATTTAATGCCCAGTATTGATGAACACTGCACTGCACAAATATAAAAGTTATGGGAACAAAAGACAGAGAACCATTGCTTACCTTGAATTAATGGCTACCTAAGTGAACGACATTCAGTAGAAACGAGCAGTAGTAATTTATGTACCCCTGCTACGTAAATACATGAATATGCATACACAAGTCTATCTGTACCAGTGTTTAAGATACTCATCCACTCCAAGTCCAAGACAGGATTTCCATTCTCCTTCCCTTGCACCAGATTGAAAGGGGAAAATTTGCTCTCGCTGATGAGCAGCCCCACCAGCTCTACAGCAGGGCCACAGAAAAGATTACAAACCTTGACAGTGCTAGTTATGGGGACATTATCCATAAAGCATGTAATCCTATCCAAACCTCCCCACAACGGTTTCACAGTACGCCAGAATTTTTTTAGGATATTTTCTATTTTCATCCCGTGATCCCATGTAATACATAGTCTTGGCATTTCTTATCACTTCCAACCATGCATTTCTCAATTTTTTTTATGTTTGTTCCAAATTTCAGTGCTGTGCATCCTTTTTGCCTTAGACCAAAAGCATATCGCACATTCTCATCATTTTAATTAAACTAGGGCCAATCCAGGGCAAATGTTTGATTTTGACTCAAAAGGTGCATGCAAATCACAAATTCCATTTGATTCAAAATGGAAAAGGCTCCCCGCTCCATCCTTACTGTATACAGAATTAAGCAGTCCGCCAGATTCACGACTGCACATCTCCTTAGAAAGTGTCTGTGTTTTTGAAATAAAAAAATGAATTCATACATTAAATGTGAGTTGTGCATGCATTGTTTTTAAGATCCGCAGCAAACTCCATAGAGTAAAACTCAGATCTTTTCACTTGAGGCAAGCGTCATTTAAATTTATCAACTCTCAACAAGCAAAGACTTCAGCCTGGATATAGACTGAAATTTGCATTAAATGTCTGCTGAAACAAAACTTCCTAGCGTGTGAATGATCTTCAAATGACTTCCTCTTGTAATGGCTTTCCATTAAAAACACTTCCAAGCGCAGCTGCTGAAATGGCACCCATGGAAGGTATGAATGTGCACCTTGAGCTGCTGAAGCACAGGGTGTAAAATAGGTTTTATCTGATTAAAATTTGCTATTTATATCGGGACAAGCCTGGAACCATTGAAAACGTGTTTGTGAAATACTGCATTGGAAATACTGTCTTGGAAACCGTCTGGTGGAGAGGGCATTGGGTTGGTAGCCATGGCAGTTCTTCTCTGCCTGATTTGCTCACAGTGAACGTTGCAGACTGAGATTCAAGTCAGGCAGTATACTCCAAGGACAGTCTGGGGTGCAATCTTCATTGCAAAGCCCACATTATTAAGGAAAAACACTGCAACTCAGTATTTTCCAGATAAAACTCTTATCCATGCACAGAGAAACTGCTCACCACTTGTGGGCTGATAATGGTAGAACAGATTTCCCACCATCAGATCCCAGAATCACAGAATCGTTAGGGTTGGAACAGACCTCTAAGACCCCCAAGCCCAATCCCAACCCATGGGACATATCAACTGCCCGTGTCCCCAGCTGCCACATCTCCACGGTGTTGGAGCACCTCCAGAAGTGGGGACCTCCCCATTTCCCTGGGCAGCTGTGCCAGCGCTTGACTACTCTTTGGGGAAGAAATTGTTCCATCCAACCTGAGCCTCCCCTGGTGCTGGTTCTGTTGCATCTTCGCCAGGCCTATCTCCACGGACGAAGGGCTGGCAGCCTGTCCTTTGAGGAGATGCTCGGAGGGCACCAGCTTTGCCATGTGCGGAAGTAGCCCTCTCAGCCCTGGGAACGCAGATCGTGCCCTAAAAGAGGTCATCTTTATCATGAAATTGTTCCTTCTTCCTGTTTCCCATTACTGACAGGACGTGAATTTTGAGACACTTCTGTTTTTATTTATTTGTTTATTTATTTCTTCATGGAAAATTCTTCAGTGTGACTATTTTTGTCATGATTGCCAGTTCATTGAGATGAAAGGCTTGTAATGGAGCAGATGATGTCTTCTCCCATCCTGGAGCTTGTCCAGAAGATGAGAGCAAATTGGGCTGGCTGGCTTGAGAGATCTGCGAATCCTCACATCACCACATGATTCCGCATTCCTGCCAAGCAGACCTCTGACCTCTGAGTTTGGACAGAATGCTGAGCTGCAGAACCCACAATGGTGTAAGGTCAGATTGTGTCAGGACTTCAAGCTCCCCGAGCCCATCTTTGAGCTACTCAGGTGACTGCAGTTTTTATTGCATTGGATGAAGGGCTGCTTCCCATCTCTGCTCACACTGCCACAAAGCCATGATGCTCGCTTGTGCACCTCTTGCTTACCTAATTATCTCCCTGTCTCTCTTCCTTTCCTCAGAGCCTTGTGGTAAGTTCCATAACTTTCAAATATGTTTGGTAATGCCTTTGTGAAGGAAGGGGCAATTTTGAAGCTGGTGCTATTATGATGAGCATGGCAATCATCTCCATTTCATGACTGCGATTTGCTTGAGCTCTCACTCTCATTCAGGCAGAACCTTTCCTGAGAGATAAGTAGGAGCACAGCCTCTCTCATGTTGATCCTGGTGGTGTATATGGCTGTCAGAAGCAACCTCAGTTGCTGTAAGCAGTGCATATGTGATCAAATACACTGCTGCTCATCATTTATTGTATCCTACCGAGAAATGCAAATGGAATCGTAGAATCATAGAATGGTTTAGGTTGGAGGGGACCTTGAAAATTATACAGTTCCAAACCCCCCCCTCCCCCCCGCCATGGTCAGGGTTGCCAACCACTAGATCAGGCTGCCCAGAATCTCATCCAACCTGGCCTTGAATGCCTAGAGAAGTTGTGGAGCAGTCTGAGTTCTGCTATATAAACTGTCCAGCCCTGGCAGACCTCCCTCCAGCCTTCCTGCCCATATTGTCTGTGCCTGTTGCCTGAGGAGCTCTGCCTGGGGTGATCCCAGAGCCCAGACCAGGACCTCTGTGGTGCTTAGGTTAGGATCCTGGAGCACCATCCTACACTCCCTGTTATTGAGTCTGCTAATGAAAAACACCCTTTTTATTGCTTTCCCCTTTATAAGGCAAAATCTTATTGCTCTAACAGTGGAATATCTAATTTCCAGGCTGTTTATCATAAAGACCAAGAGTGAAATCCATTTGTCTTTCCATTAAACATTCTCTTTTTGTTTAGTGTTCTTCTTTCTTGCCAGTATACACTTCTGATATATTGTTAGGGACAAATCACATCCTTTGCTTTAGGGTTTGTTGCAGCAAATGGACCAAGATCCAGAGGTCTCTGTGCCCAGAAGACTTCCCAGTGCCCTTCTCATCCTTGTGGGCTCTCTCCACCCATCCCATCTCTCTTCCCCCTGCTGACCGCAATCTTCCCAGCAGTAGAAGCATCCTTCGGTCCTGATGAGTAAATTTTATTATCTCATTTGTATTCCAGGGAGGATTTCCTTAGATTGCCACATCTCTTCTAAGCTGTGGAATGAGTAATGGAAGCACACAGCTCGCAGGTGTTACTGCACTGCTGGCAGAATGCTATCTGCTCTACACTGCTCAGGGTTTTGCCATCCATGTGTTAGGGGTGGGTTTACAGTGGGTCTTGGCATGATGTTTCTGGTTTTTGTAACTCTTTTAAAGTAAGAAGAGTGATGTGACACTCAGGAAAGGTTCATGTTGGATTTACTTTTTGAAAGAGTGGTCTGGCATTGACACAGGTTGTCTGGAGAGGGGGTGGATTCCATACCCTGGAGGTGTTGAAGAGCCACTGAGATGTGGCTCTTGGATCATGGTCAGTGGGCATGGTGGAGGTGGGTTGGGGTTGGGCTTGAGGGTCTTAAAGGGCTTTTCAATCTTAATGAGTCTGCGATTCAGTAGTAGCACATTTATGGTGCACAGAAACCAAGCTGGGGAGACGTGTGCATACTGTGAGCACGGTCCTTGTACCTTCTTTGTTTTTTCCAGTTCATGTTGATGTGTGGGGGAAAAATCCTCTGCAGGGAGAGAAAGTTCTAGGTTCTGCCATCAGAGCTGTTTGCAAACTCATGAGACCTCTTCTAAACAACCTGCAGCTGCTGTCTGAGGGAGGGAGCTTGCTGAACCATGGAATCACAAGATCCTTAGTGTTGGAGAAGGCCTCCAAGATCCCCAAGCCAAACCCCAACACACTCCCACCTTACCCACTGACCACGTCCCAGATCTCCACATTTCCTGAACACCTCTGGAAATGGGGACTTCACCACCTTCCTGAGCAGTTCCTCTGCCTGTGCACTCTTTCTGAGAAGAAATTGTTCCTAATATTCACTCTGAACCTTTCCTACCACTACTTGGGGTTATTGCCTCTTGTCCTATTGCTAGTTTACTGGGAAAAGAGCTCAGTCTCAGAAACCAAGGCATGTAGGGAGCATTCCCTGTGTGAGGGCTGGACGTGGGGCTGCCATCTGCACTAGGACATTCTCAGGAAGCAAAGCAATGCCCTGGGAAATCCATCAGGAAGCTGCAGCCGTGGTACAGTGCTCTCTCTGGTGGGCATTCAAGCCCACATCTCCCCCATGTTCCTTTCCCGTGTGCTTTCCTCGGGGCATAAATGTTTTTTCAGACAAGCTGTATTTGAGTTATTTATTGAGAGTGTATTTTCACATGGAAAAATCTACAGGGTTGTAATTTGGATGTAATGTTCCCCAAAAGCCATTCAGGAAAAATTTCTTTTTAACTGTGGCTAATTATGTATACTCGGTTGCTCAATACAAAAAATAAGAGCGTCCAATGTAGTGTTTATTATTTCTCTCACAAAGAGGAAAATCATAAATTCTTTCTAATGGGATCTTTAATAATAAAAAAGAACATAATCATTACTATCAAAAGATGTATGGCATCCATGGGGTTTACTTCCCAACATTTTGTCTGATTACATCTCGGTTACACTCACAGCATTAATTATCGGAGACTAATTAGGCAAAATTGCAATGAAAACTGATCTTACAGAATCCCACCTCTCCTGGCTGTGCCCTTGTAGCTGGATGGGACCATTTGCAGGTTGCTTTGTTTAAAGGAAGCAGGTGCAGTGATGGTGTAAGTCATTTTCCAGCTTTGCGAGGGGCTGTGCACAGCTCTCCTCCTGCTTTTGTGGTTTCCTGTGAACTGCTTCCATTCCCTGCGCCTCGTCCTGCTGCTTGAACCCCCCGAGCCCCACATGGCAGGTAGCCCGTCTGCAACGTGACCTCCTCCCTAGCTGAGCTGCAAGTGCTTACAGCATCCTTACCGCAGCCGCTGATGTGCTTGCTCAGCGAAACAAGGTCACACATCTCCTCCTCCCCAAGGGGCGGCTGTCCTGGGATCCAACCTTTCACAGGATGCCTGAAATACGGCGGATTTCTGCTCACTCGTACAGTTTTTTAGAAGTGCAGGGGCATGAAGGAGAGATTAGCCACCTCCGTGATGAACTTCGGCTCAATATGTTCTGCTAAGTCCCTTCCTCTACGATGGGGATAAAAAAAAAAGGGAAAGAAAATAGATGTTTGCGGTTCTTTTTTGGATAATAGATCAGTTTTTGACTGATTTGCAATATCTCTGCTTTTGGCTTGGTAGTGGATGGAATGCATCAAAGGACCTCAATGCCTCTTACAGTTTGCAGAGATCAATGCAGACAACACAAAGACAGAAAACAGAAGAGTTCATTTCGTTGCAGCCATTCCCCTCTTCACCTGAGACAAAAAAGGGACAATGTCCAACCCAACATCACCTTTTCCTATCAAAGCACTGAGTCACTGCTGCAGTGAGCTCCTTAGACAATGCGATGCTGACATGAGCCCCCTGTGACAACATGATAGTGACATTTCCTTAAGCTGGATATAACAAGAAATTTTTTTACAGTGAGGGTAGAGAAGGACTGGCATAGGCTGCATAGAGAGGCTGGTGGTGCCCCATCCCTGCAGACAGCCAAGGTCAGCATGGATGGCTCTGAGCACTGCTGGAGCTGTGGGTGTCCCTGTGCACTGCAGGGAGTGGGACCTGATGGCCTTTAAGAGTCTATTCCAACTCACACTGTTCCACATGCCTGCTAAGACATGGTGACATGTGCTCCCTAATACCACGGTGGTGATGGCATGAGCCAAGATGTTCCTTGTGGGAATTCTTAAAGAAGTGAGGAATTGTAAGGAGGGAGAAGGCCATGTGGTTGGCAGTGTGCTGTGCGGTATGGTGCCAACAAAGATCTCCATTTGCAGATCTGGAGGTTCTCCCCGTTTGCTGGTGTAGACATGAACTGGTGGCACCTTACCATGTGCACTGGGAGGAGTTGATTGCCTGCCTCTCTGTAGCAGCTCTGCATGCCTCCCTTCACCCACCTCTTCCCACACCAAACCAGCCCACCTCTCCCAACCTTTCCCCTTTAGGACCTTTGTTCCTGGCCCCAATCTCTCCCGCTGCCTCCCCCGTTGGTCCTGCAGCCGGTCCTCAGCATCCCTGCTTTGCTGTGCCCAGGCCAGAGACCTCCAGCAGAGGATGGCTTCATGTGTCTTACACATGACACTGCTGTTTATACATCCTGGTATGATGTTTGCTTTTTTTGCAACAGGATGACATTGTGTACTCAGCCCAGACACAACCCAGATTGCTTTTCTTGGACAGAGTCCCTTGTAAAATGTTTTTCTAAATAAAAATAATCATTACTTGAAGCTGTGTCCTTTCTGGTTTCCCAGCAAGGCAGATCTGAAGCTTTCTTTTTCCTTTTTTTTTTTTTACAGTGCTTAATGTTTCTCCCCACCATCCATGATCACAATACTGCACAGAGAAGGTCTTCAGCACAGTGCTCTTCAGGTTCCTTGTTGACAGAGTGATGCTGTTTTTTAGTATTTATTTCACCGGATTTTTTCATCAGTTCCTTATCATCTGGCTAGAAATAGATGTGGAAACTGGATTTTGTGCGTTAGGCTGAAACAGCTGCCAAGCAGATGTGGCTGCATTTCAGTTTTCCTGTTTGTAAGATGGGTGCAGCTCCATCTGCCCGTAGCGCAACCGCTAGCACGAAGGACGCCGGTGCTGTAAGGGATGCAGCACCTATGGCTGCTCACACGCTGCTCCAAGGTGAACAGCCTCGGGTACCTGCAGGTCGGATGGTGAACTCGCTGAAAATACTTTTTAAAGGAAGGAAGTGACAGGAGTGTAGGGAACAGTCCCTTAACACATTTGTTGAAGATCCTGAGCTCCTTTCTCTACTTCTCTGTGAGCAGCCTGCATTGTTCCATAGGGCAGAAAACACAGGAGGTGTTTTCTTTAGGCATCAAATAGAAAATAGTTGATGGGAAGGGCTTCTTAAGGACCAGATTTTGGCACAGGCAGAATTGATGTCCTTATTGTCTTTTCATGTGATGTAAATGGAACAAATGCTCCACCGCTGCATTCCTGGAAGTCCTGAGGAAGGGAGTCCAGAAGAGCAGCGCTTTCAGGGGAAGAAATCCTCATCCGAGTTATAATGGGGTTTGTGCCCAAGCCCACAAGAAAGTCTGACATGGCTTTGGTCGCAGATGGCATCGTAGCACCGAGGTGCTTGCTTAATCCTTTAGGTACCTTGGATAAGAGAGATTTCATGTATTTTCAGTATCTACAGATGTGCTAGGCATCTAAGCTTCATTTCTAATCAGTGGAGAAGAAATAAGGGCTTCTGAAGCGTGTTTTATCTGCTGTGGTTTGATGTCTGCTTTAGGAAGAGATCAGCTGGGATGCTACAGGCTGCTAAATCCCATTCCTGAAGTCTGCTGCCAGCTTAGGTTTCACCAGGAAAAGTTCTGAAAGTTCATAAAAATGTTCTTCTGTGCAAGTGCAGAGAAACTGTCATCCTGATAGGGTCAAACTTCTTGATACCACTTTTGCACCTAAGTCACCTTGGGACCCCCAGAATGGGTTCTCCTCTACACCTGGTGCCCCCAGAGACAGATGCACCGAAATCAGCACCCAGAGGCATCCCCACACCCTGCCAAGGAGAGTCTTTTGTGTTCAGCTCCTTTTTTCTTTGCTGTGGTTTGTGCAGAACATGGTAGAGCTCTAATGAGGCGTCACGCACAACCTTCTTGCAGGCTTTTGGCAAAGGGGACAATTTCAGCCCTTCTGGTTAAAATCCTGGCAGCAGAAATGTGGTCCTTCAGCCAGTGGATGAAAAAAGGGTGAGTTTCTATTCCAGAGCTTAAGGTGCATAGACAGAAGAGGGGAGACCAGGTCTCTGATTGCTGCTTTCAGGCCTGGTTATAACACAGCCAGATGATGGGTTTGTGCACATGCCTGACAGCAGGGGCTGAGCCCCAAAGCCTTCCCTTTGTGTCGGCTTGTCACTGGCCAAGGCTTTTGCTCCTAAGCCAGAAAGAATCACAGAATCATAGAATCATCTCAGTTGGACTTTTAAAGGCCATCTGGTCCCAACTCCCTGAACAGGGAGACCTACAGCTCAGTCCAGCCTGATCTTGGATGTTTCCAGGGATGGGGCATCCATCTCCTCTCTGGGTAACACATCCCTGAGGTGTTCCAGAACGGTGGAGATGTGGCACTTGGGGACATGGTCAGTGGGTATGGAGGGGGTGGATTGGGCTTGGATTTGGGGAGATTGGAGGTCTCTGCCAACCTTCAAGATTCTCTGATTCTATGATTCTCTGTGATCCAAGCAAACTGGCTGTGCTCTCCTCTCAATCCTCACCAGAAGATGGAGTAAAAACAGCAACAACAGAACTAATAGCAACAGCTATATATCATGGGTGGTGGGGACTGGGGCAACTGGTAATTGCTGTAGAGCTTTATTGGCAGTTAATTAAAAATAGAGCCAAAGATGTCATGTAACCATTACTTTTGTTTGTAACCACGATTTAACTCTATTGGACTCCCTGTACCTCCGGTCACACAGCCAAACAATTTATTCTTCTGTAGTGCTGCTCTGTCCCTGTAGGCCAATTAGGCAGAGATACCACCTTATGAAAGAAACACATGATGAAGCCACATGTCTTTGCTGCAATCAGGGCAAGTCATCACTTCTGCTGTTTATTTCTGATCTTCCCCGTGGATTTCCTGGGAGGGTTTTGCCCTGAGAATTATATTCTGAACCTTTTTAATTTATGCAGAGAAGATGATTCTGTGAAAGATAATATTGTGCAATTATCTACAGTTATTACTATAATAGTGAAATGGTGATCTTAATAATTATACTACTAAAGCTAGCATTTCATTAAAGGAGGGCAACTCTGGCTCTAACGATGCACTTTGATGCACTCTTTCTGTGATTTGTTAATTGCAGTCTCAGAATCAAGTACTGGTTCAGTGACCATAAACTCTGCTTCCTATAGCATCATTAGATCATAAACTCCTTAATAGCAGAAAGTTTTAATTATGGAGCACATTCTCCATACAATAAATATTTCTCAGTTTGATTTGCAGTGTGCAAAGCATTGGGGCTCAGGCAGAGCTGCAGGTGGGGTCTGTGGGGCATTTTTCTGTTAGAGTGTGGGCAGAAGATGCAATCTGTGGTAAAGACTTTGGGTATCTGCTCACATCTGTCCTCCCACTATGCGCACAAGCAGTGCTGGGGCAATGGGAAAGGTTTCCTTGTGTAGTCTGATCCCATGGGACTCACTGGCCTCGCTGTCCTCTTCCAGCCACATCCCTGAGGGCAGGAACAGAGCTGCTTGGGAATGAGCTTCTCTGCTGCCCCCATGCAGCCCTGGGTGGATATTAGGAAAGACATTCAGCTTGGTTAGCAGGGAAAATTTCTTCTTCAAAGAGCGATGATGCCTTGGCACAGGCTGCCCAGGGAGGTGGGGGAGTTGCCATCCCTGGAGGTGCTCCAGAACCATAGAGATGTGGCACCTGGGGACATGCTCAGCGGGCATGTCCCGTGGGTCGAGGTTGGCCTTGAGGATCCTGGGAGGTCTCCAACCACAATAATTCCATGGTTCTGTGATTCTGTGATGCTCTGCCCGTGTCACAGCGCCCCATGCGACAGCCCCGTGGGGCTTCCCCAGTGCGTGCAGACAGGCAGAGCTGCTGGCCTTGGCACAGCTGTGTCCCTGAGTCACTTATGGGACGAAGCCAGGAGGTATTTTTTTTTCTTATTGCCTTTCCCTTGTATTTCAGTACAACATGCACATGGAGTGGTTTGGCAGCGTGCTCTGGCAGGCTCTCGCACACCTTTTTTATAGGTGTGTGTTATTGCACACAGTGCACCTGTGATCCCGTGTCAGTGCACCCAGGGCTTCTTCTCTCCTGTTCTCCTCATGGAATTAATTAAAGGGGGGAAAAAAGGGAAGAAAAAGGCAATCTCTCCCTGCTGGTGTGAGTTCCTTTTCTCAGTACTGAAAAAGCTACTTACAGGGGCGTGTTTTTTGCAGCGCTTTAAAAAATATTTGGGAGCCGTCATTACGTTGAGAATGGGATAAACAGAAGGACCCAAGCCATCCATTCACTGCAGCTTCCTATTCCCCCTTGGTGAGTTACATCATCATCTCCGCTGCATTTTTCATCATTACCTAAGAAGATTAACGGCTCTTGGATGCCAGCACGGTTTCAGGAGTCCAGGCTCTCCTTGGTGTGTGTTCACATTGTGTAATTCCCTAGCTTCCATGGGAGAGGAGCTCTCTGGTAGGGCAAATTGCTGGGGTGGGAGGAGTGCCTTGCCTTGGCACTGGGAGGGCTGCCGGCAGCAGCGGAATTTGCGGATGTCTGAATGGAATAACGTGGGAGTGGGGCTCCAAAAGAGGCTCTGACTATGAGTGAGGCTTGGTGCTTCCTGCACAGGGACAGAGAAGCATGGTGGTCCTTGGCGTATTGTACAACGTCCCTGCACTCATCATGTTTTGAGGGTTTTTATATCACCAAGTGTATTTTTTATGCTACGGGCAATAAAGCACTGGCAAGGCTTGCCCAGAGTGGTGGGGGTTGCCCTGTTGCTGTATTCAAAATCAGACTGGATGGGGCTCTGAGCACCTGATGGAGCTGTGGGTGTCCTTGTTCATGGCAGGGGAGTGGGACCAGCTGTCTTCTGAGGGTCCCTTTCAACTTAAACCATTCTATATTCCATGATCCTAAGGCACAGCATTTCCTGTATTAGTCTGGAAGAGGTGATCCATCTGGGCACTCTTGTCTTCAGCACATAGTGCCCAAGTGGAAGGCAGGAACCATGGGGTACCAGACAGGGGACCTCCACCTCCCAAGTATCACAGTTACCTTAATTAGTTTTTGTGCCCTTAAGTTTTGGAGCTGAGCTCCCTCTGCCTTGGAGGAAATCCTGTTTGCAAGACTGTTCCCTGTTTCTCCAAACTCTGGCTTAGAAAGGCTGTCACACTGCTGCATATTCCCAAGACAAAAAAATTGCAAATAAAGATGGTAAATAATGTGTTTTCTTATGCAAGAAACTCATGCAAGGGAAATAGGCAGACCAACAGAAGGTTTTTTCAGAATCATTATTCATTTTCAGCTCATACCTGGGCAATAAGACATAACCCATGTTGCCCAGCTATGGGCCAAAGTACTGTTGCTGATGTGTTTGAGCCTGCCAGGGCCAAAGGACAGATTCTGAAAGTGGGAGAGCTTTCAGAGGGCAATGGGGTTTGGGAGCAGTGCAACAGAGGGGCTCAGTCTTACCCTGCCCAATTTGCTAAACTCATGAGCTTTCCAGCTAATGGATATATCACACATCTAGCATGCAGCCGTGTGTAGTTGTGCACACGCGTGCACAGGGGGAGAGGGCTCTGCTGTGATGAAGGTGATTATTTCAACCTTGTGATCTCCTCACTCCTGGCTGATGTGTGTATTTTGAGATGAATGGTGATACTAATGGTTTACTCTTCTGATCTTGAAGGCTTTTGCTTTTGATAACAAAATGTAGTCTGATTCACAAGGAATTATTTGAGTAATATTCGTAAGACCATTCTGTGCCTTACGTGGTAAGATATAAATGAGGATTTATACTTACCGTCAGCAATGTATAATCCGCCTTCTCTAACCTGTCTGGCAACTTCTATCAGAGCGTGCTGTGAAGAGGGAGAAGTGTGTGGAGTCAGCAGGAACTGTGAATGTGCAATATGTAAAAATAAATCAATAAAAAGGAAAGCAGACAGGTCTGAAACTTGACGGTGTGGCTCCGGGAGAACGGCCCCCAATGAGAGGAGATGCCCCATCCACTTTCCCCACACACAGCACTGCTGCAAAGGGCTATGCCACTCAATGAGTAAGATCCATGGAAACCATGGGGTGAGGGCAGCCAGCCCTGCTTGGGACAGGGGCCGCTCGCAGCTGGGGCAGCCCTGATGCTCATGCTTGGCACAGCCCCACAGGCTCCTCCGTGGTGCTGGTGGCTGCCTGGGCCCATCAGCGCAGCGCTAGGTGGATCGCTGCTGCACGCGCAGGCAGATTGTCCACCAGATGGTACAGCCCACTCTTTGAGAAATATTTGAAAGGGCAACAAAATACAGCAGAAGCCATTTGACAGTCCACATGGTTAGTGTAGAATTAGCCAAAATGACTCTGCTGGAAGCACAGCCAGCGCTGAGCAAACCTGGAGGTGCAGCCGAGTGAAGGCAGTCAAACCTCTGGTTATTTCAGTGCTCCACTTTTCTACCTAGGGATCCTCCACTGAACCATGGAAACGTTAAGGCTGGAAAAGACCTCCAAGATCCCCAAGCCCAACCCACCCCATCATGCCCACCAGCCACGTCCCTGTGTGCCACATCTCCATGGTTCTGGGACACCTCCAAGGATGGGGACTGCCCACCATCCATGTGCAGCTGTGCCACTGCATCACCACTGTTTGGGATAATAAATTGTCCCTGACATCCAACCTGAAATCACAGTGCAGCGAGGACTTGGGATGCCACTGAAGCAGAGCAGTGCTAAGCAGGCTCCCTCATCACTCTGCTCCCACTCAGACCCGCTGAGCCCACTGGTACCCAGCACTGCATTGGACTTGGGCTCTTAACCAGCTTGACTGAGCTGGAAGAGGAGAATGAAGCAGTGACCACAGAGGCATTGAGCTCTGTGATGGGCTCGTAAAGAACAAAAAGAGGAGCTACTGAGTGTCCTAATTGGATCCCTGCAAGAGTTACTGCATTTACACTGATTTAGGCAATTAAAGGCACAGTCACTACTGCTCAAAAGCTGACATCTTCAGGTGGCTCGTAACAAAAATTAATACTGCTGCTAACTGTGCCACCTAGTCGTGCTGTAAAGCAAATTAATTACTGCAACAGAACTAATAATAACAGTTCAGGCAGAATAGGAGCAATATTATGGTTTACCATCAGAGACTGTGCTGAGATTTTTGCCTCTCTGCTGCCCATGAGTGCAACCTGGCAATTGCTGACTGTAACATTTCTATTGTATAGTTTATGCTAAATATGCATATCTTAATTGCATTAGTCAAAATAATTAGCTAATATATTTTTGCATAATGACGAGGTAAGCAAATATCACCATAGCTCAGTGCTTCTTGCATGAGCAAATTTGGAAAATTAATAGACTCCCAATTTCCTAATTATCTGTCTTTTATTCCAAACTCAAACAATGAAATGCTATTGCACACTCCTGGGCATCTTGTAATTTAGTTTACACCTTGAAAATTTTAAAGCACCTGTTTTTGTTTTTGTTTTTTTGTTTTTGTTTTTAATATTTCCTTCTCTGAAAAGGAAATGTGATGAACCTTTCCTCCCCTTCCCTGCACAAGAAATGGGGCTGCTGTGCTTCAAGGGGAGGATCACAAAGCTCGTGAGCTCCAAATTTCCAAGAGAGCTGGGAGCAGGTATTGGAATCATAGCATCTTATATTTTAACATTTCTACTGAATTAGAACTGTATTATAAGCTAATTTTGGAGACGGTGGAAATGGGCAGTAAGTCTGCTGGGCATTTAGATTAGGGATTGGAACTAGATGATCTTTAAAGATCTCTTCCAACTTGTGTCAGTCTATCTCCAGCTACTTTAGAATTAAGTTGTGTGAGCAGTGTTTCAAAATTGCCAACAAATCCCAATAAATCCTGAGATTGGTTTAGATAAAGGGCATTTTGTTCTGGAGTTTCTCTCACTGGTCTGTCTTAATTTGACTTCAAGGATTCATCTTCCCTTCACACAGAGCTTTCCTTCTCCTTTTCCTAGCAGGAGGCAGCAGAGGAGGGGACAGGCAGCACTGAGCTCCAGCACAGTGATCAGTGCTGGGCACAGCCTTGGGATGAGTGCTGCGCTCACCCTTGGGGTCAGCACTGGGGAACATATGGGCACTGTTGGTGACACTTTTCCAGGCTCTCCCAGCTGGTCCCTCTGCTGATCTGGCAGTGCAGTGGATTCCAGCACTGCAAAAAGCCTGAGCTGTTTGTGCAGGGAGCACCAGTGTATTGCAGAGTGCCAGTGTGGGGCTTGGAACCGCTGTTGCAGCTGCAGCAGCTCAGAAACTGTACAAACTTCTGTAGCAACATGCAAATTGCAGCATTTTGGGGCGAGTCTGTATGTAAACCTTGTAAATGAATAAACACATCATTAAAAAAAACCAACTTGCTGGAACAGCTAAGCGTTCCCTCTCTTTAACCTGTAGACAGCATGTAAGTGAAAAGCACCTCTAAGTACAAATAGAGAGCACACATCTGCAGATCTGATTTTCCAGGAGCTTTTTCACTGTCTGATCTGGAAGCTGTCGGCTGCAGATGTGTGCTCCATGCTCACAGGGCTCCCTGCTCCCATGGCTGCCAGTTGTTCCTTCCTCCCCAGGAAGAACGAGATTATTTTTCCCACTGTTTTTTTTTTTAGCAACAGGATTTTTAGCTAAACTGTTCTGTCTTGGCCAAGGTGGCTCATGTGGGCTGGGTCCCTCATCTCCCTGCTCTGCAGCTCCATTTCTGAGCTGCATTTCCATAACACCCATCCTGTCCGTAGGAATCTGTGGGTTGCTTGGATATGAGAGGTGAAAATCCATCTGGGAATGGAAATGTCCAAGGAAGGATGCTGAGGTTGAGGCGAATGCATTTCCTCGGTCAGGCTCAGGAGATGGCAAAATCCATCTGTGGGCATTACTGGTGTGGTGAGGTGCTCAAATATCCACGGCCATCCCCACATGGGCACATGGGGCTGTGGGTTCTGCCACCAGCACTGCTCCTCCTGCCGCCAGTGAGAGACATAAGCATTTGCCAGCCTCTTTCTCTCCTAATGGAGTAAATACTCCAAAACACTGGACCTGTAAAGTCAGAAAGGAGTTGTGATTGTCCACAGAGCAGGATTATACTTGGATGCTGTTACTCTTGCTTGCTTTATTATTACAGATTAATTTGGTCAAATCATAGAATCAGAGAATCGTTACAGTTGGAAAAGACATCTTCAAGCCCAGGCCCAAACCACCCCCACTGTGCCCTAATTGTGTCCCCATGTGCCACACCTCCATGGTTCCTGATTGCCTCCAGGTAATGGGGACTCCACCAGCTCCCTGGGCAGCCTCTGCCAATGCATCACTACTTTTGCCCTGTTGTCCACTTTTTCTGAGTTTTCAGAATAGTTTTCAGCCTGAGAAGAAGAAAATTATGAAATACCCTCTAGAAATGAAACTCTTAATCTATTAGCATCCTGAACACTGACATGAATGTGAACTCACTGGGCTCGAGGCAAGCTGCTCCATCCCTGTACATGTCCAAGGCCTGGCTGATTGGGACCTTGGGCAGCCTGATCTGGTGAGGGACAACCAGCCCACGGCAAGAGGGTGAATCTGGATGGGACTCAGCTGTATGGCTGGATCTTTAAGGATCATTAAAATTCCTTCCAACCCAACTGTTCTATGGCTCTAAGATCTTTAAAGACCCTTCCAACCCAACTGTCCTATGGCTCTAAGATCTTTAAAGACCCTTCCAACCCAACTGTTCTATGGCTCTAAGATCTTTAAAGACCCCTCCAAGCCAACTGTTCTACGGCTCTAAGATCTTTAAAGACCCTTCCAACCCAACTGTTCTATGGCTCTAAGATCTTTAAAGACCCTTCCAACCCAACTGTTCTATGGCTCTAAGATCTTTAAAGACCCCTCCAAGCCAACTGTTCTACGGCTCTAAGATCTTTAAAGACCCTTCCAACCCAACTGTTCTATGGCTCTAAGATCTTTAAAGACCCTTCCAACCCAACTGTTCTATGGTCCACTCATTCTACGGTTCTATAATCTTTAAGAACTCTTCCAGCCCACTCCATTCTGTGATTCTGTGATTCTATGCAGCACACTCCTGGCTGGGGAGTGTACTTCCCACCAGCACAGCTCACATCATTCTCATCAACCTATGTGAGTGCTGCGATTTCCTACCGCACACACCGAGGCGGTGAGCGAGTGCTCAGTTTAACCTGCGCTTAGGATATTGCTGTCAGTAAGTGTTTTGTGAAACTTCTGCAATATAAATGAACCAGCTGGTATTAGAAGAAGTGTGAAGATCTTTTTTTTTTCTCCTCCAGGCCAGAGAAGGGAAGGGGAGTGGGTGTGTTGCAAGGTTTGACACTTCAAGCCGTGAGATTCGGCGGCTGCCAGCACGGTTTCAACAGGAGTCCAGGCTATTATTGTTCTGCCTTTACTTTTCATGAAATCTGCTGATCCCATCTCACACACCTGGTGGGCAGCTGTCAGGAAGCCCTGCGGGGCCGTGGTCCCTCTGCGGGGCAATGCCTGCGGCCGCTGCCCCAGCAACACACGGCTCCCCGCTGCTGCTGGTCCCAGCGGGGCTGGCCCTGCGTTGGAGCCAGCTGCTTGGCTTTCTGAGAGCTGAAAGTCGTACTGTCAGCAATATCACAAAAGTGATTTCTTTATCAAAGGTCATTACCAATTATTTTGTAAAGAACTGACGCTTCAGTAATTACCCGATTTTATCTCTCTCTCTCTCTCTCTTTTTTTTTTTTTATGTAGGTCATTTATATTTCATTATTGTCATGTTATGGCCTATCTGCTTGCAAAGAGGCGTATATTAAAACCAGCAACTTTGCCTTAGTGTCAGAATTATTGCCCTATATTTCATTTGCCATTTTATCTACTGTTCTGGAGAAGATCATAGCTTGTTAGTTAAAGCGTTACATAAACTAACACAGGCACACACATATGCACACTCCTTCATTTCCCCCCAGTTCCCTACAGAGGGCATAGTAAAGAATTTCCTACCCATTTTGTGTTAAATTCCTGAGAGAGGAACCCGACCACAACGGGACTGCAGAAGGCTCTGCAGGAGCACTGTGTCCCTCTGCTGCAATGAAAACTGGCAGTGTTTGGAGATGGCATAAGGTGCACCACAAGGTGCACCAACTGCAGCGGAAGTTACTGATGGATGAAACATCAGCTGGAAACATCCTCTCCAGAATCATTAATGTTGACAAAGACCTCCGAGATCACCAAGCCCATTCACTATTTCCCCCAAGCCCTAAACCTAAATGGAATCAGTGAGTCATTAAGATTGGAAAAGACCACTAAGGTCTCCAAGCCAAACCCCAACCCATCCCCACCATGCCCACTGACCACATTCCAAGTGCCACAACCCCATGGTGCTGGAGCACCTCCAGGGATGGGAACTCCACCACCTTCCTGGGCAGCTGTGCCAATACCTCACCACTCTTTCAAGGAATAAAATTCTCTATCCAACTAGTCCAACCTAGCTAAGAAAGAAATATCAGCCTCCAAAGAAGCATTGTTCCAGAGTAAATCTTCTGAGAAACTATGCTGATGTGTATGCAGGATAACAACACTTTATATTCCCAGGCCTTTATATGCGTGTGTATGTGTTTGTGCACACACTTTATTGCACAAGCATTGTTGCTTTCAGATAAAGCATCCCAATGGGTGCACAGGCAAACAAGGAAATAGCTCCATACACAAACCAGTTTATAGTCCCAGCTGGAAACCATAAGCTAAGAACAACCCCAACAAACCCAAGAACACCCCCACCAAAACCCCAAACCCAGAAAAAGACAGCAGTATTTAGTACATTCTGTTCTCCCACAGTGTTTAGTTTATTATTAACCGCAGCTCCTTTTTATTTCTCTGCTCCTTGCTGATTAGCACTTCCCCAGAGAGATTGTTGGGACTGGCAAATGCCTACAAACTCCTGGTGCAAACCCACTCAGCACTGCACAGCTGGTTTCTCCACCAGTGCCCACCCTGGTGCAGCAGCCTCCAAGCATGTGTGTGCTGGATGGGAGGAACATGGCTCGTGCTTGGTGGCTTTGCAGTATGGGGCAGGTGAAGGTTGCATTAGTGGTGGGGCTGTCAATCTCCCTTCTATGGAAACTGAGCTTCTGGACAAGAGCGGAGGGAGAAGGAAGAGGAAGCAGGATAAGGAGCCACAGAATGATGCTGGGGAGGCCACACAAGACCAGGCTCCAGTCCGTGAAGTAACAATACTGTCGGGTGTCACACTATTGGGCTTCAGGATGCCGATGGTGAATGCTATTGGGCTTTAGGATGATGACTGCAGAATTATGATTATCATTCTCTTTAATGTATGAAATTCATACTCACTAAGACATTGAGGGCTTAGAGATGACTCCATTGTTTATCATAAAGTTTTACAGTTTATCCTGTCTCCTACACTTATGCAAGAATGAGTAAGAAAAGGAAAATAATTTTGCAAACTCACTGCCCATTCAATCCACATACTTTTCCCCCATGCTTTCTTTAGATCAGAATGTATAGTGAAACACAGTTTTTTCACTGACTAAAAAGAAAGAAATCAAATCCCCATCCCAGCATCTTTCCCACTGTGCCAATGCAAGTAAGCAGGTGGTGCCAATCCTGGTCCCAACACAGGATGCACTGAGATGGTCTGTGGCTTCCACATTTATTGGTGGAAATTTTAGACCCATGTGAACATGGGTTCTTGTGCCCCTGGAAGTTTTTTGGGTTTTTGTTGGCAGAGAGGGGACAGCAGGAGGGGCAAACTCAGAGCTGCCACAGCCTGTGAGAGTGGGGACAGGCAGTGGCAAATCACAGCAAAACACTGCTGTAAGCTAATTCCATAAAGGGGCTGTCTTATGTTATCGGTTATGTTTCCCCACTGCCATAAGAATATTTTAATAATTTACATAGCATTTAATTATAATTCAGTTACCTGACATAAGTAATTTCAGTGCCCTTTAATACAACAAATCTCTGGTGTGAAATATCCGAGCAATAAGAGCCGGCAGGTGGCTGTCATTATTCTGCCAACCTGAGCATCTCCAGCCACACGGGGGGAGCCCCTGGTGGGTTCCACTTTGGGGCAGAGGGGCTCTGCCACCAAGAGGTGGGGGCTTGTGCTTGTCTGCAGGGTGCAGCCATGCCTGCGAGCTAACGAGCTGCAGTCATGATTTATAACCTGAGCACAGAAGCACCCCGAAGAGGTACATAGAGCCATCACAGGGCTGTCAGAGAGCACTGTTCCTGCCTGACCTCACCCTCCCTCTGTCTGGATGCGAAGCAGGAACACTTAGGAGAGCTGGAAAATAGATGTAATCGCTGTCTTTTGCCAGATGTGTGAATAAAACCAGATGTGACAGATCTGTGAAGAACAACTGCTTGTCAGCTCAGTGCAGGGCTGGGGAAAGCTCAGCTCTGGGAGGAAGGGTCAGCCCGGCACGGCTGTCTGACATGCTTGGAAAAGTAGCTGTGGAGGGGCTGCAGGGGTCTGTAAATCAGTACTGACTGCAGCATATGGGATGGTCCACAGAAAAAATAAAACATAGGAATAAGCGGTGAGCTGGCATATCCCAAAATGAACGTCACCGAGTATGGCTGCAGGTGATGGATGCTGTGAGTGTGAACAGATGATCTGAGGCACAAGACCAGTGCAGGAAGGACAGCAATGGCTCCTGAGATGATGAGTTGTGGTGGGCAGAGAGGGAAGATGCAGGAAGCCTGGTCTGGATATGGGGATGGGATCCTGTGCCCCCATCCCATGGGGTCCCCATGCCTGGGAGTGGTTCTGCTCCTGCTCTTGACTTTGGTTCCTCCTTTTGCTGCAGGAGATTAAGACTATTGGGAAAAGTTCACTGAAATGAGTGCATCCACTTCAGGGTGTGCATTCATGGCTGAGAGAGGCGGGGAAATTCCGTCCTCCTGTTTGGGGACGAGATCCTCCTGTTTTCAGTGAATCGATCAATAATTCCCACTCACACTGTTAGTGCCCAGATGAGTTTCAGCTTTATTATCCAACTTTCAAATCTTGATCCTGTGCCCTGGTTTGAAGGGACAGGAGTCGTTTACCTAAATATATTTCACTGAATGAGCTGATGGCATCTAGAGTGTTCACATTACTTGCTGCAAATACTTCTCGGAGCACACCTCTTTCTTACAACTTCCCAATGGCTGCTTGGGGATGCTCTCAGGCTGATGCAGAGCTGTGCCAAAGTCTGGCTGGATTTGGCTCAGGTTGGTGGTGGCATTAACCATGAGAAGTCCATGCTGTTCATGGCACTGATGGATATGGTCAGAAGGCATCATGAGGATAGCTTGGGCTTGGACTTGGTGATCTGTGAGGTCTTTTCCAACCTTAATGATTCCATGATTCTAAAGCTGAGCCCTCTTGTTGGCAAAGGTGTGGGAAAAATCTGCAAGGAGAGCATCCTTGGGACTGTGGTTCACTCTTTTCATTGTAAGACTGACACGCAGTACAAAAACCTTCAGAAACTGCTCTCAAAATCTATGCAAAGAGAACAGAGCACCGGCTACAAAGCCCAGAGTCCAGAGCCAGAAAACACTTGATTTAGGAGCATGTAGGTACCTCCCATTCCTCCCTTTTCTCTGTTTAGGTTGTGACATACTGCAGTCTCCTGTTTTTGGACACAATTCAAACTGCCTTCCCTGAGAGGGCCTGAGTTTATGTATGCACAGAAGCTCATGTGCATGTATTTAGTGTGTGTATACACACATAGGTATGCATTTAGATGTTATAGGGTTCACTTAAGGCATATGTAAAATGAGAAGACATGCCCAGAAATTCCCGTGCACACTCTCTGAAGTTTAAGATGGACTGCAATTAAATCATCTTGCGAAATTTTGAATTAAATGGTAATTTCCCTACAAAAACAGCTCTTGTTAGATGACTTGGTGAAGGAATTTACACAGCCTGATTAACGAAGCAGCTCTGCCTCTTCTTCTGTGTACTGTGAAATAAGGCAAATAGTTTTAAAATATTACGCTCAATTATACTTATAAATCTTGCCCAGGTAATGAACATATTCTTTAGATTGCAGGAGGAGCCGGACACTTATCTTACTCTCCAAGATAAAATACCACATCCATATAATGCATTGCTAAGCTTTCCCTTTACCATAAACGTTGCTCAGAATCCCATTTTCTATTAAATAATAATCACTGTAATTAATAGACTAGTTATTTTATCTCCCTAATCTGGTTACAGTAATTTATCAAAGGTATGTAAATGAACGCAAAAGGAAAAAAAGAGGAAGAAAAAAAAAGCCGTTCATTATTATTTTCTAAAGGGTACATGTCTCTTGCTGAAGCATGTAAAATGTAATTCTCTTGAACTTAATAAGATACTTGACTTCATGCAATTCTCAGAAAGAAAATCCATTCAATACTTTACTTTTTTCTGTCACACTCAATTTGTTTCACTTACAACTCTCCTGCAGTTTGGGCTCATTAACGGGCTGCTTTCCACGTGCAGCCCTCCGGACCATGACGATGCTTGGGCAGGGGGATGCAGTCCTCCCAGCACACGCTGTGCTCTGTGACTTCTGCCCTCGTGTGGAGGTGTGCATCAGATTTCCCAGCTGTTAATTCAAAACCAGGGAGAATAAGCAGGAAAACATTCTAGGGGTGTAAGGTAGCTGCTGAGAGAGGCAATGTGGGCACCCAGATGAAAGGGATCTGATTAATGACAGCACCTGAGATAAGTGGCACTTCAACCAACTTTAACTGTTGATGTATGATGACATAATGTCCCCTCCAATTAATGACAAGGATATAAAACACCTGTATTTAGAAGAGCAGATGTTGCTTTTATGGTTAAATGCACAGAGAAATTGACTTCCAAAGGACCAATGATAACTTCTCTATTATTTGTTTCTCTATTTGCTGGGCTGCATTACGAGCAGGAATGAAAAAAGAAGTGAGAATCCCTGCTCTTTGCTAACAGTAATTTATGGTTTGTCTCAGCCTATCTCTTGGAACCTGGCCTTGCCTCTGTGATCACCCATGTCTAGAGGACTCTCTCCCCCAAAATCACAAAGCAACCTCTGAAATGCTCCTGAGTTTTTGATGTAGTGCAGGAATGATGCTACTCCCACCATAAGCAGACACAAAGCGCGATGCAGACTTCATGTAGCACCTCCTCATTGTTTGCCCACCAAGGGATGTCTGCCTTGAAGCCAGCTCTGCTTCAGCTCTGGGGACAGTTATTTATGCACTGACCCTAGGGAGCCAAATATGCTGCTGGTCAATCATCTGCTCACATCTTTGTTATGCAATTCAGTTGCTGTTATTTCACAGGAAAAAAAAAACACCAAAACAACCAAACCACACTCGTTAAAAAAATTTCCACTAAGGACAGATAAGGACAAAGGATGATTTATCCACGGGATGATCAAAGGATCCTACCCTTCTCTCAGCATTTTGGAATGCTTTCTTCACGTTAGCCACACCCAACAAGAAATAGGTGCTGCATTTCTGTGATGCTCTTCATCTGGGAAGATCCCACTGTAACTGGTTGCCAGGTCAGCTTGGCCTCATGTGGCAGGACCTGATGGGTGCAGGCAGAGGGTGGGCGCTGACCACAGGGAGGGGAGCACAGAAATCATCTTTCCTCGCTGCCTCTCATACTAATGAGCAGATCACACTTCCAGGAATGCCTCCTCCTAAGGTTTAAAATACCATAGCAGCTTGTGGGCTCTACAGAGGATTTATTTATGCAGCAAGGTTTCTAGCTCTCCCAAGATGTCTGCAGGGGTTACAATAATAGGCACTGTGCTTTAAGTCCCAGCTCCTACCCTTACCAGATCTCCTGAAGATCTCAGGAGGTAAACGAGAAGCAGCAAATTCTCATGGGAGTCAGTAAATACTACAACACATTTCCTTGAAGTAAGCAGCCTATGATCAGCCCTCCCTTCCTTCCTCCTCTGCATAGACAGACATAGAGAACTGCTTACCAAAGAGGTATTTCCTGGCTTCTGTATCAGCCATCAACTGTGGACATGTCTTCAAACATCTGCAACTGGCAGTGCCAGGCCCTAGCTCTCTTCCACCCATTTCCAGGCACACTCCTCAGAGGTACCTGCTCACCATTTCGTATCTAGGGCAGTAGATACAATCACTGGGAGCCAAAGCCAAGGCTGAGCCCTGACCACAGGGTGCACATTTGTCATGATGGTGGAGGTTCAGGTTGGATGTTAGGAAGAATTTCTTCTCCAAAGAGCAATCAGGCACAGGCAAGGGCTGCCCAGGGAGGTGATAGAGTTCTCATCCTGGAGGGCTTCAAGAACTGTGAACTGGCACCTCGGGACATGGTCAGCAGGCATGGTGGGGGGGCACACTGGGAATCTGGGGGTCTTTTCCAACCTTTATGATTCTGTGATTCTATGGTTCTATTATGCTGTTGAAGGCATGAAAACTCCAGTCCACCATGACAGCACATATGAGAAACGTCAGCGTCATGTTCTATGGGCCACATGTTAGATTTCAAGTTATAGTTTCTTCATTTTCAGGCAGAATGGCTTTTTAGAATTAGCATTGAAAAGATTGCAACAAAAACTTATTTCTTCTAGTATACTAATACTACATGTTTATTTACTGTTTGTTTTTGTTGTTGTTGTTTGTTTGAGGTTTTTTTTTGCATCTGCTAAAGCCTTGCCCACAACTGTATGTTTCAAGCACCCTTGACATAGTAAAAAATACCTAAGAGACGTTGTCCCATGACAGCAGAAGGGTACCAGTGCAGTTCAGGATGCATCTCATCATCAGGCCACTTTAACTGCTCACCTCACTTCTCAGGCAGCTCTTCTTCCCCAATGTGAAATATGGCCAGAAGCTCAGGAAAGAGATAGAAGTTTAAGGAGAGAGAAATATCAAACATCCTCTCCGCTGGCCCTGAAGATGGATGAATTAGGGGTTGGCTGAAGTGCCACTCTTTTGCATGGTATGAAATCCCTGTAAAATGGGACAGACACATCTAATTAATCCAATCACAGAAGATATCCTGAGAATCAATTCTGACCACTGGTTTGCCATCTCTTATTTTATTGTCACGTTATTTCACATTCATCACCATAAATCCTGCTTTGCTTCTAAACACCAAGATAGAATCATGGAATGACTTGGGTTCGAAGGGCCCTTAAAGATCTTCCATTTCCAACAAGGTCTTCAAACACTGTTTTCAAATGTTAAAATATGTCTTGATAAACAGCTATACCTAAAATAGAGAGAATTAACATTCAAGAGGGGGGAAGAATAAGACAAAAAGAAAAAGAACACTGCAAGCATGAAATCAGTCTTATGGAAAAAGATCACTGCAGCACCTCCAAGGGTGGCTGTGACTGATATGGAACTTCTGTAGCTGATAGCCAGTTCTACAGCTGCTTTTTTGGTTTACAGATAACCCCACTGAGTGCAGAGTCTTTGCATACCAACTCTGTCGTGCAGTAGGATCCTGGAGTTAATTTTGAGGGTAGGTACCGTCTCATCTTGCATGTGGCAGTTGTTACGAGGATGACAGTGAAATGACGCTTCATTGGCTTGCTTTGCATAGAAACATCTGGCTTCATCTGAAGTATCAGGGCTATTTGGGATGCTTGGTTTGCATGTGTCCTTTTTGCTTTTATCTGGCTCATTTTTTTTAAGTATTTGCTGATACACTCGACCTTAAAGATCAGGAGGTAATGTGGTACTTTCCACGCGTGAGAAACTACATCCAGCAACAACAGAGGGAAAAGGAGATTCTTCTGTTATTGAAGACAAGCACGTCTGGACATAGCAGTTACACACACCCCAAATATTTCTGTAAATATTCACTGGCCAAATGATGCTTTGCATTTCTCTGGAAAACTCCGGGGTGCTTGCTCTTTCTCTGTGCTATCTTCCTGCCATTTTTTTCCATATGAGCCAATCACTCCACATAGCACCTTATATCTTGGAGTTAACTGCCATTGGTTTTGCCCCTTTGGCTTTGTTCTGTATGTAGAAATTGAACAGTAAAAGCAAAGCTTCTCCTCCCATACCTACCCTGGCAGGCAGTTGGTAATTGCTCACTGTGCCTTCCCACCTTCCCTCTGTGAGACCTGGGGGCTGCGACCAGGGTGGACACCCCTGTGAGCTGTCACAGGGCATCTCGTTGTGTCTATGAGAGGAAGGCATGAAAGCAAAGAGACATTCAAGCTCACACAGAAGGAACGAAAAATAATGTCCAATTATCACAGCTTTCCTCAAGATTCTAAATTATTGCTTCCATAAGTCAGTCTGGGACAGAGAACTGCATTCATTTTATTCTCCTGAGATTAGAGAAGAAGTTCAAGTTTCTGTTCTAGATAAGTAAGATTTCCTTAAAGCAGTTTAACAGCTGCAACAACAACAACAACCAAAAAAAGAAGAAAAAAAAAAGAAAAAGAAAAAAAGTGAAGACATCCATTTTCTGCAATCAGTCGTACAGTGGCAGGTGCAAGTCAAGGGGCATGGCCTTTAGCAGGACCCAAGGGTTGGCCAGAGCACTGCCAATTAATCATCCAGGAAAATGCACTTGACAGCTTGGAGAAGTCTCCAATTCTCTTTCTCATGATTGCATTGCTAATTTGGTCTTTAAACTTACTAAGAACAGGCGAGACTTAAAGAAAAGCTGTCATGTTTTCTAAAATAATTCCTGTAAGGAGAAGCTTCTCTAAGTTGGTTCTGTCAGTCATAGCTCGTGAGCTGCTAGCATGGCTCAGTAAGAAAGCATTTGAAGAAGCATTTCACCAGCAATGGGCAATCTCCATGGCATTAATCTAGGTGAGCTAATGAGTGTTTTCTTTTACGCATGATGTAAGCCTTCCTTTTGTTTCATCCCAAGTGCCACATAGGACAAATACACTCTGGTGGGACTCCTCCAGCACAATAAAATAGGTATTGCTCTCAGTACAGCCATCCCCTCCTGGACCTTAGAATCACAGTATATCCCAACTTGGAAGGAATCCGTAAGGATCGTTGAGTCCAACTCCTAAGCTAATCGTTACAGGTCCCCATCCCATTCTGGATTGGACACAGGAGTTAGCATTCACCAAAGTTAAGGGGAAAGAGGGGGTATCCACAGTGTTTCCTCACTGAAAATTGTGATTAGCTTCTGAAGAAATCAATCCAAGAGCCTTATAGTCATAAGATGAGCTCCAACACATCCGACAACTACCAACTAAATGGAGGTGACCAGGAAAAATTTAAGAGGCAACAGTGACCTTAGTGTTTGTGTTGTCTTCATTCTACCCAAGCAGGTGACAGAAAATCAGGATGGCATTCCAGTGCAGGAACAGAAAGGTGGACTGGAGTCACCATGGGGCACGGTGGGGTGGCATGCACTGGAGTCCTGCACAGTGCTGCTCAGGGCATTACCTGCAAGAGGGCACTGAAACACAACGTGCTGTGTGTGTGTGTGCATGCAAGTGCACACCTGACTGTGTGTTTATGTATGTCCTGGTGTCCATACGCACACAATACTCTACACTCACACGTACCCAAAGCATTATATTGTTTTGTGGGAAAAATATGCAAAGCAAAGGCATGACCTTGTGCTCGCAGCATTTAGAGCAAAGCACAAGAGTAGCTTTAGACCGTGTTTTCATATTTTCTCAAAATAGTCAACTTATTTGTTTGATGCCAACATCTCATAGACCTAAAGAGCTCACTGGGGGATTTGGGCACGAGTTGGCACGTGTTACTTCCAGTTTATGTAAGGTCTTACTGCAGTTTCTATTTTTAGCCACGTTAATAAAAAGGATTGTTCATCATTATACCAGCTTAGCAGACACAAATCACATGCCTAGGCAAATCTTAAGGGGAAGTAAGGTGATTCATTCCATTAATCCTCTGCTGCACAAAGTCACAGTAAATCCTGGTTCTCATAAGTGGGTTGAAGGCTGAGACCTTAGGGTTCCTCTGTCTAGCTTTTGGCTCTGTGTGCTTTTGGGAAGTCAGATTTCCATTTCTAATGCACATTACCTTCTCTCTAACCAAAATGGGAAATGGTAAAAAAGAGAGAGAAGAAATGGAGCCTTGTATGAACACATAGGACTGATTGTGAATCAGTAACAGACAAACATTAATAACTTGCAGTCTAAATAAGTATTGAAAAGTTTGAAATCTTTTTTTTTTTTTTTCTTCTTTTTCTTGGAAGATCATAAAAATAAACATGAAAAATATTTTGTGCGAGAAACTGAGCCAGCAGTGTATTATCTCGGCAGACTGCAGCTGGAGAGCAAATGACATGAGTCTGTGCTCTGGTTCATCTACTTCAAGTGAAACACGATGGGGCCAAGTACATGCAGGATATGTACTGGCAGAGCAAGAAGAGGAAGTGCAAGTGGACGCGGAGTTAGCGGGGTTACTTGGGTGCAAAGCAGTGACCAGATACTTTCCTGTAAACAGCCAGGCAGTACGATTTGCATGAACAGAACTGCTGTCAAAGGCAGATTTTTAAACCGAACGAATGAAGAATGATTCTGTTTTCCATAGGCACCTTTTCTGTCTTGATGTATTTGCTCGCCTCTTTTTCCTGAAAAACGTGTGCTGTTTGATAAAAAAGGCAGATGGGGTGGGTTACAAAGGAAAGAAAAGTTACTGAAATAGAGGGAGTTTGACAGAGAATGTCTCAAAGCCAGAGGGAGCTGATAATATTTCCTCTGCGATCAGTTCACATCAGTGATTAGGTAACTTAAGCAGTGTCTCACAGGCTGAACGCGTTAAGATGATCCACCTTGCCCACCCAGTCAATCCTTGACATCTGTCAACAGGACCTACTTCCACTGAGGAGGCCAAGTAGTGCCAGGTGACAAGCAGAGTTTTATCACTGGAACTGTACCTACCTCCAATGGTGGGTGCTGCTACAAAGGCACGGGAAAAGAAGAAGCAGCTATGCTGGTTGTAGACAGTCTTTATGTAACTGAGGAAGGAAGTTTGTCTGTGCTGGGGCTTAGATGAGGTCATGGAACACAGTGAGGGCAGTGAGGCACTGGCACAGGTTGCCCGCTGATGTGGTGGATGCCCCATCCCTGGAGAATTTCAAGGCCAGGTTGGACCAGGCCCTGGGCAACCTGATGGAGCTGTGGGTGTCCTTTTTCACTGCAGGGGAGTTGGACTACACGATCTTTAAAAGTCCCTTCCAACTTGAAGGATTCTACAATTCTTTCATTCTATGACTTCTAATGAGGATTAAGAAAATTCGAAACTTGCTCTGGATGATGAGAAGAGCAGGCTGGAGACTTTCCATAGCTGCTCTGCCTCTCCTCTAAAACTAGTAGCAGGACAGAAGAAGAAAAACAGCAGTCATGTTTTATCTTAAATATCTCTCATAAATTCTCCTTCTCGTTCCCTCACTCATAATTTAAAAAAATAAATCATTGAGACTTAAACCACTCAACTGACTGTCTTTACGGTAACCTTAAGTATCTTACATGCAAAATTAATCCAATAAGCACAGAAATTCAGAGGTAAGTATGACACTCTGGCTTTAAATCACACTGCTGAAATAATGAAAAGGTGCAATTACATAAGTGGAGGCCTGAATGTCACTTTAGATATTTCAATGACTTTTTTATGCTGCTTTATGCTAGAGACCCTCATTATTCAGTCTGTGCTTCCTCCAAGGAATGTAAGCTGCACTGACAAGAGTGTACCCAACTGAAATGTGTGAATGTTAAACTTTAGGTGGAAAGCAGGCTGCTTAGAGAAGCTATGAATACCCACCCCATCCCTGGAAGTGTCTGAGGCCAGGCTGGTTGGGTTCCTAGGCAACCTGAGCTGCTGGGGGGCAGCCAGACCATGGCAGTAGGATGGAACTGGATGATCTTTGAGGTAACTTACAACCCAGGCCATTCCATGGTTCTGTGATCTTACAATTCGTGCTGGGTGCTCCAACCTGGCAGCTAAATGAAGGAGTTTCACGTGCCCATTCTTCCCCAGCATGGTGTGGGGAGCACCTCTTGGCTGCAGCACGGCCCCTGCCCAGCTGCTCGCACCTCCTCAGCTGCATTAGTACTGGCACAAGGTAGTGAATTTGCATCCCTGATCTGCCCATTGGGGCCCTGCCTGGCAATGATTTTCATTGGTTTTGAGAGTCAAGATTAAATTAGGATTACATTTCTCAACATCTTAAAAAAAAAATCAACTAGGAAAAGATGAAATCTGGATTAACAGCTTTGGGCAACAATCTAGGGAAATCTGTTTGTCACTCAAAGATCTTGAACTTCAGGGTAATACAGGGATTTTGTGAAATTAGGAGTCTGAAGTGCTGCATCTGGCTAAAGCCATCGTAATCTCCGAGACGCCCGAATCCATGGAAAGGGCTGGAAGATGCTGCTGAGCTCTCCCCTTTTTGCCACAGAATTACATGGGTTTGAATGTGAAGAAATTCTATAAATGTGCTGTCTCTGCTTCACTTTGGATGTTGTGTTTCCCTGGAAATGTGCCTGCTCACAGCCCTGGCCTGCGCCCACTGCACACTGTGCAGAGTTGGGACGCAGTGAGTGAAAAAAGGGAGGGGGGGGAGGGCATGGAGCAGATTCATAGAATGATAGAATGGTTTGTGCTGGAAGGTACCTTTAAGACCATCTAGTTCCAACCCCCTGCTATAAGCAGGGACACCTCCCACTGCACCAGTTTGCTCACAGCCCCATCCAGCCTGGCTTGACTGCTTCAAGGGAGGGGACATCCACAATCCCTCTGGGCAAACCGTTCCAGTGTCTCACCACCCTCACAGTAAAGAATTTCTTCCTAATATCTGGGCTACATCTTCCCTCTGACAGCTTGAGCCATTTCCCCTTGTCTTGTTGCTACCTGCCCTTAAAAAAGTCCCTCCCCAGCTTTCCTGTAGTCCCCTTCAGGTCCTGGCAGGCCACCATACCATCCTCCTGGAGCCCATTCCTCTTTAGTCTGCATAGCCCCAGCTCTCTCAGCCTGTCCTTATGGTGGAGGTGCTCCAGCCTTTGATCATCTTTGTGGCCCTCCTCTGGACTTGCTCCAACAGCTCCATGTCTTGTGCTGGGGGCTCAGTACTCCAGGTGGCCTCAGGAGAGCAGAGCAGATGGACAGAATCACCTCCCTCGACATGCTGGTCACACTTCTCTTGATGCAGCCCAGGGTACAGTTGGTCTCCTGGGCTGCAAACACACATTGCTGGCTCTTGTTGAGTCTTTCATCAACTGACACTCCCAAATCCTTTTCCCCAGAGCTGTTCTCAAGCCATTGTCCACGCAGCCTGTATCTGCGCTTGGGATTGCCCCAACCCAGATGCAGGACTTTGCACCTGGCCTTGTTGAATTTGTGTCTCAACTGTTGTGTCTCAGATGTTACGGTTGTAGGTCCTTTCCAACCTTGTGATCCTATGATTCCATAATTCTTTGATTCTTCTGCTGAGATTCTGCAAAGTCTTGGGGGTTGCTAAGTGAGAAGATTGAGGTTGCAAATTGGGAACAATTTCTTCTCAGAAGGAACAGACTACCCAGGGAGTGATGGGCTCACTGTCCCTGGATGTGTTCCAGAATCATGGAGATGTGGCACTTGGGGACACAGTCAGTGGGCATGGTGGGGCGGAGGGGGGGGGTTGGGCTTTATGGCCCTAAAGGTCTTCTCCAATGATTTATAAATAACAAAATCACACTCCTTTTGTCTTGCTATTGAGATTCGACAGAAAGGGGAACATTGCCAGTATTGCTTGGCTGGGGAATGAAGCAGAAAGTTGTGATTGCATAATCATTAAGTTTTCTGTATAAGCTACCGAATGACAGGTCCTATATGATAACCACAGATGTGTGATAATGTGCAGGAAGGTGTACACGGAGGGAAAGGTTGCAAAGGTATAATTGGTGCCCAACTCCTGTCTACCCACTCGGAGAACACAGATGGGTGGCTCTGAAGCCAAGCATCTTTATCAGAAGCTGTGGTGCAGCATCTGGAAATGGAGCAGAGAGGCTCAGTAATTACTGTGCTGTACCTGTCCCACGCACAGGTATATTGTTCTAGGGTGTTTCCATGGCTTGTTCAGGCCTTCCTGAGATTGATGAAAATCATTACACTTCTGTGAAGTCAGCAGCCTGGTGGTGATGCCACATCATCCAGTTTGTATGTTCTGCAGGGGGAAATCAAGCAGAAACTTTGTGGAAAAACAAGGGCACTGCTTTACAAACCTGTTGGATATAGACGGGGGTGGGTGGTGGCAGATTTTTATATTTGATGATGACCTTTAAGTTTTCCTACACCAGGACATGTAGCAAAGCTAACTGGAATCAGTAAGAGATGTGAATTTATAGTGAGTTACTTAAATTAAGGCACTGTAGAAAAGTGTATTTGGAACTCAAGTGACCTCAGTCTGATGTGGCTTGATTTTCTGCAAAGTGATGTTTAACTGTGCTAAGACAATTTTAATTCTAAACAGCAATGTGGACGGACATTCCCTCTTGCAAGTGCTGTGGTTTGAGATATTACTACTTCATAAAAACATATTCCCAAGTGATTACACTCCCTAACTTCTTCCTTGGACCCTGACAAGTCTTGGTGATGCAAATGCTTTTCACCACATGTCCTTTTCCCTAAAGGCATTGATACGATTAATAAGTATTATGGATTATTAATAAATATTATTAAGCTATTAATATGGTTTATTACTATGATCTGAGAAGGTGTGATGTAACGTCTACCCCTATCCCTGGTGGAGCTCAGGTGGACTCCAAGCATGACATGCTCTGGCTTGGATGGATTTTTCATCAAAATGGAGATACGTCACCTCCATACTGGAGAATGAAGTGTTTGCTAGTATTCAGTGCACACCAGGAGACCTAATGCTCCTCTGCCTTGACCAATTAGCTGTGGTTCAGGGGATTTCTTCTGCTGTGCTAATAAATGTGCCTCTGTTTTGAAATCAAGCTAGCAAGGAAAAAGAAAATTTCCTCATTTTAAATGCTAGTTTTAAAAGGTGTCTAGCGGAGCAGTTAGTGCGGATATGGAAATCCGAATCAAATATAGGGGAATACGAAGGGGAACATATGGGAATAGTGAAGCTGAGAAAGAAACATGAATGCTTTCGAGGTCAGATCCATCCAGGGGTGCCTGGGTTGTCCCTGTAGAGTTCCCAGATTAGCAGAATGCCATGGGTGCTGGAGCAGCGGGCGCTCTGTGTTAGGGCAGTGGGGCGTCTGCTGCGTGCTTTGCTTGGGGCTCCTAATGAAAACATATAGCTGTAGTCATCCAGTTACCGCAGGGTGAGCAGACGGAAGGCTAATAAGGGCATTATTGGGAAAAACACATATGAGTCAGGAAGACACATTCTTTTCCCAACATATAGACATCCCAGAATGATGAAGGTGTCTGCCATTCCCTGATAACTACAGGCTGTGCATCAAACACAGTGCCACGGACAGTAATACCATTCCCATGACTAATGCCACAGGAATATCTAATAGAATCAGGTCCCCAAATATCTCTTTTTTACCTGCATTTTTTTGAGCCTCATATTTCTATTTGTCATTCCAATATTCATTTTTCCTAATATAATTTAAAAACTTCCTGCTATGATTATATTATTCATTGTATCCTATTAGTGAAAACAAAATTACTCAAATGAACCTATTAGGACATGACAGAAAACTGCTGACATGATGGAAAGTTTCGGGGATCCTTCTGTTTGGATTCATGCAGCCATTCTTCTCCATTAGGGCTCGCCTCAGCAGAGCCCCTTAACTTCCAGCACCCTCCCAGCAGCTGCCCTGGGACGAGGCCTTCCTATGAATATTGCACTGTATCTGCCTGCAGAGATGCTGCTTATTTCTATGGGTGTGTGTTAGCACAGCTGCAGCATTTATCCTTCACCCACTTGTGATAGCCTAAGAGAATTAGGGGAATCTATGTAATTGCTGCAAGTTTAAGGTCCTTTCCCCACTGTAGGTTCAAGGTTTTAAAGCAAAAGTTGATTTAAATAAGCGAGGTCATGCTTGTAGGAAGAAGGTAAATGTTGTGGTGTTTGTTGCACGCACAGATGAGAGGGGACAAAGGAAATGAGAGCAGCAACACAACAAACTTCTGAAATAGCTGATTTGCTCCAAAATCACCTGCATTGGCTGAGAAACAGGAGAGAAAAAGGCACATGCTGTAAATAGTTGCAACCCCTTCACTGCTAATGAATATGGCACAGACCTTCCTCCTTCTCACTCCTGCCATCTGTTTTTTTCAGGGTTTCAGGGACTGAAATCTCTATTTATTCCGCAGCTGTAACAAAACACTCTGATTACAATATTACCGAAAGGAGGAGAATTATAGTTACGGAAAACAGCAACTGTAGTGCTTTCCTTGAAAGTTGCTTTAAAAGATTTAATTTATAGTTTTGATGATGAGTGAAATTTTTTACTTTAAAAAATTAATCAGCTGTCAGTGCCGGAAATTTTAAATCTCTATTCACTAATGTTTAATAATGCCATTATATAATAATAATACATTAAGGAGAAAAATAAGACTACCCACTTCATTTTACTTTGGGCTGCCTTGAGGACTGGCACTCGAATCCCACAGATGAAAGGCTAATACTTTTATCCGTTAAACTACTCAGTCAGCCCCTGAAACTAAAGGACTTAAAGAAGAATAATTGGCTCCGTACTGAAGAAGAACAGAACAATATGCTCTCTGCCTCTCAAGTTCTGTTTTGCATCTGTCTCCGTAGTCATTTCTTTGTACAAATAAATTAAATAATTCTACCTAAAGAATTAGATCACAAAAATATTCCCTCTTTACACTTTGTTCAAAATTAATTTCCAGATGGCCATTCTCCTACGCCCTGGGCCCGGAGAAGGAGAAGGTCTCAGTCTGTGTGAGCCGCGTGGGGGCTGGAGGGGCACCATCTCTTCATCTTTGTGTGCACTAATTGTGACAGCATTGCAAGCTGATGTCCATCGAGAACAATGTGAGGACGGTGGAACATTTGGTTTAATATTCTAAATTTGTAGCGCTCACAGAGAGAAAAAGGAAGCAGGAGAAAACAGGGGCGGAATTGCACGTCCGATCTGCATTTGTGCCTGAGATACTTATAGGATGCTCTTGACTGGGAGAGGGCACTTGTGCTCTCTGTTTCATCTCAGCAAAGGCAGTCTCAGGCTTCTGAGCGCTGGCTGTAAGTAGTACACACTTGCCAAACCTTGATCAAGGCTCAATGCCAAGAGCGTTCATCTAGCTGAAGCAAGAATTTGATGTTCACTTGAGCTGAAAACATCGCTGTGCTGTGGCCGGTACAAGGTTATGAACGTTTATGTCCTACTTATGCCCTATTTTGAGACCATAAATGTGACCTCAGTGTTCTGTAGGCTGAATAACAGCCCTCAGCATGAAGGTGAGCTTCAACCAGGTCTTTAGGCATCTTTTATCTGTTTTGGTTTTTGTTTTTATATTTTTTTTGTTTAAGCTGCTGCATGCACTCATTGTGCATTTGCTCTTTTTTCAAGATAGCTGTCCTCACCTTGGAGTTTCCATAGCTTCTATGTCCACAGACGCTGTAACTGTCTCCTTACTCACCTGGTGCACCTAATAAGCACTATTAGTTTTGCCAATTAAGCTTCCAAGTTCCTTTTTTCCGTAGCTTTTTGCAAATCCATCATGTCGGTCTTGCATGCTTGATTTGTAACTTGGCCATCAGAGCTTGTAAAATCTTTCAGCCAACAAATGCGCACACATGTGCAGTAACCTTGATTTAGGATTTTAATCTTAGGGATGTTTATGCAAGCAAAGACACATTGCACTTTGGTTGCCAGTGAACTTTAAACATATGTGAAAGTATAAGGCCATGTGTAACTCCAAGTGTGTGAGTAGGCTGCTGAAACTAATCACATTATGGAGTTCCCACCAGAACTCTACGATAGCAGCACCCAGTGGATTTTATCTATCTTCACAAGTCATAACTGATTAAGGGTCAGATGGGGAGACAAGCTGATGTTCTTACAGTTTGTCCTTAATAGTAGAAAAAGATTCAAGACAGCAAAGTCCTCGCTGCTCAGGCTCATGTGGCCAGCAAGGAAAATGTGAACTGCTGCTCTGCACTCGCAGCCCAGAATTTGTCTTCATGTTAATTAGGTGGGAGGATGACTTCTTTTAATGCACAGCTGAGAAGTATTGCACTAGTTTCTTAGCAGGACACTCACATGGGGAATTATTGCCTCAGGTTCAAACCCCATCCCTGTCTTCAGAGACAGGAATACAGCTCCAAATTCTTATGGAAAAACAACTGTAAAAACACAGGTGCAGTGTCTGCGTAGCACAGCTTTGTACAGGTTCTTGGCAGCTAACATGGGCTGCAGAGCTGCATGGTTGAAGCGTGGCAATCAGACACACGAACCAGTGCCTGTCAGTGGGTGAAATGATTTACACCATCAAAAGGGCTGTCTTTGTTGTCCAAGGAAGATAATTAAAGCAAACGGTGCAGAACTTCAAAATAGTCCTCACCATTTTTTTTTTCCCCTACTTTTTCTCCCGCTTATGCCAAATTAGCACTTGATTAATTGTAGCTAAACGTGTCGTGATTTTTCTAGAGCTTAAAAATGACTGAGCCCCCAAGTAGAAGGGAGCCCAGTTCTCTTTTGGCACCGATAGGTCTGGAATTTTCGTGTGTGTATGTCTGGTTCTGTTACTAAGCTGGATGTGAAATGAAGCTGCTCTTTCTGGCAAAAACTTTCTAAACAGGATGCTGGGGTAATCCGAAGAGGATGCTTCCCCTCACGAACAAGGAGGGACAGAAAACAGGCTGTGTGAGGGAGGACCCTCGGCACTCCCCAGTGCCCCCACCCAGCAGCATTCCCTGGGGGCTGCCACCGAGTGCAGTTGTGTGACATCTGCTACAGATTTAAGTACGCAAAGCCTGTCTGTGCAATAAACTATTGAGCTTACATTCGCTTTTTATTCACAACAATCTTCTACCACGCCTTTTGGGATTACTTTAAGTTACAGTTTCTCCCAGTTTTCTGTCCGAACTCCGGGTCGTCGGGCTCCTTACAGCTCCTCTGTGCTTCCTCTGCCATTTGTGTGCTCCTCGCACCCGCTGTTGGCACTGCATGGAGCGGGGCTGGTGAGCCCTGCCGCCTCCCCAGGGGATGGAAGGAGGTCTTGGGGCTGGGTGCCAGCTCTGGGTGTTCCTGCTGGGCCGGAAGGGTCGGAGGGGCCGGAGGGTCCCCAGGGCCCTGCCCACCCCAGCCAGACACTCACAGGGGAGCACTGGAGGAGAAAGAGGGAACCGTTATGTGTAAAGACAGAAAGAAGTGTGGTGCTTCGCTGGGGAGTGTGTGCCTTTAAATTCAGTCTGCCGTGAACGCGGGGTTTTATTTTTGATATTAAAAAGAAGTAGAAATTCGGCTCTCGAAGCCAGATTTCTAGAGGTCTAAATCTGAATTCCCTCTGTTCAAATGCTTCTATAATATTACTTGATCTCTCCAAAGCAATCTGACGGCATGCAAAAGTTATTCTTATTTTTACCCTTCTTACCCATATGAAAAAGGCAACACCGTCCATTTGCTGTAAGCCGCTAAGCATCTGCTGATTTGTCAGTTTTATTTAGTTAAAATGGATTCACTTTTGCTGCATAGGGGACCATTTAGACAAGCTAGCTGGAGAAAATTAGTTCTACTTTACCAACATTAACTACCCTGATTGTACATTAATTAAGATATGCTTTGTGACTTACGATAAGTCCTAGCAGAAATATTTTGGGAATTAGGCACTCTGACAGTTTAAAATTAGTTAGGAAGGAGTAAAAACACACTTAGTTGGCACCTTGAGTGTGTAGGTGCTACGTGTGCTCTGTGTGTGAGCCAGTGTTTGAGGCTTTCACAGTGTTACACCATTATAACCCACACTGTCCTTTTGAATCCTTCCAAACAGGGCTGAAAATAAAACCATAGAATGGTTTGAGTAGGAAGGGACCCTCAAAGACCAGCTGGTCTCACGCTGCAAAGCACAGGAACACCCACATCTCCATCAGGTGCTCAGTGCTCCATCCATAGCCTGAGCTTGGGTACCTCCAACTACATGGTATGCACCACATCTTGGGGTGACCTGTGCCAGTGCCTCACTATTCTTACTGCAAAGCAGTTATATCTTATATCCAGTCCTTCTTCCCTCTAACAATTTGTCAGTTCTCTAATCCGGGAATATTCACCGTTGGAGAGTGTTGATGAATGGTTTAAACGAGAGCACAGCTGCTGCCAGGGCAGAGGAAGGGAGCAATGAGGATGTGTGCTCAGGAAGTCTCAGCCTTTGCCTCTCCTTTCTCACTTGGGCACAGCAGATGAGTTTAAGACTGTATTCCCACTTTTCCTAGCCCTTCTTTTCATTTCCTGCCCAGCTCACCCTTGCTCTTGCAACAGCTTGAGGACAGTACTTTTGGGATGCTCAAGAACCATTTATTTTGAATCGTGTATTGCCAAAACAGCCACAACAGTATGCCCGCTGTTTTTCTCCCCCTCACGGTATCTTATGGAAAATATAGTGGCACTTACAGCAGTATGGCTTGGAACTTCACGATAGGAGTGTAAGCACTGCTCAGCTCCTGGACCTGCTGGGTGAAGACGGGGACATGAGCTGGTTTCCAAATGCTCCACCAAGCAAGGACAAGAGAAGCACCCAATAAGCATGGCACAAGGAGCTTGGGTTTGTGCCATGGCAGGGCAGAGTGCTGCTCAAGAGCCCTCCAGCCTCTTCTCATTAGATAGTATCAACCATTTAGAGCCTCACACAACTTCTGATCCCCTGTTCTTCTAACATAAATGAATTAAAATGTTACTGTCTGATGGCAAATATTTCCCCTGGCCATGCTTCCACAGCTTCTGTTTGCAACGAGGAAGAACGCTGTGCAACAGGCTTAGAAAAAGCCAGCTCTGGCTGTTAATAATGCAGGACCTGGCAGCCCTGTTCTCAAGACTGGCTCCTGCAAATCTTTCTCCCCCTTTTCAGCTCTTTTCTTCAAAACCATGTGACTGTGAACAAAGGGCTTCCAGGGTCTGGTGAGCGGTAAGTTATTTGCGAGCTATATAAAAGTAGTGATAAACCTTTAAAAACAGCTGTAGAGCATTTACCACATAAAACAAATAGATATAAAACATGTACAGATTTATTTTTCTTTCCACATATGCTTTTTAAAACAGAAAAAGCCTGCCTAGGTAGCTGGCCTTTAAGCCTTCAATTAATTGAACAAAGATTTTAAAATTGTTCAATTGGTTTCATTAGGAAGTGTATAATAGAATAATAAAGTAAAACAAATGATATAAAGCAGACCCACTAATTAGCTCTACATGATTGATACAGCTTTGGACTAGGCATTTGATCTCAAACAAAATGCAGTTCCTTGTTAAGAGGATTTTTAATTGATGTGCAGAGAGGTATTAGATGATGTTGGAAAATAATTACTCAAAAGCTATTCATGCATTTGGCTGAACATAACAAATGAAGTTTGGGCTCTGGATCTGGCGGAGTGGACACATGCTAATTAATAATGAGAGGAACAAGCATCTTCCAGTAGTTTTTAACCCAGTGTTTACTAGGAGATTGCTTAGCAATTATGCACCATAATGAGGTTGTCATCTAAACAAAATCAACATTACTCAGATGTCATTTGAGATTGCTAAATGTTGCAGCCCATACATATATATGTTCAGTTCTTTTTACAGATGGCAATATGGTATTAATCAACAGGGGCTGCTGCTAGCTGTCCAGCTGCCATGAGCACTCAGCACAAGGGGCCAGCCACACACCTCTCCTCATCACAAACTGCAAAATAGAAAGCAGTCAGAGTGTCAGAAATTCTCAGATTTATTCTAAAAACCCCAAACTTGAGTATTTAGTAGAGAAATGAGAAGGGCTTCTTTATTCCTACTCTTCCAAAAACAGGTGAGAGGAAACATAGGTGTGTCCCAGCTGTCAGCACTGAAACCAGGTATTTTCACAAGAAAATATGAGACTTCAGACAAGCCAGAGACTTAGCATTCAAGCAGTGTTTGTTCTATTTTTTCCTGTGCCATCCCTTGCTCACTGCTTTCAGGTGAAGGGTACAGCAGTGCAGCCTGAGGATGAACTTCTGCTCCCTTCTTTCATCCATCTATAAGTGGCACATGGTGACTTTCTGGCTTCCTGTTGGCTGGTGGGAGTAGATGGGTCCTTCATCCCATGCTGTGGGGTTGGTTCCACGCAGGTGACCAGGATGCTTCAGGCCTTGGGAATCAAGGCCTGAGGAAGTGACATCAGGTTGGGGAATGTCACACGTGAGCTTCTGTCTCTTCTTGGCTATTGTAATAAAGAGGTTTGATTGAAATTATGATGCGTTCCTTTATCTTTCTACTGTGCCCAGCACGATGGCATTCTGATTTTGGTTGGAGCTTCAAGGAGTTGTAATATATCGGGAACATGCAAAGGTTTTTGCAGGATACCTGGCTGGCTATGCCATCCTCTTACTGTCTTGAATATCCACAGCTGAATCTACTACAGCCATGTGCTTATCCTGCTGATAATTTCTTCTCTTTCATCTACCTGCCAGATCAACTCCTTGCCTTTTTGCCCCTCAGAGAGCTGATGTTGTAGATCATAGAATCATAGAATTGTAAAGGTTGGAAAAGACCTCTTCAGATCACCAGGGTCACCCTCTGCCCCGTCCCAGCCCCATGTCTGGCTGTGAGGCTGGGGTTCTCTGGAACCCTTGTGCTGTTGGGCTGTGGTGGGCAGGGCTTGGAACAATTTGAAAAATTTTACAAAGTCTTTTTGGAAATTCAGTTACAATGCATGTTCCTTATGTCTTCCTTGGGGGGAAGAAAAAAAAATAATAAAAAAAGCGCTAAATTTTAGGAGTTTTATTTGATTTATTAGAAAACCCTCTAAAATGTGGCATATATAAAGTCAGGGGCCTTATCCCAAACAGCTTTTCCTGCTGATTTATTTATTTATTTACTTATTTTTCCCAGCTTTAGCATGTACTTTTAAAGCTGCACTTTTATCTTACAGAACTTTCAGAACGAACGGGTGACTTATTTTTTGAAATAATTTCCATGCCTTTATTCTTTGAAGACCTGATTCATTTTAGATACAGGCTTTCTGCTTACACGAAGTCAGAGGCAGCACACAGTAAATGGTCTAGCGATATTTATTACTGTGTTTTGGATTCAAATCCAGTTACAAGGTTGCAGTAAAAGGCAGACCTTGGCCCTTTGCAGTCGGTAGATGAGGAAAAGAGGATTTGTGCCCAGTGCTCAGTGGGAGTCATGGAAGGGCAACTCACCACATTTCTCTCTGCTCTTATGCTTTGTAAGCAGCTGCAGTTCCTTCCTGGAAAAGCAACTTGCACACTGTAAGGAACCTTTCTCAAATTGCAGTAAAATGGCTTAAAGAAGTAACAGTATTTTCACTTTACACTTCCTTTTGCATTTCCTGCTCTTATCATCTTGTGGCGATTGTTTTATTGTTCTCATTGATGAAGGTGCTTCTGAACAACGTACCAGACCTCCATCATTTCTCTTTTCCACGTACGTTCTGGTCATGCTCCTGCTGATAGCCACACATTTATTCCCAAGCATTCCCGATCCTCACAGACTCCCCAGGATGCTGGGTGACATCTCCAGCATGGAGACACAAGTGGGAAGGATTCAGTTGTGCAAACTGTTGTGCAGATACTGCCTTCAGTTTTCAAAATACACATGGTTTGGGCCTTCACTATCTAAATAATGCTGCTTAACTCTCATCCTGCGTCTAGAAAACACGCTTCTTCCTCCAGCAGATGAAATGAGACACGTGCAGAAACTGGAAAATAAATTAACAGTATCTGACTTGAACTTGCATCAGTAGGAACGTGTGGAAATGTTTTTTTTCTCAGATCTTCTTTGGGAATGTCAACAGTATTAAGAAAAAAATAAAAGATAACTGCCTCAGCTGAGACACATTCCTTGGTTCTGTATGGCTGTCTGTGTGAGTTGGTAACTCGTTGCCATGTGCAGTGAGAAATGTGCCTCAGAGCACTCCTCAGAGGTATTGAGCCAGACCTATACCCAAAAATCAGTTCTGGTTTGGATGCTTCATTTGCAGTTGGAACACCTTGAGCAGCAGAGGTCACTCCAGCTCCTGGTCTGTTTTGAAGACGTAGCAGGTTGGGTGTTACGGAGACATGGACTAAAAGACAGCTTTCCTTTCTTTGGGTCCCATCAGCAGTGGATAGAGGCTTCTCCTTTCCAAGGCATGCTGCCTTGCACACAGCTTTTGTTCTGGACTGCTGAGCAGGTTCCACACAATGCCATTCCCCAGTGCCACCACAGGTTGGGTCTGCTTTGCGCTGCACACTGTTATCTTCCATCAGGAGCACACCGAGTGAGATGTCCTCCTCCTTATTTTCAATTGTTTCCCATCTCCAGCGTTTGCACACAAACACATGCGCATATAGTTTAATGTGCATGCATGAGAGCGTGAGTGTGTGTGTGTGTGCATAAATTATCCAACCCTGTCAGGAAAATGAAAAAAAAAAAAGCCCTAATATGATGGTGCAGTCATATGGCTGGCTGCGCTGGGAAACATAAGCTCGGGTGTAAGCAGGAGCCTGTTGTTCACAGGACTGATTATTTAAGACAACTGTTGTTCCTGTGTGGAATCCTGTATGCGCTGTGCAAATTACATTACTAATTTACTAGCTGGCCAAATGTTACTCTTTTGTAATGTGCCACATTCCCCGTAGCTCCCGACAAGCACTCCGCAGCATCCCTCTTTGGCAGAGAACTTCTCAGTTGATTTCAAGAGCAATGCCAAAAGTCTCACTTTTCTACTTCAAATAAATTACTCTGACACTTCACAGCCATGGCTTTATATTTTTGCTTAAATGTGTGCTTTGTGGGTGAGAGTGTGGCGTGGTTTGAACAGTTGTTACAAGTTTTATTTTTGGGAAAAGACAGATAATATTTTGTGAGATAATTAAGAGTTTGCGAAGTTTCCTCAAGAAATGAAATAGGCCCAAGCCATCATCGTTTGCACGTTACACTCAATTCCTCATTTGCCACCTCCTCCTCCACTGGTTTATGAATTTGTTAATTAATGGTGTTTATTCTAGACTCAGCCTGGCCTGAGAAATGGTTTCGTGATTATATTATTAGGAAGTGATGATAACGTATGTGAGAAAAGGTATTTTTTTTTGTACGTAGGCTTACCAATTGCTATGGAAACAAGCAAATATTTGCAGACCTCGGATACTGATTAATACCTACTGGTGGTTCTGGCTTTATAAAGTTACTGTCTGGACGGGAAGAATTTCTTGTGAGTGGTTCTATGACAATTTATTTACATGCGTAGCAGTCTCATCAGCAATGACTTCAGTAATTTCAGGCTCCATCACATTGTAGACATTTCCAAAACAGCCATTTTATCAGCTTCTGATTGAAACGCAATCCTCCCTTCCCCTGCAATTTTTTTTTTTTAAACCCTTTGGTTCACATTTCGCTGAAAACAGTTTTGTTACAAGGATCTTTCCCACCAGAGGGAGGAGTGCAGATATATGCGCTGAGTAACAGCGTGCCATTAGAGCGGGACTGATGGGCTGTGGCTGCCAGGAGAGCTGCTGAAGGAGATAACTCCTGCAGAGCAGCATGAGGCATCACGGGTCCTGGAGCTTGCCATGTCAGGCCATGTTCTTCCTCCAGGGAGATGAAGCAGAGAAGGGCCCCCTGAGCCAGAGCACAGAGTAAGGAGGGAGGAAGATAGGAGAGAGGAAGCCAGGTTTGTTTTGATGTGTGAAGCTTTGGAGAAGTGGTTCTGTGGTTTCTGGAAGAAACTTTCACAGAATAGAATCATAGAATAACCCAAGTTGATAGGATCACAGAATTCAGTTGGAACTTTAGAGAATGTCTAGTCCAACTTGAGTTTTGAGTTAGAAAGGATTCATAAGGGTCATCAAGTCCAACTCCTGTCTCCATACAGGACCACATTCTTCTGAATGAGCTGTTGGACTTCTCCTCTGGAAGAAAATCCTGATAAAAAAGGAATTCCCAGGGAACTGTGGCTCTGCAGTGCACAAAACCACTGAAGGATTCTCTCAGAAAGCTGTAAAGCGTAGAAAATAAAGCCTCTTTATTTTGGAAATTCTGTCCATGCATTTCAGTCTTTCTAGAGAATCTTAAATTCTTACTTGTTTCACTCTGAATTCTTTTCCAAAAGAAAAAGGAAAGAAGTATATTTGTTATTGGATTAGGATGGTTTCCTCAGTGCTTTTGCAAATGGGATTTGAGTTCTTAAATTGTGTAGGTATTAAATATAATCTGGTGGATGGATGAAATATAGCTCGAAGGGTCCCTTACTCACCTATGAACCTGGCCAATATAGAATTACAAATCCTTTAAATTCTTGCTTGTCGTAGCTATACACAGACTCAAATCTTCACAAAGTCTTTTTTGGCTCTGTAAAAATTTATGATTGGTTAAAACCACAGAGTAGGCAGCGAAAAGTGGGAAGCCTTGCCAGGTCTCCAGCATCTCCTGGGAGATGTCCACTGGTCCAAGGGCACCAACCTTTCACTTTTGTCTCCAGACCAAGAGGCTGACATGGTGCTGAGCCGCAGGACATGCACTGCAGTCCTCCAGGACACAAAGAGCTGAGGCCCTCCTGGCATGGGCAAAGAATGTTGGGGGTGTGCAGGAGAGATCAAGCTCTGCGTATGGCTTGATGGCAGTAGGCTGATGTGCAGCTGCATCCAGGAGACCACAGATGACTGCTGTGGGTTCTTGCTGGCTACAACCTTATTCTAGCTTTGGTACGAAAGCAACCTTCAAATTTCTTGCAGCTCAACCATGGCTGAAGGGCCAGGAGCTGGCTACCCATGAACTATTTCTTGGAGGCAGGTGGGACTGGAAGACACAAAGGCTGTGGCCATGGGCAGCGAGGCAGAAGGGAATGCGAAAGGTAAAGAGTGATGCTGTGGTGATCTTCAGGGCCTTGGGGCGTTTCTGAACATCTGCAGCCACCTCGGGCAAAATCCTGTCCCTTCTGAAGTAAATGGAATATTGGTGTCTGACCTCAAAACTGCCGGAATTTTGTCCGGGTGTTGCATGGCAGTGGCATGGGGTGGGAGTGCTGCTGCACAATGAGGCACTGTCCCATCATGGGCACCCTGGGATGGCTCGCAGAGGTCAGCAGGGCCAGGGCTTTGGGCATGGATGCAAATGGGTCAGCAACACAGGAGAGAAGGGCCAGAGGTCTGCAGTTTTCCCTGTTGCTCTGTTGTTTGACGGTGAAATTTTTCTCCCGGGAAAACTTTATTTTTAATCCAGTTGGGTTTCACAAATGAATGCTTTAATGGTTGTGCCCAAGGTCCTTCGTCAGTCTTAATCTATGTTACAAAATCAGCAAATGTGGCAGCTTACCAGAGGTCTGTCAAAGATGATACCACAGAGGGGCAGGACATCAGCACTGAACTGGGGCAGGCCAATGATGATGGTGGCCCTCAAAATGCTCTTGTCTTGCTGCAAGGTGATTCAGCAGCTGACTGTTGCTCAGCCAGGTCAAAAGTATGTAGCACATATATGCCAGGGCTCTTCTACATTACTTTGCAGTTGTTTGTGAATAGATGTTGACCTGAGAGCAATTCCTTTAGTAAGTCTTCGGCTTTCCTTTCTTGATTTAATATTTTTGTTTTGCTGTAAAATATAGTAATGCTTTGCCTCTTAATCTCTTCCTGTGGATCTTGAACTTTTTTCTAAGGAGTAAATGTGCTCCTGAAATGGCCCCAGGAGGCAGCAGATTCCCTCCCTCTGCACTGAGGAGAGAGCTGCAACAAAGGCACTTTAGACTGATAAGGAGAAATGGTTTTAATTTAGGTCAGACATGAGGAGGAAATTTCCAGTCAGTAGCTTCATCATAGAATCATTAATGTTAGAAAAGAGCTCCAAGACCCCCAAACCCAACTCCAACCCATCCCCACCATGTCCACTCACCATGTCCTGAAGTGCCACATCTCCATGGTTCTTGAACTGTGAACACGGTGATTCCATGACTTCCCTGGGCAGCCTATGCCAATGCCTGACTGCTTCTTTGGAGAAGAAATTGTTCCCAACACACAGCCTGAACCACTGGCACGACTTAAAGCCGTTACCTCTCATTCAATCACTGGGAGAAATCACCTGGGAGAAGAGACCAACCTCTACCCCATCACAGCCTTTCAGGAAGTTATAGAGAGCAATAAGGTCTCACCAAACTTCCTCTTCTCAAGAGGAATCAGTCTGTTTTCCCTCTGCTTGTCAAACACATGTGTTCCATGTATCATCTGCTATACCAACTCTCATAACTCATATTTATTCTCTGGTTTTCTGTCTCTTACCCAGGATTGCTTTTTATGTGGTAATTTTATTTATTTCTACACTTGAGTTTGCTTTTATTTATTGGCCCTCTGTTAAAAGTCACTTGTGTTAATTTTTCCCCCATTAGTGCTTTTAATATATGGCATCTCTGTGCATGCCCTTGTAAGAAGCAATACAAAGCTTAAGTCAGAGCGCTAATGAGAGGATTTTCTCGGCATTGATTTCATTCTGCTCCTTCCAAAATCGATGAGGCAGGGCTAGGCTAATGCAGAGCACTTCTGACAAAAAAGTGCTCTGACTGTGGCAGTGATACCACAAGGTTTTGTGCTGTGCTGTTAACAGCCCCAGCCTGATGATGAAAGCATAGTAGATTTTAATCATAGCAGGGTAGAGCTTCAAAATATGACCTCCAGGGACTCTGGAGAGAGAAAGAAAATGGAAATGCAATACAGTCCTACCTGCTCTCTGTAAGTGTGCAGTGGGATCCTTAAGTTTTTGGCAGTGCCAGAATTCCAGCCAAAGTCCTTGGCTGTACAGGGTGCTGATGTCCCCCTGTGCTTCTGAGTGCAGGTGGCTGTGAAGAGCTGGTCCTCCTCCCTTCTACCTCCTCCAGCAGACCCACAGAAACCCGAAGAACAGAGAAGTTCTTTAAGTGGGACATATCTAACCTGTAACTGTCAGTTTTTTGGAGAACAACTTGTAGGTTCAGCCAAGGGACACTTAACAGTTCATCCTGGGCTCCCAGCTGAGGGCAGAAGAAGCCCTGATGAGGAAACAAGTCTGAGTTCATCCACAGTGAGGGCTTCACAGTTATCATTTGGAGTGCCAAATGCATCCCTCCAGGAGGATCACAGTTACTTTCTGCTTTCCCGCTTGCCTCTGCAATGTGAATCTGTCTGCATGCATCCCAATATTGATAATAGCATCAGCTTGGTATTTTACTTAGCAATGGTCTGCTTCCCTTAATGAAGCAGTCTCCAGCTTCTTCATTTCCTCTTCTTAGTAACCAGATTATTGACTTGTAATTTGTCACAATGATATAGCTCGGTTACTAAATGGGAGATGTTTAAATCAAAGAGCAATTAATGCATTGTAAAGCACTTCAGGTAATTGTGTAATAAGCAGCACATTACCTAAAGTAGTAACACATTTTACAGCTAAACCAGCAGGAAAAATAATGTTTTTTGCCAGGTTATTTTAGGGTGTGAAACATGCTGCTCTGGAAAGGCAGTGTGAATCCATATTATGCGGAAATCAATGGATACCCGTCTTTTCAGACGACAGTAGGAGCTGTGTGACAAGGGCACAGCATTTTTCCTAATCAAGCAGGTTATGTGAAAGCTAAGAGTCAAGCTGAGCTTGCTATATCCAGCTGTACTTTGTTTGCTACTTAATGGAGCAGGTCATAGTTATAACACCCCAAAGAAATCAGCTCGTCTCAGCCTGAGGAGCACAGAGAAAGTGTTGGAACTCCAGCGGCTCCGCATTAAATCACTTCTATAGGTCATCTGCAGAGAGGGGACTCAGGGAAATAATAAACCAGTGTCACTCTTCTGCTGGTGCTTCAGACTTGTCCCCAGGGGAGGGAGTAGGTGTTTTTAGGTTGGGAAAAGCAATATGGCAAAAGAAACAGTTACTTGCGAGTTATACGGTTCTTGGCAAATCATCAGGCTCTGGTTTTGCAGCTTCCCTCCTCCTGCATAGACGGAAGAAGGGTTTTCAAAATAGGTTGGCATGGACAGAGGGAAGCGCACTGTCAGTGCACCTGGACGCACATAGCATCACCTGAGTGCCCACAGCACCACCTGGGTGCTCATAGCATCACCTGTGCTCCCATAGCTTTACTTGTGTGCCCATAGCATCAACCTGAGTGCTCATAGCATCACTTAAGTGCCCACTGCATCACCTGGGTTCCTGTATACCCACTGCATCAGCTGGATGTTCATAGCATGCCCTGGGTACCTGCTGCATCAGCAGGGCCCTGCAGGGGTGGGGATGAACTTGCCACTGCATGATTGCAGGCTGCACTGTTCCACTCTTTCCAGGTCATGGTAGGGAATAAAGTCCCAAGATAGCACCCATTTGCACCATTTTCCCATGAACCATACAGACATAGACAACACCCGTGTCCCACTGGGCTACACCCTGAGTTTTGTCCTTAGGACCCCCCAGTGCTGAGCTGAGACAAGGCTCTCACATCCCACCCAACCTTTAGGGATGCTGAAAAATGTGCACAAAGTGATAGGTGTGCCACGGGTCACCTTTTTTAAGTTTTAAATTGGATTTTGAAGAAGTGCTCCTGCAATAAATATATCATAGTTGGCCCTCCCGAAGAATAATTCAGGACTGGGTCTTTAAGAGTAAAAATAACACGCACATCATGCTCGCTCCTTTTCATGGCACTCCCAGGGAGCTGCTGACCAAAGAAAGTGCTAACCATCATGTTTTCACCTTTAACTTTGAAAACATGCTGATCGTATTTTTTCCTTCAGCCTTTTTCTTTCAGCTGCTTGTGTATGTAGTTTATTCAATTCGTGGCAGTGTACAACAAAAATCAATAAAAAGCATTTATTATAAAGTACCAGAGATTAAAATAACTGACTTGGCTGTGCTATTAAAACATGGGCAGCTCCAACCAAGGATGTACACTTCACACAAAATGTGATTTATGCTTTTCACAGGGGGGAAAATTCAGCAGGCAGAAAAGGAAGATTTTCTGTCTTGCCAGTGAATCACTGTCCTGCTTTAGAATACATTAATAAACAGAAAATTATAATTTAATAAAACTAATTTACCGTTTTATTATAAATACAGCTCTTGTAAATAGTGACTACCCTGTGCAGGCTGCTGTAGGAAAATGCAATGTTGTGAGGAGCTGAGGTCCTAGCAAAAACAGCAAGGTGCCTGGGCTGCAGGACGAGCTGCTCGATGGAGGATTTCACAGGCAGGTTTGAAGTTTACTCAGCTTAGCAAAAGGAAGGGGAGAAAAAGCTACTCTAGTTTGTTGCAACAGGCAAACTGAAATTCATTTAATTTGTTACTTGCTGTTTTGTCCTATAAACTCAACTACTTATTAACACTGTAAATATGCCTTTTTACTGGCTCACTGACAGCTCACATGCTTTCTGTGCTGTCTCCTTAAACATTTATGAGCGTTCATGAATATGCAAATTCAGAATCTAATGTCTGCAAAATGGTTGCAAGTACAAATGCGGTGTTAATATTTCATACAATGATGGGAGCAAATCAACAATCATAAATTTTGAACAAATATGTTGCTTCATTAATAACTAATGAGGCAGGGCACGGAGCTCTAGATTTGGCATTTAATAGTAAAATTGGTGTTTAAAAAGAGCTTATCAGGCATCGCGCTCATTTGAAAAAGAGTTCACAGCCTCTGTGGCTCATGGGAAGGTTCCAGGGCGATAAGTGTAAAGATGCATTCACACAAACAGAAAAGGAGTTACGGATACACCTCCAAGAACTATATTTCTTTTTCCCAACTCTTTGCCGGGTTTGGAAAACTAAGAAAATTGTCCCTTTAGAGCCTCAGTGGTCTGCATGTCTTTGTGAAATTACGGTTTTTGTCCTGGGGATTTGTTTGAAGAACCTAAGTGGATTGTGAGCAAGTCTTTGGTAGGACCTGCCAGGTGATGCCATCCCTGCATCGACAGCCATTCCGTTCAGAGCCATTCATTGTCTGTGCACGCTGGCCAACCCAACTAGCATGGACAAATCGAGTCATACACAATGTGACCATGTTCTCCAGCACCACCAGGAGAGATGCTTTTCATCTGCAAAGCACGAGTCCAAGTCTTGAGAATTCTTGGAAAGTCCTGAATGAGAGATGGCAGGCATGTAGGAGGGGTATAGAAGGAATGTGTAGGGGCTATAGTGATGGGATAGAGTGATAGGACGAGAGCTGATGGCCTCAAGTTGTGGCAGGGGAGGTTCAGGTAGGATTTTAGGAAACATTTCTGCTCGGGAATGATCAGACACTAGCACAGGATGCCCATGGAAATGAGATCGCAGTCCTTGGAGGTGTTTGAGAACAGTGGAGATGTGGCACTTGGGGACGTGGTCAGTGGTCGTGGTGAGAGGGGGTTGGGGTTTGGTCTTGGGGATCTTGGACATCTTTTCTAATTTCCATGATTCCATAGTTCTGTGGAGGAGAAGTTTCCAGCAGGTTCATCCACCAGTAACTTTTGCAGCAGTTGGTGCAGGGTGTTGGCAATTAAATTAAAATGCCTCTTGGAGGGTACTAGGAACATGTTGTGGGATTCTTAACACATACTGAAACACCAAGTGGACCGTGGCAATGCTGCAGTTTGCTCAGGTGAGGCTTGGGCAGTGGGCAAAGGACTCCGCAGTACCCTGAGTTGCCACCACCCAGACCCTCCTCCAAAACACCCAGCTCTGCGCCGTGATTCCCATAAGAATCAGAGGGCCTGGTAGCACCACAGCACACGGAGCATTAATTCAGTTTTGTTACAGGCCACAGTAGAAAGGGAAAATATCACTATGAATGCTCCCTGTGCTTGAGTATCTTGTTCCAGCTTTACTTGCTTTGTGTGGCGTCACACTGATTTTGTTTTATTCAAAAATCTGACTTTAGTGTTCCCCTACATGGTACCTCCTCTATTCCTCTGATGAAGTAGAACGAGAGCAGTAAGAAAATGGTTCATTTTGAGTTTTCCTGGTAGCTCTGCTCTCTGTCTTTGACAAAAGGTGGATGCCAGTGTTTCTTGCGAGCTTACCAAAATCCCTCTTACTTTCACTCACGGCATGGAGCAGGAGCACCAGCACTGCATCTTGCTGTGTGAGCAGAACACTCCTGTGACCCATGTTTATTTTTTCTCTCCCCTCACGGCTGATTTTGCTTCTAAGATCAGATGCATTCCTGCTCCAGGAAACCCATCCTCCAAAGCAGCCCCCTCGGTTCTCCTCCTTTCCGTGTCCTTTCTCCAAAAGATTGTGTGTAAACTATTTGACAGCAAAGCGAGACATGGCAGTAAATGTCAAGAGGAATGGATGGGGGTCAGGAGGATCGGGTGTTTTGAACCTGTTGATTTGGTTGAGGTTGACCACAGCACAAACAGCTCTGCCGTTTGTCTTGGGGAAAGGGGCCTGCGGAGCCGAGGAGCAAGAACTTGTTAAAAGTCTCCAGATCCTGTCAAAATGCCTCCGTTTTATGGCTTTCAGTTGAAGGCTGAAGTTTTTGATGAGGTGCATGAACAGTGACCTCATAAATTGCTCTATAAAGTTTAAACATGATTTCTAAAAATTCTTTTTGAAACCCAACTTTAATAACAAGCCAGATTTGTTAGAACTGCCTTAAATATTTATGTGCATGGCATGCTCTCTGCACAGCTTGTAATTATAGAATATTATTTCTCTTTTTGTACAATTTTAGTCTGTGCCGCCACGAGCTTTTGACACTTTAATTTAAGCATAGTTAAAAAAAAAAAAAAAAAGGATAATTTCTTTTTTCCACCTTAGTATAAAGATAAACCAGTGAAATCATTCCTGCATTTGCTGGTACAATTTCAGTTTTTAGCTATGTTGATAATTTACTTTTGATGCTAATTAATTACAAGTAATCATAAAAACAAATTAAAAGCACTATACTTGCAGCAGGTTTTTTATGCTTATGAAATAATGCATCTTTATGCATCTGTTTACTTGCTATGTAAAAAAATGTAATCTATATTCATAGGAAAACAACTTTAGCACTCAACATTGGTGCTGTAAGCCATTACCACTAAGACATTTTTAGCTATCTTCACTTTTTCTAGGAGAGTAGTTCAGTGTAAAAACCCAGTGTCCACCGGTTTTGAAACTTGTTTTAAGGGTGGAAGCCTCAGTTTAGAGATCAGCCATGGTTTATTTATAGATAAATATCTACCAGAAATGTCCTGAAATCAATTAGTATCTTAACAGTAGCTCGTGCTTAAAAAGCATCATCATTTGTTAGGGCTGCAGCTGTTCCTCCAGCACCTGCAGCCTGCAGTAGGGAAATCCACCTGGGCCTCCTGGATCCGCTGAGCACCCAAAGCAGCCACTGCTACCCCATAAGGGGCAATGCGACCCGATGCTGTATGATGGTGCTGCTCCATTCCCCATAGCACTGCTGGCCATGAAGTCACCCATCACTTGGGAGGTTTGAGGAGGCAATGGCCCCATTCTTCACCCATTCTGTTCCCAGTAGTTTTGAGGCAGAGCCATCATGAGACAGAGATGTGGGTGCCACAGGTGTCCTGATGGCACTTGCTGCCTGATGGCTCCGGATTGTCCCGTGCATTTTTCTATGTGTGTTACACGGTCTGTGGGAGAAGATAGAGGCTTGGAGATAACCTGTGGGCCTTGGGTTGGGACAGTGGTGCAGCTGGTCATGCTGACCATCTGGGATCTCACAGGGAGGAGGGATTGGAGCCAGCGCAGAAAGCTTCCTCCAGCCCTGCCAAGTCTCTGAGTCACCAACAACTCATTATCAGGACTTTGTGTATTGACCTAACTCCTGGAAAGGGCCTTGCATTCCTTGGCAACGTCTGATACTAAGAAACAGAAGCTTTTATGGGATTAGATGTGAAAATGAATAAAACAAAGCTGTGCAGTCATCTTCGTAGTACTGAACTCAGTATTAATTCAATATTTTCATTACGTCTCAGCATCATTTCTGTTGGTTTTCAGCTGGGTGCAAAGCAGTATAGGACAGCTTCTGAACAGGGACTTTGGACATGCTAAGTGAGAAAGCTCCCATGGACACTTCAGCCTTTGCACCTTACGCATTCATCATATAGATCCCTGTTCCCCAAACCAATTTTCTGTACCTGTTTCGCCTTGGCAGCCTATGTTCTGCTGTCTCCACTCGCCAACTCTTGTGCCCACCCGGAGAGAAATCCACAGAGAAACACACACATGCATTCTCATGAAGCACAAAGGGTGTCATCAGAGTTCTCCTGGGTCAAAATCAAGATACAAGAAGGTAAGAAGTAAACCAATATAAAAGAAGGGCATGAAGTTTAACAGGCAGGAGGAAATAAGGGCAAACAAAGAATTGTTTGTATGTAGGTAGTAAAAGACCAAGAAGGTTGCCAGTCTGTTTCTCAACTTTGAGAAAACTACTGATGTTTTGGACAAAACACGTTAACTGCAGTATACTGGAGAAGTTTAGGCCTTTCATTACATCCCAGACAAATACAGAAAGCAATATATATGTATATAACATATGCTTTATCTGTAAATACGTATTTGCAATATCATCACTGGATCTCTGTACACAGCCTCTGCCTCTAAAGTTCAGCTGCCACGGTATGAATATGCAACAATCCAGAAAGGTGCATTTTAATGCATGCTTATTGTATACTAATTATTAGCACCATGTACTCCAGAGAGGTTTAACTATATAATAGACATAGATCTAACTAAATACCATAGGTGTTAAAGCACAAGCAACACGTTTTTTGTTAATCAAATGATTCTGAATTAACATACTGTACAATAATTGCCTTGTTAAATTTAAATTAAAACCTTATTTGAGACACATAATCTGGAGTGTGACTCACTGTTCTAACCACATTTAGATTGTTGTCAGTACAATTAGGATTTTGAATTTACAAGTTGCTTTTTTTTTTTTTTTTTATAATTTAATCAAATCACTATAGCAACTGCAAAATTAAACAGGAGATGTTCCCCCTTCCAAGTCCACTTTGCTGTGTGTACTTCTCTTGCCAGTGAAAAAGCAAACCTGGAGAAATCCTGAAGCCCAGCCCTTACAGAAGCCTACCCCAGCATGCTTTCTCATCCCACTGAAGGCAGGACCAAGAGGCAGGGGCCTTTGACACCCAGTCCCCAGACCCTCATTAAGGTTGAAAAGGATCTCTGTGATTCCTAAGCCCAACCCCAGCCCCTCCCCACCATACCCATTGATCATGTCCCCAACTGTCATATCTCCATGGTTCTGGAACACCTCCAGGGATGGAGACTCCAGCACCTCCCTGGGCAGCCTGTGCCTCTGCCGACCACTCTTTCTGAGAGGAACTTTTTCCTAAAATTTGACCTTTCTCCTTGATCTTTCTCCTGGCTGTCTGTACCACACTGCTTCACAGCTTGCATTGGAAAAGCTGTGAGAAAGTCCCTCAAAGAGAGAAAAATTCCCTCTGCTCTGGAGCTGGAGGCTGCCTGAGCCCCGCATCAGCATGCACTCTTTACTTGGTTGCGTTTTGTGTTTGCTCAGTTTGTCCAAGAGTGGAACATGCCAAGGGGAAGAAAAGCAAGTGAATTTTTCTTCCAGAATAAAAGTATTTGGGCTGGCTTTGAATCTTAACCAAACATTCAAGCTGGTTTATACAACATGCAGTTTATTTTGCTTGTATGAACAAAGTTAAATATTATAGAATTACATGAAGTTCATTTTACCCAAGCTGGAGAAAGCAATCCCAAGGCTGCAAGGAACATGCACAGAGATGCCATAGATCTGCTCACGCTTCCTGACACACTGCAGCCCATGGGGCCGTGCCGTTACCAGCACCCTGCTTGCTGTGCATTGCCAGCACCTGGCACCATTAATGGCCCCATTCGCTGGGCTCGTTATTGTACACTCACAGGTTTAGGCATTGACCTCAGATTTACAGGTGTAACTTAACGAGACACATGTTGCAGCCAGATGTCCTGCAAACAGATACCACATATATATCTTTGTACACGAATAATCCTGAAATATTCATTATGAGGCGTGCTCATGAGATCTGCCTTGTTATTAGTGCACCAGTCTTGCGCGTCAGCCGGAACAGATGGAAAAAACTGGAAAATGTATTTAACATTCCTGCTAGTTTCTTAAAAATAATTATCTGATTAAAAGTGCCAAATGCAATTTTCATTTTTCCTTATTCATTGTACTGGTAAAAGTGTAGTTAAATTGGCAGTGATGCAACACCGCAGAGTTATGACAGGAATCATAAAAGAAGCAGGCCAGAGAGTGAATTTTTACTCCAGAATACAAGATTTAAGTGCTGTCCAACCTCCTTCATTTACAACGAGGGCTTTGTGCAGTAATCATAACACATAAATTATACATTAGGCACCTTTCAATCACGATAAATGTGCTGAAGGCATTCTGCAAGGACCAGCTAGAGCAACAACTCTGGTGCCCATGGGGCTCCTTCTGCACTAGTGGGGCTTGAGGGCTCAGGGGCCTCGCTAACCCCAGCAGGGCCGGGGTCTGCCTTGGGTAGGATGGGGCATGAGATTCTTTGCCATAAAATGTGGGTGACCAGACTGCAAGTTAAGTGTTCAATTCATCAGCCACCAGCTCATGGATAGCTATTATTTTCCTACTGGGGAGGCATTGGTGGTGTCCGTTGGTATGTCAGAAAACAGTGAAGACTATCAGGGAGAAGTCATCAGGGGTGCTCTCAAGGACAGGTCCCCAGGGACTGTGAGTGATGCTGGTGACCACACAGGATGGACACCCACCATGTGGGGAGATCTCACCCACACTCTCATAGGGTGTGGGAGAAAAGAGAGAAGCCCCAGGTCAACATTTCAGCTCTTGCATGTGGCTGAGAGATGTGGCTGAGATTTGAACTTGTTTTTAACAAAACAACTGCCAGACTGTGATTTGGGACAGTGTGTTATACTGACTGCCTTTTGTCTTTGACTTCTACATGCGTTTAACCCAACGAAGATCATTGTCTTTCTCAATAAATACCTGTTTAGAGTTTTTTAAATGTCTGGTTCCCAAGAGTTGTGTTATAATAAGGCGCTCATTTAATTGCACTGAAAGGAGAAAGAAAAGGTATGATTTCTAAAAGGACAGAATACTTATGATATTTATGGACCCATTTAACACACTACTTTGGTTTAAAGAGGTGGGGATTTACATGTGTTAAGTGCTCCTACAAATCTCCCTTACCCTTTCTTGGAAAAGGGCAACACAATAATAATTGTTAAATTTATGTGTTAAGACGTCTGTACTGTAGAGCTCTGCACATCAGTAGCTAAGCACAATAGACTGTCTGCTCCTACTTTCTATCCTTTTATCTTCCCTAAATGCTGGATGATCCCGATAGTGAGTAGAGGGACGGGTGGCCTGTGCTCTGTTGCGCAGCGCACTCCGTGCTGAACCTGCAAAGGGCTTTGATGAAACTCAGCATAGAGGTGTGCCCACTTCTTAAAGCTAAAACTGTGGACTTATGTGGCCAACCCCAGAGCTGCTCCCAACACAGAGATACTCCCAAGCCAGAGCTGCTCCCAACCCCAGAGCTGCTCCCAACCCTGATATACTCCTAAGCCAGAGCTGCTCCCAACCCGAGCTGCTCCCAACCCTGATATACTCCTAAGCCAGAGCTGCTCCCAACCCGAACTGCTCCCAGCACAGAGATACTCCCAAGCCAGAGCTGCTCCCAACCCCAGAGCTGCTCCCAACCCTGATATACTCCCAAGCCAGAGCTGCTCCCAACCCCAGAGCTGCTCCCAACCCTGATATACTCCTAAGCCAGAGCTGCTCCCAAGCAAGAGCTGCTCCCAACCCCAGAGCTACTCCTAATCCTGAGATACCTCCAACCCAGAGCTGCTCCCAACCCAGAGATACTCCCAGCCCCAGAGCTGCCCCCAACACAGAGATACTTCCAACCCAGAGCTGCTCCCAACCCAGAGCTGCTCCCAACCCAGAGATGCTCCCAACACAAGATTCTCCTAACGCCAGAAATGCTCCCAGCCCAGTGCTGCTCCCAACCCTAGAGCTGCTCCCAACCATAGCATCATGCAGAGAGTCACTGGAGCAGATCTTCCTCTCCCAGCGATAGAAATAGGCTCCTCAAAATGTCAGTGATGTTAAATATGGTGCTAATTGCTGTTTGTTTATTCTTCTCCTTAAAAACCTTCAAACCAACTGAAATGAACCCTCAATGAACTTTTATCACTGATAACACAATCTCTTAATTTAGATGCCTGTAGATGAGCAGGCTGGGAAAAGGCACTCATGTTTATCTTACTCTGAGCTCAGTACACAGCCCTGGAGAAAGTGTGTTTCCAAAGGCACTGATAGTCAGACAGCCTCCTCTGGGAGAACGGTGTGTTCCCAAATGAGGCTTGTTATGCTGATATTTATCACAGTTTGATTTTTAGAACTCCTGAATATGTTTGCTTTTCATATTTTTTCCATATTCTGATGACTTCACTGCTATGTAGAGCGATGTTTCTCTGCAGAATGCATGCTCGGCTGGGTGCATCACAAATTTCATGATGCTCTAATCAGCACAACTGGGGTGGAACCATGGTGCAGAAGTGGCTGTGAGCCATCTTCGCCCCAAAAATTAATTAACTGTGGTCTGAACTCATTAAATCAAAATGGACAATCTTGCCAGGACCATGGAACCATAGAATCAAGGAATTACTAATGTTGGAAAAGACCCCCAAGATCCACAAGCCCAACCCAAACTCACCCCCATCATGCTCACTGACTGTGTCCCCAGTTGCTGCATCTCCACAGTTCTGATCTTGGTTTCAGGCTTAAAGAGAGTAGATTTAGGTTGGATATAAGGAAAAAGCCTGTTATAGCAAGGGTGGTGAGGCACAGGCACAGGCTGCTCAGAGATATGGTGGATGCCCTGTCTCTAGAGACTTTCAAGATGAGGCTGGATCAGGCTCTGAGCTACCTAGTGAAGCTGCCAATGCCCCTCTTCACTGCAGGGCAGTTGGATGAGATGACCTGTAAAGGTCCCTTCCAACTGTAACGATTCTATCTGCCTACAATTCTAACACCTCCAGGGACAGGGACTCCACCACCTCTGTGGGCAGCCTGTCCCAGCTCTTTGAGAGAAGGAACTGTTCCTCATATCCAACCTGAACCTTCCCTGGCACAACTCGAGGCCACCAACTCGTGTCCTAATTGTGCACGTATACATGTAAGTACGCACACATATGTATGTGTATTTAACTATACGTTAAAGGTTTGTATACATTTGGTCCAATTATCACCAAGTCTGCCAGCATTACTTTATCTGTCACTAACATAGAATCTAGGCTGCCCTGGGCACCAGAAAGTGGCAGTGCTGTCAAGAGCCCCCCAGTACTTTTACCCTCATTCAACATCACACCATATTGAGCCGTGGGCCACCAGAGCTGCAGGAGCAGTGTGTGGCTGTTAGCACACCGGGTGCCCCTCCGCAGGTGTGCACTGTTCTCTCTTTCTCTCTCTTTCTGTTTGGAACTTGTGGATATTACTGTGGTTTTATGGCAATGCTTGCACCAGAAAGAACATGAAACAAGAGGCGTATCCCCACTTTTAATTTAAATGATCAATACTGATAATCAGAGCACAATGGGTGGTAACAACTTTGATTTGAACTCAAAAGACTGTAAAGCAGCTGGAGGTCAGAATAATCAGGTGGGTTGCCAGTAATTCCTTCACTCAGTCAGCCCCCAGGTCTCCCACCAGCTGCGGTACACCCACGTGTGCAACCCCAAATTCACAGTTCCCCAAGTTCCCTTCCAATCTCTGCAGGGGTAGATGGAAAGCTAGGGGATGCTTGCTCCCTGTTTGCTCATTGGAGCTGCCCCCCAGCCTTCACCCTGTCTCTGCCCCTCTCCCAGAAGCTACACTGCACCCCATGCTTGGGGTTGTCCCTGCTCTCAATGCAGTGTTCCCAGCACAGCACCCACGCAGCCACTGTTCACCTGCAGCTGAGGACAGCCAGGCATGCTTCCCAACTCCTCCCTGGATCCAAGGGATGGAAACTTCTTTTATCAGGAGATAAGAGCAGAAATTCTCATCTAATCCCAGGGCTCCAGATGCTGTGGTGCTGACAGCATGCTCCGATTTGCAGTGATCTGTGGGAAAACCTATGGAAATTGGCAGGTGTTGCTGTGGGTGAGAGCACATCAGTGTCCCTGTACTGAGACCTCCTCTGCCCCTGGTCACAGACTGCTTCCAGTGCTCAGAAATGGCAAAGGAAGGGGGGAATGGACAGAAATGTACAGTTGGGGTGTATGGGCAGAAACTCCCAAGAGAAAGCTGAGGAGAGAAAATAGCTGCGCTGGGGAAGGAATGCTGTGGTCAAATGAATTCTCCCAGTTTCCCTTCTCAGATATTTCTGCAGCATTTTCTATCCCTGATTCTTGCATTGAACACTGACTCTGCCTTCTACACAGCCAGCCCTGGTGCACAAAGATGGGTTCCTTGGTGGCCAGCCCTATGTGGCTCTGGTGTCCACCTCTTGCCATCTCCTATGCGTTGTGCTCTTCAGTGCACATCACGAACTGGAAAGCTCAGGCTTTAGCAACTGCAAGCAATTACAGCTGTTAACCATCGGATCTCACAAAGCTCCAAAGAAAATCCCAATGTACAAATCCAACTGCAAATCCCTATGATTCACCGGCTGCTAGAGCCAAATGATGTTATTTTATCATTTATGCACAAAGCATTAGTGTATCAGACACCACTGATGCTTATTGTGTCCTATTGTACCCATACTCTTGGTCAGCTCTTGGCCCTAATCAAAGTCACTGGAAGGATTTTTTCACTTTTTACTTAATGATTAATCTTTCAGTGGTATTTCTCACCTCCCAAAGCTTCAGAATTTATGACTGTTTTAAAGGAAGCCACTGAAGCATCTGTTTTGTCTGTGGATTGGTTTTAGTGGTCCCTATAGCTGAGTGTTACAGCACTGTTGCCCAGCTTCACCCGTAGTAGAACATTGCAAACCTCCAGCAGTTCCCTGCATTGTAACCACCACTTCCTTCTCTCGTTACTGACATGTACAAAAAGTCAAAGGGATTCATAGATGTGAAACCATGCAATAGCGGAGTCAAGATTTAAAGGTCAAAACATTGCACGGATGTTGGAATTATCCATGTTTTGAGGCCAGGGAGCAGCAAGTGAGCCATACCACCAGGCAGGTGCTGTGCAAGGAATCCCAAGGACCACGATCACGTGGGGTGACAGGAGCAGGGGGCACAATGTCCCAATTTGCCCAGCACATGGCTTCCCCTGCGAACCACCCACTCCCGTTCCCACTCTCCCCTCTTCTTGGTTTGCCTGTTTATCTACAATCTGTCTATTTAAATTCCTTCTAAACAAGATGGGAATATCTTTGTGCCTGTTTGTAAGAATATTCTGAATCCATCTGTTATTTACATCATTCATTTTCCTGAGGTGTCTCCAACAAATCCTGGCTGGATGCTCTGTATGTGTTATTAATAAAACAGCTGTAAAAATATTAACTGTACAGCCTAATTGTCAGCCCTGATGAGGAGCCAGATTTATCCCTGAACGGATGCTGAGGCACAGAACATGGCTTTTCTCCAGGCCTGACCCTTGCATTTTGCTCTTTGAATGCTTCAGTTTCAGAGATGAGAAGAAAGCTTTCACCCTCAGCCCTGTTACACTTCTTTTTGTTTCTGTGTGTGTAGCCCTGCTCCAGTCACCTGTGCTTGCTTTATTCTTTCATTTGCCACTTGTACCCTCTCGTAATTAACATTTGTAGTTTAATCCCACATCACTTCACTGTGGGTGAACCAGCATCTCTCCAGCAGTGGTGCTTCATGAACAGCTTAATGACAAGTTGGAGCACTGTGTTTTCTCTCCATGTGGAGGTACAAAATTGCATTTTGATGGCCCAGCTCTGGAAGTTTGGCTCCCACCAGAAGGCACCAGGTGATGCATGAAAAGAACATTTTCCTGTGATTCTGAGAGAGCCTCACCCTTCCCTTCCCTTCCCTTCCCTTCCCTTCCCTTCCCTTCCCTTCCCTTCCCTTCCCTTCCCTTCCCTTCCCTTCCCTTCCCTTCCCTTCCCTTCCCTTCCCTTCCCTTCCCTTCCCTTCCCTTCCCTTCCTTCCCTTCCCTTCCCTTCCCTTCCCTTCCCTTCCCTTCCCTTCCCTTCCCTTCCCTTCCCTTCCCTTCCCTTCCCTTCCCTTCCCTTCCCTTCCCTTCCCTTCCCTTCCCTTCCCTTCCCTTCCCTTCCCTTCCCTTCCCTTCCCTTCCCTTCCCTTCCCTTCCCTTCCCTTCCCTTCCCTTCCCTTCCCTTCCCTTCCCTTGAAAAATGCCTGGAGCTGTTGGGCTTTGGGTCTTTTTGCAAACACCATTCAGTAAATGTTTACTAAAGATAGAAGTAGAACCATACTGACATTTACAAGCAGGAAAGTCACGGAATCACAGAATCATTAAGGTTGGAAAGACTCCCCAGTCCAACCCCACCCCACCCCACCATGCCCACTGCCCACATCCCCAAATGCCACGTCCCTTTGGTTCTTGAAGACCTCCAAGGATGATGAGCCCACCACTCCCTGAGCAGCTGTGCCACTGCATCACTGCCCTTTCTGAGCAGAAATTGTTCCTAATGATACAAAATGGTAAATTTCTGCTTCTCAAAGGTCTTAGAGAAAAATGCCAGTATTTTGCTGCTTTTTGCAAAGGACCACAAGGACCCCAGGATAATAAGGAATTGGTCTGTATGCAGAGAACAGAATTCAGCATTTAGCTCAGAATAATTATTTTTTTTTCATCCAAGTGCTACTTCAGCAGGAGTCTCTGTGATCAAAACTTCGTCCCATTTGCACCGACAGAGCAGTGCTGGTGTGACCTGTGGTAAGAGTTGAACCACTCCAGTGTCATTCCATGTTGCAGAGACATGAGGAGATTGAGGAAAAATGTGAGCACAGTGCCAATCTGAATGCAATACCTTGTGCTGCTCTTTGCTAAGCTGTTTCACAACAGAGGAGTTATGCAAACCCTGTAGAAAGTCATTACGGGCTCCTGGGGAGCCTGGAGATGGTGCTGATTCCTCGGCAGGAAGAGAGACGTCCTCATTGCAAAGCTGATTTCAGGTCAGAAATATTTTTGAAACCCACGTGTTCCCGAGGGTTTATTTAAGAAAACAGTATTTTTAATTATCATTATTTTTTTTTTCCTCAGGAATTCAGACCCTCCTCTCTCTGAGAGCACAAACTTTTCCCACCCGAAGTCAATGGGAAGTTGGCTACGTTGAGCATCCCGAAGAGCCGTCCAGTGCTGTGCTCTCTGGAGCTGCAGTTGGAGGACAAGTGTTTGCGGCGTTTTTTTATGTTACCATGGGGATTGCTATAGTAACGATTCTCCGAACCCTTCATTTATTAATTTACTTTGTTGTAAAACTAAAGGTAAACCAAATATCCAAAGAAACAATAGCTTTAAAGAGATTTTACCCTTCACACAATCCACGTTTAATGTTCCAGCGAAAGGGCCTTGAGTTTGTGTTTAAAGAACAACATTTGCAGATAATTTAATACAGTCAAAGGAATGAGATTCCACAAGGTTTCCTTTGAGACTGGAAAACAACAGCTGATCTATGTCATAACACATTACAGGGCTCGGCACTTTAGCAATCCTGCTGCCGAGCTCCCCGGGGCGGGAGGGGGCCGCAGCAGCCCTGTTTGGGGATGGGAACAGCAAAATGGTCCTTTTGGGGCTGCTGCTGCAATTCCGGGGGTGATGGGATGGGATGTGGCAATGCAGCAGCACAGCATCCAGCAAGGAATGGTTCCCCCAGTTGTGTCCCCGTGTGCTCCTGGGGACCCTCTGCTCCACGGGGGGCACTCGGGCAGACACAAAGGGAAGGCAGCAAGTATTAAATATTTTTAAATGCCCGTTTTATTTTACAAGGTGCAAATATTACGCTTTGCAGTTACGTAGTAAATACCAGATTACACTCTGACGTTACCAAGCACCGTACCTGCAAAAATAATTGCTGTATTAAGGGTAGTTATTCAGTCCCTCAGTAACCCTGTAGCCTAATAGTTAGAAACAAATATATCATTTATTCTCTTCACATAAAAGCTACCAACCGTTTCCATATTGCATATGATCAATAGAGATTTTTAATGGAAGTGTTGCTGATCTAACCTAATAAGCAGAGCATCACGAAAGCCAATAAGCAGCTTAAGCCAACACGTGAAGCAAAGTCTATAGTGGAAGCTGTTCTAGGGCCCCAAAGGGTCTTCAAATCACTTTATTTTGATGGGGTAAACGTAACCACGTCAAAAACCAAACCTGACATTTTAAAGTGGTTTAAAACTCACTGTAAAAGCTTGCTCCAGACATGAGCTTTCTTTACAAGGTCTCAGCCCTGCAGCTATTGTTGTGTCTATGCAGTTCAACTTTCCTGGGTTTGTTTTCCGTAAGCAGGTTGTCCCTCCCCTTCCCCTTCCCCTTCCCCTTCCCCTTCCCCTTCCCCTTCCCCTTCCCCTTCCCCTTCCCCTTCCCCTTCCCCTTCCCCTTCCCCTTCCCCTTCCCCCTTCCCCTTCCCCTTCCCCCTTCCCCTTCCCCTTCCCCCTTCCCCTTCCCCTTTCCCCTCCCCTCCCCTCCCCTCCCCTCCCCTCCCCTCCCCTCCCCTCCCCTTCCCCCTCCCCTCCCCTCCCCTCCCCTCCCCTCCCCTCCCCTCCCCTCCCCTCCCCTCCCCTCCCCTCCCCTCCCCTTCCCCTTCCCCTTCCCCTTCCCCTTCCCCTTCCCCTTCCCCTTCCCCTTCCCCTTCCCCTTCCCCTTCCCCCTTCCCCTTCCCCTTCCCCCTTCCCCTTCCCCTTTCCCCTCCCCTCCCCTCCCCTCCCCTCCCCTCCCCTCCCCTCCCCTCCCCTCCCCTCCCCTCCCCTCCCCTCCCCTCCCCTCCCCTCCCCTCCCCTCCCCTCCCCTCCCCTCCTTCCCCTCCCCTCCCCTCCCCTCCCCTTCCCCTTCCCCTCCCCTTCCCCTTCCCCTCCCCTTCCCCTTCCCCTTCCCCTTCCCCTTCCCCTTCCCCTTCCCCTTCCCCTTCCCCTTCCCCTTCCCCTTCCCCTTCCCCTTCCCCTTCCCCTTCCTCTTCCCCTCCCCTTCCCCTTCCCCTTCCCTTCCCCTCCCCTTCCCCTTCCCCTTCCCCTTCCCCTTCCCCTTCCCCTTCCCCTTCCCCTTCCCCTTCCCCTTCCCCTTCCCCTTCCCCTTCCCCTTCCATCTCCCCCTCCCCCTCCCCCTCCCTTTCCCCTTCCCCTTCCCCTTCCCCTTCCCCTTCCCCTTCCCCTTCCCCTTCCCCTTCCCCTTCCCCTTCCCCTTCCCCTTCCCCTTCCCCTTCCCCTTCCCTTCCCCTTCCCCTTCTTCTTCCCCTTTCCTTTCCCCTTTCCCTTCCTCTTCCTAAGAATTTCATTGATGTTTCTTGAAAAAAGCTTTTTCCTCTCTTTTCCCATGCTATGCTGTAGGGTTATGTGGCAAACAGCTCAGCCATACTGGGGCAGCCATTTGCTTAGCACAGAGAGCTGCATTTTTACCAGACTAGCCCAAACATAAACTGTAAATACAAATGTAAATAAAATCCCTGGGTTTATAAGTGCTGGGTAGGTGGGTGCATGCTTGCACTGTCCACCTGCAGAACTCTCCATCCCATGGCACTGTTTGCAAAACCTCCCTGCAGAGGCCTGAGCACTGCAGTGAACTGTGGAACTCTGCAAGCAGGGAAACCAAGTCCCCACAGGATAAAGCCAAGGTTCCTACCAAACCCAGGATGTAACTAAGGTAGAAGAGGCATCCACTCTGCAGTATTGCTGTGACAGCTGGGCTCTTGGCACGATATTCACATCCCAAGTGAGAACAAGTCCAAGTAAGCAGACACGTCACCTGCCCATCAGCACCAAGTGCCTCCTGAGCCCTCTGAAATGGGAACAGCAGAAACTCTGATGGAAAAGGCTGAGTTTCTCCAGCAGCGCTGGGTCTGGGATTTAGAGGAATGAGATAGAATCACTGAATCTCTAAGTTGAAAAAGACCTCTAAGATCACAGAAGTGTATAACCATAGATCTATTAAAGCTGGAAAAAAACTCTAAGATCCCCAAGCCCAAGCCCAACCCCCCCCCCCACCATGCCCACTGACTACATACGTCGCCAAGTGCCACATCTCTGTGGTTCTGGAGCACCTCCAGGGATGGGAACTCCTCCACCTCCCTGGGCAGCTGTGCTACTGCATCACTGTTCTTTCTGAGCAGAAATTTTTCCTAATATCCAGTCTGAACTTCCCCTTCCACAGCTTGTAGACTGCATTTCTAGCTCGGTATCAAGAGCTGGCAGTAGGCAATTCTCCACTGTATGGATTTCAGAGTGCTGAACAATGTGCAACTTTGGGCTTCTAAAAGGCCATCTTCCAGAAGTGCTTTTTCCTTTGTTCATTCATTTCTTCCTCTGCTTAACTTATTCCCTATTTAACCATTCCCTGTCCTCCTGAACAACGCCAGCCCACCCATGCCAGAGATTGGGGCTGACTGAGTGCTGGTGGTGGCACCAGAGCTGTGTGTGCCGTGGGGATAGGGTACTGTGGACACTGAACAAGAGGAAATCGATCTCTTTGTGAGGGAGAAAAAGTCATTCTCTACTTTGTGCTACTTTGAATATTCTTTTGTAACACAATGCTGGTTTTGGCAGCAAACATTTCTTTTTGATGAAAGTCACAGGGTCAGAGGCAGGGCTCAGTTTGTGAAATACAAGCAAAATAGCAGCTAGTGGCATAATCCCCATTCCAGAGGAATCTGGGGAAGCACCACAGAGAGAAGGACCTTCCAAAAAGGATATGTATTTTTTGAGATTTCAGTTGCTATATTATTGATTGAAACGCTGTGAAATCCAAGGTGGAAAATTCTGCTAGTATATCATTTGAAACAGTCTGAGCAGTGAAGAAAAAAACTGCATTGCTGTGATGGGAAATGAGGGGTTTGTATGTCAAGTGGGGGGAAATCCAGGAGTGGTACGCCCCACACAAATACACACACAGGTGCCATCCCCTTTTCAACCAGGCTCAGACCTAGAGTGGGGTTTCCTTTAGAAGCCATGGAACCTCATGGACTTTCTGAGGGCTGTATTTTGCAATACAAAGGATGTAGACACCTCCTCACCTCAGCAACGACCTCCAGAGCTGTTTCCAGACCACACACCCTGGCTTTCAGAGAGCTCCTGTGAGCAGCCAGGACCTGGCAGAAGGGGTGGTTAAATAGGGCTCGAGAAGAGAGATCATATGGTGCCTCTGGAAACTTTGCTCTCCGTCTAGAAAAGTGGTTTGCAGCTCCTTGAGATGATGAGACGTTTTCTGCCCTACTTAGAATTGGGGCAGATTTCCCAAAACGTTTGGGTATTACAAATACGTCGGCGCTCTTATTGAGTCCTTCAAAAACAGCAACGCACTGACACCTGTGACAGTGAGAAGCCTAGTTTGGAAAGATGTATCGGGTGACTGCCTCAGAAATGCAATTTTAAGAGAGTGATCCCATGTGTTGAAGTGCCAAGCAGACAGGTACCCAAGCCCAGATCCTAGAGAGGCCTTACTGGCCTTCCTGAAGCCAAAAGTGTTGAGCACAGGTGTGGTGCAGCCCAGACCGACGCACCAGGGTGCCAGCTTTGCTGAGCGCTTTTAAAAACTCTGCTAGACCCCTCCATGTGAAGATGACATTTATTTTCAATTCTCCCCACAAAACCGTGATGAGATGAGGTGAACTTTAAATCAAACTTCAGTGCAACAGGGTAAATAAGTCTCAGAGCTGACTGCAACGAGTTGGCGTCGGAACAATCACGCAGCACCACAATTCTATCATCATAACAAATGTTTGTTTTCCATTTGCATTTGACAATGGAATTAATAAACTGTTTTACCAATTTAAGCTTAATGAAAAGTGCATCCCACCGCTCGGTTCCTGACCCCACTTATCTCATTTATAGTTTGCAGTTTTCATAATGGCAAAACGAGGCGTTTTCTTCACATCGCTTCAAACGCCCCCGTTTCCAATTTTCATGGGAACACTGAGGGCGCTTAACAACAATGCTCCATTGATCTGCTTTGTCTCTTACCTGCCCCGCAGCCACCCGGCGATTGTTAAATGCAAAAGCCACAAGCCCAGATAGCAAAACAACCCATTAGTGTATAGGCTTCGGCCACAATGGTTTCAATAATAATTAATATGCAGGATAGCTAGTCGTGTCACACACCATTTCAGACTCGAATTGCATCTGTCAGTCCAAATTCTGACTCTGCACGAGGCATCCAGCCCCGAATCTAGTTAGACAGCTAACTGAATTAAAACAAAAATCTACAGATGCATGATAAATGCACAGGATGCTATGTCACACATGAATGACTTCTGTGCAGGCCAAATGACAGATGTATTTCCTCGACTCCAGGCCAGACTCCAGCACAAACCACTCTTCATTTATCAATAATTGGGCCTTAATTTCATTTGGCAGTGCTAGAGCAGCATGCTCAGCTTCCTCTCCAATAGACTAACGCTAATTAGACTTTTTTTTGGGCATCAATCTTTTTATTTTATCCTCTAATAATCAACCATAAGCATAGCTATATCTTGCCTTTTTCGAGGGACATGGTGCGCTTTACCCATAACTCATTATTAGTGATAATGGAATGGGAATGGGAACCGTTCTATTATTTATGTCTGAGAAAGAAAGGCACAGAGCAGGAGTCGGGGATCGTACTCTGCCTATTCACATCGAATCAGCGTCTTGATTCGTTTGCCACCTCTTTTGAATAATGAATGTCATGTTCTATTAGTCCTTATATACCAAAAAGGGGATTTTAGTTAAATGGACTCTATTTATCAGGGAGATTTTTGGGTAAACACAGCACAGCAGTTCTGAAGTCAGCGTGGCAGACAATATCCAGGCATTGGCACCGCCACGGCTCAATCCTGTTGACCGCTGAGCACTTCTGAGCACTGCTGGGCATCTCAACTCCATTAAACAAAATCATTTCTGTGGGAATCTAGGGCGCCGGGCTGGGCTGCGATTCTTAACGTCCTGCATTGGTAATAGCGAACAGTAAGATCCCATGCAAGTCTGCCTTACTTGATTTTGTTCTCTATACCCATCCCATATGTGCACATGTATGTGGCTCTGTGCGTATACACACACCTACACACATCTACAGAGAAGTGAAAGAATACATAGGTGAGTGCGTGTGCACACACATGCATTGAGTCAGGGATGGGGTAATCTTATAGCTTATTACACTGCACATTATGCCATCAAAGGGTTTATCCCGGCAGTGTTGAGCTTTGCGGCTCAATTCCCCACAGCTTCAAACGCAGTGATTGAACTGACCTTGGTTTACATAAGTTCTGATCTTATCACCTATCTTCCCCAGAAGCTCAGAGACAAGCATGATATCCCCAAAGCCTTTTTTCTGCCTCCGAGTGACAAACTGAAAAGGCTGTTCCCATTTGCAGAGAAGACCTTTGCTTTAGGTAAGTGCTAAGCCCTATTGATTTGCTCCAGGGATCAGTGCTGTTCGGTGCCACTCGCGCTCCCGTCAGTGATTTTGCACACAGCTCTGTGTTTATTGGCACAGACTAAATCAGCGATGTGGTCCTCGGGGCTGATTGCTATGCCCAGATGATCTGTTGGAGTTTGCTGCATGATCCAATCTATGGCATAATTGAAGAGGATGAAGAACAAAATTCATCCTTGTTTCACCCCAGTAACTACGCCAAATTCAACAGAGAGCTCTCCATATGGTCCAACACAAGTTAGGTAATGTGTATATTATGCCATAATAAATGAAGTCTCATAGGTCTTAGTGGCTAGTTATTATCAAAGATCTTTCACGGCAATTCATTGTGATTGGAACAGAATGCAGCAACTGGAAAAATGATAAATAGTGCTGTTGTATGGTCATGATAGTGATGGAAAAATCTGGGCTCGCAGGCTTTTGCTAAGTAACAGTGTGCCCACATGTGTTCGCTCTCGCTTTTGGACAAAACTACCCGCTCTGAATTCAAATGTATTTATTCCCAGAATAAATGCAGATGCACTTCAAGGGCCTCTTCCTAAAGAAGCTCTGCAATTCCTGGGAGGTGTCTTTTCCCAGAGGGTACGAAATCTGGGAGCACTTTTTTTCCCCATGGTTGTCCCAGTGAGTGAGCAGCAGCAGAGTGGGCCTGGTTTGGGCTCTCCTTCCCTTCACATGCTGCAACCACATCAACCCAGCGTTAGGTCCTTCTTGAGGGATCGAGGAGTTCCTAAAACTTTTTCTGGTTGTAAATGTGCTCGGATTCACATCCTCCTCCTCCTCGTTTGTACTTGTTATCATTATAATTACACTTTTTTTTTTTTTTTTTTTTTTTTTTTTGGTGTAATTATAGTTAGATTTGCTCAGGAAAAAAAAAAATTCAGATGAGAACGTCAGATCATGAAATAATATCTCATGGGGTAGAGGAAGCACCACTGAAGAGGTATTTAAGTACCAAGCACTAGTAAAAAGTTGCTTTTCCCTCCAGCTCCAGTGCCATGAGCCTCATCACATTAAGTAGCCATACAATATATTGCAGTTCTGATAAATTATGGAACTTCTTGTCACCGCCACTCTCTACTTTATTATCAGAAACAACTTTATTGTCAGTCTGATAGCTGCCTTGCTGACTTATTTATTTCCCTTGATGAGAACAATAAGGAGGCTCCTTCCTCCGGTCCAGGCTGCTGCTTACACCCACGGACTCTGCAAATAGAGCAGATCCAGCACAGCCCCCACGTCTGCGGCAGTGAGATGCAGCTCAAATATTTCTCATAGCCTCCCAATTAGCACTGCTTACCCCAAAAGAACATTTTTTTCCTCATTATTGTTATATGGCATGTGATTTTCAAAATGCAGATTTCCTTCCCAACCCTACCTTTGTTTTCTTAAGCAACAAGACCGAGTCTCCACGGAAGCCTACTCCAGCTCAATAGATTGATCACCAGATTCAATTCCTGATTATCTGAAGATGTGCGACTGCTTTGTCTGTACGTTGACCCAAGCCACAAACCTGCCACTTAAAAAAGATTTGTTAATGAGATTTCAGTGCCACTGGACCCTTAGCATTTCTTTTTGCCTATAAACTCATTCTGTTGTTCTACTGTAGTGAGGAAAACTGCTGCATTTGTCTAGGAATGACAAATACCACCCTTCGAACAAATAGCTGATTAATAAAGAAACTTCAAAAATTATTACTTTGGAACATGTTACTGAGAACGTGGTTTTAGGGATCATTTAACTCCCTCCTTGCACCTCCAGACCCAGCTCCTCACCCTGGGATGCTGGACCCACAGCTGTTCCATGCCAGGGATCTCTGCTGGGAGATGTCCCCCAGTGCCTTATTGATACCTTCCTTGCTCCCAGACTTTTCTGGTCGGTTACCATGGCAATCCGTTGCCTCAATGGGGTCCTTGTGAACTTGTTTACCATCCCAATTATAACATTTTCAAATCCAGGCTGATTATGACAGCTCTGTGTCGCCCATCTGTGCCTGATCTGATCAGCACTTCCACAACAATACATTGGCAGGTCACCATCGTGCGCTCCCCCCTGCGCTTCTCTGCAACTGAAATGCAGCAAATTCAGACGCCTGTGGGGAGCAGGGGCTGGCGAGAGGGCACAGCCCATGTCAGCACAGCCAGAATTCCTTGCAGGGGTAGCAAACTGTAAATAGGAACTCCTCTACTGGTGCTGGGATAGATCTGGCCAAAAGGGCTGAATATGAAAATAGGGTGAGATTCTTACATTGGAAAGTTACAAAAACATATTTCTTTCTTTTTTCTTTTTTTTTTTTTTTTTTTTGGCTTATTTTTATGGTCGCTGTTCAAAACAAATAGTGTGGCTTCACGTTCTTTTTAATAAAACTCTTCTTTTTTTCTATAAAAACATGATTAGTCCATGGCATTGAGCATAGCATAACCAAGGTAAGGTCCACGGCAGAGCTGGTGCCTTCTCCAGATCAAAATCAAACCAGCTTTGAGGCATGCAAACCATCCTTCAGATCCTGCATATTCACAGCTAAATTTCATGATGAAAACCTGTTAATTTAACAAAGAGGAGAGGAAAGGGTACAAGCAACCAGAGGCTTTGACATATCTGCCAAGGAATAGATTTGAATGGGTCTCTTAATCCTGCAGACAGGAAGCTGCTGAGATCCATGGCGGAAGTCGCAGCCAAATACTTTCAGGCTAGAGATAAGCAGGTTTTGGTACAAATTTTCAACAGGGATGAAAATTCAGCCATTGGAAGCAACGAGTGAGGGCTGTAATGGAAAGTCTGTCCCTTTGAGTCTTAAAAGCAAGACAGATATCCTCGTGGAAGGCTGTCCTAGCTTGGCAGCAGGACTGTGCTGGATGCAGCTATTCTGGGGCTTTGATTAAATTAAATGATGATAATGGTTCCTTGTCTCTGAATCTGTAGAAGAAAAGTACACTTAAAAAAAATATGTTCTGGTGTCACTGGTGCCAACTTGTGACTCAACTGCAACATGCGCATATTTCTCACAGTTCAGGATTTTTCCAAATAACTCCATGTTCTCAATGGGTTCATTATGAGCCTCTGAAGGAGCATTGTTAGCATCAGCCCAGGACAGAGCATCCTCCCACTCTGCTTCCGTCCCCTCTCCAAATCTCTTCCATCGCCAGTAATGCTGCTTCCACTGGATTTTCCCAATGAAGATAAAGCAAATCTGTCTGTCAGCATGTGTCTGATTAAGCAGTGTCTTACTGTGCTCAAAAAATAAGAAGTGCTTTGGCTGGTGACTGGAAAAGAGCAATGCTGCAGATGTCCAAAAGAAGTTCCTGAGACACCATGTAAAAACAACATTTCTCTGGAAAGGAGCAAAGCAAAACACAACAGGAAATCGCATCCCCTCAATGAAAACATTACAACACTCTGCAGACAACACGAGAATTGGATGAACCCTTTCTTGGGCTAGTGGGCATTTTTTCCCTGCGCATCTTCAGCTCTTTCCCATCCCGCACTGCCCCAATCCCGTGCAGCACTGCAGAGCTGGGCGCATGGCTCAGCACACTGCTGCTCGCGCAGCATGGCACTGTGCAGCTGCAGACTTTGAGCTGCAGAGGATGTCACCTCTTCAGCACTGCAGGGTCCCACACAGGGCATACTGCGGTGTCACGTCCCTCCCCACCACCCCATGCCTGGAGCAGAGCAGGGCTTTGTCCTCGGTACAAACAGCGCAGGAGATTATAGGCTTGAACAGGCTTCCAAAGCACCATCTCTGTCTCTCCTTTTTTTTCTTTTCTTTTTTTTTTTTTTTTTTTTTTTTTTTTCCCTCATCTCATTTTCATTCCATTTCTGTTTCTCTGATTCCAATTTCAAATTCTGGAATTGCCATTGAGAGCTTTTAGCCGATGAGCAGCAGCAGAAGCCACCAGTAAGTGGACGGGCAGACAGTGCTGGCAGTCAGACAGCAGCCTCTGTGCAGCAGACCTGCACCCTTCTGCCCATGCCAGCAGCCCCTCCCTTGCTCCTCTTCCTCCCCACATGGCTGCACTGCACTGGCTGTGAGCCACAGGGACCCGCTGGTTGTTTGGTCGATTTGCAACACCAGGAAAATGATGGGGTTCAGGGTGGTTGGGTTTCTCTTTTTCAGATCCATTTTCTGTTTTTGTTTGCCATTACAGCCTATCTTCATTTCAGCTGCGCCTGTGGCAGACCATTTTAGAAAAACGCCGCCTTGTCTGCCAGAATACTTCTACCATACTTTGTTTTTCAGTCCCACTCAGATGAGAACATCTTTTGCTTATTTTGGAGAGACGCAGCTGAAAAGAGAAGAGTACAGAGGGGCTTCCATTACAAATGTCTCCTTACCTGCATGCCCATCTCCGTGAACTGGACTTCTTCCCTGAATGATGCCACCATGGGAAGACAGACAGCATCCATAAGACTCCACACAAATGGCACACAACAGAAATAACAAGAAGGGGACAAGCTCCCCTTGCCTTAGGCAGGGAGTGCTGCGATGTCCCAGCAGTGCCTGTGCTCATCTCTTCCCAAGACCGGGTCCCTTCCATTTGCTCCCACACCTCACACCCAGTTGCTGTCTGGTGTGGCTACTGCATTTGTTTTAAAGCATGGTATTTTTTCTGCTTTATCACTTTTAAATTGTAAAGAATATGTATGCTGTTGTTATTATTAGGTTGTAAGTTGCTGCACTGTGCTGCTAATAGAAGTTCTGGGCCAAAAAAAAATGTCTAAATTGCTCCTGGTGCCAAGTCTTGGCCCTGGGTGGATGCTCCATGTCTGAAGACAGGCTGGACCAGGACCTGAGCTTCCCAACTGAGCTGTAGATGCTCCTGTTCATTGCAGAGGTTTGGATCAGATAAGATTTAAAAGTCCTTTCCAACTCAGACGATTCTGTGATTCCTCTGCAGTGACTTTGCATGGTTGGGGCTGGCAGTGAGCGCAAGTCTTGGGCGCACACGTCCAAGGACATTTGTTGATCAGATGATTCATCTGGACCTTTGCTTTCGATCCAGTCTCCAGGGCGCTTGAAAAACAAAACAGAATCCGTTATGTTACCTAAGTTGATTACTGCCTTTGTTATGTAAACCAGAAAACTTCTATTAATGCACAACAGAACACCCGCCTCTGCTCCTTCCAGGGGATGCAGCCCAACCCTGAGCCCACTCACTCTTGCCCCTTATCAGATCTGCAGATTGGCTCCCAAGCATTCTTTGCAGTGCCTCTGGACAAGGGCAGTAAGTCGAGGGGGAACCGGCTGCTTTCTGCAGCACACACCCAATGGTGATAGGCAGCAGCAGGAGCTGGGTCGGCCCCATGCCCAGCAAGGGGAGATGTAAGGAGGGATGCCTCTGCCATCGAGCATCATCCTCACCTCGCCGTGGGAGCACCTCGTGGTGCCACAGCTCCCAGGCCTGCAGCTTCAGCCCCACACATGTGCAGCTGGCCCCATTGCGGCTGCTGGACCAAGACTGAGGGCGAAGTGCTTCTTTTCATGGCGAACAATAAGCTGTAGTGCACAGGAACTTTCTGATGTGGGAACAAACACTACTTTGCACAGGAAAGCCATTTTTTAATTGGGCGTGATTGAAAGACAAATAATCAATAACAACAAGAACAGGCTCTCTGTGAACCTTTAAATGATCTGCAATAACCCTTGGCTCTCTGGAAATACGGATGGCATGTTTACTGGAGATGACACATGATTCAGATTCAGGGACTTCTTTTTAATGCCGTTTATAAAGTGTGCTCCTTAGAGTGAGAATTATCCAGGTCTTCACAGAATCATCTACTTTGAACATTTGAGTTCAAACACCAACCTGACCTACTGAGACCATCACTAAAACACCATGCCCCTAATACAGCATCCTTCAGGAAAAAAAACACCAAAGTCACAGCAGAGCTCCAGAAAATTGATAAATGATCTGATATAAACTCCCTCATAGGAGGCTCCAAAATGTTTGAATTTGGAATCTGGCATAGTCTGTGGCATGGGCAGCAGTAGAGTCCACCATTGGTCCGTCCCCACCACAAACTCCTCTCTTTCTCCCACACACCCAACTGATGTTCATCATCAAATACTGAATACATCAGAGATTCCAGCTCCCTGGTTTCTCAACAGAGGGTGAATAAAAGTGATTTGCTTAAATGGGGACTTAATATTCAAGTTTCTGTATCAGCCACCTATTTTTGATGGTTTATTATGATCCGAGGTAGAACTCCATTGAGAGATCAGTGCTTGCAGAAATTTTAAAAAGAATGGAGAAAATTGTATACGGTTATAGAATTTTTGATATGCACGTTGGTTTTAATCTGAGTAACATTATCATAATTTAACAGAAGAGATGTGAAACATTCAGATACAATAGCTGATGTAATTAAATGTAGAAGGGAGTTGCAGAGAAATGACAGGTTTCCATTTTCGGTACAAACACTCTTCCAAAAATTATGGGTGCTCAGCAACAAATATGACACCTATCTAAATTCAGAAAGCACAAAATGTTCATATTCATATTAAAAGAGAATGTGCAATAAGAAAGCAGGCTGAGAGCCGGTGCAGACGCAAAGACCACATCAGACACGGGTGAGGCACAAATGACCGAGCAGCTCCAACAGCTCCTCCTGCAATGTTGGAGTGTGAGTCCTCCATGGGGTGAAATGCTGCCTCGTGTCCCACTGACACATTGCAGCTACTTTTTGCTGTCTGAGCAGTGGCGACCTTATTCTCTCCTTGAGAATCCTGAGTCTTAACCTTCTCTTCCTCCTCATCTTCCTCCTCCTCCTCCTCTTTCCTCTTGCTCTTCCTCTTCCTCCTCCTATTCCTTCTGCTCTTCCTTCTCTACTTCCTCCTCTTCCTCCTCCTCCTCCTCACAGCTCCAGGAGTGTTGTGGAGGTGGAGGTTCCATCACACTGCGTGCCAAAGGCTGAGGAACAATGTGTGAGATGCAGAGAAGGCACATCCAGATTCAGTGCTGTATGCTGGTTTTATTTGCTTTGCGGAAATGCAACAATTGCAACCATTAAGCAGATGAAGAAATCAGTCATGGGGAAGGCAGTGGTTCACCTGGGACATGTGTGTTGCACCAAGCAATCCTTGCCCTTCCAAGGCTTGGTATCATCTCATGGCCATCCCTTCCCCTCTCCCTTTTCTCCCTCACCAGCCTCTTTGCAGCCCTATATGCTCCATGGTAAGAGTGCTTCAGAGCCAGGCTGTTTCTGGGACGGGGGTGAGAGATGGGGGTGGGGGTGAGATTCAGTTTCCGAACTGAAAGGATTCACTTTAGCATCAACTATTCCATTATTGAAAACTAGGGGGAAGAATTACACCGGGCTGGGAGCAGCAGATAAACAGGCAGCTGGCAATGGAAGGAAATTTCTTCCTTCCCCTACCTTGTGCTTCTGCAAGTCACAACTTTGTCAGTGTGTGCCTAACTGTGGATGCAGAAACCCAAGTGTAGGCTCCCAGCCTTTCCCATGTCTATTTCCGTCTCAGACATGAGGACAGATGCTCAGCTCCAAGCCTGGTGCGCTTCCAGGGAAGTGGGGGCTGCAGCCAAGGAGTGAATTCAGTGCCTGTAGCAGTGAGGAGAGGCACAGGTGAGGGTCCATATCCATAACTGTAATCATAACCAAAAACCACATGTATCCATAACCTTAACCACAGCCCTAACCATAGCCCTAGCCATAACAATATTTTTTTTTCCTGGCCATTCTGCTGCAGGAGGTGGCAGGGCTGGTTGGGCAGTTGGAATGCCCAGGGGCTGCACAGGCCGCTGCAGCCAGTCCACAAAAAGCAGCTGCCCATTCCCAACTTAGAATCATAGAATATTTAGGATCGGAAAAGACCTCCAAGACCCCCAAGCCCACCCTCACCATGCCCACTGGCCATGTCCCAAATGGCCATGGTTCTGGAACACCTCCACAAACAGGGACACCACCACCTCCCTGGACAGCCTGTGCCACTGCATCACCACTCTTTGGAAGAATAAATTGTTGTTAGTATCCATCCTGAACCTCCTCCAGTGCAACTTGAGACTATTACCTCTCATCTTATTTGCACAAAGCCTAGAGGCAGGCAAATAGAGTTTCCTTGCAGTAGGCAGCGTGCAATACCTGCTCCTTCCAATAGTTGTGCACGAGGTCTGCCAGGAAACACGCAGCTGCATGGTAGCAAAGCCCTCTCCAGGGGTTGGCTTGAAACACAAGAAGATTTGGGACAGCTTTTAAGAGTTCCTCCTCCTTCTCTGGTGCAAAGCTTGTTTGCTCGGCACAGTCCTCATGAGCGTTTGAAGCAGAAGGCAGTGCTGGAGGCTTGGCAAGGCCCGCGCTGAAAGTCTGTATTTGGATCATGAATCAGTACCATAATTTCTCTGTAAAGGAACATTTCAGGAGGATTTATAGCATAGCATGCTAACATCAGATCTGCTTGTCACAGATCGTGTTAAAGGCTACAGATAAAAGGTTTGCAGTTTACAGCCCTGGAAAATTAGAATGAATTCCCTGCTGTGAGCACAGCACAATGACTAGCAGAAATCTTCCCTCAAACACTGTGTTGGACCAAGAGCCGCTGCTGACTGATGGCAAAGGCTGCTTTGAGAAGATGGTTGTGCACTCAGACAGCAAAGGGCTCACCCTGACAACAGCCAGTGGTACAGTGACACGACTGAAAAATAGGGGAATATCTCAGGAGAGGACATAGTTGTTTATCCAGTCCCATGTAGCGCACATTGTTTTTCCCCTACGTAATTTTATTTTCTTTTTTAAAGTTACAATCTTACATTGCACCCAGGCTTCTGTTGTTCCAGGAGTCTTGGACAAAGTGATGCTGACATGAACTAATTGATACCAATTGGAATCAGTCAACCTCAGCCTTGGTCAACCTGCCCAAGCCAAAATGGCTGGAAACACATTTCCAAGCGTGCAGTCACAAGTTGCAGATTCATTCCACCGCCCTTTGCAATTACTTGAAATTAAAGAGTTGTGCTTAAAACTGTGTTCAAATCTACGTACCCCTGAAAAGAATCAGACATATGCTAGGCAGACATGCAGAAAACAGAAAGCCTACTTGCAACACAGAATTAGGAAAGACTCAATGGACTTGTTTTGTTTCTTTTGTGAGATTTGAGTATAACCAAGCTCAAAACAGAAAGTAAAATTTCTAATTCATTGAAACTAATATGAAGAAAAAATTAAGTTTGCCTAAAAGCTTCTAAAATGGGACTGGAGAATTCTTCACATGGAAGAAATGTACAAAAGCTCTATGAACATGTTTTCTCTTTTCAAAAGCTGTTTTCTAAATGTCAGTTTTATCGCCTTTTTTTTAAACCATTTATGACCATATGTGTTTTTATGATATTCACAACATGCTTGTGCCACACAAGATGCAAGTGTAATTTCCTGTTATAATGGCACAATATGCATAGCAACAAATGAGAAATGAGTGACACAAAATAATGAAAAGTGGCTCTGTGTGTGTGCATGTGTGTGCAGCGATTTCTTTTACCCCAGAAGGGAATTACCCAGGGAAGTGACAGAGATCCCACACATGGGCTCGGACCTTGGCTCAGCCCAAAGCGTGGCAACTCCTCCACCTCCAGTGTATGGAAACTCCATTTCCTCCTAAGCCAACATGTTTACACACAGAATCATAGGATTACAGAAACGTTAAGGCTGGAAAAGACCTCAAGGGTCACCAAGTCCAACCCCAACCCAGCCTACCTTGTCTACTAACCATTAATAAAATCCCTTAATAGAACCATAGAATTACTAAGGTTGAAGAAAATCCTCTAAGATCATCAAATCCAACCCACCCCACCATGCCCAATCGTAGAATCATTAGGGTTGAAGAAGACCTCCAAGATCCACAACGCAATCCTAACCCATCCCCACCATGTCCTCTCCACAGTTCTGGAACACCAACAAGGATGGGGATTCCACCATTTCCCTGGGCAGCCTGTGCCAATGTCTGACAGCACTTTGGAGAAGAAATGTTTCCTCATACCCAATCTGAACCTCCCTTGACACAATGTGAAGCCATTCCCTCTCATCCTATTGATGTTACCTGGGAGCAGATGCCAACCCTCACCTCACCACATCTTTGAGGAGCTGCAGGGAGCGATGAGGTCTTCCCTGTACCTCCTCTTCTCCATCAGCAGTGGTACTGGTGTTGCTGCTGCAGGGAGTTTGGGCCAGGACCACCCACCCTCCAGGCAGGCTCTCTTCCTTGCAGAATAACGAGAAACACGCACGAGGCAGTGCCTTTCTTATCAAGTTTGAAATAAAGAGTAAAAAAAATGGGGGAAAAAAACACAATCAGGAAATTCTTCTCCACTGCTGGTCAGAGTCACCAAAGCAAAGCAAAGCAAAGCAAAGCAAACCAACAAGAAAAGGGAAAGAACCTCCTTGGAGGCAAAAAGCAGTGCTGGGGCATCGTGGTGTCCACCCTGTGATCAAGAGAGCACATCACTCTTGGCAAAAAAAAAAGAATTTCTATGGAAAACATGTCTTGAAACAGCAAGAAAAACAGTGCATTGAAAGTCTTTGTTTTTTTAAACATTTTTCCTAATGATTTTCTTTTGTCTTCCTGTTATCACGGCGGCATGACGTACTTGCACTTATTTGATCAGAACAGGATAAAGTATAACGCTAATGATTTTGTTTTGGTTTCCATTCAGTTTATTCATCATTAAGGAAAACTACAGTGAGGTGTCAACTGAAACATACTTAGCATCCAATGGTTTGAAAGCCTCGCTTATGGTTTTATCAGACAATCCACAACTGATTTCATGGTCCTGTGGTGCGCTGTGCTCTTCCCAAAGGCCATTCCTTCCCATCACACAGCCTTGAGTTTGCAAATTCACAGCCACAGAGGGAACTCCGGCACGAGCAGTGCTGACACAGTTCTGCCACCGAGAGCAGGGTTGCGATGTAAGCAATACGTGTCTTCTGCACACAGAAACTAAAACAGCATCTGAGAAGAAATGCTGAAAAACAGTCCGAAAAATAGGAGATAGCAAAGACATCTGTTTTCTTGAGGAATTTAGAAGCCCTTTTATTTTTCCCCCTTACTGGAGTGAGTGTCAGATCATCATCGTATCTGACCGAATGCAACGGAAGAGTTTGGGGCAGTCCTGGCTGTGGCCCACAGTGACACAAAGAGTCTGTTAAAAAAGGGAATAAAAAAAGTCGTATTTAAAATATTCATTCCTTGGCTCACAGGCGGACACGTGTACTAGTTAGGAGGAAAACATTCCTGAGGGCTTCAAGTGCCTGATTTTAGCTTTTGAGGGAATTACTCATTGAATAATAAATTTATATTAATTATTTAGAGATTTTTCATGTAACACGCCGGAATACAATTCCCACCTTGATACGTGTGTTGAAGTACACGACTTTATTACATCTTCAGAAGGACGACTGTGCACCTTGCCCACTGCGGCAGCTCACCGCATTATTCGCGACCAACGTGGTGGAAGAGTGCTGACATCTTCTTCTCACACATCTCTGAGGTCACGGGTTTAAATCCCAGTGGAGACCAGGTGTAGGCTTCCTCCACCATCTGCGGATGCAGGATGAAGGATTTCTGCTCACTTATAAAACGCCGGTGCCTTCTGCTCCTGGACTCGACCTCAAGATGCTCTTGTAGGCAGTGGCCAAAATGTAGCACCTCACTATGGAGGGGGACAGGATGTATCAAAACTGCAATAATTTGGCAAAGTCTCGGGAAAGAGGTTTGCTGAATTAGCCACGTATAATATTTGATACAAACTGATCATCTTCTCCAAATCATAAATCATCGGCGTCTTCCATGTTGCTCAGAGAGCTGTGGGAGCCCCATCCCTGGAGATGCCCGTGGCTGTGGATGGGCCCTGGGAGACCTGAGCTGGTGGGGCCAGCCAGCCCATGGCAGAAGTGGGGCTGGAGGCTTTGAGGTCCCTTCCAACTCAACCGTCCTACGGTTCTATGATCTTTAAGAACCCTTCCAAGCCTAGCCATTCCATGATAATATTCTAAGATACAATTCTACACCACTTTTGAGTGCATTGGCAGCCATAGAGTTGCCCGGGTTGCTTACTTGGTGCAGCTTTAGGCAGGTCAGCCCTGCGGCCACTGTCCAGCCACCAGATAGCATGTCATGGCAAGGTCTGGCAGGTCTCTGAAGGACAGCACACACATCATGGACAAAAGAACACTTCCACACAGTCCGGTTCACGTGAACATTTGCAAACACAGCAAAGTTCACCAGGATTTGCACACACAGATTGCTGCAACAGAGGCATCTTCTTCCAAGACCGGGAGCCTGTAGATGGCCAAACCACCACCAGCATCATAGCTTAAATACTGGGACCAGAGAGTTGCTGGAGCTCCAGGTGCAGAGCAGGAGGCTGTCCTTATCACCCACCTTGAGGTGGAGTCCCCACTTAACTGCAGGGCAGATTTATGAGGGTGCACTGCCCTTGCAAGATGCCCTTGCCATTGCTCCTGGATGGGCTGAGGCCTGACCACCCCATCCCTCACATATCTCTTAATGATAAGCAGAGGGATGCATTTTCCAACTGTGTGCGGTGCCACGTCCTAATTTAGGAGCTTTTGTATCTCATCATAAAGAGCACTGGAACAAGAGGATTAGGGGAAAACTCTTTGAAAATCAGAGCCCATGTTATTGCTTCTTGATGGACTAACAATTCAGATCTAATTGATCACAGCATTAATTATACATAATCTCTATGTACGAGGGTAGCCTTGTGGGATATTTCTAATCAAATTAAAACTAATTCAAAGCAATCTGACATTACAGAATGTTTTGTCTCTGTTTTAGGACAGGGAGTCAGGGGATATAAAATGCATATTATATCTTGATCTGAGTGCACGCACTGTAAAAAGGCCTTTAATATAATCACTTCCACGCAGCAGTGATTACGAGCACGGTAGTCATGTGGCTCACAGAAACGATTTCTGAAAAATAAATTCAACTGGCAACAGGAGAAAGCTGTAATGTGGAGATGTCAGCACAGGTGAGCCCATGATTGCAAGGGATCTGTTGAGGACAGGGCTCTGCTCCTCTCACTGCTTCGTCAGCAGAATTTGGGAAAAAATATTGGGAAGGGTGGTTTTCAGCACAGGGAAGGATGGTTTGATCAGAGTCCTAATGGTAGACACACATTTGTGGGTTAAAGGTTTTTTCATCATGTTTAACTGAAAGCATGGCTAGATACGTTTTGATTTCTTTTTATGAAAACACTTAGAGGAGTTTGGAGGATGCATTTAAGTGAAAAATAGTGGTTTCAATTACGAGTTAAAAGGCAGCATGCTACCTCACAGCTTGAATGGAGCCCATCCAAAAACACCCAGCAAGAATAAAGGCACGGGAGAGGATCCTGGTGTAAATCTTCATGGTATGGCTGGCTGCGTCCCCACAGAGCTCAGCTCCCACTCCTCTGCCCTCCCGTATCCACCCCATGTTCATCCCTGTTCCTATCTCCATTTCCAACCTTGTTCCCATCCCATCTCCATTGCCATCCCATCTCCATCCCATACCCATCCACACTCCAATCCCAATTCCAATTCCAATCTCCATCCCAAACCCAGTCACCATCCCATCTCATCCCATCTCCATTCCCATCCATCCCTCTCTCCATCCCTTTCTGTCCCTCTCCCCATCCTGCTTCTTGCACTGGGCTTCGCCTCTGACCCAAAGCTGCCAAGATCCTCAGCGGCTGCTTCCCATGCACTCAGAACAGAACTTCAATAAAAAGTGCTTTATTGATTCTAATTAAATCTCTTTTTTTTTTTTGAAATGGATAGCAGACACTGATCCTGGTTAACTTTAATTTAGGACTGACATTTACATGCTGTCTAAGAAGTGGGAATTCAGAGTGGACAATTCATTTTAATTTTGGTGAAAAATATCATTTAAATGTCAGAAAACTGCATATTTAACATTTGCAGTAATTAAGTGACTTTATTTTAATAATAAATCTCTCTTGTCTCTATTTACACTCATTCGTCTGTCCTGGCCTGGCACTTTCTATAGCAATTGAACTACTACTAATTACTTCTTTTTCAAGTGTAAATATATTTTAATACTTTCTTCTGGCCAGGTAGCACGTTCACACTTCAGCTGATGAGAAGTTTTTGTAATGAAATCCTCAGCTGAGGACTTCTCTCATACACATTCTGCATCCGTCCTGCAGCAGAAACAAGTCTGGACACACCAGCCTGCGTCTGGTCTGAGTGTGAGTTCCTCCAGGCCTCCATATGGAACTGGTTTTGTGTAAACACAAAGAAAACTCCACATCCCCCCTCCACCTTTACACCTCCTGGACCTGTGGCTAAAAGTCACTTTTTCCCTTTCCTTCCTTGGCACCAATTCTTTTTTTGCAGGACACGCGATGTAAAGGCAGGACCTCGATGCTACATTTCTGATTAAACATGAGATCCCCTGTTCTCTCCTTTCTGCACCAAGGTCTGTCACTTCTCTCTGACCCCTTCCGGGCTCCTGCTCGAAGTCCAGAAGGAGAGCACTGTTTTTCCAACATGCTGTCCTTTATGACAAACATCCCTTAGGGGCTCATGCTTCATTACGAGTTCAATCTTTCACGTTCAACTTGGAAAAATAAATGTTCACGTAAAATGCTCAAAAAGACAGTTTTGTCATCTTCCAATACAAAGTTAGGTAATACATGTTAAAAAATTGAATACATTTCTGCATCATGATGGGGCTCCAAAGGGTTGCTAGAAAATACAGGGAGAAATGAGGAGGGGAAATCCTGCTGATGGCATTTCTCCCCCTGGCAGCCCCTGGGGTGCAGTTTGCTGTCCTGCACCGCATCTGCCCATGGGACCCAGCAGCGAACATCCACTAACAGCCACTGCAATTGGTGCAGACAGAGGCCCCGCTAATGGGACCCACGTGCCCCATATCCATCCAGCCCACCCTGTCCTTCTCCCAGCACTGGGACCTGCTGACCTTCCTCATCCTTACAGCACGCACCTGAAGTTCCTCGTGTTGTGAGATCCCTTCACCTTGGCTCGCTCTGCTCTCCTGCATCCATCATCTTACAGGGTGCTGATGTCCAGCTCTGCGCTGTGCTGCTGTGCCTCTGTGCTGACTGCTCGGGATTTTGCTCCATATGTTATAGCTGGAAGTGTACATGTGTCAAAACCCTTTTTGAGCAGAGTTAGCTTAATGATACCTATTATTTAGGAACTATAAATCAGTTTAATATTCTAATTAAGCCACTCAGTACCTTCAGACACACAGTGTACCAGAGTCCTCGGACCATATGGATGTGCAGGGGGAAGCGCTCAGCGCGACACAGTGGGATTTAGCCATATGACTCCCATTAATAAATAGGAGGTGCAGGAAAACCATGTGCTTCTGTGGCCTGACACCCTGCAGACCCCCAAAAAGGGCAAAACCTGAGAGATTAAGCAACATGAACAGGAAGACAGCACAGATGGCCCTGTGGGAACAGGATGGGGCACAGGGATATGGGGACACGGGGACGTGGGGATATGGGGATATTGGGCATGGAGACATGGAGACATGGGAATATGAGGACATGGGGATATGGGGGCACAGGGACATGAGGTTACGGGGATGTGGGTACATTGGGACATGACCTGGGAAGAGAGGAGCCATCTGGTCTGCTCACAGCCTGCCCTAAGGGTGTGCAGCCAGCTCCTTGGATCCTTGTCTTTCTTATAGGATGCAGCCAGCCGCACTGCTCTGAGGCTGGACTCATTCAAAGAAATCCTATGCTCCACAACAGATGTTCCTAAATGTTTGGATTTATTTTTTATGAAGGTTTTACAAGAATCAATTCCAGTTTATAAGGTGATTTTTTTTGTCCCTCTTTCTTTTTTTTTTTTTTCCCGAGGACAGAAGAAAATGGGGAGAGCGCTTTCTTCTGTTCTAGTTGAAGTTTTACTCATTGCTTTTAAAACTTCGTGGCTTTATGTGAGCTGCAGCCGTTGCAGACAGCGCTGCTATCACATTTCACAAATCACTACTACTTGTACTGCATTACATGTGAAATACTGGAGCTGCTCGGCTGCGGGCTGAAAGATTTACAAGGCATGCGATGCAGAAAGAGAAATAAGCTGCACGCGTCACAGTAAACATTTTACTTCTGTTTTCTTTTTTAGGGGAAAGGTACTGCTAACAGTCATCCAAGCCCTGTGCTCATGCATGCACCAGGCGCAGAAAAACTTTTCTCAAAGAGACCTCAGGCCCAGCAGTCTGCCCAGGTTTATCTCTTGTTAGTGTTACAGAATAATAAAGCAATAAAATCAGAGAATCACAGAAGAATCAATGTTGGAAAAGACCTCTAAGATCTTCATGTCCCATCCCCAACTCATCCCCATCATGCTCTCTAGCTGCATCCCCAAGTGCCACATCTCCACAGCTTTGGAACCCCTCCAGGGACGGGCACCCCTCCGCTCCCCAGTGCAGCTGTGCCACTGCATTACTGCTCCTGGGAGAAGAAACTCTTCCCAAGATCCAACCTGACCCTCCCCTGGTGCAATCAGAGAATGTTTCTTCTGGAAGGGACCCACGAGGACCACTGAGTGAAACTTGACTAAGTATAGCTGTATTTATGCACAGCAGGCTCTGGAAACAAAGGCTACAGCTGGAACAGTGCATTTAACTAGCAGACCCTGCACTGGGGGAGAGCTCTCCTCATCCTTACTGCTGCCTCTCAGAAAATCGTGTGCTTGGATGCCAAATTTTCCTACTGTGTGTTAGTCTCCAGATGACGTTTTTTCTCCCCCATTTCAGCCATTTTTTGAGAGCACAGCTACATAAAAAATGCATTCCTCTTATTTTTAAATACTGTGTCAGGCTTTTCGTTCAGAATAGTGTTCCATCAGACAGCTTGGGCCACCTATAGCGTTGTGTGCAGCGCAGGCACTCGCCTTTGTCTCTCTTGTACCAGCACGTGTATATATTTAGAGAGAGAGAAAGTAAATATCATTTACAAGCAAAGGTCTCAGACGAGATGTTTGTTGAACAATCTTCCCGAGGTGACTAGAAATTGATTTCTCCAGGAATGTCAAAGTCTGTTGACAGAACAAGATAAAAGGACAAACTATTTATTACCAAAACATGCTGCATCCACCCCTGCCCCTAGCTATCTCATGCACCTGGGGCTGGTGGTCAACATCAGAACACCCACACTTGGCACCCCTTGGGCTGCCAGCACCAAAACCCCTTCACCTACCCGGCCCCTGTAAGCCCCACATCACACCATGACCCCATGAGTGGGATGGGGGCTTTTCCATCAGTCCTCAGCCCTCGATCAAGTTTCTGGGCACCTTGTATTACACTTGATTTAGCTTTGCTAGACTAAGCACATTATTAATTGGTTCTCTTTTTATTTACAATACTATTGCTTGAAATATATACTACACTCGGTAATTGAATTTTTGGAATACAGTAATTAAAAAAGTCAAAAGAGCAATAAACAGAAGCGTTAGTAAATAATTGCATCTGAGAACGAGCATAAATCATCCAGATTAAATGATTTTATATCATATTTGAACTCTTTAATTTTAATTTATGGTTTCCAGACGATTTACAACCACTGCTGACTTTGTTTTCCTCTGTCTGCCTCGTAGGCCTAGCGCTGATAAAAAGGTTTTCAAGAATTCTTCGGCTTTTTAAGGCCACTTTCCAAGGTTATTTTTTTTGTTTGTTTGTTTTCTCAGGGGGTGATTCATGGTCAGACAGCAGGGTTGGCATGAGAAAAATGACCAGACATGTGGGCTGGCTGCTGGATGGTGCATCGCCCTGCAGCCTTGGGCTCCCCTGCAAACAATCACGAGGTGCTGTGTGTGTTGAATCCTGGTCCCCTCATAGGATGGTCCCAGTACTTGTCCTGCACTCAGCACAGAAGTTCTCAGGGGCACAGTGCCTCTGAGGGCTCCAAGTGTGCATGGGTGTGTGCAAACGTGAGTGCACGTGCATGTGTTTGCATGGGTGTGTGCACACATGGGTGGGTGCACGCATGCACATATGGGTGTTCATGCATATGCAAGTGTGTGCATGCACATATGGGTGCATTCATGCATGTTCATGCATGATCGTTTGCCTTCTGGAGCACAACTGGATAGGGATGTTGGTGTTGGCTGTGGAGGGAGGTGAAACCCCCAGTGGCCCTGTCATGCCCGCCTGTGTTCACAGCACGTAGGCATGGACAGGCTGCTGGTTTTGTCCTAAGCAAAGATAAACGCAACACCCAACAGTGGAAGACGCTATGAATCACTGCAAAAACAGCTCCAAGGCTGGAGCATGGCCACGTGGGTGGCTCCTGGTCCCACACTGCAAGGTGCCACCTCATGCTTTTTTCTTTGAAATCATACATGATGTGGCTTTCATGGCCTTAGTTTCATTTACAGTTCCTGCCAGTCAGACTAACGGAACAGAGCCGTCATTCAGGACGGTATTAGAAGGAAATTCACGGGCTGTTCTGGCTACCTCTGTTTGAAGTTTGTTTACTTTTTTTTTAGTGAGCTGAACTTTATTCATTGTCACTTTTGAAATGTGCCATCTTTCTGGATTACACTTGATAAGCACTTGCTGAGGATATAAGCTATCAGTTTTGTAGGTTTGATCTCCCAGAATTCAATTTTTTCTGGCTTAAGATCAAAAGATGACAAATATCTTGAAAGAAGACAGAAGCTTTATTGTTGCTATTTGAGGATATCAGCATGTCAAAAGTAGAGACGGGTTGTAAACTATCCTGCTATTTGGGACAAGTATTTCCAACCTGCACATTAACTCAGGCTTGATGATTTTGCACATCTTTATTGGGAATAAAAGATGTTCTGCTGTACCGCTGGTGTCGTCCACTTGCAGAATGCTGACAGTCGGTCTGGTTACTCTTCTCCAGGCAGTTGAAAATGTCACTGGGGAAGTGCTGCTGCCAGAAGCACATTGTAACTGGCACTGGGAGGAATCAGCGTATCTCAAAGCATCTCTTGGAAAGAAAGAAAAAGAGAAATGCGAGACTTGCTATGCTGGCAGCCACAAAAGCCTTCTCCAGGCAATGAAGAAAGGAGTCAAATTGTTGTAAGTAATTCCAAGGGTAACAATGCAAATATGATTTGTGCTTATTTAGAGAGAGACCCTGCCCATGGTCTCAGAAACTTCCCCCTCCCAGGTGACCCTGCAGTCTGGGCAGGGATGCTCTATGGGATGCTGTGTCTGGTGCTGAGCAGGGATGCTGCATGGGAAGCTGATCAAGCCGCTGGACGTCCAGAGGAGTGAATGAGGTGGCACTGGTGTGGCAGCAGCCTCTTTTCCTCCTTTCTTGGTGGCTTTATGGTGGGCCTTGAGAGGCTGGTGCCACATGCCAGCTTTCAGCTCCCAGAGCAGACATTCTCTGTGCAGCCACCCAAGCCGTGGGACCATATGCATCCCACGCAGATCTCCCTTTTCTACAGGGAGGCACACAGTGCTGGGGAGGAAGGTCAGCCAGGCTTCAGCTGCAGGCAAATAGCAAACCACAGGCATCAAACCATTGAAAAAACAGACAAAGCTTGAAAGGAAGAGGAGAGGAGGGGAGCACCACCTCCTTCATCCAGACCTGCTACCCACGGACAGGCACTGTGATGCTGCATCCCCAGTAGCTGCAGTGCCACACGCAGCAGCAAGGCTTTGAACCACCGCAGCATTAATTATTCTGCTGAATTAACTATTAATTTTCTTCATAGCAACCTGGTGCCTGGGGAATCACCTGCTTTTCTGGCTACCATACAGCACGAAGGAAACTTGGCTCTGAGTGCTCACAGCCCCACCCTGCCCGTCTACTGCTGTTTACAGAATCACAGAATCATTAGGGCTGTAAAAGAACCAAAGATCCCCAAGCCCAACCTCGACCCATCCACTCTGTACCCACTGACCATGTCCTCAAGTGCCACATCCCTGCATTTCTTTAATTCTGTGACTACTCGTCACATCTTTGACTCCTAAGCCCCAGAATGGATTTGTTGATATTTCTGAGGCAGCAGAGAGGAAAGCATCACATCTGTGAGTAGCAGGTAGGTGGGGAGGGATCTGTGACCCCACATCTTGGTGAGGTGCATGCCCCAGCACAGCCCCTCCAGGCAGCAGCATTATCTGTGGGCACCTGCTCCTTGCAGGTTTGTGGCTGTAAGCCCTCGCTGATATGACTTGTGTTAGATTTTTTATCTGTGGCCATCAGAAAGGTTTTTAGGACTCCTAAGCCTATGTCAAATTACTGTTTCATGACACAGTCCGTGGTTTCCATAATATTCTTTAACACCTGCTCTAGAGCAAAGGCTATTTGCTGTAGTTCTCATTGTGGGAAGGTTTGAATGTCACCCATATATTAATAAAGAAAAAAAAAAAGTGATTCATCAAGGAAAAAAAAATGAGAAAAATGTGGACTAAATGCATCTTTAGATCTGCTCCCAACAGAGATGAGATGTTGTCATATTAGTGTGCAGTTGGATTAAAGAGTGATGCTAACTAAAGATGTATCAAATTACTGAAAGGTAATTCAGTTTTTCAGCCCACAAGACAGTGGCAAAATACATGCTGAAGTACCATCTCAATTGGCATACATTATTTAGAAATGTCTTAGCAATGTAAATTGAATGTAAAAATCAGCACTTAACCCAGTCTTTCCAACAGTTCTCTTTCTGCCAAAAGAAATCTCGAACCATAGAAATCATTTTGACTAATGAAAAAGTAATATAAAGAAGTAACATGTTATTCCAGGACAGAAACATTCACTTCTTTTCTTGAAATTCCTAAATAATGTGGGTGCAGGGGAGTCCAGCGTGCAGAGTCCAGCAGGGATGTGCCCCTCCCAGGCTCAGTACATCTGGCTCCTGTCACATCGTGATGAGCAGCATTCACAAAGCTCTTCCCCAAAAACTGCAGGCAAGGAACACCTTCTTCCCTTAGATAAATCGGGAACATTTCAAAATAGCAGTGAATAAAAAAATGGCTCTAGTAGGGAAATAGCTGCTGATTGTGAAAGCTGTGGGATATTGGATCAACAGGAATAACCAAAAACTCCACCATTTTCAAGATATATTCTAAGTCCCTACATACCCAGGAAGAAAAAGCTTAAAATAGCCCAGGAATCTGACAATGCTCAAAGGAAAACAAGCTGAGGTGGGCTTCCTGGGATTGTTTTATTTGGTTCCGTGTTTTCAATCTATGTAAGTTTCTTTCTAAGTCAGATGCATGTCAAGTTACTGAGAGACAAGCTACAGACACTAGCTCTTCCTTCTGCTCACTATTTCTTCTGCTCCTCTGCAGCTGTGATGGCTGCAAGCCTTGAGCATCACCACCTAGAAATAATTAAAAATAAAAATAAAAATAATGAACCCGTGAGTGGAGATAAATCACACTGAGGCCAAACAGACGAGTGCAACTGAGCAGAGGGGGCTGGCAACAGGGCCACAAGGAGAGGGTAGCACAGGGTGCAGGGGGCCGGGGGGGGCAGCTGTCTGTCCGTCTGTCCATCTGTCCGTCTGCCTGCCTGGCAGGGCGGGGAGGGGATATCAGGAGGTCGCAGAGCCGCTGCCAGTGATTGCACAAAGGCGGCTTTTGTGCTTGATACGCGCAACGCGGGGCGCGATGGAAAGCAAAAAGGAAAATTGCGCCTATTGTTTGTGAGAGTTATTAAAATTGCATTGTTCGGAGAGTTGACTGGAAAAAAAATGGTGTTGGGATCCTGTAAAAGCCACGGAGAGAGGAGAGAGACTTCAAGCAGACACCGCCAGACTTGGGAAAGGTGCGTGAGCTGCTCCCTGACAGAGATGGGGAGCCCATGAGGAAGGAGGGGGGAAATCCCCAGCGTTCTCCCGCCCCGTGTCCCAAGCATTTCATCCTTCTGAACCACTCGGTGCTGTGGTTGCATGGCACAAAGCCAGAGAAGGCCCCAGTGGCAGTGCAGAGCAGCGGGATGGCCATGCCCGCTCCGTGACACTTTATTGCAGCAGCGCCCGGGGGGGGAGGTGAGGATGGAGCAGAACCCTACTCTTTCCTGGCGTTCCCAATGCCCAGAGCAGGCTTTCGTGATGGCTCTGAAGACTGCCTCAGGCTTCTCCACTTCCCAGAGCCTGTGAGCTGTTGGAAGAGGCAGTGGGTGAGGGGCTGCCAGTGCTGGGTACAGCCTGCGATCCTTCTGCACGGGACCGTTGGCTTTAATGGCTCAGATGCAAGAACAAGCTGATGCACTCCGCTTTTGAGCTTGGCATTGTGGAATGCCTGACAGTCACACATGAATATTAGCCATCTGCAGGATATGAAGACACAAGTATGATCTCTGTCATCTCCTCTTTTCCTCTTTTTTCTTTCTTTTTTTTTTTTTTTTTTTTTTTTTTTTAATTTTCATTTTTGATGGACCAAATACTTGCTGAACGTGTTCACCAGCGGTCTGTTTGCTCCTGCATTCAGATAGAAACTTCTGAGCAACATTTGGCAAATTCTCCTGAGAGTAAAATATATATATATTTATATGTATGTATATATATGTATTTTTTTTTTTAATGGAAAAAGAGAGAACTGTTTAAAAGCTATGCTGAGAGAAATGGGCTGCAGACAACTGCAGCTCTGATATAAAGAGTTTATCTGAGCTTTGGATTATCCAATGCTTGAACAGGAGTTTGGCTCTTGCGTTGAAACAAAGATCGCTTATCTGGATAGTTGGGCTGACTGAAGAAATAAGCCTAACTTGCAGGCATTAATCATGTGCTCTGAGTTTACTAAATTGTCCACTGGCCACAGGGACCCAAACCATCCTAAGCCAGGGCAGGAGCTCCCCTCAGCCAAAGTTGCAGGCTGGCTTGCAGCAGCAGCAGCAGAGGAGTATAACTGAGTTCAAGAGCACAATTAAAAAATCACTTACTTGAGCTTTGTGCAATTCTGCCACAAATAATTTTAGCGTGATGGCATGTGCATTCTGTGCCTTGAAAACATATGCTGGGGCATACTGGCATGTGGAGAAATTTAATCCAGTGCATTGATGTGCATCTAAATATGGGAATAGAAAACATCTTGATAGCTCATAGAAGGAATAACCTTCTCTGGGCAAAATCCATGCTCAGATGGAACATTTCTCCCCGTAATTTCATTGACTAAAGCTGCCGCAGGCCAGTGGCTGCAGTGCTCTGGGGTGACCAGCAAACTGCCTGCCGCTCCCCTACGTGCTTCTGAGGGGCTCCTCAGCTGTACTTAGAAAGTTATCACTGCAGCTGAGTGAGAGCTTGCATAGTACCCACAGGAATGGGAAACACCATTCACAGAATCACAGAACCATTAAGGTTGGAGAAGATCCCACGATTCCCAGCCCCAACCCCAACCCACCTCCAACCATGCCTGCTGACCAGGTCCCCATGTGCCACATCTCCACAGCTCTTCAACACCTCCAGGGATGGGGACTCCACCACTTCCCTGTGCCAACATATCAGGACTCTCTGAGAAGAAATTGTTCCTAATATCCAAGCTGAAGCTCTCCTAGCACAACTCAAGGCTATTAAAACATGGATCACACTGCACACTTTGGTACACAGAGTGCTTTCTGTGCAGCTGGGGTCTGCACTGGTGTGAGAGCAGCAGGCACATTCATCTCCTGCAAAGTGAAGGATAAGCAGCAAGTCCCCATGGCTCCCACCTAAAACAGGGAAAACGCAAAGCTGGGAGGCATGCAGAAAGCCACCTCTGTTCCCTCTCTCTGTGCAGGGGCACATAGCAATTTGTTATACAAGGGGAAGGATATTGCAATCCTGTTTGCCTGATCCTGTGTGCAGCCAGAGCTTAGCAAAACTGCTGCCGCAGCCCAGCTCACCCCTCTGAGGAGCCACTGGGAACGAGCAGGAGGGACAGGAAGGCTGCACAGCCATGCAGGGGGACTTTGTGAACGATGATTCATGATGAAGAGCTGACTCACAGCACAAGCATACGCTGCACGCACTGAGATGAGCTTGTGGCATAAACAAGAGCTCTGACAGAGTAGTGGTGGTGCTGGGAGCAGGCTCCCGGGACACTTGGCAGCTCTGCCATTCCCAAAGGTTGCGCTTAAGATTCCTGTGTCTACTGCTTAATAACACCCGAATTAGTCTTGATGGAATTAGCTGTAATTAAGGACATTGTGAAATATGGTGGGGGCAAACAGAATTACACTGTATTACTTTATTAATAATATTCTTTAACTACACTGTAAATTGCTATTAGGCCTGCATATTACTGCCTGGATATGGAAATAGTCTTTTGCTATGCTAATCTAACACAATTTTCTTTTAAATGTAAACAAATTATACTCTATTAATATGCTGTTCTACTTGCATAGTTAATTATTGTAACAGTAAGGAATAAAATTGTTCTGCTTTCTCTGTTTCTGATGGAAAAAGGGCTACATAAATAGTTTAATAGGGAACTAATTATGCAAAAAATTTAGATGCCTAAAATGTGTTTGTAATTGCATTAAAATGGTCTTCTGTTCAAATATTGGAAAGCCTGCTAATTGGAGGCTAGCTGGAAATTTAAATATTGTGAATCAATGATTTTAATACAGTACATGTTTGGTTGTGTTTCTGTTCATATTTGTCTTTGGAAATGAAGGGGATGCTCAGCGGCGTTTAACAAGAGGAGCTGCAGGTTTCATACCAACGAGGCGGGGAGCGCAGGGCACGCAGGGCGAGCAGCAGCCCTCGCCCTGGCACAGGGCCGTGGGGCAGCGATGAGCACCCTGCTGCTGGCATGAGGTGGGGAACCTCAAAATGCAGAGGGGTCCCCAGCCTTGCACCCCACGCAGCACCTTGGGCCCCGGCGGTTGCAACCCGAGCGTAGCGATTTGGAGTGGAAGTCAGGAAACAGCTTGTGGTACAAGGAGAAGGGTGGAATTCCAAATGGCTAATCTCCAGCTACCCACACAAGTTTTGTCTCTCTTTAGCACCTTTCTCTGTTGCTAAGTCTCGCATCCAAAAAACCAAGAGGAGACACTCCAAATTATGCAGCAAGACTGTGGAGAGCAGCTGAAAACAGGCGCTGAGGAGATTTTGGGGGGCGGTGAAATCGACACTGGCGCAGCCCTGCCTGCCCCAGCCCACCCCAGGCACCTGGCGTGCTCCTCGGGTGTGCTGAGAGCATCGCTCATCTGCCATAGCGGTGCCCACGCGGCCGCCGTCCCACCCGCTGCAAAGAGGCTGTGGAAAGGTGATCCTATTCCACGCTTGGTAATCCTCCCCATTTGCCCTTCAGGATTAAATAGAAACACTTAACTTTGTTTTACGTTATTTGACATGGCGGACCCTGCACCGCGCCACTCCTGTACTGAGATGAGAGGGGGAAGATACATCTTTAAAATATACCAGAGGAAGGCATGGGCAGAGAAAAACCGTCAAAGCAAAAGCACCTGACAAATTAGATCCATCCGTGAGTTATCACTCCAGTTTTTGTACTAAATACCCTATCAAACACAATTTCTTAAGCTTGCTTGTAAGAAGCTGAAGAAATCATTTGCTACGGAGGGGGGGAAGAATAAAAAAAAGACATGTCATATCCCAGCTATCCTGCCAAAATCCCCAAACTACTTCCTTGCAGTTTAAAAGAAGAGCATTTTAAATATCTTTGCAGAGTCTTGTCTGTTTGTCTGACAGATGTCTGCAATGTACTGGGAGCTGTATTCATGCTTGGAATGTAAATAAGATTACAGGTCTTTAAATATTCCCATTACAATATATTTACCTAGATGCTGATGAAAATAAATAGGAAGCATTTCTGGTGTGTATTTTTTTTTTTCCCTAGTAGGATTTTTCTCCGCATCCCACAAGCAGGCTTAGCACTTTTTGCCTTGTCAGTTAAACACCCAGGTTTCCACTCTAATCTAGTGAGTAGTCCAAAGCACACATCTGTTAAACTAAAAGGGTGGTTTCTGGCTGAAAATACAAATGGCTCGTTTGAAAGGACCAATTCATACCCTCTTTTGTTCGGGCCAAATAACAAAAGCCGTAACAGTGGGGCTTTCTCAGGAGCCCTCTGCTCACCTGGGAACATTGCCCATTATGCCCTCAACGCACAGCACTCCAGCAAAGCCACACAGCTGGGGCTGAGCTGGCATTTACCCACCGCTCAGCACCCGGCACGGTGCATGGTGCTGCTCTGCCTGAGGACGCAGTGCCTGGGCCGTCCCCAGCCCACCTATGTGGATCCGAATTCCAGAAATTATTTCAACAAAATCTGCGTTCCTAAAACAAAGCCTTTCTTCAGAGCTCCATGCCAGAAGAAGCAGCCCTTCTGACTCACCCTGCCCCTGCCCCTCTGGGGGGCTTGAAGCAGGTTGAGTGGTTTTGCTAAACACCCACCGATTTCGGGCTTAGATCTTGGATGCCAAGAGTCAACCCAGTGTTATGGCTGAGTAATAAATCCCTTAAAAGCGGTGTTTGAATTTGTAATGGAAATGTTGACAGACCCTCAACTATAGCAGTGCGAGCTCCACAAAGTCAATCTTGTAATTGATCCTGACTTCTACATCAAGCCACATGTGTGAGGCTTTGTGCACTGGGCAGCATTTGTTAATATAGCTGCTTTCACCTGAAACAAATGAGGTCTAATTAGATTAATCTGTAAATCAGTGCTCACCAGTTGTATGATTAATGAGCACTTTGCATTTCTCAAAGATCAGATGAATGGATTATTTGAAGGGATTTAATAGGAAATAATAGATTTTCTCATCTGTGACAGGGCTAGCAGGGATTCCGTGTCTTCTGCGCGAGCCTCCTGAAGGGAGGCAAGGAGAAGTGTAGACGAAGAAATCTGAAGCTCAGTCTGTCCTCTTCCTCAAAGAGCAGAACTTCTGATTGCGTGGGTGTCAGATGGACACTCTACAGCTGTTATGGAACCATGTGTCAACATTATTTACTAAACTAATGTGATGATAATTATGGCAGAAAGTATGGGGAGAAAGCATGCAGGCAGAATGGACATACATACTTAATGATTTTATTCTCCTGCATTCAAAATCAGTAGAAGCCGAGCCTGTCGCTGGAGACATGTTGAAGCAGCAGTGCAAGCTGTCTGTGCAGGATCCAGCGATGACTGTATGTGGCAGCATGCATTCAAAGTAAAAAATTAATTTACAAATGGTTTTCAGGGTTCCCACCAGATGGAAGAGCAATGAAGTCACGAGCGGTTCTTCTCTGCCGCTTAACCCTTGAGCTGACGGGCTGCAGCGGGAACTGGGCCAGCTGTAAAAAATAATCATCTGAGGCCCCATTCTGAGTTTATTTTTAAAATGGTTACTTTAAAACCAAAACACCTGTACTTTTACTGCTTGCTGAGATGGACTGCAGCGTCACATGCAGAAGGCAGATGTGTAACCGGAGCCTTAAGAGCTGGTTCGAATTATAGAAACATGGCTTTCAGGGAAAAGGAGGGGGCTTGGGAATGCGTTTTTAAGAAAGGCTTTTATTTTGAGATCAAACCTGAACCTTAAAGAGTTTCTTCATGTCACCTTTTGCTCCTGCTGAGCGCTGCTTCACTTTGCAGCGGGTGCTGCTGAGCAGGGAGATCTGCCAGTTAATCCAACAGGATTACTAATCTGACAGGATAACCCCAGGAGCTGCTGGGAGCAAGTGGATCGGGCTCCACGGGGTCACGCGGCCATCGGTTCCTCAATGGCCACAACACATTTATTTCTCCCACGTGGGCAAAGCCAGGGTGAGGGATGGGGATCCTGAAGCCCCCCCCAACCTGGACAAGCGTAAAACACATTTTTTTCAAGCGTGATTTGAGTGAAACGTTCTGATTGAGAGGGGAGCGCTGTGCACGCACTGCAGGCACGCCGCTGGGGTCCTCCGCAGCCACTGGGAGCTGCTGAGTGGAGCACTGGGGCTGGTGGGGTGCGCTGGGCACGGTGGGGACATTGGGCCTGGTGGACCTGCTGGGCCTGCTGGGCGCGCTGGGATGAGCCGGGACAATTCCCCAGGGCAGCTTCCCAGGAAGGCCCCGTCTGCCATGAATTAAATTCCTTAGTCCGCCTGCGAGAGGTGGGAGGGCTGAGCCTGGCCAGGATCCCGTGTTTGCGCAAGGCTGTTATAAAACATGCATTGTGCTCGAAGACGAGGCTGGGGTGTCTCCTGCGAGTGAGCCATCACATCCCACCCACTTCTTTTCCATGGGGGATAACGAAACCCGTGGCTGTGCACCGAGTGCTATCAGAGGAAGTGCCATCAATCCCTGGGGAGACCGGCAGCCCGTCCCTGCAGCCTCAGCTCCAGCTCCGAGCCGCTCAGTCTGAAATTCTGTGTATCCTCATTATAAAAAACATGTAATTATACCAATTTACATCAAAATCTAGAGCAGCCCTTGCTGCAGGTGTGTGCGTGGAGGCTGTAGGGTCACTCGACCCCAGCCCTGCTCTTAGCACTGTTGCTAAGATTTGGATTTTTCTTCCCTACTTTTGTCTAATATTGAAAAGACCATAACAGGAAGAAGAATTTCTTTTTTTTCATCCGAGCCCTTTCAATACCTTTTGGGATTATCCTGTGACTCTGCAAAGTGACCTGACCTCCAGTTACACGTGCCCTTTTTAGTTCTTTTTTTTTTCCTTTTCCTTTTTTTTTTTTTTTTTTTTAAACTGAGCTCATTTGAAAATTCCAATTTCTATAATAATTTGATGCAGCTGCTAAGATGTTCTTTTCCTTTTGATCACTGTTATTAATGATGTGCTGTAACATATGCAATGCTAGCAATCCCAGCTACTATTTCTTACAAAGATCATTTTGTACTTCCCCCTCATTCTCCCCCCCTTTTTTCCCCCCCTTCTCTGATGAAGCTCATATGTTTTAGGAAGTTCATCTCAGAGTTATTAGTCTAAGAATTAGGAAATGTGTGGGCAGCTCTTCTGTGGTATAAAAAAAAATTGGAAAAAGAAACCATTCCCGTTTATTCCCCAAAGGAGGATATTGGCTTTATTTTTGGTCCTGACTTTACTGCTGAATATTTCAAGATTCGTTCCCAATGTCATCCTTTGTCACTCATACATGCTCCAATGTTTTGATATAGCTGAGGTTTATGTCTTATTATATTTTTAATTTCTTAAATGATAGCAAGCCAAATGACAATCTCTGTAACGTAAATTCAAATGCCAGGTAATTCCATGAGATACTGGAGACTTTCCCTGAGATGATAACACAGAAAAGGGGGATCAGAAATTGCAAACCAGGGTTCTGAGTGTGCACCCACCCACTGCAAAGCTCCCAGGAGACCCACCGCTGAGAAAATGAATTTGTTTGGGGTGCAACGAGGATGGTTTTTGTCAGTGTGTGCGTGTGTGCCCAGATCTATTGACAGAAAATGTCTGGTAACCGGGAATCCTGAAGGGTGGTTCGTAATTTTCAGACTGGCTTTTGTGGCCATCAGACATAAATAAATATACAGAAAGATCTCATCTTGATTCACAAGCTGGACTTTTTTGTTTTATTTATCTCATCCCAGTGCCCTGTGCCAGCTTCTCAGGAAAACTCTGCTGCCAGCACATGCGTGCACACCCACATGCATGCACACATGTGTATGCACACACAAACAGAGGCATGCGTGCGCACACGCACACTTGCACGCACACACATGCATGCACATGCACACAGTCACTAAATATTATTGAGAGACTGGGAGAAAGGGAGGCTGCTGTGCTTTGAGCTCTTGCTGCTAAGAAATGCCCTGCTTTGAGGCTGGTGCTGGCAAAATGGAGAAGGGGCGAAGGAAGGAACAAAGCCCCGTATTCAGGCGCCGCGCGGTGACATCATTTGGCACAGGCAGGATGCCCCCAGCTAGGACAGGGAGTAACCAGGTTGCCAGACCACTTTCTGTCTTTCCGTTTGGCTTACCATTGCTTGAATGCTGCAAACTCAATTATTTTTAGTCTTATAACAACAGAATAAAGGGAAACAGGAGACATGATCGAGGGTGCGTGTATTGACAGGCTCTGCTAAATGGCTCCCTATTCATGAGGCTGTCTGTGGAAGTTTTCATGCTCTACATTTCCCCCCCCCCCAAACTGGAATGAAGCAGTCACGAAAAAAAAAATTAAAATAAACGAGGCTGTGATTTTCCCCCCTTCTTCTTTTCGTTTTTTTCTTTCTTTCTTTCTTTCTTTTTTTTTTTTTTTTTAATTGCTTCGTTATATGGGCAAAACAGGTGCTGAAATGTGAAACCCTACTGAGGGATTTCCTCTGCAGAACAGCTTGGTGCTAGCACGGACCTAAAGTTAGACATGCTCCCAGTGCTGCATGCTAAAGCGGCTGCACCTCCCGTGGAAGGGGCTCCGTGCCGCCGACTGTCAACAAAACAGCACACTGTCACTTTAAGAAAAAATAAACTAAAATATGAACTACCAAAAACCCTGCCATTTCCAGCCTGGGCTTGATTAATGATTTTTCTATCTAATAAAAGGTTCACAAACCATCTGTTTTTCTCCCTAATGCCTTGCCCAAAGGTTTTTCGTTCCTATTTCAGGCTTGGGGCCAACTGACATTCCCCTCTTTTTTTTTTCCCAGCCTTGTAAACAAACCCTTCTCTCTTTTTAATCTTCCAGTGCTGTTTCCTACCCATCGTTATGCATATTCATTGCGAGTAAACATTTTTAGTGTCTACACTTAATCTCTTCCACTGGCAATTACTGTTCTATGCTGTTTTGTAATGCAGAAGGGCCAACGCTTTCCCTTCTAATAACAGCTGGGTCGCAGATGGGGCCTGCAGTCATTGTAGAAAATAAAAATTTACAAGATGCCAGTGGAATTTATTTCAGTTTTATGGAGTCACAGGAGGAACCTTTCTGTTATCCGCCTTCAGTGAAATCTGCAGGCACAAGGCAAGCTTTTGACATTTAATCAAAGGGGGGTTCAGGTAGGGTCTGGAACAACACGAGGAAGAAAGCAGGTGGATCGTATTAGGCAGTGCCATGGTTAATTTATTTAGAAGTGATTGGCTTAGATGTGTGCAGCCAATATTTGACATCATGTATATATCTTGTTTAGCATCCTGCTCCTCCGCCGGTACCGCTGCCGTGGTGCGGGGCTGCAGCTCGCTGGGTCAGGTGTTGGGGCTGGGTGCGGTGTGGGGAGGGAGCGGGTGCAGCCGTGCTGTGCAGCGCAGCACCGTGCTTTGCTGTGCTGTGCCATGCCGCACACACCGCGCTTTGCTGTGCTGTGCCATGCTGCACACACTGTGCTTTGCTGTGCTGTGCCATGCCGCACACACTGTGCTTTGCTGTGCTGTGCACACACCGTGCTTTGCTGTGCTGTGCCATGCCTCACACACCGTGCTTTGCTGTGCTGTGCCATGCCGCACACACTGTGCTTTGCTGTGCTGTGCACACACCGTGCTTTGCTGTGCTGTGCCATGCCGCACACACTGTGCTTTGCTGTGCTGTGCACACACCGCGCTTTGCTGTGCTGTGCCATGCCGCACACACCGTGCTTTGCTGTGCTGTGCCATGCTGCACACACCGCGCTTTGCTGTGCTGTGCCATGCCGCACACACCACTTTGCTGTGCTGTGCACACACCGCGCTTTGCTGCGCTGTGCCGTGCCGCACACACCGTGCCGTGCCATTCCGCTGTGCCGCGCTGCTCCCAGCCCTGCTCCTGAGCTCAGACAGCAACCTGCAACGCAGAGAAAGACTTTAACGAGAAAGTCCCGGTAATTGGGTGATGTGAAAATTACTTTCCTCGGAACGTTTTTGAAATCTTGTGTTTATGTGATAGCACAGGTCTGGCGCAGGGTTAGGCTCTCAGTTACGTGCTGGTAAGCTGTCGGGCCACATTTAGGAGTGAAATGCAAATATATAAATGAAGAACGAGTCGTTTTCAACTGGCCAGACCATGCTCAGGCCCTGTAAATCTGGGGGAAAATGTGACTTCAGCAGAGGGATTAAGCTGGGGTGAAAGGCACTGCTGTGCCAGGAGATTTGTGAGACGAAGGGATGGGAGCACTGCTCCGGTCTGGGCGTGAGAGCATCTCAGTGTGCACTGCCACTTCCCCGTGGGAGGAACCATCCCAGGAGAGATGTGGCAGCACAAAGATGCGTGGGGTGCAGCGTCCTGGCCGTGGGCACAGCGTGGCATGGCCATGGCACACCACAGCAATAGCACAGCACACACAGCTTCCTGCCAGGCAAATACGTGGATGTGCTTAAGGAGATGAAGAGGTGCAGTAGTCACAGTAAATAAAGGGCATCTTTCTCTTTTTTGTGTGCTGTACGAATATTTTTCTAGGGGCGTTTTTTTTTTTTAAATATATTTTTAAATTTAATTTTATTTTTTAATATTTTCTAAATATTGGAATGAGAAGGAGGTAAATGGGATGTCCTGCATCCCTGTTTTTTCTTTTTAACCTTTCCCTCTGTTACCCGCGTCCAGAAACAGAAACTTATTGACTCACTCAAATTAATTAGATTTCAGGTCATGTGTTTTTTATTATTCTTGCATTTTCTTCATTTATAAGCCCAGGTTTTCAAGGCTGATTTTCCCTCTACCAAGGGCAGCAGATCTTTTATTTTTCCTGAAGACACGTATTTTTTTCTCTTCAGGCCACCTTGCTTAGTGTACAAGGAAAATAGAACTTTCACAAGAAGAAAATTGGGAGAGAAGCCTTCAGTTATTATAAAGAGTTTATTCTTCTTCAAAAAAATTTTGCTGAAGCTTGGGGAAAAAAGCCATTAAAGTGCGTGTCTTAGTTAAAACTTCCCCTCACCCCTTCTATTTTTAAAAGTATGATATTGCTATTTTTACATGCAAACTGTGTTCAGAATATTGAACTTGGTACATTAAATGCCAGAGATGAAGATCTTAGTGGCTTTTAATGAGGAGGATAAATCCTCATCTCTAGATTTCCCTGTTTATCATCCGTCCTCTCCTTTTCCCAGCCCTTTCCCTCATTTACAAATTCAAAAGCTGCAAATAAGCCATTGTGAAGTTTGCTAATCTCAGTGAAACGCTGTTTGTATTGCAAATATTAGTGCAGATTACCAGTTCTAAGGCACAGGCTTGTGGATGACTTCAGGGTTTACCCGGTCTGCACATCCCAGCAATTCCAAATGGATGTGGATTGGTGGGTATGGGGTGCTGGGAACTGGCTCCTTCAAGAAGGAAAAATGAATAACGAAGGGATGGGTGTGAGCACTGTGAGCGTTAAAGAGTAGAATAAGAATGGAAAAACTTAGGGGACAGGAAGGGAAGAAGAGAACTTGCAGGAAGACTGGTAAGGGAAGAATACCCACAGGTGCCCTCTGTGCACCACCTGAACGTGGTCCCTGCCCTGCATGCAAAGCCCAGGTTGGTTCTTTAATTGTGCCATACAGAGAGAAAGCAAATGAAAAAATAAACAACAGGCAGTCTTGCTACATCACCTAAAATTATTTTTGCTCTGTTACTGCAGAAACAGCCAGAAGAGGGACTATGGATTAATTAGCATGCTCTGAGCTGACATCACTGACGATGTTGCTGAGGATGCTTATAAACCCAAGCACTGGTCTGGGCATTTTGGCTCTGTTATTCACAAAAGGGAAGGGTGATCATTCCTGACAACTAAAAAGCAGCGTTGGTGGGAGTAGATAGCAGCCTTTGGGAAGGAGCTGTGGATAATGGAACTTTCCAAAGTGCCATGCTTGGAGCGGCTGGTGCAGCCCATGCAATATTGAAGAGCCAAGGGGGCTGTGGGGCCCCAGCTCTCTCCATGTCCTTGTGGCTTGTGGCACAGTCTGGGGCTCACTCTCTACTGCTCAGCTCCTGAGCTGAGCATCTCTTATGCTGGCTGTGAGGCTGTGTGCTGCATGCTCTGTACCGGGACAAGCAGGAGCAGATGGCAGCCTTTGCTCTCAGCCCCGTCTTGGTGGGATCCTACTCCACTGAGACTGTTTTGCAGTAGGGCATCCCAACCTTTCCTACCATGAACACCCCTGTTCCTCTTGGCCATGAGTTTTGGTTTGCAGACTGCCAAGATGTGGGGGCTGCCCTAAATTGCGCGGGGAGGGCTGAGTGCTTGCAAAAAGGACCCAGGAGTGGTGGGTTACCGCAGAAAGTTTAGCTGGGGATGCTGACCTGGGACTGACGATGTAGGGCTGTGAGCTTCTGGGTGCTGGAGCAGAAACTGAGATGGAGGCTGCTCATTTTTAGCAGGAAAAAACATGTTGAATCTTTTGCAGAGCACCAAAATAAAGGAAACATGGAGATGTAGCACTTGGGGAGATGGTAGGAGAGAATGATGGGATGGGTTTGGATTGGGCTGGAGATCTCAGAGGTCTTTTCCAACCTCAGTGATTCTGCGATCCTATGATTTTACCCAGGATGAAATGAACCAGTTCACCAATCCTGCGGAAAGATAAAGTCACAGTAAACTCAAAATGAGTTTCTTGTAGAAAAGTGATTGCTTCTCATCCATGATACGTACATCTAAGTATGGAAGATTTTCTGTGCTTCATGGAGGGCACGTAGGATAGGGAAGACGTCTTCTCTCAGTCAGAGCTGCCACTGTATCCTGCCATAAGAGCGGGTGATGGCTGAGGTAGATGCTGCTCCTCCCCTGCTGAAACACACATTTATGGTAGTGCAGCCGTCTGCCACCAGGCTCTAGAGAGGCCAGGCTTCCATAAACTCCCTGGAAAAGCTGCAGAACAATGTGACAGGTGGATTAGCTCTCTCTTAGTGTTGGCTTTGTGTTCCCATCTCAGGCAATGGAGCAAATATAGTTTATGCTATAAAAGATAAGGGTTGTATGCCTACAGAGTGTCTGCATTACGGCTGGCACACCATTTGCAGCTGTTTGTCATGGGCCAATGTCACTGTTAAAAGTGACATTGAAAATATCGAACGGGAAGCACATAAAACCCACAGCTAGTTTAGGCAGTTTGTCAAAGCTTGGAACAACAGAGCAGCAATGAGGCAGCAGCTTCCAGAGCATCGCCGAAAGCAGCTGGAGTTACTTATTCAGAAAATATCACCTGATAACAGCAAACACACCCACATTCACTGAACACAAGATGGCAAGGATCAAACCGAAACCCAAAGTCAGACCCAAAATGTGACTGCAAAGTGTGCAGCTCTGTTATCTTTTATTGCCCTTGTTTCCATGTTAAGGACCGTGAGGTAAGTACAAGATACAGACTTCAGCATTAGTTCAAATGCCAGGTATTGCTAAAGCTCATAGTTAGAGGACTTTTTTTTTTTTTCCATTTCATTCTGATAAGGATTTTTGTTTGTTTGTTTGTTTGTTTGTTTATTTTATTGTTATTCATCAAATGATACTTATCAGTTTCTAAGATTTTGGCTTTATTGTTACACTCATCTTTTGTGCTAACCCTGCTACTCCAAATTTCCTTGTGAAGCACTGTGACCACTGACAGCTGTAGCAAAGGGCTGCGCTGCCTAAAATCAGGCCTTCAAAAGCCATACTCACAAACTGCTGATAAATATGCAAGAATTACCCAGAAAATGTCAAAAGTGAATGCAGAGAGCTACTAATGTGGGACTGATGATTACCCATAATTAAAGAATTGTCAGATGACTGCAGTTCTTCACCTTCTGCCTATCAGTAGAAAACTGTCTCAGATGAATGAAGATGGGAATTATCCTACAAAGGTTTTTCACAGCCCAAAGATACAGCACACACCCTTTGGGGAAGCCCCAGCAAAGAGCACAGGACCCGAGCTGGGCTTTAACAGCAGCAGTATCTCCTGCAAAGGTCATCGCTTTAACCTCAACACGGGTCAGTGGCAGGAAGGTGAATGATTTTATGGCTGCAGGCAGGAATGTGGGCACAGCCCCTACCAGAAGGGTGTTCTGTAGGGATGAGCAAAGGGAGTGTGTGGACTGCTGCTGACCAAATTGGTTTGGAAAATATCAAAGAGTGAATTCAGAGCCAGGAGCAAATGCAGTAAATGGCACCGACGTTTTGCAAAATTTCACTACCTACTGAAATGCACGACGGTGGATCCTGGAGCAAACAAAGTCAGAAGGAGGTGGGAGCAGCGTGATTGATTTAGTACTGATAACTGAATGACGGGTATGTGCAATATCTCTTTGAAGGAGTTTCCCTGAAGAAAACATCTTTTAATTCCACAAATTTGTCATCTTCAGTGTCAAACAACTCTGGGAGAAGAATGAGCTGTGAAATCCAGGCCGATACAGCCACAAGGCTCTACACAAACTAGGGGTAAAAAGCATGAAAGGAATGTGGTTCATGGGGCTCCAGGTCCTGCTGGAAGATGAAGAATGGCCCCAAATGACAGAGATCTGAGGTGAGTTAATCAAGATGTATGAGAAAAGAAGAGGTGTAAGAATCCTAGATATTAGCAAATACTCTCCTATGAGAGAGTGAGGAACACAAAGCAGAAGGCAAGAAGAAGTTATTACATAACCATGTCCAGACATAACAAAGCCTGCAGAGAAGGCAATGGAGGAAGATGGGGAACAAAGCCTTGTCTCAAGGATCCAAAGCGCCCAGGAGATCTTTCAGGCTGGAAAAAAAAAACAAGAGATACTCAATCAGGAAAAGGGATGGCTCCACAGTTTCATGGAAAGGTGGATGAAGTGATACCCAAAAGTGCAGGGGTGGCTGTTAGAAGAGGGAGGTGCTCAGAGTTGTGGAAGCTGAAAGACTGCCAGGGCCAGCAGAGGAGAAACAGAATGTCTTGTAGGAGAGAACAGTCAGTACGCACCAGACACAAAAGCTGAGAAATACGCGATGTACCAGCAGTACGGATCCGTGAGCTGTGTGTGCTACCAGCACAGAAGATACAAATGAGAGACAGAAAAAGGTGGTCTTGGCAAAAATAGCAAACAATGGCCTGAAGTGCCATCCCCAGACAAAATTAACGCATTCGCTTCTTTTGGTTGAGAACTCGGACGGAAGATGGCCTCAAGTTGTGCCAGGGGAAGTTTAGGTTGGATATCAGGGAAAAATTTCTTTACAGAAAGGGTTGTTGAGCACTGGAACAGGCTCCCCAGGGAGGTGGTTGAGTCACCATCCCTGCATGTGTTTAAAAACAGTTTGGATGTGGTGCTCAGGGACGTGATTTAGCGTTGGAGTAGTTTTTGGTTAGGATGCGGTTGGACTTGATGATCTTTAAGATCTTTTCCAACCTGAGCAATTCTATGATTCTATGATTCTACGAGGTATTTCAAATGAAGTGATGCAGGAAGTCAAGGCAGAGGTTAACTCTCTGCATTGTCTTAAACATCAAAGTTTACCTGCTTTCAGAGCACAGGTAAAAATCAGTGGTTCCATCTGGTACAGAACATTCAGAAGACTGATGATAAACAGAGAGCACAACCAGCAGTGCTTTCACATGCACTTTCCAGCTGGCCATAGGAGGAGCACTGGGCTTCACGAATGTGAAGAGCAGACACTCTTGCTGGTGATACTCATCGTTTCGACGAGGAAGTGTAAGTGTTGGCAGAGTGGATCAGCACCTTCTACAAGATTGGCAGTCTTCAAGTAAAAGTGGTAGCAAAGCAAATAATTGTGCGAGAGGAAGAGAGAACTCGGAGATATCAGCTAAGGTGTAAACAGATTTTCCTCCTCAGTAGGCTAACACATGCTAGACGGCTGGACTTCAGAATTACAGGCTGTTACAGATAGTCCTGTAGCTCCCAGGGAAAATGTAGGGTCTTACTGATCTGTTTTGAACGTTTAGGAATAAATGCATCGTGTTGGTTTTGTGTTTGGGAAGAGGAGGCAAAAGAATTTTTGTGTAATTTCATGTGCACTGCACTGGGAAATTAGTGCTTTCTACCTAAAACATGTTCCTAATTAAAGAAAAAAATTAAAAGGATAAGAAACAAAGAAGAAAGTAGAAAAAGATTCAAGAGTGGAAATCCAGAAAAGCAAGTTGAATCTCTAAATAAATGTCAGAAATATGCAAAGAATGTTAGAACAGAAATTGATACCAATCTGTTGCACCTGTCCTGTGTGTCGAGACAAGTTTTCAGCGGTGAGTTCAGAAAAGCAAGCTGGTTTTTCTTTCTTTTTTGCTTCTAGAAGTGATGCTCTTGACCAAAGTGACTCTTTGCAAAAGGAATTTGTTAGAAAAAGAGTGGGTTTAGGCATAGCTATAATGGAGTTTTCTCTTTATGTTCTACGTTCACTCAGTGTGGCCACTGGTGGCATATTAACACACAGCACCGCATCAGCTGAAAGCTGGGCTGTTTGTTTGCAGTCTTTCTTAAAACTAAAGCTCATTTCTGCTGTTGGCTCTGATGGGGTTTCTATTCTGCTCCACAGCAATCAGCAGTAAGGCAGCCACTGGCTTTGCTGGAGCACCTACAAGCCCATAACGAAGCTCTGCCTGAAATGGTTCTCATTCTCCTCATTTCATTACAAACAGGAAGAACAGTATTTGTATTTGTTTTGTGGAAAAGGCCTCTTTTTTGTACAATCAGCTGGGCAACTTTGCATTTGGCACTGTCCAAGCACATAAATAACCGTTTCATGACTCCAGAGCTGTAATACAGGGTTTGGTGTGCTCTGTGCGGTGGTATAAAAGCAATATCGAAGCAATCTGCAGGGCCAGCCAGATTTTAATCCATTCCTATTGCTAATGCCTAATAACACTGCAGCAGTCCTTCAAATGAACTGCTCCTCTAGGACAAACGCTGCGAGGCTGTCGCTCTGGCCTGTGCACACACACGTGCAAGCCGTGCAGAGCTCCCCACTGCCTGATGCCGGCTCCCGAGCCATGGCTGCTGCTGATGAAGAAAGCAGGAACCTCCCAGCCGTGTGCTGATTGCAGCAAGTTGCAGAGACAAGGACAGGCAAAGAATGAAACCTGGCTTTGCGGTGTTGGGGCCTGCTGTGCCACCATTCTTCTAGGTACACCTAATACCTCCCTGGCACTGCCATCAATTTTTGCCATCTATTCATCAATATCCTCAAGAGTTAATGAGACAATTCCATTTTTAAGCAAATATTTTCCATAGAATACCATCCTGCATTACACTCACGGGCTGTGCTTTTAATCTAGTGCAGACCAATATGGCTGGAACTGCCCTTGAAGCAGGACAAGTTCACACGCTGCTTCCTTATGCATGACAAATCTACGTGTCAACTGCTCTTACTCTAGGATGAGCGACCAAATGCATTCTTGCACTGTCCTTTCACCGCATCTTGGGATGCCAGTCTCCATAGCTATCTTCTGAGAACAGAACTCTTCAAAAGTAGCACTATCTATTATTATTACTATTTATTATTACTACTATTTATTATTTTACAGTGGTGGCCAGAGCTCCAGATTCTTTTAAACAATATGTGAACACACACTATCTCCCCAGTTGCTTTACGGTGGAAGTTAGATATGAACCAGTGCTGTGCTGAGGGTGGTTATAGAATCATGGAATCATTAAGGTTGAGGAAAAGACCTCTAAGACCATCAAGCCCAACTCCGCCCCTGCCCCACAGTGCCCACTGACCACATCCCTAAACAGAATAATAGAAAGATTAAGGTTAGAAAGACCTCCAGGACCCCCAAGCCCAGCCCCAGCCTGTCCCCACCATGCCTACTGACCATGTCCCCGCGTACCACATTTCCCACTTCCTGGATGACTCCTCAGTGCCTTTCTCACTACCCTTTATGATTTGTCAGTGCAGATCTGAAGTTTGGCAAGGCAGACACAAAGTTTGGTGGGGGAGGGGTCTGTGGAGGTCATTGCAGACCGTCACGGTAGATGGCTACACGCTTCCATGCAATCATTATAGAACACACAACTTTTCCTTCTGTCTGTCTCACTTTTGCATTTCCCCATCAAAACATGCATTTTCAAAAGAGCTGAAGAGAATGGTCAACACAGTAAAACAATTTGTACGGTGAATAACAGGACTTTTTCCCCATTTTGACACATTCCAATGTTTGTTCTGCATCGGCCTGCCCATTAAAAGCAGCCAGTGTCTCCTGACATCTGCACTATATAGCCGGCCTTATGCTATTCACCGCTGTGTAATACCCGCGCTCTCAGCCATGCAGCCACACAGATCCCACTTTTCCCTGGCACCACCTGGTGCCACCTACTTTTATAAGGAGCAGCAGTTTTCTGAGCTGCCCCAAAGCCCAACACGAGCTGGCAGAGAGTAAGAAGCCCTGGAGCTGCGGTTGCACACGTGTGGGTACCCCTCACCCTGCCCTTGCTGCTGGGGCTGCATAAGCTGCCCCGCTCTGTCAGTGCTTTATTTAAATATTATTTTGTGCTCCTGGCACGTGGACGAAGCTGCAGGAACCAGCTGGCAATGCCTCTTGCCTCTGATTGCAGCATTGATTGTGCACCACATGCTCTTCGCTGCCTCCTCCTCCTCCTCGCTTTGCTCCATCCCCAGAGCTGATTGCTGCGGCCGCTCGTGGGGAGCACTTGGCAGCTGCAGCACCCAGATGCCAACTTCTTTCGGCGGTGGTCTTTGGGTGTCAGCTTGTCTCCCCCTGTTTGGCATTTCCCCTGGCGATGAAACCTGCTCTGCGCCTGCAGGAGGGAAAATTCATCATGGAAATGCATCAGAGAGAGCCGTAAGGGAGGCTTGCCTAAAGTTTGCTAGGGAGCAGGGAGATTCAAACCCGTCTGTAACTCAGGACTTGGCCTTTGCTGTGATGGCAGAATGGGTGGCTGAAGGCTGCTCGCAGCTGTGTGCTATGCAACATGCTCAGCGTTTCCCTTCTCAATGCCTCTCTGCGTGGGCTTGGCCAAAAACACCAGAAAATAACACCAAAGTTTTCTGCTTGCTTTCCAAGTGTTGTGTATCAGCTGAATTGCCAGTGGGAAAAGTGGTAAGGAATGACACCCCAAGCACTAGGAGTATTGTTATTTACATAGAAAGAATAGCATTCCTTATAAAAAAAGAAAAACATACCTAAAAAATATTTTCTTAGCAGAAGATGTATTCAGAATAATGTTTAAATCAGTAAAGCTTGCTTACCAAAATATGAATAAAAGATTCTAGGACTGGTTTGGCATTTTTACAGCAGTTTTCCCCTATATACGTGAAATTTACTTCCTTTATGACAGATTTTTACATGCCACATTAATCTACCATATAATTTACTAAGAAGTAAGAATTTTACTAAAAACACTAAGAATTTTATTTTGCACATAAATCTTCAAAAATTTCAAACACCCTACAAAACAATTACAACGAGCCAATTAAAAAGACCCTGAGTGTTCTTTTTCTTTGCCTTCTTGGAGTTGCAAGTATTGATTATCAGAAAAAAAAGGAAGTCTTAAATGGACACTGGTTATTTTCACAATGAAGTGGAAGGGTTTTTGCTACCAGCCACAGTAACAAAAAAAAGTGAGGTCCTTGGTTCCTTGGTTGGATCATTTGTGAGTGATTGCTAGTGCCTCTCATACAGTTACAACGACCTGATCGCCATCTACAGCAATCACAAATCCTGCTTTTCTCCCCCATGGCAGAGGTGGAGGTGGGGGGGCTGTAAGGTCCAGTGGTTCTGGATTAAGGTCCTGTGGCTCTTTGATATTTGAGGTTCCTTTCAATCCAACTCAAGCCATTCTGTGGCTCTGTGATCTTTAAGGTCTATGCCAACCCAACCCTTCTGTGCTTCTATGATTCTGAACCGTGAGGCTGCTTAATGACTGGAGCACCTTACAGCTCATTGCAGGGAATTTGAACATCACAACTGTTGTTTTTTTTTCTTTCCCAGCTAAAAATCCTTGCTTCTGGGACTGAAAGTAATACTGCACTGTGCCTCATGTCAAATGGAAAGATGCAGTAAGTCCCTTTCAAAGCTTGACTCTATACCATGGAGTTGGGTTCAAGCCATAACATGTAGATGACATTCTGTCCCTTAGCCAGCCTGTGCAAACTGAGCAGAAATCAGCCTTGGTCTAGACTTCCACCACTGCAAGTACTTGTAAGCACCACACACCTCTCCGCATTTACAGACATGGAGTACAACAGCTCCCAACCTCTCACTGGAAGTCCTCCCCTCAGTGCCCTAGCAGTTCTTTCTTTGTTCACAGCATCCACCCTGGACCAGGGAACATCTTCCTGTTGTGTGCATAAACACTGTGGAGCGCAGCAGGGCTGAATGATGCAGGCACTCTGGTAAATAACTAACGGTGCATCATGGCGCACCAGCAGAGGAACACAGCGCTGCCCACACCAAGGACAGCAGCAGGCAGATAGCGAAGGACTTCCATCCCTTAGTGAGTCAGAGTGAGTGTGGGTGAGACAGAGCTGGTGACTGCTTAACATAAGCAGCGAAAGGAAGGTAAGGGAGGAGAAAAAGGAACAAACACCGCTAAACAATATCTTTAACCCGTTTAAGGTAAAAAAGAGCAGGGTGACAAATAGTCTAGGAACTATGTCAGTAAAGAGCTAGTGAACAACAGGAAGGACAGAGTTGAAAGCTAGAAAGACGTTCCTTACCAACACCAGATGAATGGACACCACTACAGCTGATGAACTGGCTTGCAGAAAAGCTGCCTTCTGACTATAGGAACAGCAATACTGGCTGTGACCGCTGCCTGCATCCAGGGGAGGTTTGCTGACTACGGTCTGAGATGCCCTGGGGAGATGCTTTGTCCTCCAGCATTAGGCTGCTCTGTCCTTCCTGCTCCTTCCCCTGCACAGACGCAGCAAGGACTGGGGAACAAGTCAGGATCTCAGAATCTGAGTGAAATCAGTTACGGGTCAACAGTACTTGCCAATGAAAAGATTTGTTGGTTCAGACTTTGTGCAGACAGAGGAGACAGCAGGGAGGATGTCCACCCGGGCAGAGCAATGAGCTCTTTGGGAGGCAATCAGTGACAGGGAAGCAGTGAGGATCAGCGGGGTCAGAGGTTGAAAAGACCCCAGCTTCCTCAGGGAGCTAAATTCAGACAGAAGCACAAGCTGTGAGACTGCAAATTCAAATGTGCCCAACAGGAGCCTCGGAGCAGCAGTGCACACCAGGGTCTGCTCCAGAAGATGCGTTAAACCCTTCAGACTGAGTTTTCAAATCCTTTTATGTGCTTTTTCATTATTTCAGTTTAAACAGCGCTTAGTCAGGGTTGGCCACTCTTATTCCCCACTTCCTCACGGCCCCTGGGGAGGAGCAGCTCAGCTGCAGGGCAGGCAACAACGCATGCATGGCACAGGCGTCAGCAGCATCCCCACATTCACACCTTCTGCCTTGCTCCCATCCGAAGCACGCAAGTATGTACACACACCTGTATTTAATGCTTTCAAATCTATGTATCTGCACACACATATGCTGTTATTTTTATAATATTTGATATAGATTGTTGGAAGTGACAGCTCATGAGCAAAAATATTTTACTTATGGTGAAGGAGTACAAACCTGAGTTAAGGTGCCATTTGCCTGAACAGGGCTTTGAGATAACTGCATGGCTTTAAGTAGTTTCTAACACTTAATTAACATTTCCAGTCCTGTTTAATATGATTAATTGGTGATCTGAATGAGGGGATTGAGTGAACCCTCTGCAGGTTTGCAGATGACACCAAGCTGGGGGAAAGTGTTGGTAGGAAGGCCCTTCAGGGGGATCAGGATGGGCTGGAAGTGACTGAAGGAGCTGAGATTGCTCAGACTGGAGAAGAAGCAGACCATATCACTCTCTACAACTCCCTGAAAGGAGGTTGTGGTGAGGTGGCGGTCAGCCTCTGCTCCCAGGTAACAGCAGCAGAACAAGAGATGATCTGAAGTTGTACCAGGAGAAGGTCAGGCTGGATATGAGGAATAGTTTATTTTCCAAAGAGTGGTGACGCAGTGGCACAGGTGCCCAGGGAGGTGGTGGAGTCCCCATTCCTGGAGGTGTTCCAGAGCCATGAAGATGTGGCACTTGGGGACATATTGGGCATGGCGGGGATGTGTCGGGGATCTTGGAGGCCTTTTCCAACCTTAATGATTGTATGGTTCTATGAACTCCTCCATTTCTCCTTCTACAGCTCCAGCATAGGTGGTGGGTGTGGATGGAACAGTTCAGGCAGCCCGGGGCAGGCAGCAGGGAGGGCTCACACCCTGGTGGTCTCATCCCCTCCCACCCTAGGAGGGCAGCTCTTGGTCAATGCACTTGTGCAGCGATGGGATCAGCAGAGGAAAACGCCGCCTGGGGAGTGCACAGCCATCACGTCAGCCTCCGAGCAAACCAGAGCAGGAATTAGATATGGCTGGGGCAGAACTCCAAAAAAGGAGCATTTTGCAGGGTCGCAGAATCGTGATATCCCTGAGAATTAAAGCATCCAGCTGTTTTTGCAGGCCTAAATTCCCAGTGGTCACTTGGAAGCGAATCTCAGTGCCTCAACAGGCTTTTAGGAATTTCCAAGGATTAGGTTTAATCAGTGATCTGAGGTAATTTAATATATTTCCAGTGCTCTCTTCTTTAATACTTAATGACTGATGATTAGGTTTGTGTATCAGATCTGAAATCTGCAAGTTATGTGGCAATTAATGTTTGAAGTACACTGTAACTTCAAATATAATGATCGTATTTGCAAAGTAATTACAGAATATATGCGCCTAATAAATAATAACACTTAGCACTTACATGCCACTATTCACCTGAGGAGCTCTAAATGAAAAAAATCCAAAAATAATAGAAGCACTTTGGATGCTTTGGAGGGACGTTTTTCAGCTTGTGAAAAGTGATGCCAGAGTTTCTGTGCTGAGCACAGGGAGGAATACGCACGGCCAGCTTTAAAATACATGTGTGTTGTAATACATACTGCAATATAGATGGAGAATTCTTAATTATCCAGAGCACTTGGCTGAAAGACCACAAGGCAGCTCCGTGCCCAGACAGCCCTTCCTCCTCTCCCAGCCCTGCAGTGGGGCAATAGGGGATGGGAAGTGGGGCAATGGGACCTGGGTGGCAGCCAGCAAGTGGGCCGTGTTCAGTGGGAATGAGCACACCGGGGCAATTGCATCGTTTCTCTTGAAGATAAGCACTGAAATACTGCAGAATGCCCAGTTCCTGCTTTGCATCAGTGAGAGCAGGAGGAAATGCATGTCTCTGGGACAGGTGAGCATGCACGAGAGCAGCCCAACACCATGCCCTCACCCCGCAAGCCATGCTCTCAGCACCGCGGCGATGCAACGCGGCCGTGCTCATCTGCAGCCAACTTCCAACCAACTTCCTCCCTGCTTAATTCCTGGTTGACCTTGAAGTTCAATTGCAGCCAAAAAAGAATGCTTACGTAACGGAGGCAGCAAACCTAAATAAAACAAAAACAGAAGGGCCATATGCCACATAGCCCAGAAAAATCTACAATCAAATTACACTCTTTGAATTATTTACAATATTTCTTCTTGCCAAATCTAAGCAAATATTCCACTTGCTTCCACTGCACGGTAAGAGCTTTAACTGTTTACTGTAAACCCAAGCATACAATAGCTCTTTCATCAAGCATTTAACTGCACATTTCACATTAATAAATATTACAAGGATATTATGAATGCTTCCTTACTACAATAAAGGCTGGATGTAGTTTTCATGGGTCCTCTATTGCTGTGAAGAAAATGAATCTGAACAAGACATTTCCTCTCAGGCCATGCTGTATAGTAGCACTGAGCTACTGAGTAAATGTAGTGAAGCTAATATAATTATTATTTTAATAGCAGTTTTCCACCACATATTGAAATAGTAAAATGAACAAGGAAGCATTTCATAGTCGTGTATTGTGTTTGTTGAGATTTATTCACTGTAATATGAGTATAACATGCTATATATTTCTGCTCGGTCTCCCTGATTAGGCAATTGCCTTCACTTGCCTACCTTTATTTTCAGCAGGAAGCACACGTGGTCGGTGCAGCAGGAGAGCCCCCACCACCTTGGGTCAGCCCAGCTTTAGTCATTTGAATAAAAGGACTGGATGACAGAACATGGTTTTAGAAACCACACTTGGAAAATGGTGACCACCGTCTTTGTTCTCTTATCTGGAAGAACGTGGTAACGCTTGTTTGCCTGCACTGTAGGAACCTCCTGAGGATCGCTGACATTTGAATGGCACTGCGAAGAGGTAACAAAGTGATGTGATTAATCACCGTGCAAGCTCTGTGTTTTATATCTAGGTGAGATGAGAATATCCCTGCCTTGACAATATGCATTCCTGACAGACAGTGCGAAAATAAAGGAGTGTTGTTTGGGTGAAAACAAAAGTGGAAGGAGAAAGCAAAGCAGAGTGAAGCAGTTGTTTCCAGCTGCGTGCCCCCACCCCACACCACCCCTCACTGCTTTCTCAGCCACTCGTGCACTCCTTTTAGTTACAGTGCCCTGAGGGGAGGTCCCACACGTGGAACCAGATGAAAACCACGGCCAAAACGACCCCGTGTGCACACCTCTAAAGCTCTGCTCTTTTCCTTTGGGCCTCTTTATAGCAAGAACCAAAATGCCCAAACATGCAAAGGACTACTCAAAGCAGAGCAGGAATTCCATCTGCTTTCCTTCTGACCACCACTTTGTCTCTCTGATGACTTCCACTGTCTCTCCAGTGGGTGAAGGCTCTTTTCTCCTGCACCTCCTTACTCCGGGTAGGTATGTAAGCAGTACTCCCAGAATAAACTGAGCTTGGATCTAACTTGAGGCAGGAATTGACAGCATGAATCATGCTGGTGCAAACGTCATCTCAGTAACTGGAACATGGGTATATGCCTGTGGAAATCATAAAAGTAGCAAATAACTGTATTACAGAGTTAAGGAGAGGAAACCTGGCTCTGCCAAATCAAAGAAACTTTACTTGGCCTTCGGTAATGTCAAGAGCGAGTCTCGTTGCCACTCATTACAGCTGACAGTGTATTCTGCTTGTTTCACCCGCCTGCAGATGGGACTCGTTGCACCTAACTTTAGGCATATAGGAGCGAGGCATCTGGTCTGAGCCACTCTTCTCCACTCCACTTGATGTATGTGGAAGAGGTGAGTACCTCCAGAAGAGGCAGCCCATCAATTTCTTCTTAAAAATCATCTTATGTCAAGACAAACTATCTCTCAAGAACCCAATCTCTCCCTTTTAATTGGAAAGGGAACCCAGGGAACCCAATGACAGCTATGGTATATCTGATCACATGAGATAATTACAGAGATTCTCACTTTTAACCCCATTTTAGTCATCTCCAAGTATCTGTCATTCTTCTCCAATTGTGATCAATACTTCATGTCAAACATTGTAGAACTGGCATGTCTTTCTTTTATGAGTATGTTATGGGAGACTGACCTTTGCCATAATGTTTTGGACCACCTCACATAATATCCCCATAAATATAAAATGAGTTGCATTATCCATACTGTATTCACATTTCTCTTCGCTATGACATGCCAAATTCATCTCATGGATCGCAATTCAGGTAAGTACAAGTGAGCCAGGAAGATGTTTATTTCATTTTTAATGACTTAAAGATGTCTTGAGGTCCTTCTGGTTATTTGAGAGACAGTATTTCTCAGCTGCTTTATTTTATTCATTATGCTAAGCTCCTTCCTTCTGTGCTCCTAGAAGTGCTCAAAAGAGTCTGAAGAATTCAGATGTGAAGCTCCCTGTGGACAACATATCTTTACACACATTTTTTACAGCCTGGGAAAAACATCCAGTTCACAGAGCTGTGCTAGGAGGTGGAGCAACGTTAACTCAGGTGCCTCATGCTTGTGGAACAAAGGTACCCCTCCGTCTGTATTTTCTGCCATCCAAGAGCTCTCTGCAGTCACTGCAACCAGCCAGATTCTTCTCTGCTCTCAAAACCTCCTGCCTGACACATTCTGGAACCCATCAGTGCCTCTCACTGGGACTTCCCTACTTCCGTGGGCTCAGGTTTGGAGATAAAAGATGCCACGTTGGTCGATCCCACATACTTTGCTCAATATTTTCTTGCCTAAGAGCTCATCGCTCAGTTTCTATCCCACTTCACTTCAGAACAGAAAAATCAGCAAAGGAATCCTTTTGCCACTTTCATGGCTTCCTCTTCCATCAGGCTCCAGCTTCACACCTGGTCATCTCACCCTGAAACTCAGGTCTCTCCTTTGAAGAATACCACGGCTGCCCCTCACAGTACATCCCATATAGTGACATAATTGGTAGAATCTCATGGGTGCCTCATCCCTGGAGAGCCCCAAGGTCAGGCCGGACAGGGCTCTGATCTCCTGATGGAGCTGTGTGATGTCTCTGTGGCCTCTAGAGGTCCCTTCCAATTCAAATAGTTTTATGATTTGTAACTGTCTGCAAGATAATTTAATTAATGGCTTATCCTGGACAGCACAACCTGCAGCAGAAGTGTTTTATGGGAAAAGCTGAGGTTTGAGTTGTGCTTGGTGAGAAGGAGGTACGGGAAACCGTTCTTTTTTATTTGGAAGTGAAAATATCAGAATATCTGGAAAATATCAGAAGAAAACAAGCAAGACAATGTATCTCTGTTCCCCCTCAGTAAGCAGAGCCCACATCTGCGTATGAAACATATGGAAGAGAAGGCTACACAGGAAGTTTTCATCTGATGAACAAGTGTTTCACAGAATCACAGAATCACAGAACGGTAGGGGCTGGAAGGGACCTCCAGAGATCACTGTGTCCAGCCCTGTGCCAGGCAGGCTCCCCGCAGCAGGCTGCACAGGTAGGTGTCCAGGTGGGTCTTGAACATCTCCAGAAAATATCTCCCTCAGGAAAGTGGATGCAACCTCTATAGACACCCTTTGATGCAAATAGAGATAAACCAGGAATATACTTGACAGAGAGCAGCTTGTGGCTTATGGAATCTGCCAGGCTGGTCACGAGCCAGATCCAGAACTCAGATGAAATTAGCTTAAGTGGATCTTCATCAAAACGATACCTTCACAGTCCTAGGAACACTCCCAGAGAACTGAGAATGCTGCTAGCACAGATACCACGTCAGCTGGATCAGGAGGAGATTTCTCCTGACCAAACCCCATCACGCAGCTCAGGAGAGAGCCACAACCAGTGAGTGCAGCCGAGGGGGGCTGAGCTCCAGCCTGCACAGCCAGGAGCAGTGCTAGCTCTCCCCTTCCCCCTTCTCACGTCTTTCACCTACTTGGCCACGTACCAGAAAGAGCCCGAACAAAAGTGAGAGACCCTGAAGCTCAAAGCCACTCTAAAGTTAGAAGCTGTGCTAAGATTAGAGAGCGAGAAGTGTGAGATAGCTGAAAGCCTGTGAATCGTGCTAAGGATAGAAAGCTCCAAGTAGGAGGCAGCCAAACCCAGTGCTGAGAAATCAGAAGTCGAGCACAGAAGTTGGATGAGATTTATAGCGGGGAACTCAGCCTCTATTGCTCCGGAGGCAAGGTATTGCCTGGCAGACAGGGGTGTTCTGACAAGCCACACTGCTCCGATCTGATAGCCTGCCTCCAAAAATAGGGATTATATCACATCATTTGATAGAACACGCTATGCACGTAAAGGAGCGGGGGATCAGGAAATACAGTTCTTGTTCCTGTAGCACCCAGGGAAAGTCCTATCTGCTCTCAGTGCTCTAGACAGAGCCGGCAGCAAGCCAGGTTACCATGCACTGGGGCTTGCTGTGCCCTACTGCAGTGCCTGCACATTGCATAGACCTGCCTCTAGACTCTGAGAACATGGTAAGCAATGAACTAACGACAAGTTGAATGATGGAATGTCTATTCCTGCTTCCTCTTTCAAGCGGCGAGGAATGAACATCGTAAGTTGGCCTTATCCTCCGGATCGAGTTAAATATGACACTGGAACAAGCTGGAGGACTTGCACTGGCTAAGGTTCATCTCAGGAGCATCTGAAGGCCCGTGCTTCATGCCTTTGGAAAACGAAACCCAAAGCCTTCCTAGTAACATGAAATGCAAGCACGGTGACCTGGAAGAGCACAGATCATATTGTGACAAGGAACCAGACAACTACCAGGGCTCACTGAAGTAGGGAAGCTGTCACTCACTGTTTTGAGAGGTCTGTAATAATTTAAAACCCATTCCAAATTTCAGCAACAGGAATAGTGGAGAATGAAGAGCTCAAAAATTGGTTCCTATTAAAATAAGCCTGGTGGCAGAAGGTTTTGTTCTGCTTTTAATCCCTGTTAAAAATCCAAGTCTGAAGTCAGTACAGCGGGTCAGAGCCTACCTGGCAGAGCTGGCAACAGGAGACAAAGGCACACTGGGGCTGAGGCTGCAGGCAAGCCCAGAAGCCTCCAGTTGTTGCTGTAATTAGGGAAGACTAAGGAGAACAAACTTCTGTGCCAGGGTTGCACTCAGCCTCTGCTTGCTGGGTGTCTTAAGCAAAATGTCTCAGCGCACTGCCTACAACTGAGGGATGCTGGCAAACCTCTGCTGGAAGCACCTTTTCAGCAGAAATCTGCATTTATCACAAATGAAGAACTCTCCTGTTTGGGCTTTGCTTCTTAAAGGGAACAATGCAGCAGCTTTTCAGATCATGGTCAATTAAGTGTTGGCAACACTGCACAACTTCATCCAAGCTGCGGATGGCCATAATCAGCAGCAGCTGAAAAGTAGCCAAGAAACATGTGGATTTGTGTTGTAAAGGCTAGGAGAGGCAGTTTTAACCATTGAAGTACATGAATGTAGAACTAGAGCAACCAGGATTAGCACAGAGACCATCAGCCACAGGAGCAATGGTTGCAGGCAAAGGAGAACACTCTAGAGATCTACAAAGGTGAAGGCTGTTCCTCATGGAAGGGTATTTCCACAGCTCATAGGACAGGTTTGTACAAAGGCCTATGGAGGGGGGTGCAGGTTATAGAGCAGGCTCCAGTTCTCACTGGGCTCCAATAAAACTGCAAACCCACACATTAATCTTATTAAACGTTTGTGAACAGGTTCAGAGATGGTAAGAGAAACCTTATGGCTGAGTTCTGTCCTTGCTAGCTGAAATTTTAAAGAAATTCGAGTTGTTTACACAAGTTTCAGGCACATGAGTCAGGAAGTGGTCTGGCAGGTGGGGAAAAAAGAAAAAAAAAACAGGGGAAAAAAGAAGGAAAAAATGTGAACATTATGTCAACAAATGCATTTCAAGTGAGTCCCTTACTGTAATGCGAGCAGTCACCTAGGTGAAATAGAAGTCCAGAAGCAGGCTCTTCCCTCTCTCTAAAAACCACAGCCAACTTTGGTGCTACCTTCCTCAGGCAGAAAAATCATATGGCCTCTTAAACAGTAGTGTGGGAGTCAATCATCCCAAGCCATTATCACTGCAAAGTGATTGCCATCGCAGCTGGCTTCAATCAGAGCCACTAATGATCTTCTTGCATCAGCATCATTTATGTGAGTGGATGACATGCATCTGCCAAGTTATGTAGTTTGTAGAAATGTGAGGTTTTGCGCACGTATGAAGAGGAAACTTTACCCAGAACTTGAGTATAGTTCAGCTAAGCTTTGTTATCATAGCTCAGCAATTTCAAAACAATGAAGCACCAGAGTGGAGAGCAAAAAAAACTCAAGGGAAGAAGCTGGGAGTAAAAGCAAACTGTTGACCTCGGCCTGGGTTCTTTTTTTGGAGTGCAGCATGGGAGTGTTGGAGCTAGGATCCTGACCACTGCTAGCTGGGTCACGGTGTATGGGTGAGAATTCTGCTTCTCTTTGGTTTCTCCTCAGGAGCTTTCATAACAAATTCAGCAGTGTTGTCTGGGTTTTGAGTATGCATCGTTTTAATTAATCTTTCCTAGCTTATGGTAAGAGTGATGTAATAACAAGGGTTGTGGTTAGCGGGTGTGGTGGGGATGGGTTGGTGTTTGGGCTTAATGCTCTTAAGGGTGTTTTTGATAATTGTGAGTACTAGAAAATGTCAAACCAGAGCAATTCCTCCAGCTGGACCATGGGCTCACTGCTGTAGCAACTTGCACCCCACATGGTGTTTGGGTGCTTTCCAGAACAACCAAATAGGGCACCTCTCCTTAACTGCTGAGCTAATTCACGAGTTAATGAGGCAGAAACTCTGTGGAAGGAGCACCTTCTGACAAACTGACAAACAGCATTACCCTTGGCATGCCTCAGTACAATACAGAGCGTACAGGTCCCATTTCAGGGCGTGTGATACACCTGCCACGCTCTGCAACAAATGGCTGGGGCTGCACAGAGACTTGGGCAGATCTGCGCTGCTCCAAACTCTCCATGAGTGTGCTGTGTGTATGCAGATGCCCAAGTGCAGGGCCAGAGCTACATTGTGGTTCCCGGAGCATTTTGCACGTGCCAAGCCAAGACCCCCCATTAACGTGTCCCCTGTGGACTCCCATTCACTTCTCTCATGAATTAGTAGCACACGTGCTTCCCTCCACCCCTTTCCCCTCCACTCCCCTCTCCCCCCCAAAAAACCAAAAAAAAAAAAAAAAAAAAAAAAACAACAAAAAACACAACCCCATGTGAAATTAATGACCAGCTTAAATGTTGGCTTAAGTTGAGTTACCGGTGTCCTACTTTGCCTCTGTTGTTTTCCAAATTCTGCAACAAAGGGAACAGTGTCCCAAGGCAGCACTTTGTTTCACCACGTGGCGTGGAGCTCTGAACGTACACCTGTGTGAGGCAGAGCCCTTGGCACAAGCGACTTAACTCTCATGGTGTGTCACTGGGGTATCTCCAGTGTGCACGATTTTAGCTCATTATGTGTGCATATGCACACGTATGAGTGTAAGTGCAGACAGGTCTGGGAAAATCAAGCTACCCAGAATACTGTGTACTTCTTGGGCTTAAGGTGCTGTTGCAACAGCTCCGAGGTATAGGAACAGGCAGTAACAGAGAAAATGTTAAGATCATGATTAAATTTTGGAAAATCAGATCTCCGGTTGCACGACGAGGCAAACTAAGCACCTTGGCTCTTGCCAAACGCCATGAATCAGATTTTGATTTTGTAAAGCTGTACCTAAAACCAGAAGTATTTGGAATATAAATTCCAAAGTTTGGAGTAGGATTAGATAAAATATTCTAATGTAAACCCACATCTAGTTAATGGATAGAGTTCTCCTCCAGTATTTATCTTTCTGCTGCTCCTACTTTATCGCTCCTTGATCCCCAGCTAATCACTACTTCATAACCGAATGTTTTTCTGTGCATATCTTAATCAGCTCTGCCTTCCAGGTCAAAGATCAGGGCATATATTTTGAAAGGGCATTTCAGACTAGAGCAGACACTCGATTGTTATGGTTGCAATATAAATCATTTATGGAGCGAGGATCTTTCTGGCTAGATCTCAGAGATATGCAAATGACAACTTCTGCCTGTTTACAATGCAATAACCATAAATGGAGATAAAACACGAGAAGTCTGTGTCCCGCAGAGGGAGGGCAGAGCCGAGCTCAAATAATGGACGGGTTGAAAAAGAACAGATAGTTTGCAATAAATATCTAAACGTTTAGGACAGGTTTTTTTTGTTTTTTTTGTTTTTTTTTTTTTTGCTTTCATTCTTTTCACGGCAAAACAATACAAGGAAACCGCACAGGAACAGCTGGATCCCAAACATCCCTGCGTTCAGAATCTCTGCACCAAGATAGGCGCGTGCTGCTGCTCGGGGGCTGCTGGGGGCTTTTAAAGCACCGAGCACAGCGAGCACGGCGGGAGGGCTCAGGGCTGTTCAAAGGGAACCTCTGCTGCTCCTGCCGGGGCGGTTCACCGTGGTGCAACGCTGCTCCCATCGAAGTCAATGGGAGTTTGACTTCAATGGAGCAGAGTTAGGTTAATGCTGAATGTTTTGGAAAATGCCATTCCCCCTTGCCAGCCCGAATCCTCCGAGATCTTCCCGTCATTAGTTTAATTCAACCATAAATGTTTGGAACAGCAGCCAAGGGATTAAAATGATCAACAAAGTCAATTGTTTTGTTTGTAAATGTGCTTTTGCTTAGTTTTCTGCAATGTAAAAGTTGTTCTGTGAACCTTGTTTTGACTCATTTAAACCTCATTTAGTAATCCTGCAGGATAGACGGTATGTGTGATGCTAGTGCCATCTCTTCTGCCTAAAATAACATCCTCTACCCTTGTGAACCTCAGGTATCTTGTCACAGGTTGGGCTGACAGAGACATTTACGCTTTATGGAGCAGTGCAGTGCTTATACTGCAATAGAGAATCTGAGAGAGAAATGGCAGAGACCTTTTTTCAGGGTTTTTGAAGATGAAGGTGCTTTTAGAAATGCCTGGTGTCACATTCCTGGAAGGGTTCATTCGGCTTTTGTATTTCAAAATCAACTTAGGCTGACTTGATGTTCTTTAAGGTCTTTTCCAACTTGAGCAATTCTATTATTCTATAGGTGAGAAACGTCACACGTATTTCCGTGCTCAGAGAAATAATAATCGGGTGGAAATGCCAGAATTGCCCCAAATAATGGAAACTCACTCTAACCACTCCTCAGCAGCCCTTCGAGGGCTATGAGCTGCCTGTGTGCTTCATGGCAGCTCGGTGATGAACCACACATCCTCAGCCTCTCTCTGCTTCCTGCCGCATCCACATCACCCTGCTTTGGACAAGGATGCCATGTTGCTCCTCCAATGACCTCCCTTCACTCTGAAAATTAAATTGCAGATTTGGCTCCAAAGTGGGCCAAAAAAAGCGTTAAAATCAGCGGTCTGAGAGGCTGCCTCTTCCCGTTCTGCCTTTCACCTCGCAGCCATTTGATATTCCCTGCTCTCTTTGTGATTGATAACTGTGCATTTGTGCACAGGTGATTTTTCCACCTCTCTAGTCACACCAGCTCCTGTACCTCCCATCGAGGTAATGGAAAGCATCCACTGCTTATCTCTGAGCAGCACATTAAACAAAGCGACATAATGAGCTGCGTTTTGTTGAGGGCTCTCCAGGTCCCCCAAATCCTTCTCAAATGTTATTGTTTATAAAATGTTTGATAAAAAATAAATGATGCTTCCGATTTAAACAAAACCTCACACTGTTACCGGTTTTAATAACAGTTTTGACAGATGAGATTTTCATCATCTGTTTTTTTTTCTTTGTAAAGGCTTCTTCAATAAACTAAAAATGCCTTAAACCAACAGATGTGACTATAAAGTAAGGCTGAGCGTGAGACATCAGGAACTGAGGTTTGTCAAATGCTACAATATATAAATTAATTCCTAGTTTGAGCTCCCACTGAGAGTTGGAACATCCCTTTTCTCCCGTTGTTGGCTCCTGAGCGGTTAGCTGACCTCGCAGAGGTGTTGCACACACAGAGAAAAACCAAGCCCGAGGAATCTGTACTTGTGCAATTAAAATGACAGCTGTGTTTTGGGCACTAAATAATGCAACGATTTGTTGACGGTAAGCAGCTTGGAGCCGGAGCCTTACACCTGGTGGGGCCCTGCAAAGGTGGACATTTTTCCATGGGATTCTCAGAGGTTTTACCATCCAGGCTCGGGGTCTGAAAGCCAATACGGGAGCCCCAGCACCTGATTTTAGGTGAGGACTTTAAAGCCAACAGCCTGAGCTCCCCACTGACATTCCTCTACCTTTTTTTCAGGCCTAATCTCTTTGGCTTCTCTGAAGTCACAAATGTGTCTAACAGCCAATTTAGGATAATGACAATCCTTGAATAACTGGTATGTTGTTTTCTTTTTAACATGTGAAAGCTTCAGGACTTAGATTTCCAATGATATTCTGCTTGCTCTAAACAACTTCTATTTTCTGATTTAGAGAGGAGTTTGGCTTTGTTCAGTGGGCTTCAAGCAAGGCAATTTTAAAGCTTGACTGCTTGCTAACTCCAGTACTGCTTGGTTTGAAATTTCTGATTTTGTAATCCCTGTGCTTTGAGAACTGGATTCATGTGGGAACAGACCAGGTCTCTCAGGTGGTTCACACTTCCAGCAGAAGTAAGACGTAATGATACCTCTTCTCCAAGGTCAACTTTTCTGATTGCTCTGTTAATCCTTTCTGAAGCCTATTGAACCTGTTCACTCTGGTCCGTGAGGCAAAGATCACATCTGATCGTGACCGACAGATCGTGCTGTTTTAGCCTCCTCTTAGAATTCCTTTAAATGAGGTAGGGTTGTTAGGTTTCCATAAGCTTAGATAAAATATTTACAAGATGCGGCCACTACTTCAGAAAGATCTCCAAGTTCTGCTATAATACAAAAAATAATCAAGAATTAATAAGACATAATGGGGTCTTGCCTCATGACTACAGTTCTTAGGTGCTGCTGAATACAAAGCCGTGCATAAATGAATTAATAATGACCACAGGGGTGATGGTATGTAAATACATCGTCTTAGGGTAGGAAGAAAGGGCGGATGAAACAAAAGTCACGATGTCATAAAAATTAAAAAATAAAATTATTTGTGAGTATTGATTTGATAAGTGAAAACTGAACTAAGACTTTGGGAGAGATATTTTCCAAAAGACGCGGCTCCTCTGGGATCCCCGTTGTCAGATGCAGACAAGGTGCAGCAAGGACGAATTCTCCATCTGTGGAGTCTTAGATATTTATGTAGATTCCTGAAAAGGTACATTATGCTTACTTTTATTTGATGCTTCATTATGGAATCCCAGAGACTCTGCTGGAATAACTCCTCGTTGTTACAGTTTTTATATCTCAATATCGTTTCTTCTCAGATACTCTTTTCAAACTCAGAACGCCATTCATTAAATTCTTTCTTCTATGGAGCCATAAATGCAGTAATCTAGATCCTGATAAAGGCTTTAAAGCTATCCCATAGGATACTTGTGGTTGGAGCTGATGGAACATTAGTGTCAAGGAAGCATATTATTTGAGTCTCAATATAATTAATAAACCCTTTCTCTCCCCCACAGGAATGTGCTAAATCTCCAAGTCTTGTTTGTGTTAGGCAAAAGATTTAGTTACCTCTAACTGAAAAGGGGGAAAAAAAGAGATGAAAAAGGCTTTAAATATTTAACAGTTTAAACCCTACATAAATTGGAGATTTGAATAAAAAATCAGCCGAAGTATATTTGTATGAAACTGGTGAACAGAAGGAATATACATGCTCAGAGGAATAGATTTTATGCCAAACATCAATCAATCCCGGCTTCGAAGCCTATTTATAATACTGTGGGGGTTCTGGACGGTTGCACTTCACACTGTGAAGACCAATCCATGACATTATCTGTTGAACAATTGAAGTCTTTACAAATAATTAAAACTCTGTTTGAAAATGGAGATATTTTCTGCAGCTTTTCTGTCCATGCACCGGATCACAGATATTTGAGTGTGTAAATAATGACTGGTTAATGTCAAGAGCCTGCAGCATGTTTGCCTTGTGGTACAGCTCTGCACCGTGTCTGTCTGTTTCTCTATCTGTGCCCCTGTCGGCATGAACACCTCTTTATTTCCACCTCCCTCTCCCTTCACCTCCACCCAGGGTAACCAAGTGCTGTTCCAGACCTCAAGGCAGAACAAAACAAGAAAAAACATTTTGCCTGCCGCTGCAGCCGCTGTTGAAGAATCATCAAGATGGATGACCTAAGATCAAGTTCAACCATCAACCCATGCCCTCTGACCATGTCCCCAAGTGTCACATCTCCATGGTTTTGAACACCTCCAGTGATGGGGAATCGACCTCCTGCCAGACTCTGTTCTGTCTCCTTGTTGTAGCACAACATTTCCGTATCAGAGAATCAGAGTACCTCGAGTTGGAAAGGACCCATAAGGATTGCTGCGTCTGACTCCTGGCTCCTGTGCACGACCACCCAAAAATCAGACCATAAGTCTGAGAGCATTGGCCAGGTACCTGTTGAACTCTGCCAACTCTGTGCTATGATGGCTTCCCTGGTCACTCTCCATGCCCAATCACACTCTGGAGACCCTGCTCCCGAAATCCAGCCTGAATCTCCCCTGGATCATGGCACACACAGTAACGTGGCTCTGCCCAAGGAGGTGGTGGAGTCGCCATCCCTGGCAGTGTTCTAGAGGCGTCTGGATGAAGAGCTACAAGATACAGTTTGTGCTCGTGGTAGCAATGGTGACGGGAGGGTGGTTGGACAGGTTGATCTTGCAGGTCGTTTCCAACCTTGCAATTCTATGATTCTATGATGAGGAGCTACAGCTACATGCATGTGATCATAGAAGTGCAGTGCAATGCAGTGCAAGACCCACAGGTCGAAAGAAATCATGCCAAGGATCCAATATCTACACAACATAAACACAAGTATGTTAAAGTATGTACATCTATATACACCTATCTCCACTACCTCTAATATAGAGTGGTTGAACAAACGCTCATTAGAGTGTGTTAGTGGTGCTCCTGGATTATGTTTTTCTTGAAATCTGTAATATTCCACCTGTCCAATCAATCACATGTGAATTTCTTGAGACCACTTCCAGTATTGGGTTAAGGGGATTCACATTTCCAATGAAACTTTCTAGAATTACCGTAAATTTTAACAATATTTTAAATGACTGTAATATTTTTCTTACTGGTATTTCATGCTTTACAATAGAACCCATCCTCAGATTGAACATCCAGATGTTTTAACTAAAGTCAAGCTATACAGAACAAAACTAAAATCTCCTGAACACTTGCCAGAGAGCTCCACCACATCTGTTCAGAAAACCTTAGTACCAGTTCAAAATAATTACAGCAACCACCACTGTCATGCTTGCATGGGATCAAAATACAAACAAACACGGTTTGGTGCAGGAACAGAAAAGCTGAGGTTGTGCCTGGGAATGCAGCAGCTCTTAGTTGGGCTGGGGAAGCGCGTGTTGGAGCGCGGCTGGGCTGAAGCCTGGCCCAGCACAACGAAGGACGTTCTGTTTTCTCATGTCTGCATTGACACCGAACCCCCGGGAGAACACGGGCCGGGCCAGGAAGCACCACAACAGCTTTGTGTGGCCAAGCCCCAGCTATGTGCACGGGATGGAGGAGCTTCGAGGACTTCGGTTGCTAAAAGCGCAATGGAGGGACCGGCCTCCTCCTCCTCGGGGCTTCGGGATGGCGCCCAGGAGCTGCTCCCAGCGCACACATGAGCGGGGAGGTTGTGCAAATCCACAGGACCCCTGGCACCCTCCTCCCGGCCACGTCCCTGCTGTGAGCGGCAGAGCAGCAGGGGGAGCTCAGACATCCCATTTGGCTCTCCAAATGTCAGTCCTTGAAACTTTCGGAGCAATTAAACCAAATTTAGCGGGAATCAATCACGACGACACGCGGGTATGGAATAATGAAGATGGATGTTGTTTAAGCCCTTCGAGGAGTCCCTGCCTGAGACAGATATCATCCTGAGCAGTGTGAGATTATCCAAGTGACCTTAGAAGCGTTCAGGTGCCCACCTCAGCACAGAGAGATGGGAGGGAGCGGTGCCGATGCACATCTCCTCTGCCCCTGGTTCTGTTCCCTTCTTTTCAGGGCTCCAAGGGGAGCGCCCCTCCCTGTGCCCCTCCTGTCCTTCCCTAAGGGAAATAAGTCTTTTGCTTTGAGAGTGAAAATTCATCTTAAAAGTCTCCCCAGATGTGGGATATTTGGTTTCACTGTTGGTTCCTGAATCTGAGGTCTGTGCTGGGCTGGCTGTGAGCTCCTGTTTCCTCATCTGTGCCTTACAGAGGAAGCAGGTGGGTTTAAAGCCCTCTAAAGACACCAAAGCGATTCTTTACAAAAAGACTTGCAAAGCAAAAATGAAAAAAAAATCAACAACAACAAAAAAACACAGATTATTATTACTTTTTTTTCTCTCAGGGATTTTTGAGCATTTGAAGCACAAAAATTAATCGCTCAAATGGCACAAAGAGAAAGAGAAGGCATTGAGCAAAGTCAGCACTCCGCACACAGCCCCTCGCTGCCTGCTGCTGTGCCTTCACGTCGCTGCGGCACCGCGTGCACCTCTGCATCCAGCGGGCCCTTCCACTCCAACACCTCCCATCCCTTCGGACTTTGGGAACTCGGGTCTGGGTGTAAACCTCATGATTTGGGGAAGAAGGAAGAAAATGGGGCATTTGTTTATTTTTTTGTACTTACAGGACAAAAAGAAGTGATGTTGGAGAACGCCGGATCTGCGCCTTCTACCTCCAGGAAAATGTGTACAGCAACGAGACCCCATGTTTGCATCTCCCTTCTTCCTGACATATTTGGTGGTTTTGGCATAGAGAAGAGCACATGCAACCCTACCCTGAGAGCTAGAGCCCTCGGTGTAGGCAAGTCTTGAAGTTGAGTTTTGCTCTAGAAAACCCTTCATAACTTTTACTGTCTTAGAAAAAAGCGGTGGGAGCAGCCAGAATCCAAGTCAGTTCTCGTACCTGAACCCAGGATTTCCTTCCCTCAAGCCCTCCCAGCCCTGGTCTCGCTTCCTGCAGGGTTGTTGGCAGGCTGCACAGGTTCTGGCTTCAGGTGCACGTTGCACGTGTCGCTGGGGAGGAGGTTGTTTTGTCTTGAGCTTGAACAAAAGTGGCATGAAGTCAGACTGATTTCTGTTATGTTGCTGTTGCGGTGGGAAAAGAGGAAACTGGCTCCTTCCTAGGAAGAAATGCTGATGCTCTTTCATAATTTCTACAATGACATTTGATATTATGGTGATGAGTGCCTCAGAAATGCATATGATAATCGTTACAATCAAGCACATGTGTCTGGAGAGCGTAATAGGTATGTTCAATAAATTGAAAAATAAACATGTGTTAAGGAATGACTTCTAATATCAATTTCCAGTTTTAGAAAGCAAGGTCCCATATCCAACCAGAGATTAAAGAGCCAAAACAGGACTTTAAATGGACAGATGCCTAAATCCAAAACTGTAATCCTCAGCCCTCCCACTCGGCTGCTGCTTTCCATGCAGGCAACTGTGTCAGTGTGATGACTAAGTGTGGGTGCACCCACAGGGCTCTGCCACCAAAATCAGTGAGATTTGGCTGGTGTACCTGGCCTTGCTCAGCAGCCGACACTGCTGGGGGCACTGGGATGGATGGAGGGAGGCACTCTGAGATGAATGGATGGGGCACTCTGGGATGGGTGAATGAGGGCACCCAGGATGGATGGTGCCCCCCAGAATGGAAAAGATTACCCTTAGGTGGATGGGGGTTCCCAGATGGATGGGGCAACCCAGAATGGAAAAGAGTGCCCTGGGGTGGATGGGGGCACCCAGCATGTATGGGGCACAACAGAATGAGCGTGCGTGCCCTGTGTTGAATAAATGGGGACACCTGAGGATGGATGGGCATATCCCAAGATGGAAGGAAGGATGGATGGATGGATGGATGGATGGATGGATGGATGGATGGATGGATGGATGGATGGGAGGGAGGGAGGAAGGGAGGGAGGCAGGAAGGCAGGCAGGAAGGCAGGAAGGCAGGCAGGCAAGCAGGCAGGAAGGCAGGCAGGAAGGAAGGCAGGAAGGCAGGCAGGAAGGCAGGAAGGCAGGCAGGAAGGAAGGAAGGCAGGAAGGCAGGCAGGAAAGCAGGAAGGCAGGAAGGCAGGAAGGCAGGCAGGAAGGCAGGCAGGCAGGCAGGAAGGCAGGAAGGCAGGCAGGAAGGCAGGCAGGAAGGCAGGCAGGAAGGAAGGCAGGAAGGAAGGCAGGCAGGAAGGCAGGCAGGAAGGAAGGCAGGAAGGCAGGAAGGCAGTCAGGCAGGCAGGCAGGAAGGCAGGAAGGCAGGAAGGCAGGAAGGCAGGAAGGCAGGAAGGCAGTCAGGCAGGAAGGGGGCACCCCAGGGTGAATCAATGGATGAATGGAGGCACTGGGGGGCTGGATGCCACCTCTCGTGCCCTGACTCTCCTGTATTGCATGCGTGCATGTGAGCAGAACTGAGTGCATCTTCACGTGCTTCAACACAGCTCTCCTGAACACAAACACACAAATGTGCCAACACATCTATAGTTTAGCAGTAAATAATTGGAGGCCTCTTGTAAAAGCCAGTTAATGATGATAAGTAACGGCCCTGACTCACCTCTGCGCTGCTGGAGCCGTGCAGCGATGTAATGCTGCGGCGAGCAGCAGAATCACTCCAGGACAGAAGTAGGGTAATGCTTTGCTGAATGAGGCACATCGCATTCTTTTTGAATGGAATACAAACAAAATATCACTTCATGGACCTTTCAGGCAAGTCCGACAGCTGTTTTAAATCAGAGTAACCCCACTGGCTTCAGTGGATCTACTGCAATTTATAGCAGCTGGGAATCTGGCCCCGCGTTCCCCAGATAGGTACTAGATTTTACCATTAGCAGTTTAATCCTGTAAGTAGGGATTTATTACAGAAAGGAAAACATGAATAACTGTGAGCAAAATGAGCGGCGCTGTGTTTTGAAAAGAGTAAAAGAATATCATTAGGAGGTGCATAATAACTCTCAAGAAGCAAAATTAATATAACAAAGCTGGAACAGCCACGCACCGGGGTTATTTGGCCTCCCGAGCTGTGGGATTCAGCTCTTCCAAAAAACCTTGGCCCTTGAGTGAAGTGCTGCTAAGATGGAAGACGCTGCGTCTCCGCCCTGCTACACAGCCTATTGATTTTATAAGTCATCAATGTATATTGTCTGTCTATACTATTAACAGGACAAGCAGGAGGTGCACATAGTCATTTGACTGCATAAGCCAGTTGTCCCATGCTGTGCCCTATGGGAAGCCACTGATTCTTACACTTGGAGCAGGGACAATGCAACTTAATCAGACTGACAGGAAACAGGCAGCAATTACAGTGTGCAGCTACATCTGCTGGGTTCCACTTCACTGAAGGAAGAGTTATCTCAATTTTAATGTACATCCCTTTTTCATGTTTCATTTAACCTCTGCTGTATTATTAAACACATTAAAATATAATGACAGTCGTTAAAAAAGAAAAAGAGAACATTTTGGAAATTTTGGACTCTCCCCCTTTATCTGTAATTTAACGGTACCGGTTTTACTTTTCTGTTACATTCTGCAACAGTGGAAGTCTAATTTAATATATAGCAGAGTTCATTTTAAATAGCAAGTGCAGACCCAATTCCACTTCTTGCAAAGTCAGTGGCAAGATATCTAGTGGTTCACTGCGAGCAAGATGTGACCTGCTGGTGCTGCATCTTACACATCCAGACAGTGGAATGAAACCTTCCCAAAACTTTGCTCACTTTCCCAAATTATTTTCCCAGCCTTGAGAGGTTCTTATTGTTAGCATTTACAAGGACAAGGGAATGACTTGGAATTCTTGATAATACCTGGAACACCCTGGAGGTGTTCAAGAAACACGGAGATGTGGCAAATGGGGACGTGGTTATTGGGCATGGTGGAGGTGGGTTGGGTGGACCTGGGGATCTTGGAGGTCTTCTTCTACCCTTATGGTTCTGTGAGTGGGCATTGTGGGGTGGGTTGGGTTTGAGGATCTCAGACAGACTTCTCCAACCTTTATAATTCTATGATTCTAGTTAGGGACGTGATTAGTAGACATGGTGTGATGGGTTGGGGTTGGACTTGGTGATCCTACAGATCTTTTCCAACGTTAATGATTCTGTGATTCTATGGTTCTATGTGTAAACGTGATGGTTTGTGGGGAGAAAACGGGATTTCCATACTAAGTTTATCTGTGTAGAAAAGAACAAAACAAATTAGTATGAGGATGACATTGCACTAATTGTTGAAACTTGGTAATAATCCTGGAACTGGATGCAGAATAGTCCCACAGGAATATATTGTTGCAATTTATTTATCTAATACTTTGTTCACTGAGGGAGGAAGATGAGTTGTGCACTGCAAATCAGATTCCCAATCAATTAAGTCTGTACCAAATTGAAAAGAAATACGGCGATTTACATCACTGAAGGATCTCACCCTCTGCTCTGCAGATGCTCTTAGCACATCCTTCCACCGCAGAGACCATGCGGATCTTCAAGACCACCCTGCACACAGATCATCATGCAGGTGGCTCTGAGCAGCAGCATCAGGTTATCTCACACCGCCAAACTTCCTTACCATGAAGAAGGGAAGCTCTGTGGCAAATATCAGGGTCAGTATCAGAGAGGTCAAGTGGTTGCGAGTGAAGCTCTAGCCAAAGCTGCAGCTAAGAGTGCAGAGGCACAAACGTCTCTATGGTTGCTGCCTGCAGTGGAGATGGAACAGCAGCAGAGCACTTTGTTTTGTTCTTGGGTGGTGGAAATGCAGCTAAAACAAGAAAGCCATGGGTTTGAACGTTTCTGAAGCACAGTGCTCCACAGTGGTGCTTTCATGGCATGCAGGATGCCTTTGGTGTCATTCAGATGCCTCGTAAACATTATCAAACCAGTTTCATATTCTGACAAGCAGCATGATGGCACAGATACATTAGGGGCAAGTTTGGGCACAGAGCACAGTTGGAGCACAGTATCAAGAGCCTTTATCTGCACAGCAAGAGGGCTGTTTGTCCACCAGCTGCCTCTGAGATCTACTCCTGTGACAACCCCAGGGACAGGAATACCTCACCATGATGACACATTGCAGCTCCTCATCCCTGAAAGCAGCTCCCATGCCCAGGCCACGTGCATCCATTCCACATACGCAGTGAAATAACTTAAATGAAACTGACCAGCTCATGAATCCGTACTCCACATCTGAAAAGGCCCTGCTAACATCTGCAGACAGCTGCATACGAACCTCAGTGCCTTCCTATAGAGCCTGGACAAGAGGTTATGTTGTGATGGGGAGACTCAAGCTGGATATTTGGAAATATCTTTTTTTAGAGAGCGGAGATGCAGTGGCACAGCTGCCCATGGAGTGGTGGAGTCCCCATTCCTGGAGGAGTACAAGAACCGTGGGGAAGTGATACCTGGAGACATGATCAGTGGCCATGGTGGGGATGGGTGGGGGTGGAGCTTGATGATTTTGGAGGTCTTTGTCAACCTTAATGATTCCGTGATTCTATGATCCTTCTCCTGTCTGACTGCACCTGGAGGAAAGGAGGAAAAGACAGTATTGAGAGCTGTGAGAACCTGTTCTGTGCTGTTGGGCCATGCTGTGCACCCATAACCTGGGGCAGCACTTTCCAGGCCCCCAGAGGCCACTCTATTGCAGCTGTACCAATCTGTGCTGATTTGATAGATGGTAATGAGGAGCACCAGATGCCCACCACTCGGGACAGCTCATCAGCAGCACCGTCTTGTCAGCTGCACCAAAAGGGCCGTTTAGATCAGGAAGCACTGGGTCACAGCCCTCTTCCCATCACAGCCCGTGCAGACGGCTTTACTCATCCCTCTGCAGTGCTTCACAACGGCTTGCGCAGACCACCAGTATTGCTGACATCTTCCTACGGTGGCTGTACCTTGGGAGTTTTGTGCTGTTAAATTGGGGAAGGTGCCACCTGACAGCTCACCTGCTGTTGGAGTAGCCACTTTTAGCTTCAAGAAAAAAGCCATACGTGTTCAGAGCTGAATGGGGATCAAGCCTGTGAGATCTTGCGCTGGGAGTGTCCCTTCCTTGTGGAAAATGAGTGCACTGCTGTAATACCAGGGGAAGCGCCCTGGGAGCTTGCCTGCATACCCGGCTGCTGAAGTGTTTCTCTGGCATATCATGTTCCAAAACTGTGTTATGCAGCCAGGGCAAAGCACGGCTCTCCCAGGGCCGGGGCTGCGCTCAGCACCTCGCAGCTCTTGGGCTGTTCAATGCTGTTGCTGACACTCCTCCATGTACAGCTCCAGCACCGGGCGGTGCTCTCTGGAGCATGCAGGGCTCAGCAGCAGGTGAGATGCTGCAGCTGCATGGCTGTACTGCTCCCCTTTGTTGTGGAATCAGAGCGTGCCAGCACTCAGCGCTGAAGATGACAGTTCTTTAGCTTGAAACCAGCTTTTCTAACTCAGATTCCGTGTGAGCTTCCAGTCCATTTCCCCCAGCTATGTTTCACTGTTGCATTTTGTTTGGAGCTTGGGAAAACCAAAGTTTTCACGGTAATTTTATTTCTGATTTTGGAGGCAGGTTTGTTCCTCTCTCCTTTGGAAGATGGGAGCCTTTGCATGCACCATGAAGCCCAGCGACACCCCACACCCCCAGCTCTATTACAGCTCACTTGGAGATGATTACAGCTCCTAATATTCCTAGCTGGGCTACTAATAAAGTCCGAACATTAAAAATCAGATCCATTCTAACACTTCAAATTAACGGCATGGCATCTAAGATGGAGAAATAATTACCCATTCCTGGGCAGCCTCCAGCTACAGAACTGCTACCTGAAACTCTTGCCTGCAGCCTCGTTACACACCTAATTAAAGATCACTGGTTTACAAGTGCCAATCTGAAACTGGTTTGTCTAACATAAATTGGAAGTGTTAGACCAGGGTGGTACTTTTAAGCCACAACGTAAAGAAAATATATGAAAGCAACTACTCCTCCTGGAGAACAATGAAGAACCAACCGGAGGGGGTAATCAGCATTTGAGGAGTCTTTAATCTAACGAGGACATCTTAAGTGAAGTTGCCTAAAAAAAAAGGTGATGTGCAATTGCCAAACTCCCGCCCGTATTCAGAGGATTCCTCTGAAGCACTGCGCGTTAATTGGAAGGAAGTTGGAAAGCTTTCTATCAGGATCCGATAATAAGCTTCATTAATACAGGGTATGGTGGTGTATTGCATATTAATAAAAAGGCAGCCTAAGATAATTAAAGGGTGAGTTGATGGAGAAATGTGTGTCTATGTGATGTGGCAAAAAATCCTGGCCTGGCACTATCTGATATCCACGTGCTTACAAAAAAAAATACAGATAAGGAAGCATGACCAATGGGAGATGCAAGGCAGCATGGGTAGCTGAGGAGAACAGGTTCAGCTGGAGTTGGGAAAGGGAAGCAACCATCCTGCAACCCTGCAGAGATGGAGGGAGAGCTCCTGTCTGTGAGACTTTGTGAGTGCGGGGCCAAGGAGGCTGTCTGCAGAACAAATGGCCCCAGAATGTGAATAGTAGTGCTGCTCAACTCGGCAAGCATGACTGAAGGAATCATTCTGTTGAACAAGCCCTGAGATTAGATATGAATTATTCCACTTTCATTTCATTTAGTTTGATTTTCTTTCTATTTCCTATTTTCTAAATTAAATAAACCTTGCTTGATTTAAGATAATTTTCCTTTGCTGACTATTACTTAGGGATAAGCGTTGTGAAGCCATTTCATGAGAGGAGGAAGACAAAACAGAGGGGCTGGGGGAGCAGAAGTAAAGCAGATACCCACGTGCAATATATGGCAAAAGGTGAGCTGTGGGAAATCCTTGAAGGTTCTGGACTGAGAGGAAACGGGAAGGTCTTCAGGAGATGCTAGGAGAGCATCTCTGAGAGACACCGTGTACAGCCCAGGTGTGGTACGACCTGCTTGGATATTCCATTCCTCAACTTCTATCACTGCTGCCACACTGCAGTGCTCTACGTGTGTAAGGCAACCCGTTCCATTGCCAGCAGATAAGTAACAGAATTGTTTCCTATCTCCATCTTGTACTCTGCAGAGACGTTTCTGCTTCCACAGATGCTCTCTGTGAGTGGAAGATGCAGAGTGCCCAGAAAACTCACAGCAGAGATCAGAGGTTGTCAGCATGGCATGTAAATGGTCACATCAGGGGGTGCTCAATTCCTGGCTGGATGGGTCCTCAGGAAACCCAGTGGGTGGCAGACAAGAACATCTTTGACGTCCCTTCCAACCTATGGCATTCTATATTCTGTGATATGTCTGTGTGGAAATAAAGGAGTGAGAAATGGCCTTTGCTGGGGGGCTCACAGGCTGCACGGTCCTCCTTTGAGAGGAGGTATCTGCAGCCCTCACCTCTTGCACAGCGTTAAGAAATTAGCTGGCTTTGGCCAACGCCACAAAACTTTGTCAGTGGTTCCAGAGATGCTGCCGAGCTTCCTTTGCTTCTCCTACGCTTGAAAATTTCATAAGTTGAGCTACTCTTGTATTTACAGATAGTGCAGCAACAGGGACCCATAACGGGTGCAGAGTTGGATGATATACCTTTTTTCTCGGGGGTTATGTGAAGAGATTATGGGCTTCAGCACTGTAACTGCCTTGTTTTATTTCTACTTTATATTGCAGTTGCATCTGGAAATCAGAAAATTTGAGTTTGGAAATAAGAGAGGGAGAGAGAGGGAAACAGCAGAGAGAGGGGGAAAGAAAGAAAAAGGAAGGATTGGAGCAGGTTGGACTGGACATGTTCAACCAGGAAGTTTTCACCAAAACTATTGACACGTGAAAGACAAATGCTGTATTACTGCTTGCTTCTGATCCCTTTTGCAGAGTGCAGAGGGATGGACAACACAGCATCTTCCTGTCATTGTCCCCCTGACCCAGGAACACCTTCAGCAGATGAATGCCTACGGTCTCCTATCTCTTCTGCAGACACTTATTTATGCAAAGAGAATTGTTTGGGATTTACCTGGAACATCAGTGCCCACCCTATAATTTGTAACTGCTGTTTGCAGTGACAGAAACTCTTAATCACACTACAGGCTCGAGCTGTGCCTCAGACTCATTAAAGGCAGTGCATCTTTTTGGATGAGGCACTAGAATCAGCCAACCACCTCCTGGGCGATTGGCTCCCAGCAACGCTTTGCTGTGGGACAGATATCCTCCCCATGAGCAGGATCCCTGGCACTGGGCACTAGACAGTGGTGCCTGCAGTGCTCCATCTCCAAACAGCAGAGCAAAGTACAGGGGGAAAAAAAGCCCACAGAAAACAAAAATGAAAACAAACAGACAATACAAACCCAACAACAACAGCAACAGGCAAAAATCAGTAACAAATAAAATTTAAAAAAATCACAAAATCAATCAATGGAAAGAAAAATGGAAGTGCTGAAACAACCACTTCTCCTCTTTACACGCTTATTTCTGCGGTCTGACATACACAATAAATTGCAGCAGTTCCCAAATAAGCATTGAAGTTCCGATGATGCACACACATCTATAATCTTAGTTAGCTGCTTGCTGCCATACTTTGGGAATGCCACCGTGTCCTCCGGCGTAATTCTGAATCAATGACTTTTCCAAATAAATCTCGTTGCTGGTTTATATTAATGAACTGTCACAGTTCCCATTGTTTTCCCATGGTCTTGCAGCTGCATTCTTTCACAGGTGCTTGGCAAATTAAAATGATGCTGGTTTGGGGTTTCAGGCTGATACAAAATCACTCCTTCAGCAGATTGTTAGGGAGTTATTCATGCACGAAACACATTCTTACCGCAGACACCCTGCTTTTCTCCTTATCCTCCTCTTCCTTCACTGACCTTTCACTTTTCTCATGCTTCCTGGCGTTGAAATAAAAAGCAAGAGTGATTCTTGATTCTGCTTCGAGAATGACTCAATTGGCAGTAATAAGGCTGGGGAGGAGGGCACGGCTCTGCTTCATTATCCTGGTGTAAACAGCAGCGCTCGGGGTGGAAGATGCAGCAGTGCTGTGCTGTATGGGCACGGCTTGGATGGTGTAACCACGACAGTATGGTTGGAAATCTGAAAAAACTGAACAGTAACAGCAACGGTGATCGTTTCATTTCTAAATGATGCTTGTTTCACTTCCAGGGAGAAATCCCAGAGCACCAGTGGTACCTACAGGAGAGCTCTGCCCTCAGATCAGCAGGTGGAGAAGATGTGACGCTCCTCAGAGCTCCGTCTGCTTGCACACAAGCGGACTTCTCAGGTGCCTCCATCTGTGGGTGCAGCGTTCCCATGAGAACCTCACCTCCCTCCTGTGGGGGCTTTGTGGAGTGATGCCGGCTGCCGGTGGGTGGCTGCAAGCAAGAGCCAGCCGTGGTGCTCTAAGCTGGGGCATCTCCTGCTGTTGGCCCTCATGAAGCCGTGGGGTATCAGCACCTCCACCTCCAGACCCGACCCACGCAGACGCAGCCTGGACCTCCTCAATGCTGTGCCTTCCTCCGCCCAGAAGCGGGGATCTGCACGCAGCCATGCAGGATGAGACGCTGAACGTTTGCCAGGAGGTTAAAGGGCTCTTGGAGCCATCCAGTAGGGCATCGTCGCTTCCATTTAAATATTTCTCTTGTGACTCAGCATTAACAATAACAATGTGAACATTTAATATGCAAGAGCCCATTCATCTACACTAGCCAGATGTAGTTTTGCTTTGTGTTTCCTGCCTCCAGTGCTTTTTTTTTTAAACTAATCCCTCATTTCTTTTCAGCCTTTTAAGCTCTCTCTCTTGTTTTACAGACAACACAATCAGTGTGTCTGAACAAGGCCCTAGAGTTCCTGCTGGGGAACAGGAGGTTATTATATTTTAGGGATAACTTGATGCATTTCCACTACTCCTTCCAAACCCATTTTAAGATATTTGATCATATTGAATGCATATTAAGCAGCAAAAGAACGCTGCACTGGAGATGATGTTGGCTGCAGGTTCTGAGTTCCGCGTTTGTGTCATTCAGCTCTCTGATGGAGCAGAAGGTGCAGGGAGGCCTTGTGCCCACCACCCTCATTCTGCACCATGAAGAGGAGGTGGCCCAGAGACCAAATGAAGGTTACCACCGCTGCTTAGTGCTGCACCCTCCATTTCCCAAGTTCCAGTGTTATTAATGACGCAGGCTCCTCATGAGGATGACAACTTAGGGTAATTCACTGAGATCTGTAGGCTTTCCACCTTGTGCTGCAGGCCCCATTGTCTAGCATATCATGGACATCCCTACCATTCATTTGCCCCCAGGTTCTGGAGCCTTGGTAGGGTCCCAAAAGCTGTGGGAGATGCAGGAAGAACAGATCAACCCACGGTTTTCTAAACGGAGTTAGGAGAGAAAGGTGAAAAATGTTTAATTTTATTTTATTTTTCTCCAAGAACGGCTTACACCAAACCCCCTGCATCCCGACCCTGCTGGTTGTGATAGCAAGAGCTCTTAGCCAGCTGCGCGCCTGGGGTTCAAACGCAGCTCATCCTCCACCCAGCTTCTTCAAAAGGCAGCACTGGAAAGTGCTGTGCTTGCTGCTCCGCTCATCACCACGAGCTGATCTCTTTCTAACAGATCAACAGTGCTGTTTTTTTTTTTCTTAAGGACTTCACCTGAAGCAAATTTAAACTAATCCTGGCCTGCAGCTCTGTGTATTGCCCCTCGCTGCTCATGCAATGCAGGGTCTCCTGTTTTCATTCTGCCTCTCAAATTTACCATGTCTGAGCATGAGAAAGTTCAGCCCCTTGTGTGATGATAATTATCTCTGTAAAAAAGTGGCATATCGCAATCTCACTTTTTGCTAAGAAATTTAGAGTGGGTTTCAGCCTGAAATAGTACTGCTCTTTTCTAAGATTCCAGAGGTTTGTATTAGCTGTATCACATCAGCCATCATTGCAGAAATATTGAATTGTATGCACAAATCCATCTGGCGTATTCCTAAAAAAAGAAGGAATCATTTTTTAAAAAGTCATAACAGCACAATGTTATTGCATGGGAAAGGATGATTTCAAGTAGCTGAGGATTAAAATTTAACTTTTTTCTAGAGTTAAAAACATTTACCGTATCCAAAGCCTGGTTCCCTATCTCTGTGACAGTCTTTTCCTGCTGTTGCCCCCCAAACCTTTTCTCGTTAGAAAATCTGCCCACTCGAGGATGGCAAAAGCCTTTGGAATTTGACCCCATTTTTAATAAAAATGTCTTCATGCTCTTTAAGAATCATTGCTTAAAATAATGTTTACTCTGGATTTAAACACTGCCCTGCCATGCTGCTGGTTTGTGCAGCAATGACACAGGGTGCTTTGCCTCTTGCCAGCTGCTCACTGCATTCTAAGATGCTAACTTTAAGCACGTGAGGGCATTCTGTTCTACTTCAGGCACATAACTGCATCCCCGTAGGAGTGTCACCCATCCTGCTCAGGGCACATCAGAGCCCGACCACTCTCCATCCTGTTGGCGGCTGGATGCAGAGGAGTTACCAAAGTGCAGGAAACAACTCGTAGACTTTTTCCAGATAAGAAATTCCAGCAAGTACAGAAGTACAGCAATAAAGCACTTGGGCTTGGTTTTGTGCCATTCGGCAGAAATATTTCTTCCTGGGCATTACTGTGCCGTGCAATCCCATCTCTTCCCTTTGTCCCAGGGCGAGGCATTGTGTCTGCTCAGTGCTTTTTTGCTGAGATCTCTTTGATGTCTTCTACAGTTCCTCTCTGACGGAGGAAGTTTGTCCCCTGCACTTCCTCGCACTGGACATCGGGGCTGGAAGGCACAGCGTGGGATTCGGTCACAAGGGAGGCGCTAAAAGTAAACAGATGTTAGAAGTGAAAAAAAAAAAAAAAAAAAAAAAGAATCCAACAAATGAGATCGTTGGATTTCGGATTTGTTTCGTTTGCAGTTGCAGCTGGAGTCTCCAGTTATTAGGAACAGAAATCACGACTCATACTTTCTTTCGCTGATGTTCAGCCGGAGAAAACTCGCTCGAGTCCACCGTAAAGGAAGTGGGTTACAAAGCCAGCCTCAGCCACTTCCATATCCTGCTACTCAGAGCTGCCTGGTGCTGTCAGGCTGTGAGCTGGGAACGTCAGACCGCCGGCGCTCAGGGGGGATAGGTGGGGTGTGGGGCGGCCCTAGGGGGCGAGCAGCGGCGTGTCCCTTGCTCCTGAACACCCAAGTGCAGACAGCCTAAATTTAGACATCTGAGTCGAGACTAAATCTTTCCTGCGGCGATAAGAAGCACTTCATCGGGGTCCAAGACCAACAGAGGTTTGATGCTTAAAAACTCGTGCCGCTATGGGTTTTCTGCTCTTTGTGTTGCTGTTTCCTTTCCAAAATCGCAAAGATGAAAGTTAAGCTGTTCCTAGGTCTGCGCAGTAATTGCACAGTGGAATATAAACCAGCTGCCCTTATAACTTGTGAATAAAAATAACAACAGAGCTGGGGAATTCAGATCTCACAGTTCAGCAGGAGCCTTCCCACTAATCCTGTTATGACTCCACTCTCTCAACAGAGATGTGACGGTTTATGAATTGACTCGCACGAAGATTGTGTTCTTACTCGTTGTTCCTCATCACTTGTTGAACGATACCGGCTTGATGCACTGCTTTTAAAATGCAATCTATAATTGGCCAACTCCTCCTGAGCAGGCTATGTCTCAAGATAAGCCATACCATCAGTTTCCATTGTTAGACGCTGTACCTCAAAACCTCAGAGCTAGGTTGAAGGGTGGATGGAAATAATATTTCTGCAAATATAAAGCAGAAGGTACCAGACTGACTGTTTCTTGGCAGAGGAGATGTAAGTGACTGCCTGTGCCCACACAAGAGGTTGGAAACCAGCAACAGGGCTGGCTTCAAACAAGAGCGACTCTGCTCTCAGTTGGTGAAGGAAGCTCACGTTTGCACTGATGGGGGACCACAAGATCAGCGTGTGATCTGGGCCGAGATTAGAGCAGGTTATTTTAGATAAAACAGACCATAATTTCGGGGATGATATCAATCAAAAAAGATTATTCCAGTTCCTCTGCCAGAAGTACAGCGTAACTCTGAGACCAGCTCTTCTCCTCTCAGTGGTTTCCATGCCCATTGTGCCATGGGTTCAAAGTATCCATCGTTGCCTCACTGCCCATTCCTAGCTGCCAAATGCGTCCTCCGTTCTCTATTTCTCCACTGATTACAGAAAGTCTGTAGGAAGAAAGGGCTGCCATCTCCTTCTCTGATCGTTACACACCGGTACTATTACAAATCCAGAAATCTCCACGTGAACACGACCTTATTTCATTCTTTGCTATCACCAGCAGGAATGGCACATCTTCCTGAGTTCGCATAGGAACAGCAGAAGGGCATCTGCCCTCACCCCCCAGCCAAATGTGGCCCCACATCCACCCCCAAAAAACCTGTACTTAGGAATCAGATAGCTGTACATTTCGAGCTGTGCGTTTTGAGCCTTGAATTACTTCCTCCATCTTTTAGCAAAGGATACAGGGTGAAGCAGTGCAACATAAAAAACTCAAATGTTCAGAATCTGCTGATCCTCCTCCTGAAGTCGGAACACCGGAGATCCAAGGGTACAAACCTGTTTCCACCCACATGGTGGCAAGAACTCTACCTTCCTCCTATGCAGTATCTCAGAGAATGATACCCTACAGCCCCCCTAGTATGCTGGGACCATAAACAAATGCAATTGGTTTTAATTAATAGAAATTTTGGTCAATATTCATCATCCGTGAACTTACACATGGGAAGAGGTCAGCAGAAGAAGACAATGTATCAGCCCTTCCTTTCCATTGTTAATATTCTTGGAATTCAATAAGAGCAAAAGAAACAATTACGTGGACAATTATTTCAGTGTTTCCTTTTACAACAATATAAAAAGTACAAAATGAACTTCTAAATATGATATACTGCACACGAGTATTGTGATGTTTTCTGTTACTCTCATTTCCAAGATTACTTTGCACAGACAAAATACTCATCTTGGATATTAAAAAAAAAAAAAAAAAAAAGCAGAAAACATAATTCTCCATTTATGTAAATTTTATTCTTGACTATTATAATGGAGGCCACATAGAGAAGTCAGAGCATTTGCAATATCATTGTATTCAAGCCTTCGTATTTTTTGGCACGATTGTTCAAAACTCCACTGAGTAATTGAGTGAATTGATGATAGCTCACAAGAATATTTCATTCTAAAAAAGACATTTAATTATTATGCTTTATAAACTGCAGCACATTAAAGCCATTTGGAAACAGCTTCAAAAAAAGTGTGGATCTCAAAATGTGGATTTTGCTCAAGACTTTGGGATGAGTTTTTTAAAGGTGCACGGGTTCTTAGGAGCCTAAGTGCAGAAATAAGGCAATGAAAGCAGAGCTGCTAAGATCCCTAAGTATCTTTGTACAGTGCATTGTCAATAATTTTGAGATAGAAAAGACTGAAAGGAAAACAATTTAACCAAAAATGTAAATGATTTGTCCATTAATAAGGAGGTGTCTCACGTGGAAAGTGATTGAGCATATATATGCATGCATGTGTATGCCTTGTGTATATCTGAGTGCATCTATGTCTTTAACGTCACATGTGTGCCAGTTTTTATTGTGCTCAAATTCACATACATGGTTCAAAGAGCATCTTGGGAAAAGAATGCTTTAGTATGAAGCAGAACTATGTACAGAAGTCGCAAATCTAAGGATCGCTGAGGAAATAGAAAATAAAGTGCTAATTGCAGGGAGACTCACAATGCAGTTTCTTTGAGCCAGCAATGTCTGTACTCCTGAGCCTTAAAACAAGGGATAAAGGGAATGCCAATGAGATAAGGGACCCTGGAGTCATAGAGTCACAGAATCACTGAGGTTGGAGAAGGTCTCTGTAGTCATCCAGTCCAACCCCAGCCACCCCACCTTGCCCACGTCCCTCAGTGCCACGTCTCCACAGTTCTGGAACACCTCCAGGGATGGGATGCCCGCATCCATGGGCGGCTGTGCCAGAGCATCACCACTCTTTGGGAGCAGAAATGCCACGGACAGGTGTTGGAGCACCGATGGAGGAGTTTGCCCTCCGTGCACACAGCAGACGTTTGGGCCGAGCGGAATTCATCACCGCTGGGCACAAAGGGGAAAGCCCGCTCACCTGAACTTTTTTTTTATCCCTTCTCTCTGGAATTCAGTGAACAGTCACTGATTTGTTCTCAAGGAAAGTGCTTTACATCTGTTTCGTTGGCTCCGTAAGGCGGAGGCCACGCGTAGGAGTGCAGGTCCACGCAGGAAGCCTTCCTCTTCGCATCCGCACAATGGAGATTAACTGCACTCGGCGTGCTTTGGTTTAGTACTTCAGTAATGGTGAGGTTTTACTGAGCGATCTGGCACTCAGATTTGCTCGCAGTGTATTATCCTCTGCTCATATGCCTCCTGCTCAGCAACAACAAGACTTTGAGCTCTGTTCATGTCCTATCTCTTTTTTTCAGAAGAGCTACTTTCAAAACCTTTCAAAAACTGAATTTCTAATCCTTAAAACATTTGCAGAAATAGAGATTTCATCCCACATGATGGATTATCCAAGAGAGAAAGAAATACTGGCACGAATAGCACTCTGGCTGGGGTTTATTCCACAGCACAGCAAATAATCTGAAGGAGCAGAAGAAGTCTGGTGGCCTGGCTCCCATGTGTAGGTAGCACTGATGAGTAACGTCACATTTCAATCTGCAGTGCTTAGCTCCAACTTCAGCTAGTCATCCAGTGCCTGAAATAGACCAGAGAGCTTTGCATTGCAACAGAAAGATATGTCAGCTTCTGAAAACTGGGTTTCCTTTCAGGAAACGAGTCAATTTTACAGCCTTTCATTTCATGGTGTCCTGACAGAATCCAACCTTCTTCATGTACATCTTTCAAGTGCTGGCACTTCTCCTGGGCTTTAGCACACCTTACACAGAGGCATTGAGGTTTATCCTGAGGCACATGGCTGGGTGCTCAGCTCCACCACCAGTGCTCACAGCCATAGGTTGTGTGCTCAGGAGCCTCTGAGACCTGGACGCTTGCAAGCTGCAATGGGCCACCACCATGCATTTGATGGAAGATGAAACTTCAGAATCAGTATCCACGCCAAAATCTCTTTGGACTCCATGAAGCAATCGCTTCCCACATGGATTGCCCAAAAGACCGATCCCAGAGCAGAGGGTCTGACCCAGGCTGTCCTGGCTCCAACGCGAGGACGAGGCAAGAGACTGAGGTTGTGTGTGCAGTGGGCAGCAGCCTCTGTGTGTAGCAAAGGGCACGATCCCATGTGAAGGACAACACAGGTTGCCCTCCAGCAATGAACTGGGGGGGCAGCCAAAGAACTAGCTTCTGTTTGTTTCTCTCGAGATGGAGGGGAAAACAAGATTTTAGAACATTCTTATGTGTGTTAAAGGAGAGCATATTCAACAGTACTGCCTGTGATAGCAGCGTTTGATATAGCTAGAAAAATAGACAGACTTTGGGGCACAAAGTGCTCATCCCAGTCTGAAACAGGTAGGAAATGTCCAGGTAAGTTTGGCTAGAGCACGCTGCAGATTAACTTCATGTGTTGATTGCTTAGGCAGCTTGAAGAAGATGGGTAATGAGCATCTGCTGGGCAGGTGGTAAGCTTGCTAATCCCTATAGGATGTGATACAGTCACATTATCAGCACTGAAATCTGTAGTTGATTGAAAAGTAGGTTCGGTGGGTTGAATATCCGATAACTGATGATAGGTCAGCAGAATAAATTGTGCCCAGTTTTACTGTATGTGTAAGATAGAGGCAGAGTGGCATTATACACACAATTAATTGTCACACCTCAGGAAGAAGCTGAAACCAAAGTTCTGAAGGTAACATTTAAGTTTTAAAACTAACTGCATTTTAGAAATAGACATTTTGAAATTTACTCTCAGAGAATCGATCATTTCCTCACATGGTAACACCAGCACTGGAGGCCTTTGAGTATAACCTGTATTTGAAAAGCAGGTCTCCTACCTGTGCTGTAAAATGGTTGTTTGATCCTTGCACATAGTGGTCTTGGCCATTGTCTCAGTGTTGTCTCATTGTTTACCAGTGTGCTGTGGTAAGGAGCAGGGAATTTCCATGGCACCCAGATGTACGGTAAAACCTGAAGACTACTCGACACCTGTGTGGGAAGTAACTTGATTTTAATGTATTAAAGCACTCACCAGAAAAAAACACTTTGTTACTGCACCCACTATTATTATTGCACATTGTTGTGACCCATTTAAAAACACAGAAACAATCACAAATTGTCCTTTCTCTTGCTTCAGTTTGGACAGATATTAATTAATCTGAGTTCTCAGAAACTTCAGACGAGGGCACGTCACTGAACTGCTACAGGTAACGTGCAGAACTAGCAATGAAACCTAACTGTGCATTTTGCTGCATCTCACACAGAAAACCATCCAGTCACATAGCCAACGCGTGCCGCCGCAGCACAGGACCCTTGCACTGGGGTTCACCTACCAAGAAGCTGAAATAGCTCTTCAGATCCTGATGATGAGTCTTCTTTTAGTTTGCAACGGAAGACACTGCTACCAAACAGACAATCTGACAGCAGAAAAAGAAAAATGTTTCTGTGTTGCTAAAGTCACAGGAAGGAAATAGGGCACAGCAATTTTTGGTTTTGACTCCAAAAGAGCACTAAGTACATGTTTAATGTTTACCACATGTGTGCTCCCATCATGATTCAACACAATGTTCAAGCATGAAGCACATGCTTAACTAGGATTTAAAAATATATCCACAGAATTCAGCCCATACACGCGTGCTTAAAACCACAGAGATAAAGCTGCCCGCGTCCCTACTTTGGAGCACATATTGAAATGTATTCCTGTCATTGTGCATAAGCAAATTGAGTGCTTTGTTACAGCAAAGGCTGCTCCACTGCCATGGAAAGCTCTGCAGTGGTCCAAAGACATCTGCTTCGAGTGCATGTTTCATTGCAATTCTCTGAAGTAAAGCCCGGGATGTGGAAAATAGATGGAAGGAAGTAAGCATCTGTTGTCATACGGAATGCATTCCTACAAGAAGATAGATTTTTTCCAACTTCAAATTCTGAAAAGAAGGCCTACGGAAGAGGGAAACTCACTGCAAATTCCAGCTATGAGAGCAAAGGTTGTAAAAGAGCTGACCAGACGTCTTGCTAGGAAAAGGGGATGAAGGCAGAGTGCCCACCCAGGACGTCTGCTGTAAAAACAGTGCTTGGCTTTGTGGGGTCCATGAGGATTTGAGGTGACCTTCTGCAGCGACAGTGAGCATCAGGCAAAGCAGGAAGTAGAAAACTCAGCCAAACCACACGAAAGCACCATTTTCCTAGAGCCACAGAATCATTAAGGCTGGAAAAGACCTCCAAGAGCCCCAATCCCAGCCGCGCCATCCCCGCCATACCCACTGACCACGTCCCCAAGTGCCGCATCTCCACAGTTCTGAACACCTCCAAGGTGGGGACACCACCACCTCCCTGGGCAGCCATGCCAACGTTTTTTTCAGAAGGGATGGTGACAGCGGTAACCAAGGATGCGTTTGACATTGATAAGGTCCTGAGCAGGCATGAAATTCAAACTGGGGAGTTTGTGGAATGAGACGGCAGAGCGAATTCTCACCCTGCAGAGTGAGAATGTGATCCCTCTGCCTTGCACGCTCATCCACATGACACAATAGTGGGACAGCTTCCAAGGCACTTATTAGCCCAAAGTGTGAATGTTGGCCAGATGGTTTTCTTGGATTCTGAATAGTCAAGAGGATCAGACCTGTGATTAATTGTGGGTTCGGTAGGATGTGCAGCTACAACAGGCCTTGCTGCTGTTGTTTGGTCAGCAATGGTTGCATGTTCATGCTGCTCTTGCCTCACTAAATCCAGATGCTTTGAGTGAAATTGTGGGCTTACCAGAAGCCAAAGCAGCAGTGGCCAAAGAGAGCTGAACAGATTGTCCTGCAGCTCTTTGAACTGTCTCGCTAGTCATTTGAATAATAACTGCCAAGATTGATACAGCATTTTCATTTATGTCATTAGCAAGAACAGTCAGTTTAGATGAACAATTTAGAAAATAGCCATAAATGTATTTCCGAGTGCTGGGACGTGGAATCTTTGGACTCAATCCCCAAATATTTTGGCATGAGTGGAAGGATACCTTGGGGATTTGGTTCTCTCTTTACATTGAGAAGCTTTTTCGATGGTAGTAGAAGAATGAAAAATTCTACTTTTGTAATATATAGCTGGTTTGGATACGTTTAATGCTTAACTCTTGGGTGGTCTGTTCACGCTTCCCAAAATTCATTTACGAGGCAGACTGTCAGGATCTTTTTCCATTCTCAGTTCACTCTGCTGATGTAGTCGGTATCTGCTCTATGATGGTTCAAACACTGCACAAACCAGTGCATAGGGAATGGATGTATATCGCTGAACTCCAAGCGGGCAGCTCTTGCTTTGGGTCAACACATGTGGATTGCCAGGTGCACTCTAGGATACATAAGAACAGAATTTATCAGGGTTGATTTACAGGAGAGAAGATACGAAATCAGCTAAAGACTACTGTGGCCCAAGTTGGACTGAGGGTGGTTTTTGGTGCAATAGTTTTTCAAAATACTGACCCACAGAATGAGTGCTGACATTCTGAAGGTGAGATCAGCTCTCTGTGGCAATGAGAAGCTATTCTATCTTGGGATCAGTGCTCTTTAATGTCTTTGTCAATGACATCAATGACAGAATCGAGTGCACCCCTCATCAAGTTTGCTGATGGCCCCAAGCTGAGTGGTGCGGTTGACACGGTGGAAGGAAGGGATGCCATTCAGAGGGACCTCGACAGACTGGAAAGTTGGGGCTGGGTGAACCTGATGAGGTTCAACACAGCACAGTGCAAGGTTTTGCACTTGGGCCGGAGGAATCCCTGGCATCCGTACAGACTTGAGAGCAGCCCTGCAGAGAAGGACCTGGGGGTCCTGATAGATGAAAAGCTGAACATGAGCCAGCAGTGTGCTCTTGCAGCTTGGAAAGCAAATGGCATCCTGGGCTCCATCAGCAGAGGGGTGGCCAGCAGGGACAGGGAGGTGATTGTCCCCCTCTGCTCTGCTCCTGTGAGGCCCCATCTGCAGTGCTGTGTCCAGGTCTGGAGCCCCCAGCACAAGAAAGACAGGGAGCTGTTGGAGAGGGTGCAGAGGAGCCACAGAGATGAGCAGGGGACTGGAGCACCTCCCCTACAAGGACAGGATGAGGGAGCTGGGTTTGTTCAGCATGGAGAAAAGAAGGCTGCAGGGTGACCTCGTGGCAGCCTTTCAGTACCTAAAGGGAGCCTACAAACAGGAGGGGAGATAACGGCAGGACAAGGGGAAATGGTTTCAAGTTGAGGGAGGGAAGATTTCAGTTGGATGTCAGGGGAAGCTCTTTGCTATGAGAGTGGTGAGGTGCTGGAACAGCTGCCCAGAGAGGCTGTGATGCCCCGTCCATCCCTGGAGGTGTTCAAGGCCAGGTTGGATGGGGCCCTGGGCAGCCTGGGCTGCTATGAAATGTGGAGGTTGGTGGCCCTGCGTGTGGCAGGGGGTTGGAGATTCGTGATCCTTGAGGTCCCTTCCAACCTGGGCCATTCTGTGATTCTGTGACTCTGTGATTCTGTTCTACTATGTAAAATGGACAACATTTAAACTTCTGACGTGGTTACAGAATCTTTACAACAACCTGTTGCCATTGTACTTCTTATCTGTTTTTCTTCATCTCTGAAAGGAGTTCTCTTTCAGTAGGCTAGCTCTTACAGTTCTTATATGAATTTAGTAATATCTTTTTTATGGGCATCTTTAATTTCCAATGAGGTCTCATGATAAACTACTAACCTATCACTGTAGTAAGGTCCCAGAGATCTTTCCATTACCTTCATCTATATTCCAGTATTTCTATGGAAAACCCATTTACAACGAAGAAAGACATGTTTCGGATACGTTCCTCTATTTTATTTGATATTTTTATTGCATTCCAGACAAATCTCACAGCCCTGAGGACCTTAAGTCGCGATGCGGATGCCCTGCTTCCACCTTTTCCTCTCTTCCTCTTTTTCTGTTTGTGTCTATTCATTGCCCAGCCATACAGGTCTCCTGCCACTCAGGCTTGCCTTTCCTCAAGTTGGGACAGCTCTCCAGCTTGAAGGAAATGGCTCTGCAAAATCGGCCATGTAAGATATTCCAGACTTGTGGCTTGCCATATGAAGAACTTGAAGATTGCAGTCTCCTGGACCTGATTGCATTGGACTGTTGGGTCCATAACGCACTTTTGGTTCCTTCTTAAAAATTCGAAGCCAATTTGCTGTGAAAATTAATTCTAATATAATTTCCTACCTCATATTCATCCCATACAATCAATTTAATTTTGATCAAATATTAATAGTTAATTGTTTTCAAGTAGCTGTTTTCTCTGTTTCCCCCAGCTGAGATGGCACTCCACCTAACTAAATGGGGATAGACATAATCAAACCTCTGGTGAGCACGTCAGAAGAACGCAGTAGTAAAGTCATGAGTTTGTCAGCTGAAAAGCAATCCAATATCTAGAAATAATTGTGTACCTGTTTCTCCAGTTCAGAGTATTTCAATAAATCCCGAGATTTTATGTTCAATCTCTGTTGAGCACAAGTAAGTGTTTAAAAAAATTGTTAGGTTATGTCTCAGGCTTCTCCCAGGAAACTGCACTGCACTTGAAACAAAGGTTGAAATTTCTATCATAGACCGCGTGGTTTAATAAAAGGAGCTTAATACAGAAATGAAACAAATCTAGCATTAGAAAAATAAGCAGAATCAAAATCCATTTAACTGAAACCTGAAGCTCTTTATATTTAAATCATAATACACTTACAGTAGCAGCTTCACTAAAAACTGTCTTTGACAGAGATAGCCCTTTATTCTTTCTTCTATACCACTTGTCAAGTAGCTAATTCAAATAGCTAATTGTGCAAATAACTAAGCCACTGCGTATTACTTCAATTATTTTCTTCTTCATCCTCTTTCTGTTCTCATTCCCGTGTATTTCTTACATCATCTTTTAGTTTGATTATAAGGACAAGAGATGTACGTCAGCACACAGAACCCCAAGTCAAGCGTCTCTGGCTGTCTTCTACGCATCTAAGCTCAGTAGCAAAAATAATACACAACAATACTAACAACAGTATGACATTCTCCTCTAACCATGTCAGGTCTTCAAACAGCACTCAATAAGTTAAATAATACCACTTTGGTGAGCAGACTATTAAAGCTCATGAACTCTCTAAACTCTCTACTTCCCTACACGCAATGTACGAGCCAAGAAAATGACATCTATCTTGGCATTTTCCAAGCAAGATTTATAAAATGTTGTGAACTTTCCCCTCAGCCTTACACAGTTTAAAACCATTTGTCTAGCAAAAACTATGAGGGTGAAAACTGCGTAAAAGAGTATTAGAGAGGAGACAATTCTAGCTGTTGTAGCCTGACTTCAGTTGGGCAAAACTGCGTATGGAAAATCTTGCCAGCCTACTGAAAACTCTTTGGTGCTTTACTTAATACTAAAAAGAAAAGCTAAGCAGCTATTTTTATGATACTTGGCCTTGAGTGCAAACGTATCACCTAAAATGAATTAGCCATCAGGTTTTTAATCACTTAGTCATACAGCAGCTGCACACTTCTATTCTTTCATGAAGAGTGTCACTTTGAAAGAAGTTTCCTATTTTTGCAAGTGGAGAACAAGCGTGTTTGATTTCAACGCAAACAAGTGACTGTTATTCTCGTTCTATGAAATTCTGGGATGAAAGAATACGGGAAAAACATCTCCAAGCGGATACATTTTCTTCATCGTTCTCCTACTACTGAGTCAGCACACTTGTTCCTGTGCGAATGGCGGCGCGTGTCCCATCTCCGAAGACGTGGCCATGGCACAGCACCACCAGCTCAGTGCTGCCATGGGCCTCAACTCCTTCCCACACTACTTAAGAATAATTTTTCCTGATCTAGGCTGTTCGGGAGACAGCGGCAGCTGTTCTGTAGATACTGAGAAAGATGGTAACTTTCTGAAATAGCAAAGCAGATCTTTCACGCCTCATAACGTTTGGGAAATGACTGTAGACACCACTGACCACTGACACAAGATGCTGAAAGCTTCCGTGGCACTCTTTCCTGCCACATATATACAGAAGATTTACGTTCCTAGCGCTTCTTAGAAAGAAGTCACAGAATCCCAGAATCACAGAATGGCCAGGGTTGGAAGGGACCTCAAGGATCATGAATCTCCAACCCCCCTGCCACATGCAGGGCCACCAACCTCCACGTTTAATGCTAAACCAGGCTGCCAAGTCCATAACATCTAACTCATCAAGAAGCACTTCGACACTGTGCTGGTGCCAGCGCGCTGCCACAGGTTTCCCAGACAGATGCTGGAGTTTCATGAGATGGAGATGTCTTCAAAACTCAGCTGGACGGGGACCTGGGCACTTTGCTCTGGGCGTCTGATCCTGGGAGGGTGTTGGATCAGAAGGACCCAATGTTCTCTTCTGGGCCCAGCTAGTCTGTGATCCTGTGAAGCCAACATCTGCTGGAATGAAATAAATTTCTTCTTAACGGTAATTCTACTTTCCAATGGCAACCTTTATACAAAAAATACATTTGAGACTACAGCAACGTCTTGTAGAACTTGAAAGCTCTGCGCTACCTTCACGCGGATAAAAAGGAATATTAGCTCAGTGCAAAAACTACAAACGGAACTAGTAGTGAGAATAAATCCAAGGAAATTTAAATGATAGCATCTAAGACGAAAGCTGCATGCAAAAACTTTAACATGTGCTCAATCTGGGGATGATCTTCAGCCCAGAAGACTTAAGGAGCTGGCACGCTAAATCATCAGTCTGTCAAACCAGGAATACAGACATATTATTGAAGCACAGCGAATGTGGACATCTTTTCAGAAAATGGAGAAAAATAATCTTAGCAGCTGCCAAACTTCTAGAGTTCATGCTATGCAATGTTTAAGTTCTGAATGGAACAACAACAAGCACGTGGATATAAAATGGGAGAGGATTTGTGAAAGACAGATCACATTAGGCAAATCTAATGTTTTCCTCTAACCTGAAGCAATCCAGATCAAATGTGATTGGACTTTGGAAATATTTCATATTCTAATGCACAAAAAGAATCGGTCAGCTTCAGAGAACACAATTAGCTAACAAAGAGAAGGTGATGGCAAGCTTTCTGAATGTGCTGTTAGGTTAGTGCTGGAAAGGATCTTACTGCTTATTTCATCAATGACCTCCGCAGTAAAGGGAGGACTAAGCTAATAAAACGTTCCAGCGATGAATTAAAGGAGGCAGTAGCAATGATGGGAGAAGAAGTTCTGCTCATTGAAGACCAAAACAATAGAAAGAACATTAGGTGCAACAGTATGTAATGAGAAGTGCAGCCAGTGAGGGATTCTCCTCATCTAACTGCCATCCTGAAGGCAGCTCTCCGGTCAGCTGTGGTTTGGTAGGGGATCTGCTGAGAACAGTTCTTCACAGCTGCCGTTGACACCTCTTGTGGAGCTGAGGATACAGATCTGACCTGCTAAGATTAGGTATAATGAGTCTCTTTGATAACTGTTAGAAAAAGGCTGTAACCTGGAAAGCACTGACTAGAAATCATACAGGATAATGATCTGGATGTGCTCCTAAATTCCAGGTTAAACATCAGATGTAGCTGAAAGAATTAAAACCGATCGTAACATCTGAGCCAGCTTCCTTCTAGCATGTAGGCAACTATTAATTGCACTGTGCAAGATGCAGTAAGGCTTTATATGGGACATTCAATATAACTCTATTCAACCAGATTGGGAATGATGAATTCAAAATGAAAAAAAAGCCTAAAAAGCAGAGAAGGGCTACTTAGAAGAGAATGGGGAATCCATTGTGTATGAACATCATTCATCCCAGCACGATGAGCGTTATTAGTGATGAGCAAGGAAAGGAAGGACTACTCGAGTTAAAGGATGATACTGATAACAAAAATATTGCCATGCTCACATTTATGTGAGGAATTGTGAGGCGCTTTTGTCCATCAAGCTACTGAGTTTCTGAAGCAAAGAGAGCAATACGGGAACATCCTGCGTAGCTTTATGATGGATGAGCTCACACACTTGGGAGAAAATGATGCTGGATGTTTTTCAAGGGGCCGATCAGGGCATTTTATCTTCCTCATTTGGAATGAAAATGTAAAATAAAGTTAAAACATTTACTACGATTTTGATATAAGGAAAAGAGCGTTCCGCATTTTCCAGAATGCACTCAAGTTATAAACGTTTCTGAAACACTGATTTTGAAAATCCAGATTAGGAGAAAAGAAAATAAAGAAAGCCCCAAGGAAAAAAAAAAAACAAAAAAAAAACCAAGCACAATTCTTTTCAGACGTACAATATGTTAATTCAGTTCAAAAGCTGGAGACAAAATACGTCTGTTACCCAGAACTTTGTTCAGTTTGGTCATGCAAAATGACCATAAATCATCAGCAGTGACACCCATCACACTGACTGCATCCAGTGTGAATATTTTTCTGAATATTTTTCTGTACTTTCGTCATTAATACTAGATGGCAAGCAGCAGGCAAAGAATAACACTGTTTAGTTTTACAGGTGCGTTACCAAGTTAATTGGCCACGATACACACCTCCAATTAACGTCTCCCTGCCTTTTTTTCAAAGAAAATGCACTATATTAAAAATGTTTCCGTGAGAAAAGCATTTTTTCCAGATGCTGGTTCTTTAGGAAATACTAAAGATACCTGCTGAAATCTTTATAAGAAATTGCTTTATTGCACATTTCGTATTCTTAGCCGAGCTGTCATCACGACCAGCATATTTCCATAACTGCCTTCATATGCCCATTTCCTCCAGTGAAGTAAACTGACAGAACTAACTTCACCGTAGTGCGGCTTGAGAAGAGATTTTTATGTGCCAAATTTAAATGGCAAAAGGATAAGATGTTGTCTTAGCTTCAGCTGGGACGGCACTGATTTCCTCAGTGTCTGGGATGATGCTATGTCTTGGTTCTAGGAGAAAAACACTGTTGATAACACACCAATGTTTACAGCTGCCTGCTAAGTCAAGGCCATTCTCAGCCAAGGGCCCAAGTTGCTGGGAGGAAACAGAATCAGGACAGCTGACTTAAACTAGCCAATTAAAGGGATACTCCATATCATATGGCATCGTGTGGAAGGAGTTTTGAAGGGGTTGGAATTCATCTCACTCTCTTCTGCTATGGGCTAGCTGGGCATTGGTCAAGCATAGTGAGCAACTGCTTGTACATCCCTGGTTATAGACACTTATGTATACGTATAAACACAACTATTTTCCTTTTCCCTGTCTTAGTAGATAGTTTTACTTCAACCCCCGAGTTCTACTTTGTTTGCTGTTTTTTTTTTATTATTATTATTATTTCCCCCATCCAACTGTAAAGGGGGTGGGGGGGAAGAGAAGCCTCCTTTGAATCAAAAAACAGTGTATAGCACGATGCTTCAACAGGAATTTGTATATATATACATGTATATATATCTTCTATGGTTAAATTCAGTACTGTAGACTTCCCTCAACTACATACTGCACCACACAGCCTTGTTCAGAGCACAACATCACCAATTACCACTGCTGCCAATCAGTCCAGGGGGGGCTTGCAGGATGCTGCATCTCCAACTGGGAAAGGCTGCTGGGACCCACGGACCCACACACGAGCCTGCAGATGGAGGAAATCCATCACCAGAGAGGTGGCACCAACACTGCTCTGAACAACTGCAACTAACACGGGTGGAAAAGAAGGGAAAATCCTCTGCCCCGGCTGAGCCCAGCTGAACCGGGTGCTGGTAGGATACACACGCAGGCAGTGAACGTGAAGCATCCTCTGTACCTGTTGGCATTTATACAAATCCAACGTCTTCTCCCTAAAGGATGAGCACGAGGCGTATCTGTTAAAACTGTGCAGAGCGTCCCAAAATGATGACATTTCATTTTAATTGAAATCAAGCATGCTCTTCCACTAGGGAATAAGAAAGTAAATGATGTTTTAATAGGAATTCACACAAGTGAAGGAGAATATTTTTCTCCCTCCTCCATATTTTTATCTTTCCATGGGAATCCAATATTTCTGAGGCAACAGACGAAACCTGCTCTCAGTTAAAGCGCACTGAAATCAGTGAGGTCACTTCAAGCCTCACTTTGGTGACAAACTTCTTGTATTCAAGAACAAAGAGAGGTGAAGGCACAGTTGCTGTTCCTGTGGCTGGGCAGGGTGCAGTGAGTCTTCTAAGGCGTGTTTATTCCCAGCAAAGTCAGCAGTAGATACTTACCATGATTTCACCAGGTATCTCACAGGACGCAGCTGCGTTGCTCAGGATGTGTCACGCAGTCCTGCCCTTACATCTAGGGCAGCCCCTCTGCTAACGGCGACATGATTAAGTCACAAATTCATGCACCCCAACTTTATTCTGTCGCCTTGTTTTTGGCCTTGTTTACGGAGAAGAAAACACCATTTAACAAGGAGGCACACAGAGGTATAGGAGAGGTTGTGCTGAAATGATAAATGCTTTCTATGTTCACTTGTCCTAATTTTTTTTTTAAGAGAGAGTACGTGGTGGTGAGAAGCAAGCAGTTTGGTGGGTTTTTTTGGTCTGTTCTATAGATTTTATCAAGTTCAAGTTTGCTCCACCCGTGCTTTATCCCAAACGTAATTGACAGCTCTGGATCTCTTTAATCGACAAGATCAGCAGGAAGAAAATAATCAGAAAGTAATCAAGTTGACGTGGTGCAAATTACTGACTTGCTTTCTCTTCTGGGGCTTTAACGTTCAATATCTGAAGTACCATCATGAATGAAGCGCAGTGTTTTGCAGGCCTGTTGTGGTCTGCAGTCCTCAGTCCATTTTCAAAAGTGAATGGCAACTAAATGAAGGGTGGGTGGGAGCCAGCAGCAAGGTGTTAACGTCTGGGCAGGACATGGCCATGTTCTAGATTCAGTGCCAAGAGTCTTTGAAAAACCACCTCACTGCACATGCCTTTGAGCACGCTCAAGCAAAGGAAAGCCACACCTATGGAAAGAGTCATTAAGCAGCAATGGGGTTTCAGCCTTGCTCCTTCAAAAGCGACTCACAAACAGCTCAGAACAGAGTTCTGTCATCACAGCTGCCCAGGCTGCAAGGTGCTTCTTGCAGAGCTGTCGCCCTTGGGTCTCACACACACAGCTCCCTCACTGCTGGCACTGCAAAGGACGGCACCAACGCTGTACTGCATTCCCAGCATTGCCAACCTGCTTGCTTGCTGTTTTTTTTTCCAGAGGGCCCATGGTCCCGCGCACAGCCCCCCAGGCAAGCTGCCATTCCATCACTGCTTTTGTCACCCCGGTTGACATGCAGCTCCAAGACTCAAGGATGACACGGCGTGCAGGCTGGGCATGCCAGAATTAGCAATTTCCTCTCGAGTTCTGCCATGGCATCGGTTTCTTGTGGCAACACTGCGCTTCACAGCATCAAAAGGCGTGTGCAGTTCAAAACGCCCTGGTAGCGCTTCCAAAGAGTTCATCTGCAAATGCATGGGGAGTACCTACTGAACACGTGCACGCTCAACTTCTCACAGGTTTATGGTAAGGCCAGGTTTTGCTGGATTTTTACAGCCACGAAAAAGAACGCAATCGTAGCCCCAAACCTGAACAAAACACAGTCTAGTACTTTGCTGTTGTGTTATTAAAGCCTGCAGACAGGGTGACAAAATTTCTTTGGAGACATGCAGCTAACAGACACATTCAGGATCCTAAAGATGTGAATTTTTGTCTAATGCTCTCGCTTGTAACACCACTTATCATGTTAACAGCACAATTCAGCGAACGTCGCATGGATCCAAATTGCTTCACATGTCTTGGGAGGTGGGAAAAGACCCAACTGCCAATAGCTCCTGCCGGTCCGCAACAACATCTGCACTCGTGAATTGGCGGCGCAGAATTCTGCGGCACGTTGAAAACTGAACATATGGGGACAGTAGAAAATACAGTGGATTAAAATCTCAAAATAAATAACACTGGGGCCAGTATGGCGATTGTGCTATTCTTTTTCCTATTTAATTTAAAAGCAAAAACCCAAAGCCCATTATTAAGCGCAGCTTCTGCATTAATTTTCAGTCTGCCAACCTACTGTACTCCAGAAAGACAAGGTCTTGCTACAGAAAATAGCTTCACTTTTTTTTTTTTTTGCCATGTGTGAAGTTGTACATGTCACCGTAAATTTACATTTTGTGTTCCATGAATATTTCACTGTTGCGAGGTGAATAATTTACCTCTTTTTTTTTTTCCCTGAAAGTACAGCATTTTTATATTGCATTAATACAACCAATGTTTCAGGCATTGCTAATATTAAAAATGGATTTAATTATGACTTGATTCATCCAGAGCTAAACCATGGCTGATATCTGAGCAGACCAGGCACAAATCAGGTGTAATTCACATCCCTAATTATTATACTAACAATTTCTTGCTTCTGAAACATTGAAATGACATGCCCGGTATAATCATAATGAAGAGCAGTAGCAGGCCAGGAAATGCAGCAATCTTCACTAAGGCAATGCACTGTACTGAAATATCTAAGCAGAATAAATAGGAATTATACCAACAAAACGTTCAGAAATGGACCAGGCTCTGAGCATCCTGAAGGAGCTGTGGGTGGGTGACCCAGCTCACCGCAGGGGAGTGGGACCAGATGGCTTTTAAGGCTCCTGCCTAACTCAAACCAATCTATGATCTCTGTCAGTGCTCCATTTCCACGTCTGGAGAGCACAGAACCACGGAATTGCAGAATTTCAGGGGTGGGAAGGAACCTCTGGAGTCCTCCCAAAGCAGGTTCCTTAGGGCAGGCTGCTGAGCACACTGCAGCAGAACCCAGGTTAAATAATAAAGTAAATCCTTCTCTCTCGTCTCTGGGCTCCCCCTATTTTTCAATCTGGTTTTCTGTATATTGGTTTACTTTGGGGGAAAAAAATAATAATAAAAAAAAAAAATCTGCATTTTAAACAATAAGCATTTTGGCACCGGAACGGTCTTTTCTTTATACGCTGCATAGCACTAAGGCCACTGCCGGTGGCAAAGCACCAGTAACTCACCCATAAAAAAGCTCTAATAATAGGGGGAAATGACTGCATCGAGTTCAGGCCCGCGACACCCAGCTCTGGGATACGGGAAATGTGGACCCCCACCCAACCCTGACCCCTCCCATGACTGCGTGACCCCCAGGCAGGGCTGCCCTGCTGTGCCCTTGTGGGCACCTGGATCTGCTGGCCCTGCCTCCCCTCGGGGCAGCACTATGGGGAGCAGGGCTGCAGGCTGCAGCGGGGTCTCAGTGGCTGCGCCTGGGGCACTCGGTGAACTCGGTACCACTGAGGCAGTCAGTGAGGACACACTGACACGCTCAAAGCACTAATAAGGGCTGTGTGCATTGCCCTTAAATGTTCCTATTGGAGGCACAAATCCCAAATGGGCGTCTTATCCGTGCCTGGAACTTCCTTGGACACAGCCATGTTGAGGTCGCACTGCATGCCAGGCTGCAGGTCCCCTCCGAAACACCTCTGCCGGGCCAGGCGATGAAGTCCTCATGGCTGGGGGTGCCACCCCTCAAGCCCCCTCCCCTGTGGGGCAGGGCACAAAGGCACCGGCAAAGCCACAATTGCTCGTGCTTGGGGGGAGGACAGAGGTTTTCGGAGCCGTTGGACGCAGCGGATGTGCTGCCGTTCCCAGTGCGAACAGAAGGGAGGGCATTAGGGACTTCTGCTGGAATTCCATGGAGAAGCAGCCCTGCAGCCCGGAGGCTGGGAAGTGGCCATGTTGGCGTCACTCTGGAAGGGCTTCCAGTGACCACAGCCTCATTGGCGAACACCCTTTGAACCCCGCAGACGCTTGCAAGGCCAGGAGAGGACAGGTGGAAGGAAGGAATACATCAGAGGAAAACGGTACCCAGGATCTAGAGGCTTCCTGGCAGGGTGCACACTGGGCAGCGTCACCAGGGACCCTCTGGATGGCCTGGTGGGAGCACTGAGGTGGGCCATGGTCACAGTGCAAATACCACAGCCATCCGAAGAGCAGGAAGGACCCATCCTATAGCAGGCGGCTGCCATTTGCACCCACCCTGGCTGTGGCCCCAGAAAAAGACAGAAGGACTGCAGGCGAGGGGCTGCAGTCCGCCGTGGCCCCTGGACCTGTCCACCACTCTGGAACAGCTCATCCTCCCCAGACCCACAGCAGTGCACGGGGCTGTTTGTATTCTCTGGGGATGAAAGGCTGGAATTTGGGCAGCTGTCCTGCTCTGCTGCCCAACAGAAGTTTGGATTTTGGCCACCTTCGTATTGCCACGAGAAACCATGAAAGGTTTCTCACCCACTTTCCAGCAAGCTGAGGCGGAAAAGGTGGGGCCCACAGCCATCCTGCCCCAGACCAGCACCCTCTTAATGGCCATGCAGAGCAGGACCTGACCTCATCCATCCCAATGGGCACCCGTGGCTGTATCCCACTCCTTACCCTCCTCGAAGCCCCCCAGCGAGGTACTCTGAACCCATCCCTCCCCGTGATCCCAGTGCAGCACCCTGATCCCATCCCTGTCAAAAGCCATACAAACCAGCACCCCAGTCCTCCCGATGGCCGCCAGCATGGAACCATACTTCTTATCCTCCCAGTTGCCATGAAGAACAGCACCCCACTTCTCAACCACCAGTTGAGAACCCACCACCCATAGCAACATCCCACTTCCCACTGCTCCCAGTGGCCACCCAGACCAGGACCCCGATCCCATCCCTCCCCACTACCCCGCTGATCAGCTCATTTCCCTTCCTTCCACTCGATGCTCCTCCCCAGAACAGCACCCCACTTCTCACCCCTCCCCAGTGCTACCCAGAGCAGCACCCCACTTCCCACTGCCTCCAATGGCCACTCAGAGCAGCCCCTCACTTCCAACCCCCACACTACTTGCCCAGAGCAGCACTCCAATTCCATCTCTCCCCATGGCCATGCCCATCAGCACCCAATTTCCCATCCTTCTTCTCAATGCTCCCCTTCAGATCAGCACCCCACTTCTCACCCCACTGCTACCCATAGCAACATCCCATTCTTCCCAACAGCTACTCGGAGCAGCACCCCGATCCCATCCCTCTTTATGGCCATGCTGATCAGCACCCCATTTCCCATCCTTCCCCTCAATGCTCAGCCCCAGAGCAGCACCCCATTTTTCACCCCACCACTGCTATCCATAGCAGCACCCCGCTTCTCACCCCACCATTGCTACACAGATCAGCATTTCTCACCCCACCATTGCTACACAGATCAGCATTTCTCACCCCACCATTGCTACCCATAGCAACATCCCGTTCTTCTCGATGGCTACCCAGAGCAGCACCCTGATCTCATCTCTCCCCACTGCCATTCCGATCAGCACCCCATTTCCCATCCTTCCCCTCGATGCTCACCCCCCGAACAGCACCCCACTTCTCACCCCACCACTTCTACCCAGATGAGCACCCTGCTTCTCACCCTACTGCTACCCATAGCAGCACCCCATTTCTCACCCCACCGCTACCCAGAGCAGCACCCTGCTTCTCACCCTACTGCCACCCAGATCAGCACCCCACTTCCCACCCTACCATCGCTACCCACAGCAGGACCCCACTGCTCACCCCACTGCCACCCGTAGCGACGTCCCACTCTTCCCAACGGCCACCCGGAGCAGCACCCCACTCCCATCCCTCCCCAGGCCACCCCAACCACCCCCGTTCCCCCCCACGCTCCCCCCGGATCGGCACCCCACTTCCCAGCGCCCCCGCCGCCTTCCCCGCATCCATCCCCGCTCGCGCCCCGCCCCGCCCTGCCCTCCCATCCCTCTCTCCCGCATCGCCCCCCCGTTCCCCGCCGCCCCCCATCCCGCACCCCGGGGCCGGGCGGTTCCGCTCCGCGAGGGGGCGGCCGGCTCAGGTCGCGGCGCTGCCCGGGGGCGTTGGGGCCCCTCCATCTTTGCGCCGCCGCCCGCCTCCCTCCCTCCCTCGTCATTGTCTGCGAGCGGCGGCGGCGCGGCGCTTATAAGGCGGCGGGCATTGCCCGGATGTGAGCGGCTCGCGATGTGTCCTGCAGGGAAGCGTGCCATTAGCCGTGTCTCCGCGGGGGAGGCCGCGGGGATGAGGAGGAGAGCGCTGTAAACTTGGAGCAACTTTGGGACTGTGGGTGTCGTGGTGCTGCTTGCTTTCTTTCCTTTTTTTTTTTTTTTTTCCTCTCTTAATTTTTTTTTTTACATTTTTTATTTTTATTTTATTTTTTTTTTAATTTTAAGGTGGTCCCAGAGAGCCGCCGGCCGAGCGGTGTCCCTCGCCGTGTGTGTGTGTGTGTGTGTGTAAAAACAATAGGGGAAAAGTTGTCGGACCTGTTCTCCTCACTGTTATTTTTCATCATTTTTTATTTTCCACCATTTTTATTTTCATTTTTATCATCTTTTTTTTTTTTTACCGTTCCATTTTTTTTTTTTACTATTTTTTTAACTACTTTACTCTTTAGTACTTTTATTTATTATTGTTGCTATTATTTTTTTTATTATTATTTTTTTTACTCCTCGCTTTATTTTCGTATCTTTTCCCCTATTCGGGTGACCCCAGAGCAAAATACCGGGGCGCCCGGCGCAGCACTTTTTTTTTTGGCTGTGTGACCTAATGAAGCACTTCGTGCGGAAGATTTCATTTAGTAATTTTTTTTCATTTTTTTTTTTTAAAGTTATATTTTTTCCCTTTTTCTTTTTCTTTTTTTTTCCTTGTGTGTGTGTGTTTCCCTTGGAATATTGTGAACATAATTGTGGCCATTTAAGGTAAAGTTACAATTCGCTCTTAGAGTAACTCGTGCGCATTTTTTTTTAATTTTTTTTTAAATTTTTTATTTTTATTTTTTATTTTTTATTTTTTTTGGCTTTTTAGAGTGGTCGATCCCAATGTGTCGCCGGCCCGACTCGCGCGGGGCGCGCATGCAAAGCGCGCGTTGTGCGGCCGCACAATGAGCCCCCGCGCCCTCCCGCAGGAGGAAGTTTCGCCGGGCCAAAACCGTGCAAAAAAACGTGCAATAAAGTGCTGGGGGGGGGGAGGGGGGGGGGGGGAGTTGGGGGGTGCTGCGAAGGGTAAAGAAATGTGCAATAAAGTGATGGGGGGGGGGGGGGGGGGGGCGACGGAGAGGGAGGGGGACGACGTGCAAAGTTTGCAGCGGAAATGCGAGCGTCGCTTAGCGAGACGGGGGTGGAGGCGGGGGGGGGGTGGGGGGGTCACGAATTAAAAAAGAAATATTAAAAAAAAAAAAAAAAAAAAAAAGAGGATAATAGAAGGGGAAAGGGGAGTGGAGGATAGAAGGGGGAAAATATTGTTCCTCTTGGCAAAGCGTCCGCGTCACGTGTGTGTGTGTGCAGCTCTGCCCTCCGCGCTGTGCCATGTGGATGTGCGCGAGATGGGGGAATTCGGACGCGGGCTCCGGGCGGGCGCGCGGCGCGGGCGGCGCTCGGCGGCTCCATGAGCGCGGTACGGAGGCGGCGCGGCCCCGCTCGGCCCCGCGGCGCGGCGCGGTGGGTACGGCGCGGTGCGGGGCGCGGCGCGGGGCTCCTTCCCTCGGCCTTCCCTTCCCGCCTCCCCTCCCCCCGGGGCTGCCGGGCCGGGCCCTCCGCGCTCGGTGGGTGCCGCGGTGCCCCCCGTCCTCGGCGCTCGTCGGGAATCGGGGCTGGCTGGCACGGCGCCGTCTCGGCGCCCCGACACTTTTCTGTCTCTCCGTCTCTCTCTTTTATTTTTTGGTAATTTTTAATTGCGTTTTGCATCTTGCTTTCTTTTTTTTTTTTTTTTTTTTTTTTTTTCTCTCCGGCTTGTTTGCTCGCTCCGTTCCTTCCCCGCCTTCCGGCGCTGCTTTGCGCGGAAGAAGGGAGAAAAGGGGAAAAAGTTGGAGCCGTGCGGCCGGAGTTGCGCTGCGGGCTGCTGGGGAACCTCCTGTTGCACAGCGATGCTCGGGCGGCACGCAGCCGCCTCCTCTCCTCCTCTCCCGTGGCTCTGAGTGGATGTGCCCGGCTCTCTGGAACCGCACCACCGCTTTTTGTTGTTGCTTTGCTGCCCCTCCATCTTTTTTCCCTCCCTTCTCTCCCCCCCTCTTCCCCCCTCCCCCCATATCCGGACCTCCCGACCCCACTGTGCTGCTTCCCGCGGGCTCGGGACCGGCTTTCTGATTGCGGTTGTTTCCATGTTTCTAGGTTTGTGTGATTTTGCTAAAATGCATCACCAACAGCGAATGGCTGCCTTAGGGACGGACAAAGAACTGAGTGATTTACTGGATTTCAGTGCGGTAAGAAACAACGGTGGAAATTAACAACAGCTGTAAAAAAAAAAAAAAAAAAAAAAAAATAGCTTCTAGCTGATCTGTTAAACTAAAAAAAAAAAAAAAAAAAAAAAGGCAACCCAAACCCAGCCGAAGTGCGATCGGAGCGCATTGGGTAATTTTTAATCGGCAGCTTCAGCCACGGTAAATACCTTTCTGCTTAAAAAAAAAAATCCAAACCCGAATTAGGCGTTTTTCTCGTCTGCGATGGGAAGCGCGACGGTGTGCGCGGCTGCTCGGAACGTCTCGGATGCCGAAAATGATTTCGACCGAGAAGAGACGCCCCAAATCGCGGAGCGTTCCTCCCCGCTGCCCGGCGCCGACCTCCGGCGCTCGGCCGAGCGCTTCCCATCGCACGTCGCGGGGACTCATTGCTGCCTAATGAGATCCCGATATTCCGCTTTCGGTTCTTCCCCGGCTTCGGTATTTTCGGCACGTGGGAAGCGCGAGGAAAATCCGCGACTGCCTCCGCTGAAAGTTTCTCCCCGGCACCTTTTCCCCGAGCTCGGGGGCTCCTGCCCGGCCCCGCGAGCTCCCCCCCCCCCCCCCCGGCCCTTCTTCCTTCCCCCACCGCCCGTCCCTCCCTTCCAGCTCTCGCCCCTTCCCGCAGGGGCCGCGGGTTGGCCGCGGGATGCGCGCGTGGCGCTGAGCTGAGCGCGGCTCCTCCCGGCCGGGGCTGCGGCCGCCGCTCCGCGCTGCGCTCCGGAGGAATGGCTTTGGGAAGTTGGGCCGGGAAGCGCAGCCTCAGGCAGCCCGGCAGCCCCCTCGTCGCTCGGTGCACTTTTTCCATTTGTTCCCTGGCTTTTTGCAGGCTCTGACTCAGGGAAGGTGCGTGTTACCCACCAGACACGTCGAGGAAGAGAGAAACCAATTAGGGTCGAAATAAATGCAAGCGAGAGAGAGGGTGAGAGAGAGAGGGAGAGGGAGCGGCGCGCTCAGACTGCGCTCCTCTTAGAGACGGAATGAGGATTTAGGGCAGGTGGCACTTTGCACGGTCATTATCTGGGCACACGGATGACAGGAGAACCCTAAAGCGGGCTGCGGATGGACGCTGCTACCTTTATGGCCAAGGTTTTGCCCAACAAACTTTTTTTTCGCCTTCCTCAACCAGCGAGGATTGGGGGGAGCGATCCGGGCGCGGGGCTGCGCTGCGTTTCCCGGGGTGCTGCTGGGGGTGCGGAGCCGGGGGCTCCGTGTGGGGCTGTCCCCAGGGCTGGGCAGAGTTTGCAGCGGAGGAACTTTGGCTGACAGTGCTTTTCCCGTAGTAACGTCTCTGTGTTGCTTTTTTGTCTGTTTTTTTTTTTTTTTTTTTTTTCTTTAGATGTTTTCACCTCCCGTGAGCAGTGGCAAAAATGGACCAACTTCCTTGGCGAGTGGACATTTTACTGGCTCAAGTACGTACCCGCTTTGTTCAGCGCGCGGCTGCGATGCTCTGTTATTTATCCATAGGCATTACCTTTGTTGTGGTTGTGGTAATCTCTTCTGGGGCGCACATCCATTACGAACGGAGTGGAATTCTTCCTACCGTTACTCTTAGTATTATTATTGCTATTTCCACAAGGTGTTTTCGCAGCATTTGCACTGATTTATGATTTATTTTTTTTTAAATCCCTGCTCTGTGTCGTTGTTCAAGGTGAGGGTAGTTTAAGTTTTTTTGTTATTATTTTCTTAATTTAGCCTCGAGGGCTTTTATACTTTTACACTTGACTTTATACTTGAGAAGCGAGAATCAAAGCATCTTGCACGGGAATTAATTTGGTAAATAAGGAAGGCTGCCGGGATTAAATAATGAATGGAGCACGCAGCCCCGGCACCGAGCTCTCAAGGTGCGGCGGTGCTCCTCGCCATTGGAAAAGGGTGATTTTTTTTTTCTTGCTGAATGGAAAGATGGAAAGTAAGGGCGTTTTCTTTCCAAATATCCGCCCGCTTCTGGCGAGCCCCTGACGCTGCCCGGGGTTTGTTTGTGTGTGCGGTTGTTTGGCTGCAGCCGGGCTCTGTGGGCAACTTCTGCCTTCTGTAAAGCAGGAGTCCTGCTGGATGACAAAAGAAATAGCGGAGTTGGTTGCGGCGGAACATATGTGTGCAATAATTGTCTGGCAAGTGTAGCTTTACGCAGAGGCTTTTAAACGCCTGAGGAATGAGAGGTAAAGCTAGCGAAGGCGCCGAGGCGCTGGGAATCTCCTGGCTGTGCTGTGGAGCTGGGCGAGGTGTGCGCAGCGCTCGGTGCAGGACGCAGCCCCCGGCCCTGCTGGGAGCTGCAGGACGGCCGCACGGAGCGGCTCGGAGCCGGGTGGAGCGGAGCTGCTCTCATCAGACGGTGCGTTTGGATGAGACCCGCTGCAAGGCGCCCGTGGGTACCCAGATAGGAACACGTCACTGTGTGCAGCTCCGTGCCTGGCGTTGGCAGTTGGCGCTCAGTTAAAGGAACCTCTTCGGTGCGCTGCTCAGAACCGTTGTTAGGAGAGGCGCCGAGATGTTAATTAACTTTTTATTTACGAAGAAAGACTTTGAAATTTGACAGGAGTCTGCGGCGTGCGTTTGTAGGATGCTGCACCGAGTGCCGCCTGCAATTATTAAGGATTCGTTCTACGCGTTTTATTCTGCTCAGACTTGCAAAATACCATCCTTTATTTTTGCAGATTTGGTTCTGTTACGAGTGTAGTGATTTTGAGAATTACGTTGTTAGGTCTGAGTAACTTTCCAAACGCGTTTTGCCTCATGTTACACAGGCTGAACGTTTTAATCCCATTTTTTTGTCACTCTCTGAATTTAAACGTAGTTTAAATACCCGATTTAAGCAAATACATAATATTCCCTTTATTTGTTTCCGTTGGAGGGAAGCAAAAAGTATTTGTGCCAGACAAATCAATTTGCCATGCTTACGTAGGTAGCGGCCAGTGCAGCGACGACACTTGGTCTACCAGCAATTAACTGGGCAGCTCTATTGAATAAATGCACCGCAAACCTCATCTGGGAGGGCATTGCGATCAGAAATAACACAGCAGAGCGAATCTGAGCAGTGAGGGAAGCAGAGGGCTGCTGCTGCTTTGTTGTCTCTGAGCCTGAAAACATTCAGGTAACCTTGGCACATCCTTTAGCAGGTACAAATGATGTGTTAGGTGGGTAAGGTTAAGGTAGGGCCCATCCCGGGCAGCACCTGGGATCTCCCACAGCATCCTGCTGTGCGTGCGCACAAGCAGCCTGGTGGCACAGGGCGATGGCTCAGTACAGACACATTCTGTGCGTTGGCACACTGCTTGCACAAAGATGTGCAGCGCAGGGTACGCTCTCGGAAGGGAAGATCGGCTTGGATTTACTTCCCAGACCTCTGCTGCTTGGTGTGAGATGCGGAGAGGCGTAGCGAGCGAGCAGCGGTGTCCAAAAAGTTGTGAGAATGCACGTCTGCATGGGTGCCGGCTGCGGCCGCAGGGCTGTGTGCTGTGCTGGCAGCTGTCTGGGTGCACGGCTCACTGCTGGGAAGTGCTCTGACCGCCTCCTGCAGCGAGCAGCGCTTGGGAAATGCGGGGTTGCGTGCGGACACCCGGCAGCGTTCTGTGGAGCTGCGGGGAAGCTTTGAAGGGAGCTTCGCAGTGCGTGCGTGCAGGTTGTTGTGCTGGATCTGCGTCCTGCTAACGCCGAGGTCCAGCAGCCGGCGTGCAGCGCGTCCTTCCTGCTGGGCTGATGCCCTCCTGCAGCCTCAGCTTCCCGTAGCGGGGAAGCTGCTGTTCCTCTGCCAACATCCACGGTTTGGTGCGAGGGGGAACCACGGGCGTCGTTCCTCTGCGTGGAGCTGAAACTTCTCTTAGTAGAAAATAAAAAAAGGCCCCAAAGAAAAGTAATCCCAAGCAGCGAAGTGAAACTAAGTGTAGTTTAGGAAGCGTGGTAGTATTTCATGCTTAAAGTCATCCTGATGGCTTTTTTACACGTCTCGTATATGATGCTCCATTGTGATTTGTAACGTGTGAATGGAAATAAAGTAAAGCCACGTTTCCTTTTAATCTTTAATTTCACAAATATGGCTTCTTACCATGTTGAGAAATGGTGAAGGCTGCGCGGGAGAAAGGAATGTAACCTGAGCCACAGCCGTGACATTCCCATGGAGCATTTTTCACATGAAAGGCTTTTGTCAACCCAGCAAAGGACCAGGAGTTTTCGTTTGATGTTTGCAGGTGTTCAGCAGAGAGCACTAAAACAATTCAGCCATGCTGGCTGAGAGTCTCTGACCTGACCAGGGGAGCTGCTGAGGGCTGCACTGATTTTGGAGAAAGCTCCCCTGGAGTTAGCTCAGATTTATATGGCGTTTGTTAAGCGATTTAATACCTGCGACTTCAGCTGAGCAACGCTCGCCCCATAGAAGGAAGCGAGGTTTGCTGTTTGTGTTGTTGTTGTTGTTGTTGTTAGGGCAGTTGCTAAAATAAAATGAACTTTCCTAAAATTTTCGGCATAGTTTGGCTTCCAGGGTGCAGGCATCAGCCGTGAGCTCAGTGTGTGCCACGCTTGTGATCGCTGAGCGCGGCCATCGCTGCTGCTGGATTTGCAGGGTGGGTTTCGAAGCAGATTTGCAGCAATTGCGGCACTGGGAATTCGCTCGGTCTGTCACGTTTGGCATATTTCGGTTTTTGAACTGTTAATCAAAGCCCACATCTTCCCGATCGGGCTCAATTCTTGCCTCTGCTATTTTAAGTCTTGCATTTTACCTGAGTTTTGTAGCATCTGCTGTAGATGCCCACTCTGTGTGTGTTTGAGCGCTGCGTGGGGGGGAGCAGCATTAGAGTGCCCGAATTGGGCTGATGGGCCTCTCCTGCAGCACAGAAAATCCTTCCAGCACAGACACCGCTGCGCTCGGCTAAGTCAGTTTAAAGGATTTAAAGACTTGCTTTTAATTTCGCCATTAGTTTGATTAAGGCTTGTCCTGCATTAGAATAACAGCGATTACAAATTAATACACCCTAAATGAGGGAATCACAAATTCTGCTCGGTTTTGAAGTTGTTGGGTTTTTTTTTGTTGTTGTTTGTTTGTTTGCTTGTTTGTTTTTAAATAACTTTTTGTGTGCCTGTGAGCAAATGACAGGAAAATAGTGTAAGGAAGCAGCAGCGTGACATTTTTCGGGCTGTGGCTGCAGGGTAGGAGGCATCATTTCGCCATGATCAGTTGCTTATCAGAACTGATTCAGTGTAACCTCCGTCTGGAGACGCAGTGTTTGGATATCGAGTGGCCAGCCTGGGCACACCTTGGTGTGATGCACGGGTCCGTGGTGCCAGCAGGAGCAGCGCGGCGGGATTTTTGGAAGAGTGCTTTTGTCTCACGGGTGGCGTTTTGGGATCGCAGTTGAAAATGAGAAAAGGGATTTTTAGCTTATCATCGGTACTTTTTAACAAGGAAGGAGAAGCAGCACAGGGATGTAGTGATGGTGCTCGTGTGCGTGGCTGAAGGGTGGTTTGCTCAGTGCTGTACCAAAACCCCGACTGCGGCCCCACAGACGCTGCTCCTTCAGGATGTAGCTGGGGTACACAAAGACCAGCCATGCTTCCCACCCCCATGTCCTCTGATGGTGATTAAGCAGAGGGATGCTCCCCGCCTCCCAGCTCCGGCTGCTCAGGTTGCTCCCTGCAAGCAGGCAGGATGGGACCGCACTGCAGGGCCGGCCTTACGCTGCCATGCCAATGTGCAGGAGCTGAATCTTTGCTTACAGAGATGTTGTCCAGCTCTGCTGAGCCCGCTTGGAGGAGTTGAGCGCTGCAGGGGAGAAGTTCCTGCTGTTTGAGTCCCACCGGGGGCGCATCCCTCGGGAGCATCCCAGGGCACTCCCCAGCAGGCGGGCGACTTCCTTCCGAAGCTGGAGGTTAAGCTCTCACCTTGGCGACTGAAAAACGCAGAGAGAACTCCCTCTCCTTTCTGAGAAGTAGCCCTGGTTGATGGCAGAGGGCCTGAGCTGATGTCCACAAAAGGGCTGTGTGGGGCGCGATCAGTGAGAGGCAGCTCAGCCGTGCCTCCCGGCTGCTGCAGCTCTTTTAGAAATGCTTTTTGTCATCATCGCTGTATATCTACCTTGTCAGGGCTCCCGAATACATTTAATAATTCAGAAACACGCACATTAGCTGTCTGAGAGGCTGGATGGCTCGGGGGCCAGACCCAGCCAAATGTCACCTGGAGGAGATGCTGGTGCGTGCCGCATCCCAGGTCTGCAGTCACTGGTGGTGCTGGGGATGGTGCCGCGGGTAGGAGTTCTCCATGGGGGAGGTGTGTGTGGTGGATGGGGAGCTGGGGGCTGCCCAGGGCTTGCGGAGCTGTGCAGAGCTGGTGCGGTGTGCTCAGGAAGGGTGCAGAAAAGAGGGGCACCGGGCAGCGTGAGGTGAAGGTTGGCTTCTTCCCATGAGATCCGCGCTCTCTCCGCTCCCAGATCCACATTGATTCTTGTAGGCAAAAGCAGCTTCCATTGACCGAATTCCCAGGGAACATGAAATAGGTGTAAATAATGGTCAGCCTTTGTGGCTGCTGAGCACCAGGTTACACATTTTCGTCTTTAACCGCTTGCACTCATTTTTTGGCTACTGGGGAAGGAATGTGTAAGTTTTTAAAAATTAATATCATTTCCCTCCCCCCGTAATTCTACAATTGCCGAATTTAGAATCTCTTTTCATTTTGGATTTACCTCCAGAAGGGTTTAAGCTCACTTGTTCTGGGATCGCAGGGCGCTGCCAGTGAACTGCCTGATGCTTTTTGACAAGATCAGCAAATACTTCTGCCCCACTGCTGTAACGAGGAGATCACTTAAATAACAGACGAGCAACCAAGTCACATAAACATATATAATAGAACTATGTAATGAAAGTTTATGCTGCTGATTGCTTGAATCTCTCTTAAATGCACAGAATCATGGAGCACTAAAAGCTGTCATATAAACAGTTTTGTTTCGAGTTTAAAATTATTCCCTTTTTTTTCTTTCATCTGCTATGATAAACAAAGCCATTCTGTAAGCTTTACAGATCAAACATTTACTTCTAATGGTAAACTACATTTTGTAGCTGGAAAGTTGTGTCAGGAGGGCCCGGAAGGGAGCAGAGCCGGTGGCCCTGGGGCTGTGGCCACAGTGCTTGGTGCCATGCTGTCACACAGATCCGTGCCCACAAGCCGGGGCAGCAGAGCTGTGACCGTTCAGTACAGAGCAGGGCTGGCGTCTCTCGGGCTTTGAAGACTTTGCTCCAAAATTCTCCCAGATAAATAGTGCTGGAGAGCTGGATGCAGTCAGAGCGTGGCTGGAAAATGGTAACAATTACATTTCCAGAAGTGGGAATAATTTTGGATGCTGTGAGTCTGAGGCTGTCTATTATCCTGAAGCCTGTAAAGCTGTCTGCAGGCAGCCGGCAGAGTTCCTCTTGTCCCTCACAAGGCAAGAGGGATAAGGGCAGCTACGGCCCTTGAGTCATTTAATTTGATGACATTTACCCCATGCTGTTGTTGGCCAAGTAGAAGTCACCACCAGGCTTCCTGATCTGCCGTCCTGCGGCCGGTGCTGCCTGTGTGGCCGAGGGGTCTGTTCAGCTGTCCCGTGGAGGACACTGAGTGGGATCCAACGGGATCTGGCCCGTTGGTGCTGCCCAGAGCTTCCCAGACTCGCGTGATGGCACTGCCTGTGGACAAACCTGGGTCTGATGCTTGTGCCCGGATCCCTGCTTGGGTCTGGGTCCGTTACCCGAAGCCATGCCCACGTGAGGAGAAGCAGCCGAGCTGCAGACTAGTGTTGGCATGCTGCTCTTTGAGCCAGGTGTGGGTAGAGGTGGCTTTAGCACCTGGATCCCGAGGTGGGGAGGAAGCACCTCCTGCACGGTGTGATGCGGCTGCTGAGGCACCGCGCTGCTGCGTCGGTCGGGACGGGGTATTTCAGGACAGCTGTTGGGAGCGCTGATGATCCCGAGCTGCGACCCATTGCCGTCTGTCTGGGTGTCGATGTGTTTTGGAAACAGCACTTCACAGGCACTGCTGTATTTCTGGAGCACGCTGGTGAAATTTGCCTGATCCCCCTGGAGCTGGTTTGTCCAATACAGACATTTTCTTTCCACCTGGTGGAAGGGTCTCCGGGTGCTTCTGCCCCTGTGCATGGAGAGGCTCTGCCTGTGGGCTCTCACTGGTGTTGTGGATCCTTTCAGGGCCGCGGGCTGTTTCTAAGGGTTTCGGTAAAGTTTACTTTAAAAAAACAAAACAGAATGCAAAACCCTTTTATAGTTTACATTCATTGCGAAGCAGTCTGGATGTTCACTGGGATAATTTTAAGGGTCCAGAAATCTGGGGGGTGGGGTGGGGGATGGAAAATAAGGAAATCACTGACTTAATTCATGTGTGTAGTCCATAGGAGGACAGGGATTTAGTTCTCAGTGAGTTCTTCTTGCTGTGTAGCATACAAAAATCAGACTCCTGTGTAAATCCCAGTGCTGGTTTTCCTGAATAAAAGCCTGTCTTGTTCCTAAGGATTTGGGCTCGTCAGATTAACGCGACGCGGTGCACTCTTCCCTCTGACTGTACATTTAAATATGATGAACCTATTTGATAAATAACCCGTACAAAGGTTTTGTTGTATTAAAAACAGCTAAATACGACTCCTGATCGAATATCAGCACCGTAATTGAATCTCAGGGGTTCTGGTGCTGTTCATAAAGCATTTGAGTTGTTCTGTGCTTCGTGACGTCAGCCAAAAGCCTGATTGAATTATGTCCTGCATTGTGGGAGCACCTGCCAGTGCCACTAGACTGAAGGGGCTGTCAGCATTTCCATTACAAACCTCTCTGATAAGTTGGGGACTTGGCTCCGGGCACGGCGCTGGGCTGAATGCGGCCGTGGGAGCCTTCAGCCTGGCAGCAAACACAACAAAACCGCAGTGCTCCTCCCTGCTCTGCTGTGTGCTCGCGGGGTGCAGCTCCCGAGGTCTGGCGGGCTGAAGTGCTGCCGTGTTGCATTGTTTCTGGCTCTTCCTAGGTCTGTGTCTGTAATTACTGGGGCTGTGCGCCGTGTTGACCCTGACAGTCGCAGCAGGTGCTTGGTGCCCTGGTGCTGCTCTGGGGATAAGCACTCCTTATTCTTAACCCTGAGCTCCATTCGGCTTCATAACTGATTTCATGCAGCGGATGTTTGGGGAGAAGGGTGGCAGCGAGGTAGTTTGAGTGGTTGGAGCAAGTGGCATCAGTTGCTGGTTGGTTTCTGACCTGTGAGAGCAGCCTGCCCTTTGCCCTCCCTGCTAATCCAGCATAACCTCCAGGGCTGCAGAACCTCTGGCAGACCACCTCACATAGCATAGCATGGATCCCATCCACCTGAAACTCAGAGCATGCTGCTGCAGCCTTCGCAGCGCCGTGGAGCCGAGGCTGTGAGCGCTCCATGCAGCGCTGCACCAAATCCACTTGTTCGACTGCATCTGACTTCAAAACGTCGTTTGGTTTTTCAGACCCGGGGTGCTTTTTCCATGCCATCTGTTTGTGGCTGAGATGTGAAGGGGCAGCGGGAGCAAGGATTTGCAGAATGCTTTTTCCTGATTTTTTCTGCGCTGCGTGATTTCGGGTGTGCCATTCCTGTCCGGCACGTTGTTTGTCATCCTGCTTGCACAGCGTGGGTGCAGGTTTGCTGCTCAGCCCTCTGCTCTTGTTTTTTTGGATCACTTTTGCTCTTTTCCCTCATTTGGGCCCTCCTTAGCCACCTTTATGGCATAGTATCTTGGTTGATACCGTCCTTCAGTATTGTGTGTGAAGTCATGATTAGAGACATGATTGTTATTCTTCAGGATCGGAGCTGTTAGCAAATGCTTTTCTTAACTTCTGTTTTCTGCATTGAATCGCTTTGTTGGCTTAATATTCTTTGGAAAGATTTACTTACATAGGAAGAATTTACTTACTGTGCCTTCTTGTAAAAACAAGGAAAATTCATGTTTCTGAAATTAGATATTTTATAAACATCAGGAATCGGAACACTTAATTTATGAGCTTGCTTATTAACTAATGGAGGTTGTCTTTCCCCCTCTCCTAGTTTTCTCTTTTTATCTGCCTTTTAACCCAGTCGGCTAATTGGCTCTGGTGGCAGTGCAGTGGTGAAGGTGCTTTGGATTCGTGCTCGTGGCGAGGTTTGGTTCAGTGCTTTGGGCAGTGCTGATGCTCCTTGGCATTTGCCTGCCTGCGACTGCAGCGTCCGTGATGCTGCAGATACGCTGGTACCCAGCTAGGGGTTAGCGGGGCAGGGTCATGGAACAGCAGACAGCAAACACCCGGCCTGGGGCAGAGCTCAGGTTATTGCAGCAGGACGGGGTCAGCACTGCCATCACCTCACCTCCCTGTGCAGCCCAACGCGCAGATGTGTGGCATTTTGTCGTCTGTCTTTCTTCCTTGTTGCTGGCTTGCTTCTAATCTTTCCTCGGACTCGTGAATGCGAGCTCTGTAGGACAGGAAAAGCGCTGCAGTTCATTAAACCTTCATTATCTGAGCACTGTAGGGCAAGATTTAGTCTTCTTGCAGCACAAATCCAGAATAGAGAGCTCTTCCATTGCGCTTTTGAGCCTGAAATGGGTCGTCAGGGGAACACTTCTCCAAACGTGAAGATTCTCCAAAGTCCAGAACATGAACTCGGTTGGGCCATGTCGTGGTGTGGCTCTGTCTGGACAGCCACTGGAGCCTGTGTTCCCACGTCCTCCCCTTTTATCCCAGCGTTTCCCTGCTTACGGCTCGGACGAAGTGATCTATTTCCAGTTTGGAAGTGAAGACATGGGAGCGGAGGAAGGAATTGATATCGCTGTAATCTGAGCCTTAACTGGAAAACGAGGTGACAGCCCTGTCTGTGGCAGGGAGATTTGATCTAGATGATCATCAGGGTCCTTTCCAACTTAAGCCTTTCTGCGAGTCTGTGATTCTGTGATTAGTGTTTGCATTACAGTGCCCACATTATCTCAGCATTAGGAGAGGGCAGCATTCGTTGTACCAAGAATACGACATTTTAACCTTTGGGAAATTCGTATCTGGGTTTTAACGCATTCTTAAATGTAAAAAATCTTCCCCCTCGTTTCCATTGGGCAAAATTGAGATTTGTTGGAAAACAGGGCAGCATCTAATGCCATGCGTAATGGAGAATTGTTATTTTCTTAATCCAAAATGGAAAGAGCTTAAATAGAAAGTGTGGGATTATAAAAGAAGCAGCTTTATTCTCTTTAATATAAAGTTGTTTTTTCCTATTCAGCTCAGTTCTATCCCCGCGGCTGGAAAAAATAAACTTTGTGTGGCCTCTTTAAGGCGCTGGCTTAGGGTGGATGACTGCTGCAAGCACTCTCCATCATGGCTAAGGAGAGCTTGGTGGCCGTACACCTGCTTTGTAGACGGCTGGGCTTGAATGACATGGAACCGATCTTGAAGATCTCCTGGGTCTGTTTGAATCCTTTTTTTTTGGTTGTTTGTTTGTTTTTTTTTTGAACACAAAATCCTTTGCTCCGAAGCATCGAGAGCCCGCGTCACATAGACTGGAAAGCTGCGCTGTTCTACTTGATTGCTTGCGTATTTATTGTATTTATTAAAGATGCCACCGCGTTCGTGCTGTGTGCTCTGGAGGTTCTGAGGGCCCCAGTTGCACAGGATGCATTTCCTAAGGATGGGGCTGAGGTGGGAGCTCCTCGGAGTGCAGCTCTGGGGAGGTGTCCCTGCGCTGCCGTTTCATCTGTTCTGTCCGCATGTCCTTCGAGTTGCCTCCCCTCCCTGTGAGGCCGTTCCCAGTGGCAGGCCATGGGTGTGCATCCCCATTAGAAGCATCTTTTGATTTTATTCCAGCTCGGTGACTAATAGCAGCAGCTTCCAAATTGTCGTTCCAAGACTTTTGATTCAGTCCAAGTTTTGCCTTAAAGTGGGTTTGCTTCCATACGAGAGCTGTTCTGCTCTCCCGCATTCATTGTAGCGATTTCAAATTATTTTCAGGCTGAAAAGGGTTTTGATCTTTTTCTAATTTAATCAGTTTCCCGAGAGGACTTCAAGGAGGAGCATCTTTTGTAGCGATTGGTGGAACTGGGGAAGTTCCTTACAGCACATGGCCAGAACTGCTGGCCGCTGCTGCCTGAGCTCTGAGCTCTGCTGGAACGGCTTTTCTGGGGGTCGTGTTCACACCTGTTGAGTCGGACCCCCTCTGAAATCCTGCTCGTGTTGCACTTCTTATCAGAAGCAGCTAATCAATGAATGTGAGAAAGTTGAAACAGCCGATGGGGGAGCGGGATCTAGCCACAGCGACTTGGTAACCTCCCCTCTCTTTTGGGTAATGGGGACATAATAGATAGCGTGCGGAAGGAAGGGGTGGGGGATTTATGTAACCTGCCGGCTCCACAACTGGGATAACTCTGTGTGATTCTGCCAGCACCCCTGGAGCTCTGCCGTGTTATCCCAGCGTTCTGGGAATCTCATAGGCTGCAGTCTGAAATATCTCCACTTTGGCTGGGGAGCATCCTTGCTTTCTGGGAGGAAGACGTGCCAGCTCTTTCCTCGCGAAGATACCGCCCCGTCCTCATCCTGTTCATCTTTCATTGTGAAATTAAAGTACGCATTTCCTGGTTGCTTATTTGGCTGAAGCCTCCTTCAAGAGCACATTCAATAATTTGTCTTATTCATCTCCTCATCATGCTCATGGTTATGTTACATTCACCTACAGTAAGGATTCAGTGAGAGAGGAAGAATGAATATGGATGAATCAATGAGTACAAGTGCTGTAAGTGATTTTTAGAGCTGCTCGTATTCAGTTTGACAGTCTCAGATGGAAGACTGTCAAGATCAGGCCCATGTTTTGAATCGTCAAGTGCACTTTATGTGCTTCTCCCCCTGAGCTGGAACCCAGTCTTTGGGATGTTGAAAGCAGTGGGAATTTTCCTGCTGACTTCTGTGTGAGAGGGGCTCTTTGTCTGCCGTGCTCTGCGGATTTGTACATTTCATTGCCCTACACACTCGTGATCATGAAGGAGATGGGCACGGGAGCGGAAAGGTGTGATCCAAACTGGTGGGCCTGGAAAAGGAGAGCTCGGTTTATTTGTTTGCTCTTTTAGGCTGGCCAAGGAGAATTATTTTATTAGGTGCTCTGCTGTAGATGTTGCTGTTTGTTGGGACAGGAGCGACCTGTAGATAAGTTGTTTCCTGTCAGTGTTTTGAAGTGATGTAAAAGCATTATTTCTCCACCGGCTTCACATTAGTTTGTAAAGAAAGCTTCTCTTTAAGAAAAAAAAAGCCAACGCTGCCACTCTTATAGCTGGTGTATGCTTTGTGTTTCCTTGTCCTACTGTTTGGGTTACAAACATATTTAAAAAAATATATTCACATACACAACATTATTATGATTCGGCTTAAGCATCTGTGGTTATAAGTGCACTTCATTTCACCTAATTAAGTTATTTAGTCATTTACACATTAGCAATGTACTACATATTCCACTTTTACAGGAACTTATTTTAATTATACCCACAGTTCTGTTCTGCTCCATTATAGCCATAGATCAAGCTGAATAATAACCATTCTAAAAGCCATATGCTAAAAGAGATTATAGGTCATTAAGGCCAAATTAAGGTAACATTTCTGATGGTCACAAACAGAAGTCTAACCAACAATTATCTTCTTTCAGGTCCGTAGATGCAGTCCTCTTTAGCTTTTAAGATGACAGCAAGAGGACAATCTCTGATTCCTAATTGTTGGCGTTGGTTTCAGAGGTTGTAATTTCTGAAATTAATAAGGTTTGCAAAGGCATAACAATGTTTGTTTTTCTCTCATCCTGGTGGTTGCCAGAGGGCCCCCACGTAGCCTTGGTCCTACCAGCGTCCAGCTCCGGTGCGCTGCCTCTCCGCGGAGCTCCGCTCAGCCGCTTCCCCTGGCTGCACCGAGCCGCAAAGCTCATTTTCACTGGTGTTGGGTTCTACAGCTTTGGGCTTAACTGTCTTCTGCTGAATAGAGCTGAATCTAATTGTCTCAAGATTAATTTTGGCTCGGAGCTTGCACCTAAGAAGCTTACCAGTAATTCCCTTTTGACTGAGCCTCAGTGGTATTTTTCCCTGGAAAGAGCTGAGCTGGAGACAAACTTCCCGTGGGGAGGGACCCGGTGGCATGTCTGCTGTGCAGGTCAAGGTCTTCTGCTTGTCCCTAGGGCTTGAAGTTAACTCCCTATGCAATAGAGCTTCTCTGTCTGCTCTGTAGTCGTCAGCAGATGTTTCGATGCGGGCAGAATTAGTCGCCCCATTGAGTGGGGTACCTATTCCCGTTGCGCCGAGGAAGCCTGAGGACGTGGTTCAGAGCAAGCAGGGCTCCTCTGGTTGGAGATGGCCATCCTGTGGGGCAGGGAGGGCTCTGTGGGGGCTTCGGGGACCCAAGCAGGACTGGGGCGGCTGGGGGCTGTGGTCAGATGGACTCCTGCAGCCCCAGGGGTTGCGTGCCAGTGTCAGAGAGGGAGGAAAACGTGTATTTCCTGGGAAGAAGTGCAGATTCTGAACCAGAACAATTTCTTTGCTTGAGGACAACACTTTGCAATGAATTCAAAGCCGTTCTTGCCTACGCGTTACCGCCTTTCTTCTCTCGGGAGCGTTTCAGCGGATTATTTTCAATATCCTTAGTGGACAAAACCAAGTGTTGCATACATGTTTGTGTTTCTATCTCCAGAGTGTTAGCGGTGGTCACGCTGATGGTGTGTGGTTGGTGCTTGGTTCAAACCAAACTCCAGCAGGAGGGCTGGAAGGGAATTGTACTCTTTTACATGCCGTTGCATACCGTCCCCTTGTGTTCTGTGTTTTCCGTGTGAGCTGTCAGGTACTGTAGCGTAAGATCCATGAACAGCTGGGATTCCTGTTGCGTCTCACAAATGACAGCACAAAAAAAGTACGCTTCCTTAACTGATGGATTTCTTAAAAAGGAGTAAGCCCGCATTCTTGTTTCCCCTTCAGGTAGCAGGTTGGACACTCACACTTCACCATCCCGTGGTCTTTGGTTGCCAGCCATTGGTCTTTATCTTGAGAGACTTGCATTGCGGAGTATTTCTTTTGTGTTTGCAGACACGGGGCTGTGCATCAGTGCCATTTATTAGTGTGTCTAAAAGGAAGCCTCCTCCTGGAAGGGAGGTTTAGGATTAGCAGTTCCAGGTGCCTGGTGCTGCTTGGACTGCCTTACTCTCGTCTTAAAATGTGTGGGGTTTTTGATCCAAAAGTTGTCTTGGAATAGCATTCCAGCATCTCAGCCCTGATGGCCAGAAGTCTTATTGTAGTGTTTTGACAAAATCTCATCGTGGCCAGTATACATTCGCTGGTGCCTGTTCCAGCACTTTGATGGCGTGTTCCATCTCCATCTGTCCCCTCCCAGCGAGCCGTGCAGGAACGTGCCTTGTGGGTGGGCTCTGTGCGGGTGGGCATGGGTGCTGGGATCTGGGTATGGAGGCAGCCGCGGGCTCCTGGAGGTAAGAAGGGGTGAACGGCGGGTTTCCATGCTTTGAAAGGAAACAGTTGGGGGCTGGTGTGCCATGCGTTCCTGCTTTTATTCTCTGGAAGCTCTGGGTTCTACACTTTTTTGGGTGAGGAAAACCCTCCCGTGCAGCTTGTGAATGAAATGCTTCTGCTTTCCCTTAGGTTGTAGCAGAAGGGTGGAGCACCTTTGTGCAGATTCCTAGTGCGCATACACACCATGTGCGTGTGTGCAGCATGTTTCTGCTGCTTGTTTTCAGGAGCTTGTTGCTAAAGTAAGCTAACTTGCTTGCCTAACCTGCAGGCTCGTAAGGGAGCCCTATCTGCAGACACCAGAACCCGTTTTGTTATTACGGCTGAAACAGGTGAGTCCTGCCTCCTGGTTGGGGCTGCCATGCCGACCCGCTGCAGCCGCGCTCCCCGCAGCACGCGGTGCTGGGCTACGAGTCAGCGCTGTGCGCTGCAGGGCGCGAGCAGTGGCGTAAGCAGCTCTGCTGCTGTTAAACCCTCTTTACTGCTCAGGGTCAAGATGTAATCTGCACGGGATTTTTCTTAAACTCTCGTCCAAATCCGAAGGATTCCTACTCGAGGAAAGGCCCCGCTGGCTTTGCTAGGAGGAGGGATCGCTCCGTTTGCTGCGTGTTGTCAGCCTGGCTTCTCCTTGTGCGCAGTGGCTTGCATTGGCTGTAGCCTTACTAAAGTCAGTGGATTCCTGCCAGACTCATGCAACTGAAAAACTTTTCTGCATTTTGTCACGGAAGCTGATAAGCAGCACGACGGAATCATAAGCGTGCACAATGTGCAAAGTCAAACTATATTTAAAGTGCCTTATTCGCAGAGGAACACCTCTAACCTTTCAATATGTGAATAAGATGTCAACCTAGTTCTGGAGCTCCACCAGGTTTTGACATGATAATGCATTTGCAGTCACTTACAGGCTTGCATTGGTAAAGTGCAATAGTTTGCCTGTGTTTATTTAAATAGTGCAAACTTTCAATGTTATCACCTTTTTATTTAAGAGCAGAGAGACTCTGAGGATGACATCACCAGAGCATCATGCCTAGACGGCTGCATGGTGAGGAGGAAAGTATTTTAAGGTGTTCCCTGCTTCTTCCCTCCTTTTTGAAACCGAATCTCAGTACCTCTGAAATGAGGATGATTTTTTTCCCCTCATAGAATCATAGAATCACCAAGGTTGGAAAAGACCTTCAAGATCATCCAGTCCAACCGTTCACCTATTCCCAACAGCTCCCACTAAACCATGTCCCTCAACACAGCATCCCTCGAACTGAAATGTCTGTGTCTGTGCCTTATATTTACAGTTAAAGCTTTCCTTGCTGTGTAATTAGTCGTCCGAGCAAGCGATCAGAATTCCACACGATGTTATCTGTGAGTTGGGAGAAGATGAATTTCGTAGCTGAAAACCTGGCTGTTGATTCAGCCATCTGAAAGGAAGGTGGGATAAAGGTGATTAAAACCGCTTTTGATTTGCCATCCTAAATAACGAGTGGTTTTTGGTCACTGGAACGAGCAGGGGAATTGGTGCTGGGAAGTGTACATTTTAATTTGAAATTTCAGGAGGACTCCATGGCAACTGTGATATGAAAGGAGCGGGGTCTTTCATGAGTCCTTTGGTCTTTGGGTAATCAGGCTTCGTTTGCTTGTTTGTTTTCCGGGGCCGACGTGTGTAAGTTATTTGGAAATAGGAATTTTGTGCTGAGAGAGTCTTCAGTTCATGAGCAGCACGGCGCTCATTTTCGTGGAAATAGGAACTCTGTGCAGAGATAGTTTTGTAAGCCAGAGGTTAAAAGATGGGAACGGTACAAAAAAATATATATATATATTAATGTAGCGGTAATTAAGAACACAGACAATTGTGGAAATGTATTTTCTCTACAGGATCAAAAGCAGCTGTGGTATGGAGTGGTATGGAAATGATGTAGCGATAGCGGATAAAAGCGGTGTTTTTTCAGGACTTTGCTTTCCATCCCAGCCATTTTAGCGCCGAGTTGCGAGCGCTCGTTGCAGGTACGAAGACAGGGAACCGCTCCAGCCGTTTGCTCGTCGCACAGGTTGATATCTAACGAGAAATATCACTGATGGAAAACCAGAAAGACTAAATAGATATATTTGGTCTCACAGGCAGTCCATTAATTTGCCCAAATTAAATATTATCTTTAAATATTGAAAGGTTAAATGTACACTGATAATGGATTTAGACAGCCATTAAGTCATAATTGCTCTCTAATGTAGTTAGCAAAAGACATTATTTGATATAACTTATTGAAAAGGGACTAAAAGCACCAGGATTTTTTTTCACTTGCCCTTTTTCATATAAACGTCCAAGATTAAATCCCATTTTCATTTAAGGCTGTGGGACCCAGCAGGGTCCCGGCGCTCAGCACGGTGGGGCTGTGCCTGGCAGCGCAGCCACGTCCACCCCTTGCTGGTGATGCGGGGGTCTGCGGGCTCCTCCTGCCCCACACATGGGGGTCTCGGCGGGCTCGGCGTCCTCCTGGGTCTGTGCCGGATGTTCGGAGCCCCTGGAGCTGCTCCCATCGCCAGCTGCAGGGAACAGCGCCTGGGTTACAGGTGTGCTGGGGCCACCAAGGCTTTATTTTGGTTGAAAGAAAAATATTTTCAAACTTTCATAATATTTATCCGCAGACGTAGGTTCCTATCACTTCCTGAACAGGCTGGGCTTACCCAGCGCTTCCAGCCACAGCGGGGCCATGGATGCTGTCAGAGTTCAGGGAGGCTGAGCGGTCCATGCACCTCTTGCTGCCCCTTGGCCGTCCATGGGAGGTGTGCTGAGGGATGCCCCATGGCATGGCCGTCTCTGGGAGGTGTGCTGAGGGATGCCCTATGGCACGGCCATCCATGGGAGGTGTGCTGAGGGATGCCCTATGGCATGGCCATCCATGGGAGGTGTGCTGAGGGATGCCCCATGGCATGGCCGTCCATGGGAGGTGTGCTGAGGGATGCCCTATGGCATGGCCGTCTCTGGGAGGTGTGCTGAGGGATGCCCCATGGCACGGCCATCCATGGGAGGTGTGCTGAGGGATGCCCTATGGCACGGCCATCCATGGGAGGTGTGCTGAGGGATGCCCCATGGCATGGCTATCCATGGGAGGTGTGCTGAGGGATGCCCTATGGCACGGCCATCCATGGGAGGTGTGCTGAGGGATGCCCTATGGCATGGCCATCCATGGGAGGTGTGCTGAGGGATGCCCCATGGCACGGCTGTCCCTGGGAGGTGTGCTGAGGGATGCCCCATGGCATGGCCATCCATGGGAGGTGTGCTGAGGGATGCCCTATGGCATGGCCATCCATGGGAGGTGTGCTGAGGGATGCCCCATGGCATGGCCGTCCATGGGAGGTGTGCTGAGGGATGCCCTATGGCATGGCCGTCTCTGGGAGGTGTGCTGAGGGATGCCCCATGGCACGGCCATCCATGGGAGGTGTGCTGAGGGATGCCCTATGGCACGGCCATCCATGGGAGGTGTGCTGAGGGATGCCCCATGGCATGGCTATCCATGGGAGGTGTGCTGAGGGATGCCCTATGGCACGGCCGTCCATGGGAGGTGTGCTGAGGGATGCCCCATGGCATGGCCATCCATGGGAGGTGTGCTGAGGGATGCCCTATGGCACGGCCGTCCATGGGAGGTGTGCTGAGGGATGCCCTATGGCATGGCTGTCCATGGGAGGTGTGCTGAGGGATGCCCCATGGCATGGCCATCCATGGGAGGTGTGCTGAGGGATGCCCTATGGCACGGCCATCCATGGGAGGTGTGCTGAGGGATGCCCTATGGCACGGCTGTCCATGGGAGGTGTGCTGAGGGATGCCCTATGGCATGGCCATCCATGGGAGGTGTGCTGAGGGATGCCCCATGGCATGGCTATCCATGGGAGGTGTGCTGAGGGATGCCCTATGGCACGGCCGTCCATGGGAGGTGTGCTGAGGGATGCCCCATGGCATGGCCATCCATGGGAGGTGTGCTGAGGGATGCCCTATGGCACGGCCGTCCATGGGAGGTGTGCTGAGGGATGCCCTATGGCATGGCTGTCCATGGGAGGTGTGCTGAGGGATGCCCCATGGCATGGCCATCCATGGGAGGTGTGCTGAGGGATGCCCTATGGCACGGCCATCCATGGGAGGTGTGCTGAGGGATGCCCTATGGCACGGCTGTCCATGGGAGGTGTGCTGAGGGATGCCCCATGGCATGGCCATCCATGGGAGGTGTGCTGAGGGATGCCCTATGGCATGGCCGTCCATGGGATGTGCTGCTGAGGGATGCCCCCTGGCACGGCCATCCATGGGAGGTGTGCTGAGGGATGCCCCATGGCATGGCTGTCCGTGGGATGTGCTGCTGAGGGATGCCCCGTGGGCCGTGGGTCCGGCGGTGCCGTGGGGCTGGCGGTGTGTGTGGGCTGTGTCAGGGCTGAGCTCTGGGCTGGGGCCTTCTGCCTTTGTTTTATGAATGGACAAATTGTTGCGGCAGCTCCCCTTGCACGGCCTGTTGTTTCTTCTCTTTCCTTCAAAGCCGCGCTCTCGCAGGCAGCACTGAGGTGGAAATTTCTGGATTGTTTCCTAGCGTTGTGGCTGTGGACTTGGAGCTCGGGTCTTGCAGGACTTCCTTTTGTGTCAGGAAGGGCAAGATAAATGTGGGTATTTCTTTGGATAGTGACTTTCGTTTCAAGCCTGGAAGGGACTTAGCCCTAAGTGGACGTTATCCTGCAAATGGGTTGTTTTTCTTCTCCAGCAACACTTAATGAGATAATGTCAGGTGGAAGACTTGCTTAAAGTGAAGGGAAACGCTGTTTGCTGTTATGCAGGGGGTAAAAGAAAGTCTCGAGAACATTGTGCTGATTATTTTTTGCTCTTTTTTTGTGCAGTGTAGAGAATGAACCGGTTCTCTGTTTTTTTTTTAGTTTTCCCTGTTCTGAATCTCAGGGGATTAAAAAATAATAATAAAAATTACGATGGAGTGATGCACAGGGAAGAACTTGGAGAGGCCTGAATTAACTACAAATGGCAAGAGAGTGGCGCTGAAAAAAACAGAGGTTTTATTTTTGAAAGGTGTCTTTTGGAAGCCGGGATGCTGTGTGTGGTTGTGTGAGGACGCTGCCTGAGCCCTGTGCTTTGGCTCCAAGTGCACACAGGGACACAGCGACGCAGAGAGCAGAAAGGACCTTGCTGGTGGGATAGGGGACGCCTATGGTGGTTGCCTGAAGGTGCCAAAAGGCCTAACTGAGTCTTTCGCTTTGTGGTTCCAGTCGTGGCTTTGAGCTGCTGGGTTTGAAGCAGACTGATTCTCTGGTTTAGGTACTCTTGTTCTGCAGGAGGGAGGAGGTTTTGTAAGAGGTCGAGGTGTGGTGAGGCGGTGGGCTGGATTCCTCCTTCAGCTTCAGCAAAGCAGGGAAGGGAGGGCGCTCCCAGGACGGAAGCGCGATGTCAAATTCCTTTGCTGAAATGGAGAAGCGCTTGAAATGCATTTTGAAAGTGAGCTGCCCCAGTTCTGCCCCATACGTCGGCTCTGGAAGTATTTGTCGGGGTTTGGAATACTCATGGGATGGTGGTACTTCTGTTACTTACAATCTGATCGTGAGCGGAAGGAAATCAGCTGTCCTGTCTGCAGGGCGTGAGGCAGGCAGCACCCTGCAAGAGAGGCTGAGCTGTAAGGAGGGCACCTTTCTGTAGGGGGGAGATGTGGTTCCTTTGTTCTTTCCAGCGCGGGGCTCTCACTCTTTGTCCACGTAGGTCTTTGATATTTTCATGCAGTTCTCCATCCTGATTAGGCTGTGAGCATCCCTTTGAGAACCTGCTGCTCCTCCATTGCGTTGCGTTTCTCGTGACCCATGAACATCCAAGGCCCTGCTCAGAACAGGTAATTTTTTTTATTTCTTTTCTCCAAGCGGTCGCCCTGAGCAGAAACCAAAATGACTTAAATCCTTTTTCCATGTGGGTCGGCTTGTCCCCGTGCCAGCAGCACTGCTGCTCCAACCCAATCCCTGGACCTTACACCAGGCAATGTGCATCGACGTGGGGACATTGGGCACGTGTGTGTGTCCCTGGCCAGCTCTGCACTGTCTCTCTGGAGGGCGGAGAGCAGGAGCAGGACAAGGAGTGCGAAGGAAATCCTCTTCCTCCTCAGCATGAAGTTTGTCAAGATTGCTGTTATCTTCGTTACATTTTCTTCAAACATTTGGACAGAAGCAACCAGGAAGGAAAAATACCTTTGTTTTTATGTGTTTGAGAAGAGTCTCGTTTGCTGCGTTTTTGTAATTGTTTGCTTCCCCCCAACCTGTTGTGGGCAGAATTTCCCCGGAATCAAAGTTGGGTTTCCCGTTTTTTTTCCTGTTTTGGCTAAGGGGATTTATTGTTGTTAAAATGCAAAGTGGAAGTTTTGACAAGTTGTGTGCAAGAAAAGTCTAGATGCAAGGAAAATCCTAATGGTAACGTGATCTGAGCTGCTGCATCACGGCAACTGACCAAGCCCAGAAGGAAGAGAAGGAGGCCTTCCAGGAGCTTCAGAGTGCAGTGTAGAACCAGGGAGACACCCAGCCAGGGTTGGGCATCACAGAAGTGCATGGAAAGGAAGCAGAGAGAGGATGGGCAGGGAGGAGCCTGATGTTATGCAGTTGTGGGTGGTCTGGGGAGCAAGGAATGATGAACCTTGTTTTTGGGTAGGGAAGGAACTGAATGGGGACGTGGCTGAAGGTCAGATGGATGACGTGACCAGAAGGGTGGGTATTGCTGGAGGCGGTGTGATGGTCTGGCTTCATGGGTTGATGAGGAGCGGAAAAAAAAAGCAACCAAAACAAGAAGGCCTCTCTGAATCCCCCAAAGGGAGAGTGGAAATGGAGAGGAGAGCAGAAATTAGGTTAAAAAAAAGGAGCAGGACGTTGTTTGAGGCTTATTTCTGTAGAGATGTGGCAGAGAAATGACAAGGAAGAGGTTAAAAAAATGAAGTGTTTATGAAATGTTGTTCACATTAGAAGAGTAGGAAAGGATTGTAGGTTGGGTTTGGGAAGGGCAGAAATGGGAGAGGAAGGATGGAGCTGCTCCATCTTCTGCTGGGCTGCGGAGTGGTGCAGGGTGAGCGCCCACGGTGGCAGCGTGTTGAGCTGAGGGCTCTTTCTTTGGACGTGTGTCTTCTGCTGGGTTTCAGTGGGGTGACTTTGACAAAGAATGAGAAGCGCCTCTCTGGCTGGTATTTCCCTTCTCGTGTTGCGCTCTAGATGCGTGGAGCTGGTTCTCAGGAAGAAGAACGCCTGCATCATGGGCTGCTGTTGGCCTGAGGTTCTCCTGGCCTCCCTGATGCTGCATGCCCGTGGCTGGCACGAGCCTGGAGGAGAGCAGCGGTAGTCGTGCAGTCACTGCTCCGCTTTAGGTGTGCTGTGATTGCTTCTCTTGCGACTGTGTGTCATTCATTTTCGATTTAAATATCTAATGGCTCTCATCAAACAACATTTAAACTTTCTATGAAATCCTGCAAATGTTCCTTTAGATCATATTATAAGCAACAATGGCTGAAATGAGGCTGAATGGGAGGGCTGTGTTTCAGTCTCGGGGGTTCTGCAGCTGGTGGTGATGACAGTGGAACACTTCAATTGAACTGCAGCCTGGTATTCAGCAGCTCTCTGCCCATTAAGCGATGTATAAAAACAGTATAAATGGTCCGGCACATTTCCTTTTCCACACTATTTTCATCTTAGTCACTGGAGTGTTTCTGTAGAAAATAATTTATTTACTGGGACGCTAACAAGGAATGTTTTGGTCACTGCAAGCACCAGATGTGGGGCCGGGGTTGTGGCGCGAGCAAACTTAGCTCAACAAGGGAGCCTTTATGCATTGAGGAGGATCCCACGTGACAGCAGACCTGGCTGTGGCACGGAGCCGCGGTGCAGAGCGGGGTGCCCCCGCCGAGAGTTATTAGGGCTTGTTTGTTTGTTTGGGTACTGCTGCATCGGCACTGGGGCTGTGGATGCGTGAGGAGGCATGCTCCGTCGCCCAAGGATATTGCGGGGTAGTGTGGGCAGATGTCACAGTGAGCAAAGAAATCAAGCCGTGGGGGTTGGAGAGCGGAGATGGGGTAGCGCAGGGGGAGCTGGGGAAGGGCTGCTGGGAAGAAATAGGTTTATTATTGAGAGCGCTGTTATGCAGAAGCTGAGTTTTGAATATTGCTGAAGTCCCACCGTGAGGGACGTTCTGGGCGATGGCAGTCGCGTTTGTGGCCGTCAGTGATCTCACTTCCTTACCCGACTGCTGGATTTCTGTCCCCTTCCGGAAAGGAATTCACACACCCACTGTAGCCACTGTCATTCAGCAGAGCAAAACAAAGGAAGGGGATCCAGGGCAGCACCATGCGTTGCCTCCAGAGCTGCTCAGGTGTCCAGAGCCACGGCAAGCAAAGTGGTGCCAGGCTGGGAGTACTGAGCTGAGAAGAGGGAGCACTCCTGCGTGGTGAGAGCGCAGGGCCTGGGGTCAGTGGGAGCCAGAGGAGGCAGGAATAAGGGGAAGGTGCGTGTGGAGAGTGCGGAGCTGCTGCCTGCCCCTTCCTGAAGGGTGAAAACAGAGGGCTTGTATTGTCATCCTTTACTGCTTATGAAATGTTCATCCCAGCCTTGTGTAATCTGATGAATGCTCTGTACAAAACCCAGCTCGGGGTGCAGGGCTTAGGGGGTGATACTATGACTTGAGACACCTTTATCTCATGGCCATGGACTGTCATGAGAATGTAATGCAAGTCAGTAAGAATAAAGCTGAGGGACGCACGGATTCCGGGTCAATGTGAAAGTGCCTCATGGCTTCGCTGCTCCTGACAAGCATTCGGTGTGGTCCTTGTAGCATCTCCTGGGCAGCCTTTTCCTCCTCCTTTGGCAGACAGGGGCAGCTGTTGTGGTTTGCAGAGCGGTTGGTTGTGAATGCACAGAGCTGTGCGCTCCGTGGTTTGGGTGGAAGGGCTCGGAGCTCTGCCGGGTGCTGGGGCTGTCCGTCCTTCCTCCTCAGCTCTGATGGATGGAATCATAGAATCACAGCATGGCCTGGGTTGAAAAGGACCACAGTGCTCTTCCAGTTCCAACCCCCTGCTGTGTGCAGGTTGCCAACAGCAGCCCAGGCTGCCCAGAGCCACATCCAGCCTGGCCCTGAATGCCTCCAGGGATGGGGCATCCACAGCCTCCTTGGGCAACCTGTGCCAGTGCCTCACCACCCTCTGTGTGAAAAACTTCCTCCTAATATCCAACCTAAGCCTCCCCTTCTCAGTTTAAGACCATTCCCCCTTGTCCTGTCAAGCACTCACTGGGAGTTGTTCCTTGACATCCTTAAAGGAAAAAAAACCAACAAACACCCTGAAAGCATGAAACGTTATCATAGTGCGATGTCTATTTTTGAAAGTAAGGCTGTTAATGTGAAAATGGTGCTGTTGTGGTGCAGTGAATGATAAAGGCGAGATTATTAAGTCTCTGAAAATTGCTAATTTATTATTTTTCTCACCTAATTTTGATTTATGATGCATGATTATAGTGACACGCGTCTTCAAAAAAACAAGTGAATTGCTGAGAAATTATTTGCATATTTCTGAAATTTTTTTGCTAGACTTTTTATTCAACATTTGCCAAAAAAAAAAAATAATAATAATAAAAAAAAAACCCCACCCCTCCGGTTCTCTGCTTTCATTTGAAACCTTCGGAGCTCAAAGAAGACGGCGAGGAGTTCAGTTTCCGTAGCTTCCCTCTACATGCAAAAGGTGCCTTTATCTTTTGCGTAGTAAGGATGCTTCCCTTAGTTTGGCTGCTAAGTTTACTCCCATGGGGAGCGTATTTGTGTTCGTGTAACCGCACGCTGCATATTGAGAGCTCCACCACTTTGGTTTGTGGGAAGATTTAACTCCGTATCAACAGCCACAGATGGATGGTTAAGGGAGCGCTGAGCACGGGATCTCGCTGCATTTTGTCCTCAGGAAGGCGATGCAGTGCAGTGAGGCTGGGCTGCAGCTCTGCAGGCCCTCCTGTGAGCTGTGTCAGTGGGACTGGTTTGGGTTCCTTTGCGTGGGGTTGCTGCCAGGCACTGCTGGGCAGCGCTGGGGTCGGCAGCAGCAGCAGCAGCTCTGGGGCATGGGCTGCCCAGTGCCAGCGGGAGCACATCTTGCAGAGAGGCTTTTTGGACCAGTTTTTGAAGGGTTGGGTTTGGGAAGCATCCTGCCAGTGGCTGCGTGCAGCTGGGACAGGCAGGTGCCCGTCTGGAAATGGTCTGTGTGGAACGACAGACTCGCGTCTGCGTGCCGTGGATGGGTGCTGTCTTGGTGGACGTGCTTTGGGCAGCACGTGGGGACCCGCAGTTCTCTGCTCCTCTCCCAGTGGTGGGGAGGTTGGGGGGAGGGGGGATCTGCAGCCCATTGCTGGGGTGCTGCCCTGCCCCGTCCTGCCCAGACATTGCTCCTGCTGCCGGCAGCTGCTGGAACACCTCCAGGCTTAACCAGAGCCTGCATTAGTGTTAGTTTGGTGGCTTTCTATTCTTTTTCCTTTCCTTTTTTTTTATCTTTTCTTGTGTTGCCGCCCACCTAAGTGCCCCTTGCTCTTTGTGTGCAGGAGATAATTTAATCGAAGCGTTTGGGGCTGCTCCCATCCTGCTCGGGCTGTGCAAAGCTCCCGTGAGCCGTGGCTGTGCAGAACCGCGCTCCAGCAGCAGGATTCACGCAGGCATCAGGTGCCTGGCCTTGCAGGCAGGTACCTAATAGGATTGTGAGAAACCATTGCTGGGAGGCAGGTATCAATGCACTTGTGAAAATCCCGCTAAGCACCTTTAAATGCCCTTCAGCTCTGAAAGCCGAATCTGGAAAGAAAACAAATGAAATCAGTGGCAAAACTGACCTTAGCGTGAGAGCAATAAAGCAGCTGAGTGGAGGGGAAACTACGATTGCTTGGATTTTGATTCATACACAAAACAAGCTTGAGACTTGTTAATTTTTGCTTAAGTGCCATGGCAACATACATATCTGTTCTGCAGCTTATGAAATGTATTTTTGGAACTACTGACTCACACGCTTGCATATTTCTGCTGTACTAGGAGAATGTGTTTCCTTTTGCTTTCGTGCAGCTCTGCAGCTCGAAATCAGAGCAGTTCCCTCCTGCCAGTGTCTCGCAGTGGGCACAGGGTGTTTCTTGCATGGGCACAGAGCACGGGCCTTTGTCTCCAAGTCTGAACAGCGTGCACCTGGGACTGGCAGCAGGGCATTTTGCACTGCATCTTAGTGCGTCTGTGCTTCATTCAGCAGTGATGCTGTGGTCTTGGTGCAGGACTTAACTTGTGTGGCTGCATGGAATGAGAGGTGAGCTCCACTGTTGTGCACAGAAGTGATGGCACTTAGTTTTTGGTAGCAGCAGTGGCTGCCCACCTCACAGGTTTTTGAAATGAGTCGTGGAGTGCTTTGCATTGTGCAAAGTGCAGCGCACTATGCAAATTACTTGTTGTTATTTCTCCTCTGAGCGGTAAATACATGCATGCCCTGTCATTTAGAGCCCAATCAGAACCCAATTACAGATATTTTATCTGCCTGGCAATTTTGATGAGTTTGTTGTACTGTGTTTAAACAAAAAAAAAAAAAAAAAAAAAAAAGAAGCAACAACAATAGCAGTAGGATTAAAAAAAAAAAAAAGAAGGCATTTTAAAATGGGAGCATGGTTGTCTGTACCTTTTTTTAAGACACAAAAAAAAGCCTGGGGGGTGAGTACAGAGACCAGGAATGCTGAGGGCTCCCAGGCCCCACGGGTCCTGCTGGCCGCCTGTGGTGCTGTGTGTAGAGCAATGGAAAGAAGGTTGGGCAGTCCATGGCTGTATATGGAGCAATGGAAAGAAGGTTGGGCAGTCCATTGCTGTATATGGAGCAATGGAAAGAAGGTTGGGCAGTCCATGGCTGTATATAGAGCTATGGAAAGAAGGCTGGGGAAGCGTGGACGGTGTCAGTGGAGCACAGCAAGGTGAAAGGGCCGTCAGGGTGGTGATGCAGTGGCACGGCTGTCCAGGAAGCTGGTGGAGCCCCCATCCCTGTGGGTGTTCCAGAACCGTGGAGATGTGGCACGTGGGGACGCAGTGGGCATGGTGGGGGTGACCTGGGCTTGGGTTTGAGGATCTTGAAGGCTTTTCCAACCTTAATGATGCTGTGGTTTGATGGGGAACGGCAAAACTGGGTCCTTACGTGGCTTCTTGAGGCAGGTGTAGGCAGAGTGATGCTTGGGGAAGGTCTGTGCTTCTTGTGGGGAAGTGGAATGGGCGCCCTATGGGAGCTGGGGCACCTGGGGCTCGTGCAGCACGGCTGTGCCTGCGATGGGATGACCAGGGCCCCACTGGGGCTTCTTCCAGCTGTGCCTGGCTGTGATTGTGTTTGTCACCAGGGTAAAGCCTTATCGTAGTGGAAAGTGCTCTGGACTGTGCCGTCGAGGCCAGGTGGCAGCCGTTCTGCAGCGTGTTTTTTTTCCCTTCCAGTTTTAAACATTGAAACTTACAGAATGTCTTTAACTGATAATTTAACTCCCCACCTACTAATTGGACCAAGACATAACTTTGTAGCTTCATCTCTTTCCTATTCCTTGTTTTATTTCTGTTTCAATTAGTGAGTGCGCCTTTAGCAAGAAACTGAGATTGTTTTCTATCTGTTAGAAGATTTGCCTGCGAGAGAAATGCTTTTTATTGCCTGCCTTTCCAAATGCTTGGATGCCATTCTCCCCTTTACAATCAGTGGAAAGCCCAATAACAAGCTCAGTGCCTTCAGTCTGGTTCCACCATGCAGCACTGCTTCCTGCTGCCGGAGCTGGGGAGGGGACGTCCCTGTGATGGCACCCTGTTTTAACCAAAAAAAATCACCATTATCTCCATTTTGTGCCAGGTTTTGAAGCTGGGAAGGTGATGGCCTTGTGCTAATCAGTTAGCTCAGGCTGAGACGGGAATGCCGCAGCACAAGAGCTCGTTGAGCTTGAGTTCACAACTGCTCCATCCTTGGTGGGTGCTTGGCACCCAGCTCCCTGTGCTGCGGTTGCTGTGTTCAGTTTTGAAGTTATTTCAGCTCTCTTCAGTTGTTGGGAGCTGCTGGCGGAGCCCTCAAGAACTCAGCTGTGTTCAGGGCGGCGCAAAAGGAGCAGTAAAAACTTGAGACTTGACCAGGCATTGTAAATTTCCCAGCCGTGCTGACTTTGGCGTGACGGTGGAGGTGACAGCGAAAGCGGAGGCCCGGCCGTGATGCAGTGTGTGTGGATCTCCATCAGGGCTGTGCTTTCATGGGTCTTGTAGACAGCCACTGTGTCCCGGCAGCTCCGCACAGCTGCCAGAAAGTCTGCATTCTGGTTGCCACTGTTAATTGATTATTCCCTGTTGTTTATTTAATTTAATGCCCTGGTTGACCATTCACGCAACTTAGTTAAAATGCTCTTAAGAAATTGTCCCATTATCCTTAGACAGGTTAACAAGCTAAGTAGAAGCATTAATTCTGCTCCTGGAGCCCTCCTGCACGCTGCCTGTTCACAGATTGAGATTGGAGGTAAAAATGGTCCTGAAAAGATACCCTCCAGCTGTAGGCACGTCCTGACCACGGAATTATGAAGGTTGGAAAAGACCTCCAAGATGCCCAACCCCAACACTGACCGCGTCCCCAAGTGCCCCAGCTGCAGAGATGGGGACTCCAGCACTCCCTGGGCAGCCTGTTGTCGCGTCCCCTCATTTTCTGGTTAGCTGTTGCCCAATGACATTAAAATCATTTTTTTTAAAGATGTTTTCCATGTTGCTTTCGGCTCTGCCTCTGGCCTCTGCAGTGGCTGCACTTGCTCTGCACAAGGTCCAATTCGGTTGGATTCACGTCTTGTTCTGCCATTTGTGGGTCCTGGTGGATTCTTGCACTTGCCCCAACAGGAGATGTATTTTGGAGATGAATTACTAATTCCATCTCTTGAAAGCACGGTCTTCTTTTTTTGTTCATTTTCCTGATTTATCCTGACTTCTCATCCAATTTTAAATGGATTCTTCATCTTCCATAATGTGCTGTGGCTGTCTGCACACCTCTGGTCTCCTGCTGAATCTCCTGTAATAGGGAAGCCGAGACCTTCTCAGGTTCTCAGGTGGCTTTTTGCATTCTTCAGTTCTGTTGAGTTCCTCCCAAGCCCAGCCCAACCTCCCCAGATGCCTGCCATGTCAGGGCTTTTGGAGAGCAGTGAGCTTGAGACACTTCCCCCAGCGAGAAGTGAATGAGCCCCAGATGCACCAAAGCTGCCCCTGCAGTCTGCATAGAACCAAATGTGGGATTATTATCTTTTTGTAACTTGTTGGAAAAACTTTCAGGTGGCGTTTTTTTTCTCCTGAGATTTTGCTCTTCAGCCTAGCTCTGCGCTTCCTGGTTCTGTCTGGGACCAGAAGTGGAAGCGCTGAAGGGCAACACAGGGCAAGCAGTTTGTGCGCTCCCTTTTCCAGTCTCATGAAGTCCACCAGGCTGGATGTGGCTCTGGGCAGCCTGGTCTGGTGGTTGGCGACCTTGCACATAGCAGGGGGTTGAAACCAGATGGGCACTGTGGTCCTTTGCAACCCAGGCCGTTCTGTGATTCTGTGATTAACATCTGGTACGTTGGGATGCTGAGCCTCTGTGCCCGTGCACTGGCTTGCCCTCTTCCACTGGTGGCTCTTGGTCCTCCTGAGGACACATCTCAGCATCCCCTGCATGGCTTGTCCAAAACCTCGGAGTGCCATCCGCCTCCTCCTGCCTTTGATCCGCCGGTCTGCCCATCCTCAGTCCTGCTCCAGCTGCAGCCTGTTGGTCTTGCTCTTGTCCTTGGAGCCCAGGCTGTGCAGAGCACGAAGACATTCCAGGAGGAGGGATTGAACAGGGAGCTAAAGCAGATCTGAGCAATGAGTATGAGCTCTCTTGCACTCACACTGTTTATTGTTATTCCAGAAAACAGTCATCTGCTGCGTACTGCTTGCATTTCAGCAATTATGTTGCTAATTCAGATAGGTAATCTTTGTATTTGTGCTGCATTAAAGAAGGGGAATATAACTTACTTTTTATTTGGTCATGATGTTAAATTGTGATTTCCAGCGAGTTCTGTACTTGGATGAAATTTAGAACTCAATTATAATGGGCGAAATCCAGGAGTTTAAATCAGTATTTGGTAACATGATGACGAAGCCTATGAAGTTGTTTTGCATTGCAATGAGCGGAGGCAGTGGAAATATGAGCGATATGTTCCTTGTTCTAGCTGGGGCGATGAGCTGATTGGCTTTGGTTACAGCGTCCCTCCGCGTGACAGAGCTAGCAAACTGTTTTTATTGATAACAATAAAAGGTTAGATAACATGCACTGCTCAGCTCTGCCCTGAGCTGTACTGGTAGAACAAATGCACATGGGAGAAGAGCTGAGGAAGGGGCTGCTGGTGTTGGAAATAACGCTGGAAAACGCTTCCCCCTGCTTCAAGCAAGAGAGCAGTGACCAAATCCAGCGCTGCTGGTGCAGTGCGAAGCTTTCTGTGAGCTGCCCCAGAAATCTGGCGTGTGTGCAGAAGCATCCATAGAAATACACACATCTGATGGTGTACATGATACCTGACCTTACAGATGCTGCCTGTGCTCCTTGTGGATGGGGTTGGAGGGGGTTGGTTGGGGTGGTGGATCGTGGAGGTGTCCTCCAGCATTAAGGGCTCTATTTTTCTGCCCGCGGTTGTGTAACTGGGTTAGGGTTAGGGTTAGGGTTAGTTGTTAGTTGTGTAACTGGAAGGTGTGACCTCAGGCCATTTTCCGGACATGTAACTGGATGCTGCACCCAGCTGTGGCATCTATTTCATGTACAGGTGGCTGCAGAGCTTGCTGGGGAGTCAGATAGATGAAGTGTGCGCTCAGCTTTCCGAACGAGGGGCTGCTGAGCCTGCAAACGGAGTTATTGAAAAATGCAAACGGGAAAAAAAAAAAATAAATGTGTTTGTGGTTTTTTTTTGTTTTGTTTTGTTTTCTTTTTGATCTCTTAAAAATTCTGGGATCTTGGGAATGTTTTCCCAATTTGTCCCCATAAGTGCAGATGTGGGACCAAGCAGTAAGCGCTGCTTGTGCCGTTCTCCATGTTGTTTCCTGCTTATCTCTTCTGCAGAGCGCTCTCAGAGTGTGTGTTCTGTACAGTTGAGTGATCTCCTGTATTTATTGCCACCTCTTCCCTGGCATCCCTGCTTTGGCACCGAGGAGAGGGCAGTATTGGAAACGGGAAGACTTCACCTGAAAACCAGTCACTGCTGGTGCCCGTGATTGGGGGTCCTACTTTGCACTGTGCTGAAATTAAATCTGAAATCAGTGCGGCTGTTCACTAAGGGTACGGATGTGACCATAGCATGGAAGCACGCCGTGGCTGTGACATGTGCTCGTCCATCACATGCCTCAGCTGATGATTCCGAGCGGTTTCTTTCTGGCTCCTGAGATCCTCGCCGCTCTTGCAGGCATGGTGTGGTGCTGTCTTGGTGCTGTGCTGCTTTGGGATGCTGAACACAACGCGTAATTTGGGATTTCCGAAACCGAGCGTCGTTTCTCCCTCTTCCCTCCCTGTGGAAGTCGGTGGAGTGGTGGGATCGGAAGGGATGGAGCGAAGGGAATGCTGCACACGAGCAGATCTTCACCTCATCTTTCCTCTCCCCATGCTGGGAAGGGAATCAGTGGTGGAATGGTTGAGTTAGATGGAAATAAAAGCACTTGTATTTATTCTCTATGAAACGCGTTTCAAGCATCAAAACCTGCGCTCGGTATAAATTGTAAATGAGAAAGAGCAGAATGTATTAGAACCGAGAGGAGATTATTAAAGGCTTGATTTAACTAGTCATGTTGCAGCCCATAAACCATATCTAAATCTCTGGAGCGAGCTTAAACGACTACATTGAGGTCAATCTTTATAATACCTGGATTTAAGGAAATTGAAAACAAATTTCTCACAGAGGAGTGGAGGCAGGAGCCTGCAGCGCAGGGCAGGCTGCTGGTAGTGATGCTGTGGCGCTGAGAGCATCAACCAAGGGGCAGCACTGATGCACAGCCGTGGAACCGTGGGATGACTGGTTGGGAAGGACCCCAACCCCATCCCTGCTGTGGGCTGGCTGCCCCCCAGCTCAGGCTGCCCAGGGCCCGTCCATGGCTGTGGGCACCTCCAGGATGGGGCACCGCAGCTCTGGGCAGTGCTGGGGCCTCGCCGCCCTCTGGGTGAAGAGTTTCCCCCTCATCTTTTAGATTAAAGCCATCCTCCCTCCTCTCTGCCCGTGCCGTAAGTTCCTCTCTCTTGTTTGTGAGCTCCCTTCAGTCCCACTGAACTGGTATCCCCTGTGCTGATGTCACACTGCACTTTGTGAAGTCATCTCTCTTCCCGCAGAGGGGCTCGATGCACTTCCTGCAATTCACACAATAGTGCACTTAACTCTGAATTAAATGAGCTATTTTTCCAAGTGATTTTACTGCAGGATCAGGGTATGGCTGGGAAGAGTTTTCCTTTGTAGAAGAAATAGGCTCACTAATCAGCTAGCTGTAAGGAGATACGTGGAATGAGGGGGACAAGAGGAACTGTATTTGTCCTCTAATCAATTGGCACAAATTGTCTGCATTTGAAAAGTACTTTATTAGATTATCTGCAGAAATCTATAACGATCTGCCAGTGTAAGTACTGTGCACAGACTTGTTACCCAATTATTTTGCATGAGCAATTAGCAGCCGAGAGGAGCTCCCTGGAAGTGGAGGCTCTGTGTTGTGGGCAGATCCTTGTTGTATGCTTACAGGTGTGTTCAGATGCGTGGCATTGGTGTTTGCAAGCCAGGCGCATAGCATTTAACTTCTTTACGTGAATAGGAATGTGTAGTTTGTACAAGCATTGCTTGGCATTGCCATTTGCGTGGAAGATGCACAGTGTGTTACTGGGAGGAGCTCATAGGAAGTGCATGAGGAAGTGTGTGGATGAGGTCTCCTCCCCAAGTCCTTATTCAGTGCGTTTCTGGTGTGGGTGTGCAGTGCTGATGGCACGCTGAGCAGTCCCACCACGAACCCTGCGCTCCTGAAGCAGCCTCAGCCTCTGCAAAGTGATCTGAAGTGTCTTAGGAGGCATCCATCACCTCCTGTACTGGTTTATGCAACGTCCGCGACTGGAGCTGGCAAGAGATATTACGGGCTGGGTTGGTTTGGAATTAAGTGTGAAGAAGGCAGCAGTGCGGCCTTTTCTTACCATCAGACCTCTGCTGGGCGAGGTTTGCAAGTTCCCTTTGCAAGCTTGGGTTTGGCTTTCGGGTTGTGCCCAGCGGTAGCCCTTTGGTTTCAGACTGTGATGGGCAGAGAGGGGAGCGCTCTGCCCGGAGCCCCTGGGGCGTGTTGACGTTGTGGAATCACAGACACATAGAATGGCCAGGCTTGAAAAGGACCACAGTGACCATCTAGTTTCAACGCCCTGCTATGTGCAGCATTGCTCACCACCAGACCAGGCTGCCCAGAGCCTCATCCAGCCTGGGACGTGAGCCTTGTAGGAGCTACCATGAATAAACTAAAAACCTGAAAGAAAGGGTATTCCATAACCACCTTTCCAAGAGACTTAACATGAAAGGAGTTGGTTCCCCAATTCTGACCCCCCTCCTCCAAGATTTCAAGGGTCTCGTGAGCTTTAGGAAGCGCTGGTGGTGAACTAGGAGTAAACAGATCATTCCTCCATACGTGTCCAAATTTACTGCAGGTGAGAACTGTGCTCTACAGCTCTCCCTCCGTGTGACCCCTCTTCCAGGCCCCTCAGAGTTAATGCCGACTGACTGCAATAGGAGCAGATGTTTATAGGCTGAGCCAAGGGCAGAGCCCAGCACTGAGCTGCTGGTAGCTGCTCAGGGACTGTTTGGGAGAGGGGTGGGTTGCTCCACTGAAATACTAACAGCAGTACTTTGCACTTGCTCTGAGTATGTCCCATCCAGGGCACGGAGCGTGGAGGAGCTTCGTCTGCGTGTTCAGGGACACTTGTGCTGTCAAAATAACTGACAGAAATCTGGAGGTGCTGTCAGCAGATGTGAATGTCTGGAGTGAGGGGCCTGGTGGAGAGGTGGGAAGGGGTGAAGAGTCAGCGTTTGTGCAAGGGAACATCGGGAATGCCCCGTGATCTTGATGTGGCTGTAGGGGGGGAGGTGTGAGAAGGGCTGCTGAGCGGCGTGGTGGTGCTGGCTTTGCACTCATGAATGGAAGCAGCGAACCTGTGAGAGCCTCCTTGGGTGAGACTGAGCTTGAGTGCACCTTGGTGATGGTGGAGTGAAACAGCGTGAATTCCCCTGGGGAAATGGCAAATGTGAGTCTGCGTGCTGAGGAGGTGTCAGCTAAAATGTGTGGACTGGTCGTGGACGGGAGGAAAAGGGTTCTTAGTCCTGGGAGAAGAGCTGGGATGCAAATTAAAGGCAAAGCAATTGCTGAACCTTGCAGAAGAGACAGTGATTATTGGGCTTCATGACAGGAAGTCAGTGAGAATTTCCTGGAAGAAGAAGGAGAGCAGTGTTTGCATTCTGCTCCGTGATTTGGGAGCACTCAGATATTTATAGGAGAATTCCAAGGGGTTGTGTGTGGTTTCCGTTCTACAGATTTGCTATAAAAAATAAATAAATGTTGCCACAGCAAACTAACGGCTGTGCTTTCTGCTCTCTGCTGCAAAACGTGCTGATTGCAGATTACACTGGGCTCAAGTTTCTACCGAATCGTTAATTTACTTTGCAAGCTTACGAACTTTTGTGCAGTGCAAAATTCGGTGTGGGTGGCGAAGGGGATGGGGCTCCTCACAAGAATTGGGGAATGAGCCCCTTTCAGGTTTTGTCTTTCGGTAAGCCGTGCGTGAACTTTGTTTGTTTTTTGGTCACGACCATTGCCTCGAGGCTCACTTCAATGCACTCTGATGCCCTTTGGTGGTGCCCTTTTAGCCGTGCTGTGGATCCGTGCCGTGATCTGCTCGTGTGCGTGGGGATGCCGTTCCTCACGAAGCCGCACCGGGTTAATTCTTGTGTAAATAAAGTCACTCAGACCCGCTGTCCTGAAGAGACTAGTTTGTGTTCTTGGCTTGGGGTTGGGGTGGAGAGGCTGTGGTTCCTCTGCACTGAAGGGCAATCCGTCCTGTTGTTGCCTTTGGTCGGCATTGTACCTCAGCAGTAGGATGAGAGGAGGCAGCCTCACATTGCGGCTCAGGTGCAGCATGGAAGAATTTCTTCTGCCAGGAGTGTTGCTGCAGTGGCACAGTTGCACAGGGGGTGCTGGGCGCACCGTCCCGGAGGGGTTCCGGAACTGTGGGGAACCTGTGGGGCTGTGGATGTGTGGGCTGGGGTTGGCTTTGGGGATTTGGGGCTCTTTTCCAGCTTTAGTGGTTTCTGTGGTTCTACGGTGCGATGACCAGCCCTCCAATCTCCAGCTCTCCTTGGCGTGATCCTCGCGGCTGAGACGGGTCCGGGGGTTGTGCCGCGGAGCTCTTCTCTGGAGCAAAGTCACAGACATTGTTGTTCTGGTAAGGAGTGGATCTTTGCAGACATCAACAGGATATTATTAGTCCCGCCAGCTGACGGCGGTTTGACAGCCCGATGCGTAGAGGAAGGAAGTTTACAAACATCTCGGGGAGAGCCGTGGCGAGCAGTTGAAGGAAATGAGGCATGTCCTGCTGTTATTGTGCTTGCAGCGCTGCGCTCCCGAGGGACGGAGCGAGCCCATCTCAAGGCCTCCGTCTGACAAAGAGCGAGTTGACTCAGATTTTATTTTTGTTGGTTTCCTTACTGGTCTGTTATTGTTCCAGTTGTGATGTTGCTTGTAAACAGACTGCTGCTAAGAGTTTCATTTACAGCCATTGAACAATAGCTGGAGCACATGCAGGAAAAGCAGGCATCTCCAACTGGCTGTCGCTGTTTCTGTGTTCTCCACGCAGCAGTGCACCAGCCGTGATGCTGCCCAGGTCAGTGAGTGCAGATCCTGGGCCAGGTGAGGTCCTTGCAGGGAAGAGCTCAGTCCCTGCCCTGGGTCTGTCCCTGTGGCCGTGTGTGACCGTTAACCATTGAATGAAGAGGTGATGGCCAACGCGCTGCTATGAAGTGACACAAAAGGAGTGCATCCTCACACAGAAATGCATTTTTTTAGGCTGCTGAAGGGCTATAATGGAAAGAGTCCTTCACAGGAGGGAAGCAGAGCAGCTTCTGAGAGTAGCACCAAGTGAAAGGCTCCATGCTGGCATGTTGATGAGTATCTGTGGCTTTCTTTAAAGCCAGCAGATTATCTCTATTGTTACGAGGAGCAGTCTAAGAAAAAAGTGACAAACAGCCAGAGGAGGTTAGCGTGGATCCTGCCTCTTTTTCTTGTTTGTGGAACAGCCATTGCTGAAGGTAAGAGAGTAACTGGGCACAGCTCCGGATGCCTGGCAGTTATTTACGGTCTTCGCTGTGGTCTCGTGCCCACTTCTGGCACCAGGGTGACACATCCTGCTCCAGAAGGCGTGGAGTTACATGGAAGGGAGGGAGCTGCTCCTGGTGATGCTCAGTAATGGTTTCTGAGCCCATTTCCTGAGCCCCCAAGAAAAGCGACAGCGTTTCTTGTTTGAATGCTGCTGGCCTTCCCAGAGCGTACCAGAATGCAGGGTGACAGAGCTGACCGCCAGCCAGGAGGCTGAGGAGCACCGTGGCCATCAGTTCCCAGAGCTCCTTCTCCCAGCCAGCGTCCAGGAATGGAAGAGACAGGAGGAACCGGGCTGAAGGTTGGAGCTAACGAAGCAGCATCAACCTTCTGCAGCCAGGAGAGCCTGAAACAGGCTGACAAAGAGACAGCAGGAGAGAGCATTTTACTGTGAACAATTGACTGGATCCCGTGCCCTTGGGGAAGTTTTTGTTCTTTTTCTTGGTAGGGGAAATAGCTTGGATGAAAGATATGAGGATATGAAATAAGTTTAACAGCGGGAAGTTGTGTAAACATGATTAATTCCATTAATGGAAACGTTGGAATGGAAGGTTGTCAGTCCTGGTGTACGTACCTCTCGTTTGCTGACGGAATGTCATGCAGAGCTGAAATGCCGTTGCTCAGGAAAGTACTAGAAAACTACGAGAGGAGCGTGGTTAGCTGTCTGGAAAGAATAAGAGAGCGCTGCTGCCTTGCCCAAGCGCAGGGCAGGTTTGGAAAAGCTCGCGTCGCGTTTTGCTGCCCTGTGATGCTGGTTGGGGTGGGAGCAGGGTGTGCAGCACGGAGCAGCGCTGCGGCTGCAGGTGGGAGCGCGGCTTGGAACAGCCAGGAGATGTGAAGTGGAGCAGCAAAGGGTCAGCGTGCAGCTCGGGGTGAAAAGCTGTGGGAGAAGCAAAGCCCAGTGCCTTGGCTCTGCGGGGCGTCAGAGCAGCGTTGAGCTTTGCAAGAGAGGATGAGCCTGCATTCCAGTTCTGTGTTCTTCAGTCAGTTTTTCCGAGGGCTGTACGTGTGCAGTCGTGTGCACGGAGGTGCACGTGTGTGTGTGTGCGTGTGGGCAAGGCTGTCCCTGCATGCAGCCCGTGGAGCATCGCCCGCCCGCCCATGTGGCTGCAGTGGGACGCAGCTGACATCAGCCTCGTTGCCTTTTGATGATGCGGGGATGCGGTGGTATCAAAGCAGGCAGGATGAAAGCAAAAGGCTTCCTGTTTCCAGCTGTTTTCCTCAGCAAAGTCTTTTTTTTTTTTTTTTTTTCCCTTCCTGAAGATGATGCTTCCTTTTAAGGGGTTTTTAATCTGCAAACTGTTTCCTCAGTTTATTTCACTACAGTAAAATGTGTTCCCTTTAGGTCATATCTGTCTCCTTTGAAAACCAACCTGCCCTTTCCAGTAGTTTTATTTGGTACTCAAAAGAACAAACATGACTTTATAAAAAACCTTTAATGGAGCACAAAGACCAATAAACCTTTTGCCACCACAGCTGAAAATTTAAGGTGATTTTTTTTTTTTTTTTTTTTTTTTGAGGAGAAACCTCGAATGGACGGGATGTTAAGATGCACAGAGTTCATAACACGCCGGGCTTTGGGGCAGTGTTTCATACCTGTGCTGGGTGTGTGAGAAATGGGCTTAGATTTATATCAGACGTAAGAAATGCTTTATTTGGGGACACGGGCAGCTCTCGGTAGGGAAGAAATAGCGATTTGGTCTAAAAAAAAAAAAATAAAAAAATCAAAAAATGTTCCAGCTGCTTCCATTACGTTAGTCTCTTTTCATTAAACTGATCTGTCTTTGTTTACTTTCTTCTAAAGTAAACATGTATAATTAAAATATATTGTGCCTCTGTGCAGCTCTTGTTCTGCGTGTGGCTTTGTCGCAGTCGGAAATACCCTGAAGTGCTGCCAGCACCTCGATGGAGAGGGGCTCTGGGCTTTGTGGAGGTGCAACATCTGGGCTGCTTTTGCTGCCGGGGCGTTGCTCTTCCTCGGGAGGCCCCGGTGGGATGCCGGGCCCGGCCGTGCCCCCGATGCGGTCGTGGCTCAGCGGGTCCCAAAATGGCAGCGAAACCAAAAGCAGAAGGGAGAGAAAGAAGCACCTCGTTGGGTTTGTGCTGCAGAGCTTTCTCCGACATATGTTTTGAATGGAGATGGCGTCCCAAATGCCAAGACGTGTTGAAGGATAGCTGGTTGTTTTTGGATGATTGTCCCATATTTACTGCTTACAAGTTTCATTGTTGTTGAAAGTCTGCTGTGGTCTGTAAATATGTTCTGGAGCTGTATAAAAATATCACAATTAACATATTCCGAAGGACAACAATTGTCATGGTTGAATGACTTAGAAAGTAGCACAGGCTGTAAACAGGATGTGCTGAAATGAACTAGCACTCCTCTCGCAGTGGTCTCTTCAGCGAGCGTCTGCTTGATATCAGCACTTCTGAAAATAATCTTTGGATCCTCTAAAGGACATAATGCTCTCGTTTTTAAATCGGATCTTCCAAGATGAGGAGCTTAGCTGGCGTTGCTACCATTAGGGACGGCCAGGTTTGGGTTGGAAGTGAGGTCTGGATTCCCGCTGTCCAGCCCCGCAAAATCCTGCGGAGAGACGGAGGGAGAAAAGGAAGGAAAATGAATGCTTTCCCCCAAATTTTGCCGGAGAAGCCCTTGTCCAGTGCCGAGTCGGGCGGGAGGTTGGATGCCCTGAGAGGAACTCACACCCAGATGCTGTGCCCACCTCCTGAGCCTGCCGTAGTTTTCTTTATGCTTTATCAGAGCGGCGCCGCTCTCCTCCCAGGGGTTGCTGGATGGGTCCTTGATGGAGGGACGTCACGCGTGCACTTCCACGTCTCTGCAGCTTTAAATGCTGTAGCTTCGTTTCAGAGGACTCTCTATTTCTGTAAGGGTGATTTATTTCTTAATGGTGGAAAACGGTAACGGAAGAATACAGAACTTGCTGAAAACGCTTCAGAAAGATTTGGACTCTTTTGCAGGCTTGATTCTCAGAAGCATTCTCCCAAGTCCGTGTAATTTAGCAGGAAGACTTGAATGATGATCTGAAGGCAGAGCGTTGCCAGCAGCAATGCTGGAGCTTCTCCTTCTGGTGCCTTTCCGGCCCGTAATTTGGGTAGGAGAGGTCCTGCTTTGAGCCTCACATCCAGCATGGAGTGCAGGTGCTGGAATATCCTTCCCTTACAGGTGGCTTTTTAATTATTATTTTTTAATGAGTTTCTTCAGAAAGGAATTGTGGCCGCCTTAGGAGCGGTGAGCGAAGCCCAGTTTGTTCCCTCTGAGCATATGGACAAGCCCAAACCAGCAGCTGCTGCCTGAGCTGTGTACAGGGCTCGGATGTGGGAGATGCAGGAGGCTTCTGCAGCCCAGTCCCACAGAACCCCCAGTTTGAAACCAAACGCTGCCGTTACAGAAGTTATCCCCAGCATGAGCTCCAGGGATGGCAGCCGTGCCTCAGCTGCTGAGGAAGCAGTGGAGCTTTTCCCAAATGAAGGACAATTCCCCAGGCTTCCCTTTTAATCAAGCACAGTTGCCTGAGAGTCCAGTGAAAAGAGCCACCTGAGAGTCCTGATACTTCTGGTATCAGAAGCTATACAGGATAAATGTTGAGGCTGAGGAATTTAAGCAGATTTGTTTGATATTCATTATTATCCTGTAAAAGGAACGGAAAGCCTCGGGAATCTGTGGTGTCATCTGGTTTGAAGAGTGTAAGCTTCATTGATCTACAGTCACAAAATCGTAAAGGCTGGAAAAGAGCTCGAGGACCACGATGCCCAACTGCCAACCCATAGAATCATAGAATCACAGCATGGCCTGGGTTGCAAAGGAGCACAGTGCTCTTCCAGTTCCAATCCCCTGCTGTGTGCAGGTCGCCAACAGCAGCCCAGGCTGCCCAGAGCCACATCCAGCCTGGCCTTGAATGCCTGCAGGGATGGGGCATCCACAGCCTCCTTGGGCAACCTGTGCCAGTGCCTCACCGCCCTCTGGGTGAAAAACTTCCTCCTCATATCCAACCTAAGCCTCCCCTTTTCAGTTTAAAACCATTCCCCTTGGCCTTAGTGTAATCCGTCCCCACCGCCTCACTGAGCCGCATCCCTGCTGGTTCCTGGGCTGATCCGCAGCAGCTGAGATGCCCGTGCTCATAATCTGTGTGTAGAACCACCCGCGTGCTGGGGCAGGTGGGAGTGCTGTGCCCACATGCAGGATGCCCCGTGAGAAGTCCTGTGTTGGGGCTGGCATCCCGTTACTTGTTGCCGGTGAGCGCAAGAAGCGGGTCGTGCTTTGTGTGTTCTGCAGTGATGAATTAATCTGGTGCTCGTTGTGGTAGCGCTGATCGTAATGAATTAATTTGGCATTCATGTGGATGTCATGCTGCTTGCCTTGTTTTTTTTTTTGAGCTTTCCTATTGCAGTGCAGAACTAGTTGGTAGGCACCTAGGGCATTGCACATCCGACGCAGTTCCCATCACGAGCCGCCTGCGCCGTGCCCTGCTCCGGATGGGGCGTTCCTTTATCCTTATGGGTAGCAGCAGGGAAATGCTGCTTGTGGCGGCGGTGGGGCAGCAGTGTGGTGCTCAAAGGGTGCCCTTCCCGTCCTCCTTGCCTGCTGTAGGGCCCTGGAGCAAACTCCAAGGATGTGTGCAGCACATGTTGGTTCCAGACAGCTTGGAATGAGAAAAAGGCGCTTACAGGTGCCCAAATCAGGATTCATCATCGGGCATTACTGGCAGCGGTGGAGACAGATAGACTTTCCCTATGTAAACGATAAATAATGAAGATGACACCAACGTAGTCCTGTGCTCCTTTTGTTGAGTTTTTCTCCCCAGATGTGCTCAGTTGATAAATACACACACCTGTGTTGTTTATCTTGCCTTTTGAAGGGAGCATCTGACTGCACATGCATTTCCTTTGCCATTAAGTGCTTCTCTTTAACTGGGAGACGTGGCCTGGGCGTCGTGATGTTGCAGGGAAGGCGTTATAAATAGGGCTCTGCATCTCGGCGTTGAATCCTAAAGGCTTTAAGCAGATCCGTGTTCTCTTATTAGAGCATGTTCACAGGTCTGTTTCTTTACAAAGCACATCAGAATTGTAGCCAAAAGATGCAGGTCTCACCAGGGCCGTTCTGCGAGGAGCTGTGCCGTGCACATGGCACTGATATGTGGAGTTGTTTGTGGAGCAGCTGCTCAGGGGTGTGATGTGGGCCTGAAATGTGCGTGCTGTGGAAGGTGAGTAATGAGTGTCAGTGTATTTTTTGGGGGCAGCAGAGCATTCAGACCCTCCTGTGCAGGGCTGCCGGTTTGACTTTGCACCACGTGGGGCCAGGGAGATGTGATGCAGTTATCTCAGTGTTTGCTTTTTGCTTCTAGACGATGGGGAGGTTTTCTGACTTCTGCTGGCGGTGGGAAGCAGAGCAAAACAAGAGCGAAAAAACAAAGCCAAAACCCGGCAAATTCAAGAGTTGAGCTGAGCGTGTTGTGGAAACTTAAAGAGAAAAATCAGATGAAGGAAGCTGCATTTTTCCATGAGTTTGGATGTTTGGGTTCAGCACTGTGTGACTGAACTCCGGCGTCAGCTTTTAGCTGAACTCGACGCACGTTTTGGAAAGGAGGGGTTTCATCCCGAGGGCCATCCTCTGCATTGGCACACAGCAGAGCTGGTTCTGGAGCAGAAGTGAAATGACTTGGGGCAGTTTTTTTGTCATCTGGTCCTTGGAGGCAGTGTCACTCGCAGTCTTACTGTCATGGTTCTCTGTAGGAACGTGTCAACAGCTTCCCAGTAGGTGCGTGGAGAAGGCTGGGACCCATTCCCTCAGAGCTCATGGCAGCCTAACATACTCCCATGGACATTCTGGGCAGAGAAGCAGTATGTGATGGTTTTAGCAGCATCCCAAGCAGTGCCCTCCTTGGCCTTCCAATCCCCACATGTCCTGGGGCCGTGCAGGGGAAGCCAGGTGAGGTGGCAGCGCAGTGTGAAGCTCCGTGCCCTGAAAAGCCCTTTGTGTTACTGTGCAGTCCGTCCTGTACCGCCTCGGTGGAAGTGATTTCTGGAGGATTGGTTCCCTTGTCAGTTCATTTTCTTTGCCCGGGTACATATGGATTGTCTTACAATGGCACGTGTCCAGTAAATAGGAGATGCTTGCTATGGGCTGTCATAACGCACTTAAAATGCAAATACATCTAGGGCAGCTTTAATGTAATTTTCATATAGATGAAGTCATTCAGAAGTGCTCCTAAATGAAAGGACTGTTCTCCAAAGTGTAGCAGAAAGCCCCCTGCTTCCATGAGGTATTTTTCTTCCGCCCGTGTTTGATTTCCCTTCCATCAGCTCTGCGTGCTTTGCCATCACTGTTGTTTATTTGCTGCCGTCGCTGTAATTGGTGACTTTCATAGCAACCATTAGAAGGCTGAGCTGTGCTGGGGGCTGTTTTGGGGCTTTTTCCCCTAATTTTTTACCTCCACTTTTTCCAGTTACACATTCCTCACTAATCTTTCTGTCTCCAAGAAACGTAAATATTGGGAATTAACCAGTAGTGTGCTGGCTGGGGAGGTACAGAGCCCAGCTGCTGGTGTGCTCCGTAAAATCTGGTGTAGATAACTGCAGCGTGCTGGAGCGCGTGGAGCAGCAGCTCCAGGAGATGCGTCGTTGGAGCTGAGCTGTCAGTGAATTATTCCCCACCCAAATTTCTAATGCTTTTTTCTTAGTTTTTGTCTTTCTGATGCCACCGGCCAGCCTTCACCCTGGTGTCCCACAGGGAGCCGCAGGGAAGGGTGAGGCGGTCCTATGTAGGTGCCAGGACTTTGGTTCTGGTAGGCATTCCTGGGCTAAACTGAGGGTGCCTGGATTAATTTTTTAAAGGTCTCTTTCGGCGCCCAACCACGTTACCTAATTTTGAAGATGCTCAGCTTCCAGCTTTTCCCCCCGGTTTCTGCTGAAGGTAGTGGCTCTCTTTACACTCAGATGCAACATGGCGTAGTTAAAGTGCCTCCAGCCTGTTTAATGGTGTGGTTTCTTTCAAATCAGGCCACATCATTTTTCGTGCAGCTACCTACTGTGTGCTGAAGTACCATTGTCTGAACGGTGCTATAAGCTATGGGGCTGTCTCGAAGCAGGAAATAATCTCCTTAATGCACGCGAGTGGAGCGCTAACCCGGCTGCTCCTTTTTGGAGCTTCGTGGGAGCCCTGGTGCCCTCTCTGAATCCATGCAGTGCGGTGCAGCAGGGCCACCAGCCCTTCATCACAGCATCGTCAGGGTTGGAAAAGCCCCCTGGGATCCCCAGCCGTGGAACCGCATCCGTAAACCCATTCATGGAATCATTAAGGCTGGGGAGGACCCCAGCCCCATTCTACCCCCACCCTGCCCGCAGCCCGTGTCCTCGTGTGCTGCATCCCTGTGGTGGGGAACACCCCCAGCGATGGGGACCCACCGCTCCCTGTACAGAATCATAGAATCATGGAATCACCAAGGTTAGAAAAGACCTTCAAGATCATCCAGTCCAACCATTCACCTATCACCAACAGCTCCCACTAAACCACGTCCCTCAACACAACATCCAGCCTTTCCTTGAACACCCCCAGGCTCGGTGACTCCACCACCTCCCTGGGCATCCATTGCAGTGCCTGACCACCCTTTCTGAAAAGTAATACTTCCTCATGTCCAGCCTGAATCTCCCCTGCCGTAGCTTGAAGCCATTTCCATTCACATTCACCATTCACAGCTGTGCCGCTGTGGCGTGGCTGTCTGGGACACTGAGCTGTTCCTAACGTCCAGCCTGGACCTCTCAGAGTGGCACACGCAGCTCTCTGCTGTATCTGAAGCACAGCTTTCCCTACTCGCAGAGGCTCAGTGTCTTGAAGATGCCTTTGCACAGCTAAGCACAAAACCATTCCTCGGGCTGTGGGCAGCCAGGTTGCCTTGCTGTTGCGGTTCTCCTCTTTCACGTGTCAGTCTGTTCTGTTTGTGGTGGCATTGCTCATTGCAGGATGTCTCACAGAAAATCAGAATGTTCCTGTGTGTTCAGATTTCCCACACAATGCTTGTCCTCTCATGGAACGAGCAAATCAAAGGAGAGTTTATTTCAAAGTGCAATGTGCAGGTTTCCACCGTCACCTTCTGGCTTGGCCTGCTCCTTTGGAATTGTAATGTCCACTGACTTCCCACCGAGACCTTCAGAATCTGGTAATAAGAGGAGAACTTAAGTAAATCTGCACTTGAATATGTCTGGATTACAGTGTGGAATGCACGTCGTGTCCCCGGGGCCGTGGGGTGAGCTGTCATTACTTAGGAGCGCTCTAGGTTATTGAGTGCAAGGAGAAATTAAGTACTTTAACATCAATATAGACTAGAGAGGAAGATGTAATGCAATTAGACAGCCAGAGCTGGTAAATCACATTCGGTTTATAGCTGAGAAATGTGCACTGTCCTACTCATCCGTCTCAGGTTAGAAGAAACCAAAGACGCGTTGTGCTTCGGACCACCGGCACCAGCCATCCAAACCAGGACAAAATCAAGCCTTGGTCACCCGGTGAGCCGGGAAGCGCAGTGCAGTGTCGTCTGTGTGGGCACCTTGCTGCTTTTTGCAGCGTTTCTCTTGTGGTTTCGTCGGGTCTGATAGAAGCTGAGGCAGGGCTGGAGTGAGGAAAGCACGAGTGGGATCCGCGGCTGGGATGTGCGCGCGGGCAGCGCTTGCACCCTGTGCGTTGTCGGAGCAGAGCTCGTGCCGCTGTGCTGAGCGCAGTGTGCAGCGCGTGGGCTCACCGGCGGTGGGGCAGCACAGCTCTTGGTTGGCAGCGGTGGGGCAGCACAGCCCTTGGTTGGCAGCAGTGGGGCAGCACAGCCCTGGGTTGGCAGCGGTGGGGCAGCACAGCCCTGGGTTGGCAGCGGTGGGGCAGCACAGCCCTTGGTTGGCAGCAGTGGGGCAGCACAGCCCTTGGTTGGCAGCGGTGGGGCAGCACAGCCCTGGGTTGGCAGCTGTGGGGCAGCACAGCCCTGGGTTGGCAGCGGTGGGGCAGCACAGCCCTTGGTTGGCAGCGGTGGGGCAGCACAGCCCTGGGTTGGCAGCGCTGCGACTGGTGGCCGTTGAGGCCGTGCACGTGTCGGTGCTGGGCGGTGAGTGCTGCTGAGCGGAGCCTCGGACAGCATGGATGCAGACTTGGAGAATTCCATCCCGAAACAAAACGAGCATCTGATTCAGATGAATTTTCCAATTATTTGTGGCTTGAACAGAAGCTGTTGAAGCATACTGCGTGTTTCTGGCAGCTGGTCCTACTTCTCTGAGGGGAAAAAACCCTAAAGCTTTGGATCTAATCCTGTGAGCAAACCCACAGTGAACTGTTTATCAAATAAGGAGTAGAATTTCCCCGTTTTGAGTCTACGCTTTCTTTACACCGCTGTCATGAAGGATGACTACGTGCACTTCCTGCATGCGAGAGGTGCGTGGATCCAGCTGCGTGTCTGTGTGCCCTGCCTTGCTCAAGCCCGCCGGGCTGCATGAGCTGTGGTGATCAGAGGGGTCTTCTCCAACCCTCATCGTTCTCTGTTGCCATTCAGGGACGTGGCTAATGGACACGGGAGGGATGGGAATGAGTTGGGCTTGGAGATCTTCCAGGGGCACGGTTAGTGGGCATGGTGAGGATGGGCCGCTGTTCAGGCTTGAGGACCTTGGAGGTCCTTTCCAGCCTTGGTGATTTCTTGGTGATTCAATCCTTGACTTCCCTGGTTGCCTTCTGTCTTCTACACCACCTCCCTGTCTATTTCCCCTTCGTCTCCTGATGACATTTAGCTCACAGTCTTCAAAAGGGTTTTCACCAGTGCGTTTTGAACGTGCCTGTCCCTTAGCCTGCAGAATGTCCAGGCGGCCAGCTTACTCTTCATCTTCGTCTTTAATCCTTCTTCTGTTTTTTGTCACTTTCTGCTCAGCTCGATTTTATTTTTATTTTTTTTAGCTCTTAAAAACTCTTAATGCTGTGAGGAGAAAACATTCTTTTGGAGAACAAAACACTTAGCAGAAAAGTCTCAATCCACAAAGTGGATTTGTTTAACCTGATTTGTATTAGCGGTGCCAGCGTTCTGCGTGAGAGGTGCTTCAGAGCACACAGAGGTCATAGCAGTCCCGAGCTGTCTGCTCATCACACTTGTCTCAATGTGATCATTATAATTACAGTCTCGGGTTTTTCCCACCCTTCTCATTTTTGACACAACCGCAGTCCATACAATGGGAAATGCTAATCAAACATCGGTATGGCGCGCGTACGGAAATATCTCCTCTGCGCTGAGATCTTCATCCTCTCCCTTGTTTCCACTGTTAAATCCCTCAGAAAACTGCTTCTGTTGGTTGGCACGCTGTCTTTTCAGGGGAGCATAGGAAGGGGTGTGCTGGAGTGGGTGAGGATGCGCTGTGTGAGTGGCTGCAGGAGGGAGGTGCGGACGGACGCCCTCAAGCCACACGCATCAATATTCTGGCAGTGTGATCTGCTGAAAACATAAAGTATCAGAAATATAAGAATAGGATAAGCACGTGTTTGACTCCCCATGCTAACAATACGTGTTCATATTAACAAAAAAAAACCATAAAAAACAAGATCATAGAATCATAGAATCGTGGAATCACCAAGGTTGGAAGAGACCTAAAAGATCATCCAGTCCAACCGATGTTGGACTGTTCTGTTGTCCAAAGCCTTCCTGGTACTTCTGTCTCCAAGCAGCTTTCCTCAGAGGTCCCTGACGTGCTCACTTTGTTTGGTGACGGTGGGTACGAAGTCACTCCAGTTGTGTTGGCGCTTTGCTGCACTGAAATATGTTGCAGGTTTGTTTGTTAGGTTGTTCTGGAATTAGAAGAATACGGTTTTGTTTCTGAGCCAGAGCCGTGAGTAACCACACGGGTGACTGTTATTTTGCACTGATGTACATGAAATCACCTTTCTTCAGGAGCCAGCTCTGGCTTGGTGCAGTGTTTATTCAGCCCCTTTAAAAGCACGTATGGGCTGATGTGAAGGTGAGCAGAATTCTGCATTTCCTGCTCCAGCACCGTGGCGTAAGGGGCAGGGTTCTCCCAGAAGAGAGAATTTAAAGAAAATTACTGAGGACAATGGTGTAGAATGGAGGACAGCAGGAAGCTCCTCCGGAAGGAGAGTCTCACCCCTGTCTTCCTGCACCAAGGAGGTTTAGCTAACAGGTACGACTTTGAGCACTAAAACACCCCAAATCAGCGTCCTGTAGCGACACAGGAGGTTCTGGGCTTGCTCTGGCTTTATGTGTGCAGGTGGGGGTGTTGATCTGTGTCCCTCCTGATAACATCATGCAGAGTGCAGTGCTAGCCCAGTGCTTGCTCTCCCCTTGCTCCAGGTGCTGCTCAGACCATGGTGGGGACCAAAGTGCTCTGTGGGTGCAGCACCCCCAGCTCCTTGCTGGCACGCAGGGAGGAATGGTGGGGAAGCCAGCATTGCTCATCAGTTTTGCTGCCAAAGGATCAACCACCGTGCCCCTTCCTTCTTCCTCCGGTCTCACCCAGTTGCTAAGCTGCTGTCGCTTTGCTCAGTGTGCCAATCCAGTCTTTTTGGTGCGTGATGGTTCAGGTGGCACCTTTCTGAGGCAGCCCTCAGTTGGTAAGTCAGGTTGGGCAGCCCTGAGCTTTGCTTCTTTTCCCTTCCACGTCTGTTCCTGAGGGCGCAGTGCCTGCAGTGCTGTGCTGCTGCTCACCAAGGGAACATTTCTCCCACACTGTGATTTTCGGGCTCCACGTGTGTGCCCAGATTTGTTATTCAGAGTGGTGGGAGTCTCAAAATCAAATGACGGTCACCTAACTTATTATCCCGTATCACTTGTGCAGTTCTGGATGGCTTCCCAACTTTCTGTTTGGATGATTCCTGCAAAGGAGGGTTTGTTTTTTATGTGCTTGGGTGTTTTTCCAGGAAAAAACAAGCAAACAAACAAACAAACCCTGATTTCCTAAATCCTAACATTTCTGCTTGGGAACTTTTTGGGAGAGGTCGATTTGCAGGAGTCCAGTTCTGGAGAAAAATGCCATCTCTCTTCAAGTTTGTGTGCTCTGGGATGAATCCCAGCTCTGAGAGCGCCTCCCTGGAGAGCATTGCATTGACCTGGGTGCAATTAGGGCTCTGCTGTCCGGATCACAGAAGTGGCAACTCCTCGTGGTGCAAAAGGTTGAGGGGCTTGGAAATCTGGCGGTGTTTATCATGCTGAATTATTAGCAAACTGGGCTGCATTGACTTGTTACCAGTTGCTGAGCCTTGTTTCCCCTCTGCAGAGGGAGCAGCGCTGCTGGGCTGGGTGCTGCTCAGGTGGAAGTGGCCTGGGCTGCCCCATGGGAACGGAACCCTTACGGGCTCACAGCAGAGCAGTGCTATGGGGGTCCCAGTTTCTCAGATAAACAGGCAGTTTTTAGTGTTGTTTTTTTACTCGTTTATTAAAAAGAAATAATCTGTCTTTTTCCTCAGCTCCAGCTGGTGCTGGTATGGGGCTGCTGGTGCGTGCGGTAGACGGAGTTCCTTCTTTTTGACTGGAGCTGAGATGAAGAATTAGTAGTTAAAAGAATAACTACATTTTCCACTGTGATCAAGGAATTAGATAATCTGGCATGTTTGCTTAAGGGGTCTGTATCTTGGGGCTTATATAGGGCAGTATTAAAACCCTGAGCCTTCTTATTATGCCAATACCCAGAAGATTGCTTAATGAGAAGTAAAGGGCCTCTCTCCAATTACGAGGGAATAACTGTATTAAGTTCCTGTGTTATGTCAACCTGCTTTGATTTGATTACTGCAAAAGAAATGGATTTATCTGTCAGTGTTACTTAATTAAGCCTTCTCACTGATGTTTTGCAGAGTAATATAGTGTAGTTTGCACATTTAAGTCTAAATACAAAGAAAATTGGTCGCAAGCTAAGAAACAACCCCTGAAGATAAGGGATAGGAGCCATTGCTTGTCGTTTTCTGACCGGAGTCCAAAACTTCGAACTCTGGTGGAAGAACTTGAGCGCTGTGTGGGCTCAAACGAGGGCAGAGCAGTGGGCAGGAGCAGCCAGCTCCACGGTGATGCATTTCCTGGATCTCTGGAGGGATGCGATCATACAGTCATTAGGGTTGGAAAAGACCTCTGAAGTCATCAAGTCCATCTGCCAGCCCACCCCACCATGCCCACCGACCATCAGCTCCTCTTCCCTGCCCGTCCCGTTCCCTCGGTCTCCCGCAGCGCTGTGCTCCAGACCCCTCACAGCTTCATTCCCCTCTCTGGACACGCTGCAGCACCTCAATGTGTTGTGACAGGGCCCTGTGCCCATTGGAAGGGTGGGAGGAACACGCATGGTGCGCCACGAAGGGCATCTGGGCAGGGCTCAGCTCTCCGGGGCATCTGGAGCATTTGGAGGGGGATTGTGGCTGTAAACACAGCTCAGAGTGTTTGCTTAGGTGCCTCGTTAAAGCGCCCCGGGACTTCAGCATCTGCATTCTTAAAATATAAATAAAAATGTCCCGCGCAGCAGCTTGAAAAGCTTTATGGTCACATAAATCCTGCTGCTAGCCCTGACCACGAGCCAGCGTGAGGGCCTGTGACAGCAAGTGTTATTTCAGATTAGCTGGCTTTTACATAAAATAAGCACGCTAATAAATGCAATTCCTGGTGGGGAGATGCGAGAATAATGCCTCCTTGTTCAGGAAAGCAGAGGTCCTCCCGTCAGCACTGCGCTGCGCATCGTCCTGCTCCTCCTGCAGCACCCAGCCCTGCAGCTCCAGGTCTCCTTTCAGTGTCCGTGCCAAGAAGTATGGAGCAGAGGTGTGCAAAACGTTGCAGGTGGTGCCTCGTGTCAGCTTCTCTCCGTCTGCGTTTCCCTTGCTAATTCTTCTGATGGGTTCTGCGTGGATTTTGGAAGCGTGAGGGTGGTACGATGCCCGTCAAAGTCAGAGGGATAATATCCATTGATTTTCAACAGGCGATGGATCAGGGCTCTATAGAGTTAATTGCCTGTTACATAACACAAATGATTTTTAAAAATATGCCTAATTAACCTAATAGAATGGTTGATCTGATCTGTCAGGTAAATGATACACATTTTCTTTCTTTTTCTGGAGCTTAATTAAATATTTACCTAAGAGTGTCTTGTGCTATTAACGCGTTCATCTGTTATTGAGATAATAGGGATTGTAACTGGGGGAAAGTATTAAACTGAGCAAACGTCTCGGCTTTTGATACTGGAAATCAACCAGATTTGGTCCCAGCACCCGCGTTTCCAAGTGCTGACGCTGGATCTCTTCTCAGCGAGCGCCTACCAGCCGTGTGGGTCTGGAGGAACCGGTGCTGGGTGGAAGGGCAGCTCCTCGCCTGCGTGGTGTTGGGGGCGCTCAGGCCTTGAGCGAAACCAAACACAGATGTTTTCGGCTTTTTTTGCCCGGCAGAAGGCAAGAAATGGTGCTGAGACGTTGGTGTGCTGCACGAGGATTGTAGAGTCCGTCTCTTGGCTCCACTTAGCACCGCCAGGATTCAAACCCTGTGCCTGAGCACGCTGCCCGGGCGCTCGCGGGTGGCGCAGTGTCTCCGTGAGCTGTGCCCTGTTTTTGGTGAGGGAGCTGTTGTCGCACAGCCGTGGAGTCGCAGAACGTCCCGTGTTGGGAGCTGCCCGTAAGGATGGTGGAGAAATGGTGGAGAGCAGCTCGGGACCGCCTGCAGGTCAGAGCAGAGCTGTGCTGCAGCTCCCTCCTTGCACCCGGTGCCGTCGCAGGGCATGCCCGCGCTGCCCAGCCCTGCTGCATCATCAGCTGCGCGGGAGGCGTCGGTGTTCAGCCGCAGAGTTCAGAGCAGATGGCAGCAGCGCTGGTCCTTTGGTCCTTATCCCCAGCAGCAGCTTTCATCACCGCGCAGCATCGCAGAGCGGTGCTGTTCTTAAAGGCGCCCTCTGAAATGGAGGCAGGAGCCACCTGGATGCCGGTGGTCTTAAATTATTTGGGGGGGGGGGGGTTCTGCCAATGACTGCAGTAAATTTTGTGTTGATAAAGGGGAAAATAGCGACGTGCTTGCATTGGGGGATGTGCTTTTCTTGGTGCAAATGCCAGGACAGTTTTTGGAAGTGGGATCCTAGCTGGGGTGGGGAGGAGCTGCTGTGACCCCGGTGCTCCTGAGGCGCCCGTCCCAGCTGGGTCCGTTTCCTGCGTGCTGCTCATCCCTGGTGCAGCGCTCGCTGAGCTGCCAGGGCTGCTTCTGCTCAGACCTCGGGGTCCTGAGGGTCCGTCTCATTGCTGCTGTGAATTTAAATGAGTTAATTTAAGCAGTGGGTCAGAAGCCACTACCGTCGTAGTAGCCCCGTGCCTGATTCTTAATTAAAGGCAACAGGAGATTAATTTGAAACATTAATTTAAAAGTGCCTATACAAAAGGAAAGAATTATTGCAATAAAGCCTAAAGAACTTTTTTGTCCCTAGATGTAGAAGACAGAACTAGCTCAGGGTCCTGGGGGAATGCAGGACATCCTAGTCCATCCAGGGTAAGTATATCTAATCTTTTTCCCCAAACCAGACTTCCTGCCTATGTAAATTCACAATCTTAACTACGAGTCTTACACCTGATTGCATAGAGGAACGGGCATGCAAAGTTGGCTGTAGTTTTGTCTTCCCTTTGAAACCTTTTTTTTTCTTTTTTATTTTTAATTTTAATATTCATGCCCGATGCTGTGACTGAATCTGGCACCTGCTGCAGATAGCAGGAGTTCCAGTTCTGTCTGGCCGGCGACACGGAGCAGCACTGCGGGTGCTGAGCGCCCTGTGAGCTCCGTTTTGGGTCTCTGCTTGCTGGCACCCCCAAATTGGGCACAGCCCCCCTTCCTGGGGGGAGTCCCAGCCCCGCCATGCACACACTGCTATTTCCTAGCTGGGCAGAAAGTGCCCACGCTCTCACTCACGGCTCCCATTTACCCAGTTTGTTTAAATTGCATTTTAATTGTTTTCTAATTAATGCGAAGGATCCAGGCTGGTGCCTGGGCTCCTCCTTCCCCACAGGGCAAATTTCTGGGTGGTGTCCAATGTCAGGGGTCCCCAAACACCCCTGGGGGGGACCCAACCCCACACCTTTTCTCCTTCTCCCCCTGCCCAGCATCCGCTGCGTCATCGCTGCTCACATCTGTCAGTTTTATTTTTATCCCCTCTTTTCGGGCTTGACACTTGTATTGCTTCCTGGGGAAAAATGTTTTGAAAAGTAAATTCGAAATTTGCACACACCATTATTTATGCATGCAAAAACTTGAATGTGAGCTTACAATTACGTTCTGGGATGTAAAGAAAAGAGCGTGAGCCTGGGGAGAGTTGTGGAGTTTCAATCAGGCCGCACGTGGGCTCACACACAGCCTGACCTCGCCAGTTGCTCTTTGTGAAGCAGGGCTGGCGTTTCCACGGCAGGAAAATGGGTTTCTTGTGCCTGCCTCTGAGCCCGAGGAGCAGAACACGGCTTGCAGTTTGCAGCAGATAAGGCTGAGCTGCTCGGAGGGGGCAGAGGGCTGTGCTGAGTGCGCGAGTGCTGAGCCCCAAAGCACTGCTTGTGTGCACAGACACCGAGCCCAGGAGGGGCTGCTTCCTGGACTCACAGAATCACAGCATGGCCTGGGTTGCAAAGGAGCACAGTGCTCATCAGTTCCAACCCCCTGCTATGTACCAACAGCAGCCCAGGCTGCCCAGAGCCACATCCAGCCTGGCCCTGAATGCCTGCAGGGATGGGGCATCACAGCCTCCTTGGGCAACCTGTGCCAGTGCCTCATTGCCCTGTGAGTGAAAAACTTCCTCCTCATATCCAACCTAAGCCTCCCCTTCTCAGTTTAAGGCCATTCCCCTTGTCCTGTCACTGCCCACCCTCACAAACAGCCATTCTCCCTCCTGCACATGCCCTTTGAGTGCTGGAAGGCCACAGCCAGGTCTCCCCACGGCTTTCTCTTCTCAGCGTTGTGCCACTTTGCACACCCACAACATGCGGTCGTATGTACGTAGCAGTGAGGTGCTTAGGACAGCAAGTTCCTACGTCAGAATCAAGCTGAGAAGCAGAACGTTGAATAAATGCCTAATTCCTGCTCTTGCTTGTGCTGTGGGCAAGAAGGCAGTGTGCTCAGGGAGGGCCTGCACAGTGCAGGAGCCTCTTCTCTTTTTGCCCGCTCAGGATTACACGAGAGCAAACCAAAGTCAATTACTAACGAAATAAAGATTGGAAACAGCTTTAGAAATGCTCTGTGACGCATCACTTTCCGCGGAATAGATAAACAGCAAGAGGAGAAGTTAATTTGTGTGGCCGACTTGAAGCGTAGGAGGGAAGCGTGGACCTGTAGGTTTTGAGAAATGCCATTAAAATGTGTAAAATTGTGTTTTTCTCCCCAGAACTATGGAGATGGGACTCACTATGATCATATGGCGAGCAGAGACCTCGGGTCACATGACAATCTCTCTCCTCCATTTGTCAATTCCAGAATACAAAGTAAGACACCGAATTTCCTGATTTGACTCCGTTGTTGAGATAAGTGAATGGTTTTGGAAGTGCTGAGCTCAGAGGAAAGCTCCGAGGGCGTAAAATCCCTCGTCCTCATTGCTGGGGCTGCTTGTGCAAAGGGTGGGAACGCGGGTTTGTTCTTTTCGGCCGCAACGCCGTTTCAGAACGTTCAGGAGTTCCGTTTACTGACCAGGGCTGTTTCTTCCTCCGCGAGGGGGATGTGGGTTTTGATGTGGTGACTGCAGCGTTGCTGGAGGAGGTGCACGTACGTGTGCTAAGGCAAAGCCTTTCCCTTCTGGAGATGCGACCAGCTGGCAGCAGAAATCAGGACGTGCTCTGAGCGGGACTGAGCAGAATAGAAAGGGCTTTCTGAAAGTATTCCGACTGTACGTTCACAAAAGGAAAGGGATCAATGGCAGTGGGGGGACACTGGAGCCTTTGTTTGCTTTGGGTGCTGCCTGCTGGGACCTGTGCGCAGCCTCCCGCGGCTGGGATGCTGGGAGCAGCAGGTCTGCTCTGCCCGCGGCGCTGCCCCTCTCCCTCCTCACCCCCTGCGATAGAAATCTGTGACGCCCCTGCATCCCGTTCTGCAGGGGCTGCAGTTACTTGTAAGCCAGCGATAGCGACTTTTTTTCTCTTAATTACGGCTGATAAATGAGTTCGGTTAAAGTAAATATATGATGTAAAAATATTAGTAATGTTTGCGCCCGGCCAGGATCACACCCTTCTTCTGCGGCTGTCAGTGAACGAACCGAATGCGTTGCTATAAAGGGTTGAGCGCGAGCCAAAGAAAACACGGGGCTGTAACTGCGATACATCATTCTTCAGCTCCAATATACGTCCCTGAAATACGCCTCGTCTTTTAATACTGGGAAATATTAGCGAGTTGTTTAACATATGGGGCAGTGTTGGAGCTTGTAGTCGTTTGTACGTACTCACATCCACGACACGGTTACAACAGTTTTAGAGGCTCCGATACGTGCCAAAAAAAGCATGGAAATTTCAGCACTCCCTTCTTAACTCACGCCATGGGGCTTTAGGTGGTGCACAAAGGCACTTCGCAAACAGCCATGCACTTCTGTGCAACCCACTGGGCCGTGGGGTGCTTTCGAGTTTAACCTTTAATTTGGATCTGAAGAACTTAAAAGTCGCTTCTGCCTGCCCTTGGGTTACAGAAAAACCTCATTCCTGCCTGATTGTTTTTGCCGTCTCAGTGAAAATACTGGTTTCGCCTGATTGAAGAAATAGTTGTTTTCTAGAGGTGCGTTCAGAGTCAGAGGGAATTCAGACCCTGGGGATTCCAGTGACAAATTCTGGGTCCTCACTGTTGCTTGGAAGTCCCGTTGGTCTCCAGCAGAGTGGTTTGCGTGGCCTCTGCTCACCTTGAGGCGGACTCTGTGCTGGAGGTGTCTCCTGCAGCCCTTGTGTGAGCCAGCATCGTGTTGGTGACCTGTCTTCCTGAGGCACCTTTATTTTTGCCTGTTGATGCAGTCTGGAATTTTGGGCTGGCAGTATGGCCGGCAACGCTCTGCTCACACCAGCTGTTATATGTGACTGAAAAGGAGCCTGAGTGCTGCCAGGACTGCTGCCTGCCTCCTGCAACCCACAGCCACGGCTCAGCCCCCCTCTCCAGCAGTTGGGTGCCCTGCTCCTCATCTGTCCGGATGGGCAGCAGAGCTGGTGGGGCTGTGCCGTGGGTGCCATGGTGCTGCTGCTGTGTTCTTGGATGCAGGATGTCGGTACTGGAGGAGCTGGGGACACAGGGCTGTGTGGATGTTTCCCTCCCATGGAAACGCTGTGGGGAAGCTCAGCTCCATTTCTACTGTTTGAGACTAGACCGCGGACCACGAGTGCCGCTGATGGGGTGGCTGATGCTCATGAGGTGCTGCCTTAACAGAGACGTCTACGAAATCGTGCCGATCACGCCTGCATTGGTGACTTGGGAAGGATTCTGAACATTGCTGCCACGAAGGTGCGCGTTGCACCTTAATGAGGGCGTCCTGACCCCCAGCTGCCTTTTTTGCAGATATGTTGTGTTACTGCTCCATTCCTGTCCCCAGCACCATGGGTGCTGCATGGACTGTGCCTGCAGAGGTGGGCTGTGCAGTTCACTTCATGCTCTTCCTCTTGGCAGCTGATGAGGAGCCTCTGATTATCACCTGCCCCGACTCGGTCTGGTGCTGTTGTGTGCTGCTGCCTTCCATGGAGAGGGAAGCAGAAGCCGAGGGAGGGCCTGGCTTTATTGCTTTTAAATAGCACGATCGATGCATTGATTAAACACATCTGGCTTGTCTTTGCAAGTAAGCATTTATTATTGCTAATGCTGAATCAGAAGCAGGCTAGATAGCTGTGGGATTCATGTTAAGTTTGACAGAAAGCACTAAAAGGTGGCTCATTGGATTTCACGTGCTGCTTCTATCCATGTGCTGCTTTTAGAGAAGGCGGTTGGCCCCAGCGCTGTGCTGAGAACATTTGTCTGGGCTTCTCTCTGCTCTGATTTGTGCTCGTGTCGGGGGCTGAGCACATGCTGGCCTGCAGCAGAAAGCCCTGGAGCCCCATGCACTGCTGGGCTGCAGCTGGGGCCCTGCAGAGCGGCTGCTGGTGGAGGCCATGTCCTGCGGACAGGCTGTGCCCACCTGAGGGCTGATGTTGTGTTTCAGTTATTTTTGAGATGGACTTTCCTGCGGGGCAGCAGAAGTCACCGTGCTGCTTGCATGGTGCCCAGTTCCTCAGGCTTCTCCTGGAAGTGTTGTGCAGTTTGAACACTGCTCACCGTGCGTGCTCCTGAAGCCCAGGTGTTCTGTGGGTGTTTTTATGTGCTTGGGAGTAACCACAGAGTGCTTCCTTGGCCTGAAAAGAGCAGTGTTGCATGGGGCAGTGGCTACGCTCGACACAGCACTGGTTCTCCTCCCTCCCCATTTCCACATACTCCCTTGCTGAGCATTCTCTGTCATCTTGCATCAGACACCTTACTGGCACGTGAGGCTACGTTCCAGTGCTCTGTAACTTGTTTCCAGCTGCCTGTAGCTTAGCGGAGCACTTTGCTGCAGGGGTCAGATGGAGGCTTCAGGTGCTGTGGGAGAGCTGCTGGCATGCAGAGTGACCCGAGTCCCCCGGGCTGGAGGCTGGAGGCTGGGTTGGTGTCTGTGCTGTGGCAGCTGCTGGCTCGCTGAGCTCAGCTGTGCACACTGTGGGGCAGTCCTGGCTGCCGCAGTCTGGGGATGCGGAGCACTCAGCCTGGGAGAGAGCTTGCCCTGACACAAGTGGAGCGTAGTACAAATAGGAACAGGGGAGAGTAAAGTGTAAATGCCTTCTTATTCTGCAGCGTGGAGCCCGAAGCCGGCGTGCTTCTCCCTTCCAGCTGCAGGACTTGTGGTGCTCGTAGTGGTGTGATGCGATACCGAAGTCCTGCCCTGCCTGCTGCCTGCGGTGCTGGAGGCGGCTGTTGAGGCGCTGCTTTGAGCCTTGGGAGGATGTGGCTCAGTGGGCACCGTGGGGACGGATTGGCAGCTGGACTGGAGGATCTCCGAGGTCTCTTCCGACATTTACGATTCTCGGATTCTTTAGGAATGCGTATTGTTTGATTTCAGTGGGAGCTGCCTGGTGATGTAGCATGCAAAGACGAGCCTGTTTCTATTGCTAAGCATGAAGTGAGGAATGGATGCAGTGACTCGGGCTTTCTTCCCTCCTAATTGCTGCCTCAAATCGGCTTAGCCGTGCTGGGGCTGGAGGCTGGGAGCCGGCAGTGCGGCGGCACGGCTGCGCTGCTGGTGGACGGTGTTGGAGGGAGCCTTTCTATTTATCTGAAGAATGCGTGCCGTGTGTTTTGTGAGGATATTGTAAGGTTTGATAAATTACTGTCTGGAAAACATCCTGAGTTCCTTGGATACCCCGTGTACATGCCAAATTTTAATATTATTTTTAATGCTGTGATAGCGCTCGTCTCCGTATGAATATTGCTGCGGTATTTGCTTTTAATCTGTTCGGCCTTGATTCAGTTACTGTTATTATAAGAACTGGAATTTTTGCAGATTAGTGAAGTTTACCCAACACGGCATTATAAGGCCTTGCTTTCAATTGCTAAACTATAAACATTAGGGATGAAATTTTCCATGCTGTGTATCTGACTCAGCCCGATTATTATTTTTTTAACCTTCTGCAGAAATGATTTCAACCTTTCCTAAAACGAGGTTGCGTTTCATCCTGGCAGATTTTTGGTTTTCTCAGTCGGGAGCTTGAATGCTTTTTTTGCACCGCTCCTGTCGTGTCAGGTGGCTTCAGGTCCCCGTTTGCAGCTGGGGGGGTGGGGGTACAAGGAGGACAATGTCAGAAAGTGTCCCAGCGGTTTTCAGTGCGGAAGGTTTTGATGGTGTTTCCATTGTGCTGCCTGCCTTTGGCCGTCGCAGCGTGGGCACACATGCTCAGCAGTCGCCTGTTTGTGCCGGTTTGTCCGCAGCACTGCCATTTTCTCGGTGCCGGTTGGTGCTGCGGATGGGGTGTGGGTCAGAGGAGCCTGACAGCCCGCGGTGGGAAGGAATTGAGACGTGACTATTAGACGCGCCAGAAATAAATTCCATATGACATACGGGAAGAAGCACGGGACGTTTATTCTGAATAGCAGTCAAAGATGAATTTTCAGGCATCACAAAAAACCCGTTCTCCAGAAAAGATCTGCAGCCGTCTGCCTGGCCGTAGCGCCGACTGAGGTGACTTGTGGCAGCAGCAAGTCTGAATCCTGTAACTGTAAAGGTCAGCAGAAGCCTTTGGAAACCAAAGGACCGGAAATCCGAGGCTCCGGTTTCTGTTTAAAGAGCTGTGCTGGTGCAGCGACGTGTTCAGGAGGAACCTGCGGGTGCGATGCGACCCCACAGCTCAGGTATGTGGGTGCCCAGTCCCCAAAGGAAACCGGAGCGGCCCTACAGGAAGGTGGTCCGGTGTTTGAGGATGGAAAACACGCTGGGAATGCGAGCGGTGCCGCTATATTTATCTGTAGCGGCTCTGACCTGGAGCAGAGCGGTCCCACCGCACAGCCTGACCGCCCAGCGCCGGCGGTGCCCTTGCCGAGGAGCTGGAAACCAGGTGCACAGGGCTGGCGTTGGCTGCCAGGGCCGAGCTGAGGCTGGGTTGGTTGTGTGCAGGCAGGACTGCATGTGGCACCTCGGTTTTTTTTTGGTCGTGTGGTTGCATTCGCCCCGAGACGCACTCAGCTCTGCTTCCAACCACCCGCTGGGTTCTGCACGAGTGTCAGCGCCTGGCAGCCTGGCTGTGTTCCTCCCAGCCCCGTGTGAGAGCAGGAGGCTGACGGAGGTGGCTGGAATGTCTGAGAGGTGGTTTTTCAAGCAGACGTGCGTCCAACAAAAGCTGCCCGTTGGATTTTTTTGAGCCGGTTTTGAGTTGTTTCTCCCACCAATGTTTCTCAGCCTCCAACCTTCAAAACCGGAGCTGAGCAGTGGAATGAGTGCCCCCCGTCGGGTGTTCTCCGAGCGGGGCATTCCTGTAAGCACATCTCAAGGGCTGTGTTGTGAAGCAGCAGCTCATTGCAGATGTGATGCGTGCCGTTTTTCAGCGGCCGTGTGTCTGAATTTGCTTGCAGGTGAGGGCCGGCGGTTCCCTCCCCTCTTACGTGGCTGCAGCTGCAGAGGATTTCTCCCTGCCTCTTTTTCTGGATCCCTTTTGGCGCTTTGTACACAAGAAAGCAGAAGTGCTTTCGGATAACTGCGAGCAACAGTTGTGAGTGCGGCTGTGCAGGGTGCCAGCGCCGAGAGCCTCGCAGCTCAGATGCAGCAGTTCCCTTTTCTGTGATAAGCACAGTGAAAATCACCCTTTCCACAGGAGCCTGGAAAGGGACCTGACAAAGGCTTTGTGCAGAGCACTGCGGGTGTTTCATCCTGCTGCCTTGTGCCTGCTGCTGCTCTCATGGCTCACCTGCGTGCGAACAAAGGTATCAGGAAAAGTCCGTGCTAAAAAGCATCTTGTGGACAAGGGCAGGAATGCTGCACGTTCCAGCCAAGAGTTAAGGCCTGCACCTCTGTTGCAGCCCCAGAGAGAAGAAAGGACAAGGACATCTCGATGTATTTGGGGAAGGAGCAGCAGATGTATAAATAGAAACTGTAGACTGTGGCAATTAATGTCTGCGCACCGAGCAAAGAATTGAAATATTATTTTGTACTACATAGTTTTCGGTGAAGTTTACATTCCGCTGTATTTTGTTCTCAAACAAGTCCAGGCGTTTTTCGGGAGCTGTTGTGTGCGTCCGTTGCGTTCTGCATAGCGTGGGGTAACGCAGTTACGCAGGTTTTGCAGTGAGCTGTGGGTGCTTTTGACGGGCGTTCAGGGTGCAGATTGCACCGAGCTGCGTGTTGGCAAAATGCAAGCCGAGCCTGCCCAGCCTCAGAGTGGAAATGGGGTGGCAGTGGGGCCACCGAGCCCCAGGCTGCGGTGTGGGGCTGTGCAGTTCGCGCTGCTGCTGCAGGGCTGCATTGGAGCCCTCTGATGGGGCTGGTGCAGAGCAGGAGCTGCTGGGCAGGTTGTGCTGCACGCAGGATGAGTGGAGGCACTGCTTTTGTGCGCTCCTGCCTTTTTCTGCTTTGCAACCACATTATGGCAGGGCTGGAGCGCATGCTGCAAGGCACCCAAATGGTTAATGAGCTTCTGCCCTTTATAGAGATGAACTTCGTTTGGCTTTCAAATAAGCATTTGCTGCTCTTCTCCAGCTGAGCTGATATTAGTGGCAGAGGGAATTTGAGCTCACACCTGTTTGAGCATTAAAAGAAACGTATAAGTGACTTCCTTAAAATATTCATAGGGAGGAAAAAATTCAATTTCTGCTGAATCTCACCTCGCCAAGACAACCGCTGGTAGGCACATTTAAAGGCAAAGAAAGCAGCGTGAACAAAAGCCTGGGCTGGGGGTGCGGGTGAGTCTCCTCGCTGTGTGCGGGGCTGCCGGTGGCCGTGGAGGTGGAGGCTCCTGCAGGACACACTGGCCTGGATGTGGGGTGGGTTTTCATTGCAGCTGGAGAGCATACATGTGGGAAAATCTGTGAAACAAAACAAATTTGTTGAATTACTGGGTCATTTACATAGCTCCAGTCATGGTCGGTTAAGCAGGCAAAAACAATGGTTTTGTTCTGCTCTCTAGTTAAGGCACAGAATGTGTAAAGCAACGCCGAGCTAGCTGGATAATTAATAATCATTTTGAGCCTGTGCTTACCTTCAGTCTGAGCTTCCCAGCGCACGGAGATGCTCAACCAAATGAAGCTTTTGCTAAATTGGGGCGACTGCTGTTGGTAGGCCTTGCCGTGTTCCCTACAGCGCAAAAGCAGGTGAAGCCACGGCCGCCCAGCGGTGGCCAAACCTTCCCTCGGTGGCACTGGGGGCTCGGAGGCAAAGCTTTGGAGCGCCTTGTTGGCCGGCTCAACCACCGTACGTATGGCTGGGGCAGATTTCAACCTCTGTCACGTTCGGGATACAGCGTTACCTCATTGGCTTCTGCAGGGAGGCAGTGCGGCTGTGTAACAAGAAGTCGTTTCTGCTCCCGTCGTTGCATTTTTAATCCCCTCTCGCAGGGCTGCTTGGCTGCGCCGCCCGCCCCGCTCTGCAGCTCAGCTCCGGAGCCGCACGTATGGTCAGATGCACAGAACATACAGAATCAAATATAAAAGAGCTGCGGTGGAAATGATGAAGAAGGCCTGACAGGAGAGCGCAGCCCTGTCGTCCCGTCGATACGTCTCGCCATATGGTCTGCGTTAAGGGCAGCACCGGCTCTCACACTGTCCGGGCTGATGGTGTAGCAGGGCCGTGCTTTGATCCTGGTAGCACGCGAAATGAAAAGATACGGAGCACGCCTTTAACGGGAACCATCGGCCCTTTAATTCGATGATATTTCTTTTTAACTCAAATCAGAGCGCTCCGATGCGTTTCTTCGTTTCGCAGACCTTTTGTACGTGGGGGCGGCCGTAAGCGTATCCGATAGTTCTAAGAAGAGAACAGAATTAAAAGTGATCAGGATATTCTGGGCAGCAAACGGCCGACCAGATGCGCTACAGAAGAAATTAACTACCAAACACTGAAAAGGGCCATTTTTTGTGCGCGCGTACAGTGTGAATTATTTGGGAAGAGCGGTTTTGATTAATTCTGGGATGAGAAAACCGTGTCGTTAGGTCAGGAAGGATTTACAAGCATTTTTTAATTGTTATTTAAATACTTATTGATTATAGCAAATGTTCACGTACTTCCTGCTGTTCATATCTTCGTTTGTTACGTATCGCTCGAATTAAAAATGCCCAGCAGTGGAGCACGAAGCAGCCAAACTCCAAACACGCCCTCCAGCAGTGTCTTTTTTTCTTCTAGTTCTACCACTTGCGTCCATCTTATAGCCAGGGAATCCATTCCAGAGCCAGCTTTGACCTGGATTTGTGGTTGGCTGAGGTTGCAGGTCCCCCACGTTTGGGAGCAGCGCCCAGAGCAGAGATGAAGATCTGGAGGGCGAGCTCATCGAAGGAGCTGCTATTTGGGGATGGCCTGGTGGCAGCAATCTTCATCATTCCCCACTATTAACACAAAATTCTAACCTCTCGGGCTCATGAACTGCTATTTTGTCAGTAGAACTTTTTACTTCCTTTAGGTCTTTTGGTTCTATTTTGTTTTCCTTCACCTCTGCTTTAACAGGCTTCACATTTTCTTTAAAGGAGTCGCTTTCTTCTTGGACAGTTTGTTTCTCTTCGTTGTATTCCGAAGGCTTCTCTAATTTTACTCTTACTGGCAATTTTATAATTTCTTTTTCTTCAGCCTTCTCTATTTTCATCATGTTTTCATCCTCTTTGACCACAGGAAGAGGAAGACTTTCCAATTCCTTTGACTGTTCCTCCACCTCGTCTTTTTCTTCTTTGATTTTTAATTGGTTTTCTTGTGTAGATGCTTCTTCACCCTTTTTGGTGTCTTCATCTTCTATACTTGGGCTTTCACGTGATGAATTCTCCTGCTGAGAATTGTTTTTCAGCAGGGCAGGATCAATTTGTGCTTTCAGGAGCTCAAGGGTCTCAGCAAGCTCATTTCTGTTTCTAACAATGCACTTCCATGTGGATCCATCCTGGTCATCCTGTTCTTCTATGTACATCCTGACATTATGCTCCTGCTTGTTAATCTCCTTGTGTCTCTCCTTGCTGATGATTTCCTCCAACACTTCTCCATCTCCCTTAATAAGCCTGGTTCTCCCTGTTTCAGGATCCACCACTCTTCTGATAACGCTCTGCCTCACGTCCCATTCCTCCTTTGTCATTGGCTTCATAGCCTGGATTCGGGACTTCTGCTCATCTGTCAAAACTGGCCCGGGGTCGACCTGTGGCTCCTTCTGCCACAGCTCCAGTGAAGGGCCGGGCAGTGCCTCACTCACGCCTCTGTCCTCCTTCACTCTTTCTTTTGACTTCTTCAATTTCTTCTTTATCTTCTTCTTCTTGTCTTTGTGTTTCCCTCGCTTCCTTTTGCCGTGCCGCTTCGCTTTGGTGTCGCTGTCACTGGAGGAGGTGGAGGAGGAGTTAGTCAAACAACGCCAAAAATAACTAAAAAAAAAGACAGGAGAGACAAAACATGAGAAAATGAGTAAAACTTCAGGGTAAGTGTCGGTGTCTGAGCGCTGGTGCGGCTTTTAAAGCACCGAATTGCTTACTGATAGCACAAAGCACAACAAGGCAGGCTTGCAAACCGAGCCACTGCCGTGTTCTTAGCAATAGCTCACATTCAGCTTTGCATATTAGAACCTCTTTTCACAGGGGAAGATGGTGCTGTGTAAATACACAACGTGAAGGGGAGCTGGTACCGAGAAATAAGTGGAGCAAGAATATTCTGCACGGTTGTGCTGTGAATAAATACTGCGGTGGGAAGGAAGGCAGCAGCCTAATGTGGGTGAACAGCCGCAGTAAAAGGTAATGTGGGAAAGGAGGGAAGAATGTAAGATGGAAAGCATCAAGTGCTGTCGGGAGAATGCGTGGAATGAGGGTGAGCATTGGGAAACAATAATACCAGGCAGAGATGGAAAGAGGGAAGGAAGACTGTGTGTGAGGTTAAGATAAATAATCACGAAAGATTATTGCGGTGCATAAAGAAGAAGAGGTCAGAAAAGCTGATTTTAGGACCTCTTAGAGATGGAAAGGGTAATTTATTGACAGATGATGTAGACACTGCTAAAAAATAAATGGATTTTTCGCCTCAGTGTTCACAAAAGAGGATGGGGAACAGATGCCAGAATCAGATATAGATTTCCCAGGAGAGAGTCAAGAAATATTGAAGGAAATAGGGATTATTCCGGAATGGGTGATCACACGGTGGGCGAGAACATCAGTAGTTGGATTAAACTAGAGAGGAGCCGTCGTGGAATCCTTAAATAAGAAAAGAGAAAGGAATATTTATTTGTGGGGGAAAAAAATCCCTCCCCAACCAGCTCTGCCTTCCATTCCTTACTGTCCTCTGCTGGAGAGGAGCTCCGTGTTTGTCCAAGCCGTCGGCTGCTTGGCACTGCATTCAGCCTCGCTTCAGAGCTGACACTCGGCCGGTCTGAGCCTGGGCCTGCAAAGCTCTCATTCCTCTGTTCTGCTGCTCTTTCCGACTCTCCTGGCGGCTCAGAAGCCGTGCTGTTCTTGGGGCACGGCCTGCAGGATGCGACCCTGCCTGAGCGTCGTGTTGGTGAATGGCAGACGTCCGTTGCGGTGCACCGTCCTGCCAGCCCTGCTGCTGGGTCTGGCATTGGTTTCTTCAGAGAGGCGTTTTAGGCCGCCCAGCTTTGCTGTCAGACGTTCTCGTGCCTCTTCCTGACCCGGATTAATTAGTTTATTGCATTGGTTGGGCTCTGGTGTATCCGCAGGAGTGAAGCCTGTAGGGTTGGCTGGCAGTAGCCGTTGTTGAAGTTGGAGGAAAAGCAGGATGCTCGATCTCCATTCGGCAGCAAACTGCAAACCCCGTGGGAGGCGGCGGGTAGGATATTTAACACAGAGCTAAATCGTTGCACGGCTGTGCTGAGGACCTGTGGTCTTGTATGGTGGAAGAGCAGCAATTAAAATTTAACAGTGTTTGGTGGATTGTGGAAGAAGAAGCAGGCTGGAGCTGAACTCGGGTTGTCCATCTGGTGGAGGCGATCTGTAAGGTTCGGACACCGAGCTGATTCAGCAAAACACTTTTAAAACCTTGTGGTGCTTCAGAAAAAGAATCCAGATCAAACAGTTTCAGGTCCCACCAGGCAGCAGTTTCCTTCCAGTCCTTTGGAATGCTTTTTCAGAAGTCCAGACTCTTTTCTTCTGTCCCGAGAGGGGTTCTCACCTTCTTCCCAAACGCAGCTGCCGGAACATTTTCTCTGCCCGTTCCTCATCCCTGCAGCTGCAGGGCAAAGGTTTCAGCAGGGGCAGTTCTGCCTTCCTCTCCCTTTCCTGCCTCGACCTGCAGCCTGTGCATCCCTGTGGCTCTGCTGCTCGTCCCAAGGAGACGCACCTGCTGCTGCCTCCGCGCCGCCTGGCTGGTGGCGAGATCTGGGAGATGCTGAGGGCTGAGGAATAGCAGTGTGGTTGGTGGGCTGATGAAGCTCCCAGAAGCTGACCTGGATTTGCACAGAGCTTTCTCTTCAGGCTGATCCCTGTGGAAGCATCCCGTAGATGTGCGGCAGCGCGGATGCTGCTAGGTGTGCCTGTTTGACACCGTGGCATATGCTCGATTCCGCCACCAGCCGCGGCAGTGGCAGCTCTTGGGATGCAAGGGATTGCAGAGGAGTCTTTGAATAGCTGATAAATTCTCATAGTCCCTGCTGTGTGGGTGGGAAGTCTCACGTGCTTTCAGAGATGGAGCCTATCACCTGCAGCCATCCACCCACAGGCATTTTGATATAGGGGGGGTTGGTCTCGATCATCTCTAGAGGTCCCTTCCAACCCCTACAATTCTGTGATTCCTATGGCTCCAAACAGCATCCGTACAGCTGTGGTGTCACTAAGGTTGGAGAAGACCTCGCAGACCGCTGAGTCCCACCGAGACCCATCCCCACCATCCCCCAGTGCCACATCCCCATGGTTCTTGGGAATCGTGCTCCTTGTTCCGCAGTTGAGGCCGAATCCTAAATCTGCTCAGTGTGGTCTCAGTTTACCCCTTCTGGAAGCTGCAGAAAACCCAAAGCTGTCCGAGCAGTAGTGGTTATGGGAAGGAGTAACGCTCACAGCTTCTTCTGTCAGTTCGGCCGGGTTGTGTTGGTGTTAGACTTGTGGATGTTCACCTGGGATTGACTTCCATTGTAAAAGAACTCCAGCCTTCTGCTGTTGAGTCAAAAATCAGCTTTCCATGCCCTGAGTCAACATTTATAGCACAGCCCAAATCCCTGCCGTTTGGAAGCCTGCTTTGTGCTGTTGTGTTGTTGGATTCACAACGGGACGAGACCAGCGGGGCTCCAGCCGTTGTGTCTTTTTGCTTCTCTCTGTATTCCGAAGGCGGACCGTAAGTTCTCTACCCAAACTGGGGTCAGCCCAGGGGGTCCCTGCAGCCCAGGGGAGCCCAGCAGGATGTGCTCGGACCAGGCCGTGTTGCCAGGCGCTCCTTCCCACTGTGTTTCGTTTGACGAGGTTTCACCTCTCTGTACGGCGGAGCAATTCTCTGTCTTAACTTTTGATTGTTTTTTCTAACATGTGAAATGTTTTTGATCACGTTAGATGGAGCTGTCATCACACCCTGAACAGTTGCAGCCTCTGTGGCTGCTCATGTGGTGCACACCTGTAACATGTTGGGAATGGACTTGGCTTTGAAGCTAGACTTGTTCTCTCATAAGAGCCCACATATTTCTTCCATCATGTAATGAGATTTGCTGATGATACAGAACGGAGAGGAGCGAGCTGCACTTTAAAGGGAGGCGGCTTAAAACACAGCTTTGGCCACAGCTCTGCAGATGGACCCGAGCAAAGGAGCATCCGAATGCGGCCCTGTGGCATCACAGGGATCGGCGTGATGCCGTCTCTGTCGTTTGCTTTCAATGCTTCTGAGATCATAAAACACAGAGTAAAACGATTGCTTAAATGCGGGGTGGGAGTGAAAGGTAAAAGGGGGGGAGAGGGAGGAAAGGTGTGTTGGTGGGTGCTTGGGGAAAGCTGGTGGTGGCAAGGGTGCAGAGCTCGGCAGGTGTTGGGAATGGAGATGTCCCCTGCACCTGGCCAGCCGTGCAGGATAAAGGGGGCAGGAAGGCAGTGGATCTGCTGCGCTCTGGTAGGGACACAGGAGAGAGTGGGAAACCGGGCTGGGCTTCGGTGGCTGCTGGGCACGGCTGGGGAGCTGGGTTTATCCTGGGCCCGTTTGGGTGAGGGGAGCATGGTGAGGATTCAGGATTCTATGGGAATTCATGGGATTCTATGGGGGGTTTGGGTGAGACTTGGTGGTCTTGGAGGTCTTTCCCAAACTTAATGACTCCATTACTAGGATGCTGTACTGCTCTGCATAGGTGCTGGTGTTCAATGGAGGCAGGCAGGTCTGAGGGGTGATGGAAAGCGGTGCACGTAAACCTTCACCCAAATACGAAACAGGAGCATGGGTTTCTGTTGTTGCTTTTTGTTTGTTCGTTTGTTTGTTTGCTTTCTGGAGCTGATGGTCTGAGATTCGCGAGCAAAGGTTGAATAAAAGTCAAAGGAAACTGTTCTGGCACTTTGTAAGGGATGAGTGAGGCCACATCCGTAATCCTGCGCACGGTTCTTGTCACCTTATTATTAGAGCTGTGTAAATCTGGCAAGGATTTGTATTTGCCAAATATACCCCTGGCCTAGATTTGGGCTTATATTTGGAATCGGGGCCAGTTTTAACGCCTGTGCAGTTGGTAATTTTTGCCAGTTTTAAGGGAAATAACAGGGAAGAGGATAATGAAGGACAGAAGAGTCAGCAGAGCAGAACGCTCAGGAAGGTAAAGGAATCAGAAAAAGAGAAGGAAAAAAAAGGGCAGAGCAATATGGAGCCCATTCCCTCTTTTCCACCTCCGGCCCTTGCAGTCTTTCCTGCTTCTTTGTTCTTCCCTCTGAATTTAGAGGGCTTGAATGAAGCCATGCGCTCTCTCTGCTCCGCTTGCGCTCTCACATTCCTTTTCTCGTTTGCAGACTTCCCTCTTTGCCGCTCTTTCATCAGTTCCCCCACCTCCAGCTCTCCTCCCGGTGTCCCTGGGTGCACGTGCTGACTGTGAGCACAGCTCTGGCCTGCACAGCGCATCCTGTTGCTTTGATGTGCTCGCATACCAGCGAGATTAAAATCCCGAGCATCGACAAGCATTGCGGGCGCCCTGATGAGCGGAGCCTCGCTAACACTCTGCTATGGGAGAGGTGGCTTTCTCGTGTCCTCTCGCCCCATGCATAGGATGGGTGGAACGTGTGATCTCTGGGGACTTTCCCAAGGTCTCCTTGCTGTGTTGCCCCAGGGGTTCTGGGTGAATCCGTTTCCCCTGCAGTGCTTGGGCAAGGTGGAAGTTAGCCCACCTCTTCACCTGCAGCATCATCTGATCTTTCTGTTGTGGAGATGGATGAGGGACGGGAGGAGATGAGGAGCGTGACCGTGGAGCGGACAGGAGGAGCTGGTATGGCAGTCAGGGTTGGTTTTGCAGATGGATTTTGCTCACCTACGGGTAGGAAGCTGTGACTCCTCAGGATCACCCAGAGAACCAAGGGCCAAAACAGAATAAAATCCTGGAATCGATTCCTTGAAAAGAGGTTGTAGCGAGGTGGGGGTCAGCGTCTTTTCTGAGATAAGAGATACATAGGATGAGAAGTGGTGGCCTCAAGCTGTGCCAGGGGAGATTCAGGGCGCACGTTAGGAAACATTTCATCCCCTGAGGAGCAGTGATGTCCCGTCACAGCTGCCCAGGATGGTGGTGGCTCACTGACTCCAGAGGTGTCCCAGCACCACGGAGATGTGGCAGTGAGGGTCGTGGTCAGTGGGAGCGGTGGGGTGGGCTGGGGTTGGACCTGGTGATCTTAGAGGTCTTTTCCAGCCTTGGTGATGCTGTGAGTCAAGAATCCCTGGCTCTGGTATTGGTGCAGGAGAGTGGTTCTGTGTGAGTGGGAGTTGCATCCAGCTGGGCAGGTAAACCAGAGCCAGAGGTGGATTTTATGGTGGATCCTTGTCTGTCTCACATAGTTGCATAGGTTGGGTGGATGGGGCTTATTGCACAGCTGGAGATTGTCTTCAGTGCTGATGTGCTGATCAGCCCAGCCAGATTTAGGTGCGGTGTAAAAATGACACAGGCATGTAGGGGGCCATGGGGGCATGGGCTGAGACGGACATCAGATGTGAGAACTGCCCTGTTTGCAAAGGGGGGGAAGCCAGGATGGCTGCTGCAGTGCAGGTTGGGTTGCCGGGAATCCTTTTGGAAGAGCGAGGGATGGCACAGGGGTGCTTGGCCTGGGGACAGAGAGGACGGCGGTGCTGAGCCGAGCAGAGGCCAGATGTGATGAGGCCTCCAGAGCAAGTGTGGCAGGGGCGTCTTAATGGCCCGCAGCAGAGCCGGGTGCTGTCATCAGTGAGTTTTCTGTGCTTGCCCTACGTCTGGCTCAGAAGTCCTGAAATTCCTCCTGCTTTGGGAGCCTCGGTTCGCCGTTCCGCGTGCTCTATGGACGATATCAGAGGGTGGGCATTCATTTTTCTTGGAAACGTGTGATTTTTGGGTATCTCCTCTGTGCTTTTGAGGCTGTGCTCTTCTTTCTTCGGAGGCAGGCGGGCAGCCGCTGTGTTTTCGTAACCTTCTGACAACACCTGAGCTTGTGAGACCCCTGTGCCCTCCCTGGCCGCTCTCCATGCTGGGGCTGCGAGGGCTCTGCTGCTCCCTGGCCGTGCCAGCAGCCTGTGGCATCAGCTGCTCTCCAACGCGAGGCTGGGGAGGAGGGTCGGCCCCCATAGCGGCGCCCGCTCCTCAATTCTCAGTGCCAAAGGTTCACCTGTTGTTCTCAGCGCAATGAAAGGAGTGGGATCTCCCTGATCACGCTGGAAGGAGGGGGAGGTGTCTTTTTAGTGCCTTTGATCCTGAGCTGGAGCACGCTCAGCTTTTTGGGAATTTAATTTGAAAGAATGCAGCGCACACATCTGCTTTTTGTACTGCCGTTTCTTCTGATCCGGGGAAGACAAATTTATTAGTGCAAATGTTCTGTCGGTTGGAAGGGAAGGAAGGCTGTGCAAAGTGCAAGTTGACTCTTCTTTTCTGTATGGCAGTAGGAAATCTAAATAGGTATGATGGGTGTTGGCATTACGGAGTTCACAGTGAAGTTTTGTGAGCACAAGCAGACAGCATAAAACGGGAGGGCACTTCTGGGAGCATAAGAATTTCTGGGAGATACGATAGGTGAGCATTTGCAAGGTCCTAATGAGAAGAATGGGGGAGAAATTCTCTTAGTAAGGAGATGAAAGACAGCGAGGTGCTGGGAAATGAGTTGCGCCCTGCAGATTTGAACACGATCCAAGGCTGGAGGTAGGTGCTTTGGAAACATGGCTTAGGAGATGCGTCGTGTGGTTTTCATGTCTTTGCATAAGAGCTGAGAAAAGACGTATTGGACAGAGAAGCAGGTAGGAGATATACCTTGGCTTCCATAGATGTTCCATCAGAACTTCCCCTTTGAACCTTTATTCCTACTGCCTGTCAAAACCTGCCGAAAAAGAGCTTGGTCACTCTGCAGTAATCCTGTACAAATGAAAGCGCGTATCCGAAAGCATATGTAAAGAGACCCTGAGCATCCTGCGTGACAGCAGAGAGCTGAGATAAAGCCGAGGGGTTTGGTTTGTTTATTTCTGAGCGAGCCCTTTTTTGTGCCTTGTGACTGCAGCGTATTTGCAGGCTTTAAATGCAGTTCCTTGGGTGTTTGCCTGGCCAAGACCTTCCATCAGGTGAGTGCGACAAGAACATCTTCTGCATCTCTGCAGTTAAACAGACGGGCTTCGTCTTGCTTTCAGCTGGACGTTTTGATCTCAGCCTCCCTAATTTCTTCCCTGTGTCCTTTGCACTGTTTTCTTTTTAATGTTATTAATGCAGCACAGTTCAGGCTGCTGCAGTTCAAGCGTGCTACAGAGGTACGACAGAATCTATCAGTTGAAAAAGTGAGCGTTTCGTTTTGGGGGCTAAAGCTGTGGAGGCTCTGGGTGGTGGTGGCTGTGGGTGGAGTGCAGGGTGAGCCTTTATGGCAGGGTGGGATGGCACGGACAGCAGATCTGTGGACAGGTAGCTGTGCCTTTGGATACTTGGTATTCTTTTCCCTGCGTGTAGAAACAGCTTTCTTCCAGCTCAGCTCGCTGGCACAAGCCATCCTTCTTCCCGTTGCTGCTAAGCCATGTGATTTCTTGGGTGCAATCACTTGGATTCCTTCTCCTTCCACGCAGCCGCCCGCTACTTTGTGAATGGTAACGCAGGGTCCCTCCTGTCACCTGCATCCTGCAGCAGCGCCCGGCCTGCTGGGCACACGGCAGTGGCGTGGCCAGGGGGAGCTCAGCAGGGAACCCAGCCCCACTTTGGCATCCATCCTTTGAGGTGACGGACGGCTCCAGGAGCATCCTGGGGCACCACAGGTGGTGGCACCGCTGGGTCCTTCAGCCTCCGTGTCCAGCGGAGCACCCAGGGCACGGGTCACTGCAGCGCATGGCACCTTCACGCGCTGTGGCACCGGCACATGTCATCCGCGTCCAGCTGAGCGCCTCGGGGCGCCGTGGTGGTGGCACCAGCAGGTGCCTCAGCCCTGATGTCCAGCAGCGTTTTCTGGCCGCGCTCGCCGAGCTCAGATGCGCTCCCTCCTTCGCCGCCTTCCCCTTTCAGCTCCTTCCAAAAGCCGCACAGGGAGGGCACGAGCAGCCCCTGTGCCCCAGTGGCCGGCGGGGCCGGGGCTCCCATCCCCGTCCCCCGTTCCCCTCCCCGCGGCGCCAAGCCAGGGCGATTATGAAGACGTCAGTCGGAGCGGAGGCAGGCGAGAGGGAGCCGCGCTCCAGATGAGGTCCTGGGGGAGCCGCGGAGGGTCATTCATGTACGACCATGTGTATGTGTCTGACAGACTGTGAAATGGTGCGTTGTTGCGCGGCTGCGCTGCACCTGGGCCCTTCATCTGTGATTGATTGGTTTGGTCATGTGTAATGGTCCCATCTGCTCCGTGTTGTTTTTCTTTTTTTACTTATAAACACCGTTCCCAGCGGCTGGGAGAGGATGAGCTATGTTTTGTCATCTTCACTTACACTTTAGCTCAGGAAAGTGGTCAAGGAGGTGAGCTGGCAGGCGGCGCGGGCGGCGAGCCGTGGAAGCACTCCTCTTTATTTGGGGCCGTTTCGGCCACGTTTGGCTCCCTGGCCGACGTGGGGCCGGGCCGCAGGCTGGGGGGACGCGGGGAGCGCGGCGCAGCCCCGCCGATAGTGACTCTTACTGCGGCGAGGAGTTCTTTGTAACTGAGCCAATACTTAATTAAAACCGCTGACATCATGGTGTTATAATTAAGCGTGGCATTAATTAAGCTGGAATAACGATTTTTTTTTTATTAAGAGCTGCTCCAATTGTAGAAGCGCACCATCGGCAAAAACCAAATAGTGTTTTAGGAAGGAGGAGATGCCCGCTCGGCGCGGTGCTGGCGGCGGAGGCAGCGCCAACTGCGGCGCTTCGGTGTGCAGCTCGGAGTCAAATTTGGTTGCTGCTTTTTTTTCCCCTACTTCTTTTTCTTTTACCCAAAAATGCTGATCGGCTCCTGGCATTCTGATGGCTAATTATGCATCGGAGAGCTTCGACAGCTGCATTCATCATCATAAAATGTAATAATTAATGACATTCCAACAAAGAAAAATATGCAAATGAGAACTCATTAGCATTTTCATATTCAGCTTTGATAATGCTTTTGCTGACAAGGTTGTAATTAATGAAAATTCATGTCGCAGTCAGGAGATTGGATCGGTTTCATTCCGCTCACAATTCCCAAATGCTTGCATTATGGAAAATCGGCAGCTCTGCCAACTTTTCAGGGAAGAAAAAAACACACACACACACTAAAAGCACCAGATGCAAATTAATGGTAGGGAGCCTTTAACTCTTTAAAGTCCTGGCCCCCGTGCCCCCCCCCCCTTCCTCGGAGGGGAGGGAAGAAAAGCAGCGATCCCTCTGCACAAGTTGGGCGCGCAACTTCGTGCTTCCGAACTCCGCTGCACAACGCGCCGACCGCTGTGAAAGTTTTTTGCTCCCCTTCTCTGTTTCCCGTTTCCATTACACCTGACTGCCTCTGCGAAGCCCAGCGCTTCGCCCGGCCTCTTCTCCCCTTCCCTCGCCTCGCAGACCCCACGTCTGCCGCCGGTCAGCGCTCCGCGGACGCTGCGCCGCCCGGACGCGGTGACTCCGGGGCTCCTTTCCGACCTTCGGTGCCCGCATCCCGCGGATCCTCACGCGCCCATCTCCGCTCCCTGCCCCCCCCGTTTCAGGGCCGCGCCGCCGGGAACGCAGAGCGCGATTTTCGCACCTTCCAGCGGGAGAAGCCCGGCCCGGGTCGGGCCGCAGGCAGCCCCGCACATGGGGCCCCGCCAGCTGCGCGCCGCCGCCTGCAGCATCGCCTGCGCAGCCCCGCCGCTCCGTGCGCTCCGCCCGCAGCGCCGCGATGCAGCTGGGCTGCGCGGGGCCTCGGCGGCTCGGCGCCGTGCCCTCTTTGCCCCCAACCTCGCGCAGCCCCTCCGATTTTGGAGAACTTTTTGTGGCGCTGAAACCGAAGGCGCGCTGCTGCCTGGAGCCGCCTGTGTTCTTTGCGCGACTATTTCTTTAAAGCTTCCCTTTTCCTATCCTTTCCCTTTGTGCAGGCAGACTGCCCGAGCAGATGGTGTAATGTCACCTGTAAGCAATCTGAATAGATAGGTTCATTCCTGCGTTTTGGAGAGCTTTTTATTTCCTTTCGGTGCGGCGCAGACATCGCTGAGAGCCCGCTCAAGATGGTGCTGCTTTTTTGTTTCATGTGCAGAGCCTCCCGCTGCGATTGGTTCTCTTTATTTATTTATTATTATTATTATTATTTGATTTTCTTTTCTTTTTTACCCCCCAAACTCAGTCTGTGTTTCTGGGCTCAGCTCAAAATCTGCAACTTCGGAGAGTTTCTTGGTGGCGTCGAGACAGCAGCGTAGGAAATCCTTGCCCAGTTTGAAATGAAATGTGCCAACGGGGAAGGAGGGCAGAGGAACTTAAAGCCGTGCTGAGTGGTTGAGGCACACGGCTTTAGAAGTCAGCAGCTGCATGAACGAGGGCACTGGTGGGTGCTTGGGGCCGGGATGCAGGCAGTGATCTCGGCCCTGGCCAGCAGGACGGATGGCAGCCGGTTGAGCTTTGCCCTTGGCTCACGGAGCTCTATGCAGACGGGTTGCTGTGGCGCTGCTGCCAGGCGCTGAGCGCTCACTGAGCCTGCATGGTGTCCTCAGTTATTGTCACAACAGGGAGCCCTTGGTCGGTGCGGACAGACAGAGGTCTTCCCCCACACGGAGCGGTAATTTTGGCACTGGTGAGGAGCTGGAGATCCCTGTGGGGAAGGCGCTGCTGGCCGCAGCGAGAGTGCTTGTATTTAGGAGCCTGCGGGCTGCTATCTGACTTCAGTGCATTTCTGCCGTACGAAAATCAAAAAGGAAAACCAAAATGGTGGAGGATTCTGTAAGGTTTATTTGTATGTTTTTCCTCGGGGAGAGAGGGAGAAAAGCTTATTATTTTTTTGTAATTTGGGGTGAATGGAAAGCAATGGGGTCTTGAATGGACCGAGGGAGAAGGTTTTGTTCTTTGAATGAAGGGGGAGCGGCCTTTGTATCTCAGCCCACGATGGGTTTTATACGTGTTTATTGGATCATGGGGAATCACGGGGCACCTGGGGTAAGGCATTGAGCGCGGCCGCGGGAAAGCTGAGCGCGCCGTCAACTTTCTGTTCAGTTCCAAAGGCTCTGCAGATCAGGCCTGGGAGCGACGTGTCTGAAACGAGCCTCTGTTTCTGAGGGGTAAAGGGGGATTGAACAAATTAGGAGAAAGCAGCAGCTTGGCTGTTTTGTCTGGGAGAAAAGGGAAAAAGGAGAGGAAAAAAAGAAAAGGCAGAGTGATTTTTTCCCTGTTGCAGTGTTTCATCTGGAGGAGCGCAGTGCTGCACTTGCAGGCTGCAGCAGAGATCCCGGCTCCGCAGTGCTTCTGAAGGGGAGGAGGAGAAATAATCCCCGGCTTTTGCGAACCGTGATAAAGAATCAGAAAGATTGGAGTTCGAATTTGGGATTTAAAAGAGAAAAAAAGATGAAAACTGGTTTGGGTTTGGCCGGATGTCGTCTTTGTTTTTACAGGCATTTCCTAATGAGCCCGAGCATTAATTCCACACAGCTGTGCAGCACTTCTCTATTCTGGGAAGCCATCCCTGCCTTCCTGCAATGCAAAGAGAAGTTCTGGAAGCCCAGGTGCTCCTGCAGCAGGCTCTCCTTTGTAGCTGTGACCATCGCAGGCCTCGCTACAAGCCCTGCCCCGCGTCAGGCAGTTGTCATTTCAGTAACGATTCACCTGGGGCTGAAAGGCGAAGCGGCCGACGGTTTCTCGGCGTCCACCTGCCGACAGCCTCCTGGAAATGTTTTGAAGGCACATTTAATTTGTTGGTAATTGACGGTTACTGAGCCGGCCTCGTAGCTCCCCGGTAGGAGCTCGGTTTTGGAACACGAGAGCATTTTAATGGTAGAAAGGGCCGCGGAGCAGAGCAAGGTGGCTCCTGGGAGCCGCCAGCCCCGCTCTGCCGCTGCTGCTCTCTGCCCACCCTCAAGTGCCTGTGAAATTGGGTGGATTTGGGTGAGCTTGTGCTTCACGTCGCCCTTGCCTGCGTTGAGCCGTACGATGGCGCGACACACGATACGACAGGTATTTTGTGATGTGTTGATATATTTCACTTCTGATAAGGCAGCAGTGAACAGCTTGGCTGTTTCTTTCCCTTCAGACTTGCTGTTTTCACTGTTTCTCACCCCCGAAGGCCACAATGCGGGGAAACGGAACGCTTTGCTGTTCTGGTTTCCACGAGTGGCCCGGAGAGTGGCGCACTTGGAAATAAATCCGGGACAGAGCTGCAGATTTGCAAACGAAATGTTGGGAGTCCAGTGCCGAACGTGCAAGCGGCTTGGATCAGGTGCTGCTGTACAGATTTTAATGAGTAATAAATACATCGGTCTGGGTTTGGCGGTGCGATCTGCGAAGCTCAGGCGTGGGCCTCGTGCGGATCGCCGCGTCGCTTCACGTGTGGGCAGCCTGCAGGGCCGCGCTGGTGGCGATGGATGGCACAAACTCGCTCTGTACGGCGCGGAGCGGCCGGCAGCACGGTGTGGCGGAGCAGCTCCATTCTGAACCTCTTGCCTTCCAGACTGCGGCAGCCCAGCGATTCCCCAGTGCCGCGAGCGTGTTGGAGGGCCTTCCTCCATTTGATGGGTCCCCCATCAAGCAGTAATTCAGAAATGCACATATGTTCTCGGTGCGGGCGCAGGGTGATATTTCTGGAGCTCGGGAACTGCATGGGGAAAATGTGTGACTTTCTGCGAGTTGATGTCCTTTTAATATGCAGGATCTTTTTGGGGGGAGAAAAAAAAAAAAGGAAAAAAAAAAAGAGGATCCTTTTTAAAATGAAAGCACGTGCCGCAGAAGCATGCATTTATAATCGTAAGGGCCTTTGTTCCGGCGCCTGCAGAACTAAACGCCGGATCAATAATAAATATAGGGTCTGTGCAACGCGCTGCAGCCCCAGAGCTGCGGTGGGGCTCTGCTGCCGTTGTGCCCCCGACGTGCAGAGCTGCTGTCTCCCATCGCGGTGTTTTTCTGGCCAGTTCGATGCGGCACCTTCTTCACTGATCCCAAAAATGCTTCAGAATTGATGGAAGCCTTCACTTCCCTGCTGTCCTGTTTGTTCAGGGATGCGTAAACAGTCGTGGGCTCGCAGAAACGCACATGGGGCGCTCATGTGTGTGCGTATGTATGAAGTCCTCTAAAAACATCTCAGGTATTACTGGAAGGATTTGTTCTCCTTCGCACTGAAACTGCTGTGTTAAAAATCCGTTCAGGACTTTTCCATAAAGCTGACCCCTGGAATTCCTGCTGAGGATTTCTTAGTTTCAGTTTCTAGAGGTCTTAGGACAAAGTGGGTTCGAACTTGAGTTTAGCAAGCAGGAATTCCTGAACGGCTCAGTGCGTCACCTTTGGAGATGATGATCGCACTGTTGAGCTGACGAGGATGTCGAGTTCCTGCAGGGATGCTCTCAGCAGAGCTTCCAGGCTCCCCAATGACCTCCAGGCTCTCCAGGCCCGAGCCTGGCTGTTGCTCAGTGCGTTTGGAGAACCTGAGTGTGGCTTTGGGGTTCTACCCAAGCATAGGCTGGGTAGGGAAGGCACTGCTGGTGCAGTGGCTCCATTGGTGCTGGCCACTGAAGCTGGCTGCACGCCTCAGGAGGCAACGGAATGAAGGCCGTTTGGGAAACTGCCGTTTTTAAGCCTTAGAAATGGCTTACCATGAGGAAAACAGAAGCTTTGTTACAAGCCTGCTGCAGAATTGCATGGCAAGTGAATGCAGCTCTGTGCTCAGAAGGCATGGCTTGCCATCAGCGCCTTCTCCCCCTCGGATCCGGTGAGATCGCTTGCCGTGTCGCTGTTCGATCCCTCTGGGCATCGCTGGGCAATGCTTGCCAGCCCCGGCGCTGGGCAGGATGGGCCCTTACTGGTAGCAAAGCTGGCTCTTCTGTGGTTCTGCTATGAAGTTCTGCTGTGGTTTTTTTTTGGAAGGCATTCCTTGTAAGGAATTCTGTAAACATCAGTTACCGTTTCCCATATTGTGTTTCCAGACTGCTTAGGAACTTCATCACACACTGAAAACTTGCTCTGTTTTTGTTCTGAGCCGTCTGCTGGCTGTTTGTTGTAGACAAGGCTGGTCTCCTTAGGTGTGGCAAAGAAGGGATTCCCAGTTCATGGGGATGTGTGGTTCCCAATCCAATATTCATGGGGATATGTGGTTCCCAATCCAATATTCATGGGGATGTGTGGTTCCCAATCCAATGTTCATGGGGATATGTGGTTCCCAATCCAATATTCATGGGGTTATGTGGTTCCCAATCCAATATTCATGGGAATATGTGGTTCCCAATCCAATGTTCATGGGGATACGTGGTTCCCAATCCACTGTTCATTGGGGATATGTGGTTCCCAATCCAATATTCATGGGGATATGTGGTTCCCAATCCAATGTTCATGGGGATGTGTGGTTCCCAATCCAATATTCATGGGGATGTGTGGTTCCCAATCCAATATTCATGGGGATATGTGGTTCCCAATCCAATATTCATGGGGATGTGTGGTTCCCAATCCACTATTCATGGGGATATATGGTTCCCAATCCAATGTTCATGGGGATATGTGGTTCCCAATCCAATGTTCATGGGGATATGTGG